>NC_090447.1:1476177867-1476866090 GCF_031143425.1 Pleurodeles waltl | reverse complement strand
AATGCTGGGTGGAAGGAAATTTGTGGCTCCTCTCAGATTCCAGAACTTTCTGCCACAGAAATGTGAGGAACATGTGTTTTTTTAGCCAAATTTTGAGGTTTGCAAAGGATTCTGGGTAACAGAACCTGGTCCGAGCCCCACAAGTCACCCCATCTTGGATTCCCCTAGGTCTCTAGTTTTCAGAAATGCACAGGTTTGGATGGTTTCCCTAGGTGCCAGCTGAGCTAGAGGCCAAAATCTACAGGTAGGCACTTCGCAAAAAACACCTCTGTTTTCTTTCAAAAATGTGGATGTGTCCACGTTGCACTTTGGGGCGTTTCCTGTCGCGGGCGCTAGGCCTACCCACACAAGTGAGGTATCATTTGTATCGGGAGACATGGGGGAATGCTGGGTGGAAGGAAATTTGTGGCTCCTCTCAGATTCCAGAACTTTCTGCCACAGAAATGTGAGGAACATGTGTTTTTTTAGCCATATTTTGAGGTTTGCAAAGGATTCTGGGTAACAGAACCTGGTCCGAGCCCCACAAGTCACACCATCTTGGATTCCCCTAGGTCTCTAGTTTTCAGAAATGCACAGGTTTGGATGGTTTCCCTAGGTGCCGGCTGAGCTAGAGGCCAAAATCTACAGGTAGGCACTTCGCAAAAAACACCTCTGTTTTCTTTCAAAAATGTAAATGTGTCCACGTTGCACTTTGGGGCGTTTCCTGTCGCGGGCGGTAGGCCTACCCACACAGGTGAGGTATCATTTTTATCGGGAGACTTGGGGGAACGCTGGGTGGAAGGAAATTTGTGGCTCCTCTCAGATTCCAGAACTTTCTGCCACAGAAATGTGAGGAACATGTGTTTTTTTAGCCAAATTTTGAGGTTTGCAAAGGATTGTGGGTAACAGAACCTGGTCCGAGCCCCACAAGTCACCCCATCTTGGATTCCCCTAGGTCTCTAGTTTTCAGAAATGCACAGGTTTGGTAGGTTTCCCTAGGTGCCGGCTGAGCTAGAGGCCAAAATCTACAGGTTGGCACTTCGCAAAAATCACCTCTGTTTTCTTTCAAAAAATTGGATGTGTCCACATTGCGCTTTCGGGCGTTTCCTGTCACGGGCAGCTAGGCCTACCCACACAAGTGAGGTTCAATTTTTATCGGGAGACTTGGGGGAACGCTGGGTGGAAGGAAATTTGTGGCTCCTCTCAGATTCCAGAACTTTCTGCCACAGAAATGTGAGGAACATGTGTTTTTTTAGCCAAATTTTGAGGTTTGCAAAGGATTCTGGGTAACAGAACCTGGTCCGAGCCCCACAAGTCACCCCATCTTGGATTCCCCTAGGTCTCTAGTTTTCAGAAATGCACAGGTTTGGTAGGTTTCCCTAGGTGCCGGCTGAGCTAGAGGCCAAAATCTACAGGTAGGTACTTCGCAAAAATCAACTCTGTTTTCTTTAAAAAAACTTGGATGTGTCCACATTGCGCTTTGGGGCATTTCCTGTTGCGGACGCTAGGCCTACCCACACAAGTGAGGTATCATTTTTATCGGGAGACTTGGGGAAACGCTGGGTGGAAGGAAATTTGTGGCTCCTCTCAGATTCCAGAACTTTCTGCCACAGAAATGTGAGGAACATGTGTTTTTTTAGCCAAATTTTGAGGTTTGCAAAGGATTCTGGGTAACAGAACCTGGTCTGAGCCCCACAAGTCACCCCATCTTGGATTCCCCTAGGTCTCTAGTTTTCAGAAATGCACAGGTTTGGTAGGTTTCCCTAGGTGCCGGCTGAGCTAGAGGCCAAAATCTACAGGTAGGCACTTCGCAAAAATCACCTCTGTTTTCTTAAAAAAAATTGGATGTGTCCACGTTGCGCTTTGGGGCGTTTCCTGTCGCGGGCGCTAGGCCTACCCACACAAGTGAGGTATCATTTTTATCGGGAGACATGGGGGAATGCTGGGTGGAAGGAAATTTGTGGCTCCTCTCAGATTCCAGAACTTTCTGCCACAGAAATGTGAGGAACATGTGTTTTTTTAGCCAAATTTTGAGGTTTGCAAAGGATTCTGGGTAACAGAACCTGGTCCGAGCCCCACAAGTCACCCCATCTTGGATTCCCCTAGGTCTCTAGTTTTCAGAAATGCACAGGTTTGGATGGTTTCCCTAGGTGCCGGCTGAGCTAGAGGCCAAAATCTACAGGTAGGCACTTCGCAAAAAACACCTCTGTTTTCTTTAAAAAATGTGGATGTGTCCACGTTGCGCTTTGGGGCGTTTCCTGTCGCAGGCGCTAGGCCTACCCACACAAGTGAGGTATCATTTTTATCGGGAGACTTGGGGGAACGCTGGGTGGAAGGAAATTTGTGGCTCCCCTCAGATTCCAGAACTTTCTGCCACAGAAATGTGAGGAACATGTGTTTTTTTAGCCAAATTTTGAGGTTTGCAAAGGATTCTGGGTAACAGAACCTAGTCCGAGCCCCACAAGTCACCCCATCTTGGATTCCCCTAGTTCTCTAGTTTTCAGAAATGCACAGGTTTGGTAGGTTTCCCTAGGTGCCGGCTGAGCTAGAGGCCCAAATCTACAGGTAGGTACTTCGCAAAAATCACCTCTGTTTTCTATAAAAAAATTGGATGTGTCCACGTTGCGCTTTGGGGTGTTTCCTGTCGCGGGCGCTAGGCCTACCCACACAAGTGATGTATCATTTTTATCGGGAGACATGGGGGCATGCTGGGTGGAAGGAAATTTGTGGCTCCTCTCAGATTCCAGAACTTTCTGCCACAGAAATGTGAGGAACATGTGTTTTTTTAGCCAAATTTTGAGGTTTGCAAAGGATTCTGGGTAACAGAACCTGGTCCGAGCCCCACAAGTCACCCCATCTTGGATTCCCCTAGGTCTCTAATTTTCAGAAATGCACAGGTTTGGTAGGTTTCCCTAGGTGCCGGCTGAGCTAGAGGCCAAAATCTACAGGTAGGTACTTCGCAAAAATCACCTCTGTTTTCTTTAAAAAAATAGGATCTGTCAATGTTGCGCTATGGGGCGTTTCCTGTCGCGGGCGCTAGGCCTACCCACACAAGTGAGGTATCATTTTTATCGGGAGACATGGGGGAATGCAGGGTGGAAGGACATTTGTGGCTCCTCTCAGATTCCAGAACTTTCTGCCACAGAAATGTGAGGAACATGTGTTTTTTTAACCACATTTTGAGGTTTGCAAAGGATTCTGGGTAACAGAACCTGGTCCGAGAGCCACAAGTTACCCCATCTTGGATTCCCCTAGGTCTCTAGTTTTCAGAAATGCACAGGTTTGGATGGTTTCCCTAGGTGCCGGCTGAGCTAGAGGCCAAAATCTACAGGTAGGCACTTCGCAAAAAACACCTCTGTTTTCTTTCAAAAATTTAAATGTGTCCACGTTGCGCTTTGGGGCGTTTCCTGTCGCGGGCGCTAGGCCTACCCACACAAGTGAGGTATCATATTTATCGGGAGACTTGGGGGAACGCTGGGTGGAAGGAAATTTGTGGCTCCTCTCAGATTCCAGAACTTTCTGCCACAGAAATGTGAGGAACATGTGTTTTTTTAGCCAAATTTTGAGGTTTGCAAAGGATTCTGGGTAACAGAACCTGGTCCGAGCCCCACAAGTCACCTCATCTTGGATTCCCCTAGGTCTCTAGTTTTCAGAAATGCACAGGTTTGGTAGGTTTCCCTAGGTGCCGGCTGAGCTAGAGGCCAAAATCTACAGGTAGGCACTTCGCAAAAATCACCTCTGTTTTCTTTCAAAAATTTGGATGTGTCCACGTTGCGCTTTGGGGCGTTTCCTGTCGCGGGCGCTAGGCCTACCCACACAAGTGAGGTATCATTTTTATCGGGAGACTTGGAGGAACGCTGGGTGGAAGGAAATTTGTGGCTCCTCTCAGATTCCAGAACTTTCTGCCACAGAAATGAGAGGAACATGTGTTTTTTTAAGCCAACTTTTGAGTTTTGCAAAGGATTCTGGGTAACAGAACCTGGTCCGAGCCCCACAAGTCACCCCATCTTGGATTCCCCTAGGTCTCTAGTTTTCAGAAATGCACAGGTTTGGTAGGTTTCCCTAGGTGCCGGCTAAGCTAGAGGCCAAAATCTACAGGTTGGCACTTCGCAAAAATCACCTCTGTTTTCTTTCAAAAAATTGGATGTGTCCACATTGCGCTTTCGGGCGTTTTCTGTCACGGGCGCTAGGCCTACCCACACAAGTGAGGTATCATTTTTATCGGGAGACTTGGGGGAACGCTGGGTGGAAGGAAATTTGTGGCTCCTCTCAGATTCCAGAACTTTCTGCCACAGAAATGTGAGGAACATGTGTTTTTTTAGCCAAATTTTGAGGTTTGCAAAGGATTCTGGGTAACAGAACCTGGTCCGAGCCCCACAAGTCACCCCATCTTGGATTCCCCTAGGTCTCTAGTTTTCAGAAATGCACAGGTTTGGTAGGTTTCCCTAGGTGCCGGCTGAGCTAGAGGCCAAAATCTACAGGTAGGCACTTCGCAAAAAACACCTCTGTTTTCTTTCAAAAATTTGGATGTGTCCATGTTGCACTTTGGGGTGTTTCCTGTCGCGGGCGCTAGGCCTACCTGCACAAATGAGGTATCATTTTTATCGGGAGACTTGGAGGAACGCTGGGTGGAAGGAAATTTGTGGCTCCTCTCAGATTCCAGAACTTTCTGCCACAGAAATGTGAGGAACATGTGTTTTTTTAGCCAACTTTTGAGGTTTGCAAAGGATTCTGGGTAACAGAACCTGGTCCGAGCCCCACAAGTCACCCCATCTTGGATTCCCCTAGGTCTCTAGTTTTCAGAAATGCACAGGTTTGGTAGGTTTCCCTAGGTGCCGGCTGAGCTAGAGGCAAAAATCTACAGGTAGGCACTTCGCAAAAATCACCTCTGTTTTCTATCAAAAAACTTGGATGTGTCCATGTTGCGCTTTGGGGCGTTTCCTGTTGCGGACGCTAGGCCTACCCACACAAGTGAGGTATCATTTTTATCGGTAGACTTGGGGGAACGCTGGGTGGAAGGAAATTTGTGGCTCCTCTCAGATTCCAGAACTTTCTGCCACAGAAATGTGAGGAACATGTGTTTTTTTAGCCAAATTTTGAGGTTTGCAAAGGATTCTGGGTAACAGAACATGGTCCGAGCCCCACAAGTCACCCCATCTTGGATTCCCCTAGGTCTCTAGTTTTCAGAAATGCACAGGTTTGGTAGGTTTCCCTAGGTGCCGGCTTAGCTAGAGGCCAAAATCTACAGGTAGGCACTTCGCAAGAAACACCTCTGTTTTCTTTCAAAAATTGGATGTGTCCACGTTGCGCTTTGGGGCGTTTCCTGTCGCGGGCGCTAGGCCTACCCACACAAGTGAGGTATCATTTTTATCGGGAGACTTGGGGGAACGCTGGGTGGAAGGAAATTTGTGGCTCCTCTCAGATTCCAGAACTTTCTGCCACCGAAATGTGAGGAACATGTGTTTTTTTAGCCAAATTTTGAGGTTTGCAAAGGATTCTGGGAAACAGAACCTGGTCCGAGCCCCACAAGTCACCCCATCTTTGATTCCCCTAAGTCTCTAGTTTTCAGAAATGCACAGATTTGGTAGGTTTCCCTAGGTGCCGGCTGAGCTAGAGGCCAAAATCTACAGGTTGGCACTTCGCAAAAATCACCTCTGTTTTCTTTCAAAAAATTGGATGTGTCCACATTGCGCTTTCGGGCGTTTCCTGTCACGGGCAGCTAGGCCTACCCACACAAGTGAGGTATCATTTTTATCGAGAGACTTGGGGGAACGCTGGGTGGAAGGAAATTTGTGGCTCCTCTCAGATTCCAGAACTTTCTGCCACAGAAATGTGAGGAACATGTGTTTTTTTTAGCCAAATTTTGAGGTTTGCAAAGGATTCTGGGTAACAGAACCTAGTCCGAGCCCCACAAGTCACCCCATCTTGGATTCCCCTAGGTCTCTTGTTTTCAGAAATGCACTGGTTTGGTAGGTTTCCCTAGGTGCCGGCTGAGCTAGAGGCCAAAATCTACAGGTAGGCACTTCGCAAAAAAAACCTCGGTATTCTTTAAAATATTTGGATGTGTCCACGTTGCACTTTGGGGCGTTTCCTGTCGCGGGCGCTAGGCCTACCCACACAAGTGAGGTATCATTTTTATCGGGAGACTTAGGGGAACGCTGGGTGGAAGGAAATTTGTGGCTCCTCTCAGATTCCAGAACTTTCTGCCACAGAAATGTGAGGAACATGTGTTTTTTTAGCCAACTTTTGAGGTTTGCAAAGGATTCTGGGTAACAGAACCTGGTCCGAGCCCCACAAGTCACCCCATCTTGGATTCCCCTAGGTCTCTAGTTTTCAGAAATGCACAGGTTTGGTAGGTTTCCCTAGGTGCCGGCTGAGCTAGAGGCCAAAATCTACAGGTAGGCACTTCGCAAAAATCACCTCTGTTTTCTTTCAAAAAATTGGATGTGTCCACGTTGCGCTTTGGGGCATTTCCTGTTGCGGACGCTAGGCCTACCCACACAAGTGAGGTATCATTTTTATCGGGAGACTTGGGGGAACGCTGGGCGGAAGGAAATTTGTGGCTCCTCTCAGATTCCAGAACTTTCTGCCACAGAAATGTGAGGAACATGTGTTTTTTTAGCCAAATTTAGAGGTTTGCAAAGGATTCTGGGTAACAGAACCTGGTCCGAGCCCCACAAGTCACCCCATCTTGGATTCCCCTAGGTCTCTAGTTTTCAGAAATGCACAGGTTTGGTAGGTTTCCCTAGGTGCCGGCTGAGCTAGAGGCCAAAATCTACAGGTAGGTACTTCGCAAAAATCACCTCTGTTTTCTTTAAAAAAATTGGATGTGTCCACATTGCGCTTTGAGGCGTTTCCTGTTGCGGACGCTAGGCCTACCCACACAAGTGAGGTATCATTTTTATCGGGAGACTTGGGGGAACGCTGGGTGGAAGGAAATTTGTGGCTCCTCTCAGATTCCAGAACTTTCTGCCACAGAAATGTGAGGAACATGTGTTTTTTTAGCCAAATTTTGAGGTTTGCAAAGGATTCTGGGTAACAGAACCTGGTCCGAGCCCCACAAGTCACCCCATCTTGGATTCCCCTAGGTCTCTAGTTTTCAGAAATGCACAGGTTTGGTAGGTTTCCCTAGGTGCCGGCTGAGCTAGAGGCCAAAATCTACAGGTTGGCACTTCGCAAAAATCACCTCTGTTTTCTTTCAAAAAATTGGATGTGTCCACATTGCGCTTTCGGGCGTTTCCTGTCACGGGCAGCTAGGCCTACCCACACAAGTGAGGTATCATTTTTATCGGGAGACTTGAGGGAACGCTGGGTGGAAGGAAATTTGTGGCTCCTCTCAGATTCCAGAACTTTCTGCCACAGAAATGTGAGGAACATGTGTTTTTTTAGCCAAATTTTGAGGTTTGCAAAGGATTCTGGGTAACAGAACCTGGTCCGAGCCCCACAAGTCACCCCATCTTGGATTCTCCTAGGTCTCTAGTTTTCAGAAATGCACAGGTTTGGTAGGTTTCCCTAGGTGCCGGCTGAGCTAGAGGCCAAAATCTACAGGTAGGCACTTCGCAAAAATCACCTCTGTTTTCTTTAAAAAAATTGGATGTGTCCACGTTGCGCTTTGGGGCGTTTCCTGTCGCGGGCGCTAGGCCTACCCACACAAGTGAGGTATCATTTTTATCGGGAGACATGGGGGAATGCTGGGTGGAAGGAAATTTGTGGCTCCTCTCAGATTCCAGAACTTTCTGCCACAGAAATGTGAGGAACATGTGTTTTTTTAGCCAAATTTTGAGGTTTGCAAAGGATTCTGGGTAACAGAACCTGGTCCGTGCCCCACAAGTCACCCCATCTTGGATTCCCCTAGGTCTCTAGTTTTCAGAAATGCACAGGTTTGATAGGTTTCCCTGGGTGCCGGGTGAGCTAGAGTCCAAAATCTACAGGTAGGCACTTCGCAAAAAACACCTCTGTTTTCTTTCAAAAATTTGCATGTGTCCACGTTACGCTTTGGGGCGTTTCCTGTCGCGGGCGCTAGGCCTACCCACACAAGTGAGGTATCATTTTTATCGGGAGACTTGGGGGAACGCTGGGTGGAAGAAAGTTTGTGGCTCCTCTCAGATTCCAGAACTTTCTGCCACAGAAATGTGAGGAATATTTGTTTTTTTAGCAAAATTTTGAGGTTTGCAAAGGATTCTGGGTAACAGAACCTGGTCCGAGCCCCACAAGTCACCCCATCTTGGATTCCCCTAGGTCTCTAGTTTTCAGAAATGCACAGGTTTGGTAGGTTTCCCTAGGTGCCAGCTGAGCTAGAGGCCAAAATCTACAGGTAGGCACTTCACAAAAATCACCTCTGTTTTCTTTCAAAAAATTGGATGTGTCCACATTGCGCTTTCGGGCATTTCCTGTCACGGGCGCTAGGCCTACCCACACAAGTGAGGTGTTATTTTTATCGGGAGACTTGGGGGAACGCTGGGTGGAAGGAAATTTGTGGCTCCTCTCTGACTCCAGAACTTTCTGCCACAGAAATGTGAGGAACATGTGTTTTTTTAGCCAAATTTTGAAGTTTGCAAAGGATTCTAAGTAACAGAACCTGGTCCGAGCCCCACAAGTCACCCCATCTTGGATTCCCCTAGGTCTCTAGTTTTCACAAATGCACAGGTTTGGAAGGTTTCCCTAGGTGCCGGCTGAGCTAGAGGCCAAAATCTACAGGTAGGCACTTCGCAAAAATCACCTCTGTTTTCTTTCAAAAAATTGGATGTGTCCACGTTGCGCTTTGGGGCGTTTCCTGTTGCGGACGCTAGGCCTACCCACACAAGTGAGGTATCATTTTTATCGGGAGACTTGGGGGAACGCTGGGTGGAAAGAAATTTGTGGCTCCTCTCAGATTCCAGAACTTTCTGCCACAGAAATGTGAGGAACATGTGTTTTTTTAGCCAAATTTTGAGGTTTGCAAAGGATTCTGGGTAACAGAACCTGGTCCGAGCCCCACAAGTCACCCCATCTTGGATTCCCCTAGGTCTCTAGTTTTCAGAAATGCACAGGTTTGGTAGGTTTCCCTAGGTGCCGGCTGAGCTAGATTCCAAAATCTACAGGTAGGCACTTCGCAAAAAACACCTCTGTTTTCATTCAAAAATTTGGATGTGTCCACGTTGCGCTTTGGGGCGTTTCCTGACGCGGGCGCTAGGCCTACCCACACAAGTGTGGTATCATTTTTATCGGGAGACTTGGGGGAACGCTGGGTGGAAGGAAATTTGTGGCTCCTCTCAGATTCCAGAACTTTCTGCCACAGAAATGTGAGGAACATGTGTTTTTTTAGCCAAATTTGGAGATTTGCAAAGGATTCTGGGTAACAGAACCTGGTCCGAGCCCCACAAGTCACCCCATCTTGGATTCCCCTAGGTCTCTAGTTTTCAGAAATGCACAGGTTTGGTAGGTTTCCCTAGGTGCCGGCTGAGCTAGAGGCCAAAATCTACAGGTAGGCACTTCGCAAAAAACACCTCTGTTTTCTTTCAAAAATTTGGATGTGTCCACGTTGCGCTTTGGGGCGTTTCCTGTCGCGGGCGCTAGGCCTACCCACACGAGTGAGGTATCATTTTTATCGGGAGACTTAGGGGAACGCTGGGTGGAAGGAAATTTGTGGCTCTTCTCAGATTCCAGAACTTTCTGCCACAGAAATGTGAGGAACATGTGTTTTTTTAGCCAAATTTTGAGGTTTGCAAAGGATTCTGGGTAACAGAACCTGGTCCAAGCCCCACAAGTCACCCCATCTTGGATTCCCCTAGGTCTCTAGTTTTCAGAAATGCACAGATTTGGTTGGTTTCCCTAGGTGCCGGCTGAGCTAGAGGCCAAAATCTACAGGTAGGCACTTCGCAAAAAACACCTCTGTTTTCTTTCAAAAATTTGGATGTGTCCACGTTGCAGTATGGGGCGTTTCCTGTCACGGGCGCTAGGCCTACCCACACAAGTGAGGTATCATTTTTATCGGGAGACTTGGGGGAACGCTGGGTGGAAGGAAATGTGTGCCTCCTCTCAGATTCCAGAACTTTCTCCATAGAAATGTGAGGAACATGTGTTTTTTTAGCCACATTTTGAGGTTTGCAAAGGATTCTGGGTAACAGAACCTGGTCCGAGCCCCACAAGTCACCCCATCTTGGATTCCCCTAGGTCTCTAGTTTTCAGAAATGCACAGGTTTGGTAGGTTTCCCTAGGTGCCGGCTGAGCTAGAGGCCAAAATCTACAGGTAGGCACTTCGCAAAAATCACCTCTGTTTTCTTTAAATGAAATGGGATGTGTCCACGTTGGGCTTTGGGGCGTTTCCTGTCGCGGGCGCTAGGCCTCCCCACACAAGTGAGGTATCATTTTTATCGGGAGACTTGGGGGAACATAGATTAGCAAAACAAGTGTTATTGCCCCTTGTCTTTCTCTATATTTTTTCCTTCCAAATATAGGACAGTGTGTAAAAAAGACATCTATTTGAGAAATGCCCTGTAATTCACATGCTAGTATGGTCACCCCGGAATTCAGAGATGTGCAAATAACCACTGCTCCTAAACACCTTATCTTGTGCCCTTTTTGGAAATACAAAGGTTTTCTTGATAGCATTTTTTTACTCTTTATATTTCAGCAAATGAATTTCTGTATACCCGGTATAGAATGAAAACGCACTGCAGGTGCAGCTCATTTATTGGCTCTGGGTTCCTCGGGTTCTTGATGAACCTACAAGCCCTATATATCCCCGCAACCAGAGGAGTCCAGCAGATGTAACTGTATATTGCTTTCGATAATCTGACATTGCAGGGAAAAGTTACAGAGTAAAACGTAGAGAAAAATTTATATTTTTTTCACCTCAATTTCCATATTTTTCTTTTTCAGTTGTTATTTTCTGTAGGAAACCCTTGTAGGACCTACACAAATGACCCCTTGCTGAATTCAGATTTTTGTCTACTTTTCAGAAATGTTTAGGTTTCTGGGATCCAGCATTGGTTTCATGCCCATTTCTGTCACTGACTGGAAGGAGGCTGAAAGCACAAAAAATTGCAAAAATGGGGTATGTCCCAGTAAAATGCCAAAAATGTGTTGAAAACTTGGGTTTTTTGATTCAAGTCTGCCTGGTCCTGAAAGCTGGGAAAGTGCTGAGTTTAACACCGCAAACCCTTTGTTGATGCCATTTTCAGGGGAAAAAGCACAAGCCTTCTTCTGCAGCCACTTTTTCCAATTTTTTTGAAAAAAACGAAATTTTCACTGTATTTTGGCTAATTTCTTGGCCTCCTTCAGGGGAACCCACAAAGTCTGGGTACCTCTAGAATCCCTAGGATGTTGGAAAAAAAGGACGCAAATTTGGCTTGGTTAGCTTATGTGGACAAAAAGTTATTAGGGCCTAAGCGGAACTGCCCCAAATAGGCAAAAAAAGGCCTGGCACAGGAGGGGGAAAAGGCCTGGCAGCGAAGGGGTTAAAACTCAATATGGTCTATTTGAATACACAGTCATACTCTTTGGACTTTGTAATGCTCCAGCAGCGTTCCAATTCTTTCTGAATGATGTCCTTAGAGAATATCTAGATCTATTTGCAATAGTTTATATTGATGATATTCTAATCTATTCTGAGAACGAAGTTGAAAATGTACAACATGTCCAGAAGATTCTCATAGCCATTCGAAAACATCATTTTTATTGCAAATTGAGCAAATGTGAATTTCATGTTACCACCGTTGAATTTTTAGGGGTCATCCTTACCCCTCAGAGCATTGTCATGGCAGAAAGAAAAGTGCAAGCAGTATCTGATTGGCCAATCCCAAAAACTGTTCGAGATGTTCAGTGCTTCCTTGGTTTTGCAAACTTCTATCTCAGGTTCATAGACCATTTCTCACAGACAGTGGCACCAATCACCAAGTTACTATGAAAGAAAGAAACATTTGTATGGTCTCCAGAAGCTGACAAGGCTTTTTCACCCTTAAAAGAAGCCTTCTCCACCGCCCCAGTCTTGTCTCACCCAGATACTAAACGTCCATTCATAGTAGAAGCAGATGCTTCAGCTGTGGCAATTGGTGCAGTGTTATCGCAACGCAACAAAGATACCGGTCAGCTACATCCTGTAGCTTATATGTCTTGAAAACTGAACGAAGCGGAACAAAATTATGTCATTGCTGAGAAAGAACTTCTAGCAATCTGTGATGCTGTCAGGGAGACCAGATCCTCGGGGTCTGCACACGTTCCCAACATATCCACCACAAGACAGCTCCAATACTCTGATTAGAATGTCACAGAGTCTAAGAGAGTCCAAGTGGGGAAAAAGGGATTAGGTAGGGAACAGCTGTGAAGGAGACCTGTAGGAAGCAAAAGGTTAAACCACACAATATCAAGATTTTATCACATTGCTTTTCACTAGACTATGATTCTAAGCATTGTCATACTGTAACCATGGATATCTTAAGAAGGGACTATAACTAGGACTTAAAACGTCTGGGTACCTGGGAAGGAATCAAAAATGGTTAATACAACTTTTCATATGAACTTTTCATGAAATGCCACATATTGTCTAGGAATATAAGAACCTTCTAGAATTATGTGCTAAGCAGACAGTGAAAATCTTTGTGGGGCCCTGTTAGGGGGCCCCTGCACTGCCCATGCCAGTGGCATGGGCAGTGCAGGGGCCCCCAGGGGCCCCACGACACCCGTTCCCGCCATCCTGGTTCTGGCGGTGAAAACCGCCAGAAACAGGCTGGCGGGAAGGGGGTCAGAATCCATGGAGGATTCCCTGGGCCAGGGGAAAACCGGCGGGAAACCGCGGGTTCCCCTTTTCTGACCACGGCTTTACCGCCGCGGTCAGAATAGCCCATGAAGCACCGCCAGCCTGTTGGCGGTGCTTCCGCTGCCCTCCGCCCTGGCGGTCAGAGACCGCCAGGGTTGGAATGACCGCCATTGTCTTTCTACATGAGGGCAAAAAGTAATCGGAACATTCCCTGGAAAACAATTGGAATTGTACTAAGGACTTAATATGCATATAATGTAACGTCTTGAATTTTAACACCTTTGCAGAAAATTCAAAAGCCCTGGATGGTTCTGTGCACTTGAGGAAACACTAGACATCAAAGTTTTAATTGTCATGAAATGATCGTGCACACTGTAAGCGATCTGAACACCTAGGTTTAAATGTGGGAAATGAATCGCGCACACCGCCGATTCCAACAAGAATATGCAAATGCCATGAAATGATCACGCACTCTGTAAACGATCTGAACATCAAGGTTTGAATGCAGGAAATGAATCACGCGTCTTACCGATTCCAACAAGAATATGCAAATGCCATGAAATGATCGCGCACTCTGTAAGCGATCTGAACATCAAAGTTTGAATGCAGGAAATGAATCGCACGACTTGCCGATTCAAAAGCCACCATGCAAATGCCAGTAAATGTTACTGCATTATGATTATCAAGGGTTAAATGCTAGGAATGAATTGCGTGTCTTGCCTATTCGAATGCCACCATGTAAATGCCAAGAAATGGTCGTGCACAATGATTAGCAAGAGTTAAATGCAAGGGATGAATCGCGCGTCTTGCCGATTCGAATGCCACCATGTAAATGCCAAGAAATGGTCGCGCACAATGATTATCAAGAGTTAAATGCAAGGAATGAATTGCGCGTCTTGCTGATTCGAATGCCACGATGCAAATGCCAAGAAATGGTTGCACACAATGATTATCAAGAGTTAAATGAAAGGACTGAATTGTGCGTCTTTCCGATTTGAATGTCAATATGCAAATGTCAAAAAATGGTCGCGCACACTGTTGCCGACCCGAATCTCAAAAATCAGATGCCAAAAATGAATTGTGCATCTTGCCGATTCGAATATCAACCTGGAAATGCCATAACCCACAAGCACATTCACACGCACAAGGAAAAATCTTTTAACATGAAAACTAGGCCCAAAAACTTGAATGCCTTTGAAAACGGGGTCGGGGGCCCTGTCCGACCTCTGTCTTACCGCCCTGTTCAAGGATCACCAATACAATGAAGGGCAAGGCCTGGAAAGGTCAAAGTAGGCCTCCCGAACAGGAACTCAGGAAGTTGCTGCTGCTCTGCACCGGGACCTCTGAATAGTGAGCACGTGGAGCTGGGCTGGTTCCCTCATATAGAGTCTGGCCCAGCCCACAAACCAGACCCAGTCATGCTGCAGAGAAAGCTTCTAGAAGGTCCTAGAAAGGGACCACACCCTAACACACTCAGTAAGCCTCCAGCAATACCTTTGAAATGAACAGTTATTGCAAACATCATTAATAGTGTTTTTCAAGGTTAAAGTCTGCAATGCAAAAGGTTAACATACTGCATATAAATACAATGCATGAATTAGGTCCTTGCATAAAAGTTGGGTTTTTGCATTTTAGTCACCCGTAGAGTGCGCACTGCCCTGATGTTGACAGATGCCTTCAAAGAAAGGTGACATTATCTGCTAGGCACCAAGTACACTATTACATTGTACACAGATCATCATAATCTCCAGTTCATGAGTTCGGCTAGACTTTTAACTCCTCGACAATTATGATGGATGCTGTTTTTTGCAGAGTTTGATTTTGTGGTAACCTTCCACCCCGGCAAAGACAATCACAAAGCAGATGCCTTGTCCAGACAAGACTCTACCGTGTTACCCACAATCCAGCCCCCAGGAGCTATCATTGCTCCAGACAAAATCCTTTGTATCATTAAAACTGAAGACTTTTTTGCAAATATTCGTAATTCTTTCACCATCGAAAAATGGCAGAAATGGGCTCAAATAGACCCCAAAAGATCAATCAAACAAGGCCTACCTTTTCATGATGCATGTTTACTTGTTCCAACTACCAAGTTGCGCAAATTAGTGTTTCATTGGTTGCATGTTATACCTACGGCAGGTCATCCAGGTATTCCTAAAACACTTGAACTAATCCAACGATATTTTTGGTGGCCTACTTTGACAAAAGACGTCAAGCAAAGTGTAACTATCTGTGAAGTTTGTGCTCGTACCACAACAAGTCATTCAAAACCAAAAGGACTGCTACATCCTCTCCCAACTCCACTCCGACCTTGGGAACACATATCAATAGACTTTATTACAGGACTGCCAGTTGTTCAACATCACTCAGTAATCCTTGTTATGGTAGATAGTCTCACCAAATATGCACATTTCATTGCTTGCAGAAAATTGCCTACCTCCAGTGAATTGGCAACAATACTTTTAACTCGAGTGGTCCGTTATTATGGATTACCAAAAGTAATTCTCTCTGATCGAGAATCACAATTTGCCTCTAACTTCTGGAAAACATGGTGCAAAACGCTGCAAGTTACATCTACATTATCTACCAGTCATCATCCTCAAACGGATGGCCAAACTGAGAGACTAAATCAAACATTGAAACAATATTTGCGTGCTTATGCTGAAAAAGCACTCCATTCTTGGGCATCAATGCTTTGGTTAGCGAAACTGGCCTACAATTACTTGTATCATACTTCCACTGGAGCAACGCCCTTTTTTGGTCTATTTGGTTATCATCCAGATACTTTGCCAATCACAATTCCACAAGAAAGTTCACTTACACCAGCAGTGTCAGAAACAATACGACAACTCCATCAAACCCAGAAACAAATCCAGCAACATCTAAACAAAGCAAAACAAAAGTATAAAAAACAATATGACAAAAAACATTCTGAGGGACCACAATATAAGCCAGGAGATAGAGTATGGCTTCCCACACACCACATTGATTTCAAGGAAAGACATATGTTTAATCCCAAATATATAGGTCCTTACACAGTTCTTCAACAGATCAATCCAGTAACCTACAAACTACTTTTACCAAAATCTCTATGTATTCATCCAGTTTTTCATACTTCTCTCCTGAAAAGAGCATTCCAGGAAACTCGCTCTTGACCAACTCCAGTACTAGTACAAGGAGAATTGGAATACCAAGTAAAACAGGTTCTGGATTCAAAATTTAGAGGTTGTACTCTCTGGTATCTAATATCTTGGAAAGGGTGCGGTCTAGAGAATGACTCATGGGTCACAGCATCTGACATTCATGCTCCACGACTAGTGCAGCGTTTTCACCGCCTAAACCCAGACAAGCCAGGCCCTAGAGCACGTTCGGGAGGGGGGAGTACTGTCAACACCAGGACAGTGCGCGCTCTACGGGCAGCATAATGCAAAATGACAAACCTTATGCAATGTAATAATTCATGCATTATATGTTGATATTGTAGCTTAACCTTTTGCATTGCAGGTATTTATCTTGAAATGTCATTAATGCTGTTTGTAATGTATTGTTCATTTTCAAGGCTTTACTGCAAGAATACAGGGTGTGGTTAGGGTGTGGTCCCTATTCTGAGCCTTTCTAGACGCCTTTCCTGCAGCCTGGCTGGGTGTAACTTGTGGGTGGGGCTTGAGTCTATTTAAGGGACCCAGCCCAGCTTCACGTTCTCACTATTCAGAGGTCCCGGTGCAGAGCAGCAGCATTTCCCTGAACTCCTGTTCCAGAGGCCTACTTAGGCATTTACCAGGCCCTGTCCTCATTATTTTGAGGATCTTCAAGCAGGGTGGTAAGGCGGAGGTCGGGGTAGGCCCCGACTCCATTTCTAGAAGCATTTGAGTTTTGGCCTTGTGATTTACAGTGTGCGCGATTCATTTTTGGCAATTAACCCTTGCAGTTCGGATCGGCAGAGTGCTCGATCATTTCGAGGTGTTTGAATCTTGATGGTTGAATCGGCAACAGTGTGCGCGATTCCTTCTTGGCAATTAACCCTTGCAGTTGCTAATGCGTCAGAACCTTGATAATTTAGCTTACAAGGAGACACGTTTTAGGCCAATGAACCTTTTTACCACGTTTGGAGACTTCCCAGGACGAGATATCCTTTTAGCATTTCAATCAGCAAGACAATAACCTTATCAATATTCACAATCACAAATCAATCAAGCTAATCAATATCATATAATAGGACTCAAACACCCCTTGACCTTGCGGTCATGAATAACCATAGAAATCTAGTAAGAGTTAGGGTATGTATTCCCTATTAGTTACAATCTAATAGCATAGTTATTAGTATCAATATCAGTAAGCACATCAAAACCACTTTAATATGGCAACTCAAGTAAAGATTTATCAGAGCATAGGTCATGAACATTAAAACAAAGCACAACGTTAACATGAATCAACTTTAGCAGAGTATCATTAGCACGTTATTCAACAAAGCAAGAATTCGTTTGTTTGTCTATTTGCTTCCGATATTAATGAACTCATGCAAAACAATTTAGCAACACTAATTTGGAAAACATCTAACTATGGCCTCTATCAAAAGAGCAGTTGGTACCTAGGAAGAAAAGGCAAACAGACAATTACAATTTATCATCAGATAGTTACCTATCCAAATAGGTTAGCATACAGCGTCAGTCTTCGTCCTCAGAACATCAGTCGATTTGCCATCGGCCAGGATAGAACAGGAAAGTTTCAGTAGGGCATAGATAAAGAACAAGATTCTTTCCTCATAAGGAGGAGAAGTAAGAATTAGTCAGGGAATAGGATGAGGATGGTTTAAATATCAGACAGTTAAAGACAAAGTCTCTCAGAGTATTAAGGGATGGGGAAGAATGGCAAGGTAATGGCTAAGTAATGGCTAAGAAGAATAGCTATGAATAGCTAAGGAGAATGGCTGATTTCTCCTTGTATCACGTTATTATATCAAATCTGTTGAACAAGTCTCCAATTTCCCATTGGGCAATATTTGGTGCATCATTATCTCTGTCCAATGATCCTTCACGCACCTTACTAGAATCTTCACCTAACACAATTCTCATGTAGTCTATTGGCTCCTGTGATTGACATCTTCATCGGGTGAAATGTCAGGTAAGAAAAGTTACACTTGTTGCTCCAGTCAGTAGTTCCATTGTCTTCTCCTAGTCCAGGCGACCTTGCACCTGTCGTGAATTACACTGTTGCATTCGGCAAGAATGTCTCCTTGACCAAGTCGGGTCCCATGAGAAAGAATTTACTACGGCTACACACATATCTCCAGCTTCTGGAAAAGTACAGCTTCGTGTCCTTCAGGAAAGCAGCACATTGCACGTTAGAAAAACACAGTTAATATGAGACCAGGCAGCTAGGGCCAGACCCTTGCTAACTAAGGCCTAGTGATTAATTTAGCAAAACCCTAATACATAATTTTTAATGACAATATAAAGTCGTACATTAGTACATTGTTAATTCATCATTAGTCAGTTTCATTAATCATCGTATATGTTGGCGGCCACTCCCCGTGGGCACATCTCAGCGAGTTCATTATTTCAACATTAAGACATTTCTATACACTTTCACTACACATTATATTGCAAGCTTTTCATATTAATGATTAATTCTAAAAGTCACACTCCAACAATCCCTCCTCTGATGACTCTTGTCATCACACAAACCTTTTCCTTTACAATTTACATCCTATAATTCTCTCATTTCAATTTCCTCTCTCAACCTTGCCCCTTCTAATTTTGCCCTGAAAATTTTCTCCCTTTTCTTTTCTTCCCTCTCCTTATTATTTTTCGCCATTTTCAATGTAATTCTTTTACTAATTTTGCATGACATCCATAATCCAAATAAGCAAGCTATAACAATCAATATTCCCAGTATTATTTTTACCAATATCCCATGCCAAATATTACTAAACCAATTTCCCACTTTAGCAAGTCCCTTTCCAACCTTTTTCCAAACACCTGGCTCTTACAGTTCCTTCAAATTTGTACTATCTCTTGTTAGGTTAGTAAGCATACTTCTAATCTCGTTACTATTATCAGGTATATAAGCACAACAATGTCGCTCATTAAGCATTTTACAAACTCCGCCATTTTTCGCTAAAAGAATGTCTAAAGCAAGCCTGTTTTGAAGAGTCATAGCCCTCTCCGCAGCAAGTTCAGTATCCATCAGGAGAATAGCCCCTGTAAAATTTGTCAGCATGTTATTCACAATAGTAGACAACTTTCGAATCTTTATGGAGTTTAAGATAACTCCCACTGATCGAATTATTGCCCCAAATATGTCTCCTACTACACCAGCAGCAGTCTCTCTCCTTTGTCTAGTACGATGTAATTCAGACAATTTAGGAAACTTTTTCAAGTCCTCTAATTTATATATCTTTGGGAAAACTATCCCCAAATAACATGTCCCATACCACCCCTTTGGAAGACGGTAATAAGCATTAAGTCCACAAATATAATAGATCCCATGAATCGCTGGATCCTGTCCATTTAACATGAACATCCATTTACTCTGAAACAAAAACACATTCACTCGTTCCCACAAACACATTGTCATAATATGATTTTGGTCACGTGACGCAAAGCTTGCCTACGTGTAATGCATCTAAAGCTAATTTCCCTTGTTCCCTAACTGTACTGTAACTCTCACTACTAATAACAGCTCACTGCTGCTAGCCCTTTTCTAACTTCCCCTTCAATGCTCTCCTTCTATCTTCCGTGTGATCTAGAAAGCTTTTCTCTCCAGATGTAAGCAAACACGTCAGATTATTGCAGTGTGCATAAGATGTACTAATTATTAATGTCGCTTCAAAGAACCCCTTAACTAACTTTACGCTATAGTATTTAGCCACACTATTCAAATCCTCTATGATAGGCACATAAGAAAACACAAGGTCATTGTTCGAATAAAAGTACTGAATCTCTTCCTGGTCATAAAATCGTGTTAGTAACAGACTACAGCTTATCCCATATGTTAGAGGCAAACTATGGTAGGTAACTCCCTCTTGCACAGAAACAGGAATCTGTGTACACACATAACAATCTCTCGCATCCATAGTATCAACATACTCACTCAGCAAGGGATAGAAAACATTAGTAGATAGTTCCCCTTTTATGTTAGTTCCCTCATGCAAATATCTCATGTCCTGCTCAAACCTCTCCCAAGCTGTTAATGCGGTAGCAGTCTCAGGAATTGTAGCATTGTTAGTTCCACTCTTATCCACCAATGGCATACCCACAATCACAACTATGATGAATATCACACATACGACACCTAAAACAATACCCAAACATTTGCAACAAAATAGTGTTATCCATGATCTGTAAAGAATCAGAAAGCAAAGTAATATTAGTTCAAATAACAACCAACAGAGGATGGTTGAAACTTATTATGATATTTCTTTTCAGCAAAGCTAAGCAAAGTCTTTCTTCAGCAATTATTTACAGCTTTCTCATTTACTCCCGGGATCCGTGTCAATTCAGGTTAGCAGCTTGTCAAAATCAGTTCTCAAAAGTCTATTCAGGTTAACAGTGTCACATCCGGTAATTTATCAGTCCCTTTTCTCAGCTTTCTTTAACTCAATTTTCACATCAATACAGTCTCTTTCTATGGCCAGACTCAGGTACCAAAGTACTGACCTGGGACTTCTCGATCAAAACAGAATGCCAAGAACTCTTGTTGCCATTCAGCTGACGTTGCATATGCCCATTCAGGACCTGCGTATCTTCTGTTTGCCACTCTCTTTCTTTTCAATCTGTGATCACCCTGCAACTCTCCTTCGCTCAGATCTTCTCTCCTTGTTGTGTCAACTTCCTCCTCTATTGCATCTTCGACAGCCACTTGTCCTTTTGTCACTTGCAGTTTCGACCACTTATCTCCTTTCAGCTGTTCTCTCTTCTTTGGCCTTTCCTTGGCCAATCCTTCACACTCCTCTGACTCTAAGGTGTTCTCTCTTGATGGACCTGCAATTTGCTCAGGAGGAGTCTGGACACTCTGACTCCCTTCCACCTCAACTCCTTCACCTTTCGGGTGTATTACATTTCCATATTCGTCTGCTTCTGGGAGAACCTCCTTCTGACTCAGTCCTCTTGGTGCCTCAGTTGAGATAGGCTCACCATCACCCCTCTGGGTTTCTTCTCCTTCGTCTCTCATTGGAGTGACCAAGTCGTCCTCAACGGGCTCTCCTCCTGTCTCAGTTTCCCTTTGATTACTCTCCGGCCCTGAGACTTCCTTTTCTTTCGCTGTTACTTTCGACAATTCAATTTCCCCATCAGTTGGACATGTCACCTTTTTCGTGTGACTGGCATAGATCCAGTTTGGAATTCCTGCGCACTTCACAGCAGTAGTAGTCGTTATTATTACTTGATATGGCCCCTTCCAACGTGGCTCCAAACACGACTTCCTCACGTGTTTCTTGATGACAACCCAGCCACCAGCTTTCAGGTTGTGACCTGGATCATTTATCGGTGGCAGTGTGGTGGCTTCCACCTGGTCAGAGAAAGAGCGGACCACGTCAGCCAGACCCTTGCAGTAGTCCAACACCATATCATCTGTGATATTCACAAGAGCATTTGCAGGCACTGCGGGCAGTCTCATGGCTCGGCCCATGAGAATTTCATGAGGAGACAGTCCTGTTTTCTTGTTGGGCGTATTTCTAATTGACATTGGCACTAAAGGCAATGCATCAGGCCATTTCAAATTTGTAGCTGCAAACATTTTCGCCATTCTCGACTTCAGGGTACCATTCATCTGCTCCACTAATCCTGAGGCTTCAGGCCGGTAACTACAATGCAGCTTCTAGTCAATGTTCAATGCTGCACACAATAGCTTAACCACCTCATTGTTGAAGTGACTTCCTCTATCTGATTCTAAAGAGATCAGAAACCCGAAACGTGGAATCAATTCCCTAAGCAGCAGCTTCGCTACTGTGAGGCTGTCATTTCTACGTGTGGGGTAAGCTTCAATCAAGTGACTAAAGATACACACAATCACCAACACGTATCTCAAACCTCCACACACAGGCATCTCAATAAAATCCAACTGCATTCTGCTAAATGGACCTCCTGCTCTCCCAATGTGGCTCAAATTAACCACTGTCCCTTTCCCCGCATTCATCTACTGACAGATGATGCACCTGTGACAGATCACTTCTGCGGCTTGTCTGAACTTTGGGTTAAACCAGTCAATTTTGAACAACCTGATCATGGCATCTCTCCCAATATGTGGTTGCCCATGGTAAAACCTTGCAAACTGTGACAGGAGACTGTTTGGCAAAACCATTTTCCCCTCATCTGAAACCCATAAATCACCTGGTCTTTGTACACATTGCATCCTAACCCAAGAACGTTTCTCCTCTTTGCTGGCACGTCCCTGCAACAATTTTAATTCCTCCAACGTGTCAACCACCCTTAATGCATAGCCTGTGCATGTCTCGTTTTCTTTTTCCGGTAACAATTCCCACTGATCCTTGAATGATATACAGTTCAATGCACAAAACCTTGCGACTTGTTCCGCATATCAATTTCCCATTGAAACAAAGTCCTGTGATTTCAAATGAGCGCTGCATTTCACCACAGCAATTTCATGAGGTAACTGAATCACGTGCAACAACTCCTTAATTCTTTCACCATTTTTCACTGGCGAGCCAGAAGAGTTCAGGAATCCCCTCTGTGACCATAGTTGGCCAAAATCATGAACAATTCCAAATCCGTATCTGCTATCAGTATAGATAGTTACTCTCAATTCAGCAGCAGCATGGCAAGCTCTAGTAAGAGCAACCAATTCTGCCACTTGAGCAGAATATACTCTCTCAAGCCAAGATGCTTCCAGGATACCAGTGATCGTGCACACAGCGTATACGGCTCTCAGTACTCCTACTGATTCTCGCAAACATGAGCCATCAACAAAGATAATTTTGTCATTTTCTTCCAATTAAGGGCCATATTTATACTTTTCGGCGCACAACTGCGCCAACGCAGTTGTGCGTAAAAAAATCTAACGCCGGCTAACGCCATTCTGAAGCGCCATGCGGGCGCCGTATTTATTCAATGACGTTAGCCGGCAGAGCTGCCTGGTGTGCGTAAAAAAAAATGACGTACACCAGGCAGCGCCGGCGTAGGGGAATATGGAGCTTGGGCGCCAAAAAATGAGGCAAGTCAGGCTGAGGCAAAATTTTCGCCTCAACCCAATTTGCACCATTTATTTTTACTCCCAACCCCCATTAAAATGACTCATGTCTTAGCAAAGACAGGAGTCATGCCCCCTTGCCCAATGGCCATGCCCAGGGGACTTATGTCCCCTGGGCATGGCCATTGGGCATAGTGGCATGTAGGGGGGCACAAATCGGTCCCCCCATGCCACAAACAAAAATTTAAAAAAATACTTACCTGAACTTACCTTAAGTTCCCTGGGATGGGTCCCTCCATCCTTGGGTGTCCTCCTGGGGTGGGCAAGGGTGATAGGGGGTGTCCCTGGGGGCATGGGAGGGCACCTCTGGGCTCCTTCCGAGCCCACAGGTCCCTTAACGCCTGCCCTGACCAGGCGCTAAAAAACTACGCTAAAGCGGCTGGATGTCATTTTTTTTGACCCGCCCACTCCCGGGCGTCATTTTTGCCCGGGAGTGTAAATACGGCGCACATGCCTCGGAGTCATTTTTTAGACGGGAACGCCTACCTTGCATATCATTAATGCAAAATAGGTGTCCACGCAAAAAAATGACGCAAACTCCATGAACTTTGGCGCTAGACGCGTCTAACGCCAGAGTATAAATATGGAGTTCGTTTTGCGTCGAATTTGCGTAAAAAAAAACAACCCAAATCCGCCGCAAACAGAGTATAAATATGCCCTTAGGTATCTTATTATCAGGCCTCGGTTTGGTGCACATTTCTGTTACCTCAAGACAATCATGTTCTACATCATCAGCATCCTCAACTTCTGTATTTTCATTTGAAAGCAAAGTTTCCGGGTTCAGCACTGTACATCTTTTCAACGTTACATTTGGTGACCCCAATATAAGCGTTTCATATTTCGTCAGTCTTGTGTTTGTCATGTGCTGTGTTTTGGTACGAGTCAACAGGATCTCAACTGAGTGTGGGACCATAACTGTTAAAGGATGTCCCATCACTATGCCTTCGCATTGTGCGAGGCTTTGACCAACTGCCACTACTGCACGCAGACAACCTGGTAAGGCTGCTGCAACTGGGTCCAAAGTAGCTGAAAAATATGCTACTGGTCGGTTAACACCTCCATGGACCTGTGTCAGGACAGACAAAGAACATGCATCACGTTCATGACAAAACAGGACAAAAGGCTTCATGTAATCAGGCATACCTAAAGCTGGAGCCCTGCACATACACTCTCTCAGCTTGAAAAACGCCTTCATTTCCTTTTCTGACAATGATAGGACGTCTGGCCCATCCTTAGCTGTCAGTCTCACCAATGGCTCGGAGATGACTGAGAAATTCGGGATCCACTGACAACAGTAGCCCACCATTCCCAGAAACATCCTAACGTCTCTCTGTGTTGTTGGGGATTAATCTGCAATAGGGCAGTCACTCTTTCCCTGGATAACTTACTCTACCCTTTCTCAATTAGATGACCTAGGTATTTCACCTCTTTCTGACAATACTGCAGCTTCTTCGGAGACACCTTACGTCCATTCTTTCCCAAGTGGTTCAGTAAGGCAATCGAATCATATTTGCAGTCATCTCTCCTTTTAGACGCAATCAACCAATCATCAATGTACTGCACGAGAGTCGATTGAAAAGGCAATTCCAATTACTCCAAATCCTTCTTCAATATCTGATTGAAGATGGAAGGTGATTCCGAAAACCCTTAGGGAATTCAACACCAACTGTAGACCTTGTCCAAGAATTTGAAACTAAAAAGAAATTGGCTGTCCTCATGAAGAGGCACAGAAAAGTACCCCTGAGGCAAATCTACTACTATGAACCATTCTGCATCACATGGAACCTGGAACATTATTCCAGCTGGATTTGGCACAACTGGCAAAATGTTACCACTATGTCATTGATTTTTCTCAAGTCTTGGACAATTCAAACTTTCCCACAAGGCTTTCTCAGTCCCATTATTGGGGAATTACATGGACTGCTCATCACCTCTTTCAAAACTCCTTGCTTCACAAAGTCTGCAATCAGTTGTGTTACCTGTCTGAGGACATCTTCCGCCATGTGGTACTGCGGCACCTGGGGGAACACAGCATTCGGTTTCACACTAACTTTAACGGGTTCTACTCCTTTTATCAGTCCCACTTCTTTTCCTGTCAAGTCCCACATTTTCTCTCTGACTGTCCCCTGCAAATCTGCTGGCAGATCAGTCACTGTGAACATTGGGAAGAAGTTAATCAGAGGATACTCCTCATCTGTTGTCTCCGTTTCAGGTTCTGAAACCTGACCATCATCCCCTTCATCGTCACTGTTCGTCTGCACCTCAATTCCGTCATTGGCACAGGTGATAGAACATCTTGTCTTGCACAGTAAGTCTCTTCCCAGTAGGGACATGGGTCTTGAATCACAAACTACAAACATGTGCAACCCCTGAAAGGTGCCAAGCTCAATTTGAACTGGATCTGTGATCAGGTTAGTCAAAAGCTGATTCGTCACTCCTACTACCTTGACTGTACGTCCCGAAAGAGGCAATTTCGGAACCTCTGCACTTCTGACTGTAGAGCATGTAGCGCCTGTGTCAACCAAGAATGAAACTTTGTGACCCATCACTTTCCCTTGCACATAGGGCCCTCTCTGATCTACTTCTAAGGATGCTGCAAGCCTGCACTCCTCACTGTCTGAGCTTTCATCCGACCATTCATCGTTTATTCCATTCTCACCACGCAATGGGAACTGTTGTACTGCATTATTTTGACTCATTCCTTGACTTGTGACCTGTTGAGGAAGCATCACATGTAGCTGTCCCATTGGTGTTAAGGGCAACTGCATTTGCTGTTTAGGTACCACAGGAACCTGCTGTTGCATTTACTGCATCTGCACTGGTTGTACACGTGGCATCTGCACTTGTTGCATGGGTTGGAGACCCTGCATCTGAACCATGTTATTTTGGAAGTTCGGATTCAGACCCCTCATCCTTGGTCTTTTAACATTTTGGAATGCATTAACATCATTGCTTTGTTGAACAACACCCTCCTGCACCATCATCGGACGTTCCCGTTTCCAATGTCCAACGCCCCCGCAAGCATGACAAGGAAACACCTTCTTCATCCCCTGCACATAATTTTGAGCTACTACGGTATTCAAATCTGGACCACGGTTCACAAAACCTCCTCAACCTCTACCTCTCACTTGCGCCTGAAACATCCCATTTCCTTGCGGCTGTTGACCCATCTGCTGTAAACCGTTTCCCTGCATCCCTGCTTGTGCTGCCTTAATTTGCATTACCATCACTTTCTCCTTCAGTTTTCTCTGCTTCAACTCAATTTCGTCACTACAGTACTTTGCATACTGCAACACCTCCTCAATCGGCTTCGCTTGCCAACAGATCAAATGATTCTTAATCATCTGACTAATCTCAGGTCTCAATCCCTCAACAAACCTGAACACTAGGTGATTCATGTCCTTCGCCTCTATATCCTCCGTACAACTGTAGTGTTTGAACGCCTTCAACAACCTCTCATAGTAGGCATGTACTGACTCCTTGGCCTCCTGCGCCGTTCGATCAATCTTTTGCCAATCAATATTTTGTGGTGAAACTTTCTGTTTAAAAAACTCAATCACCTTATAGTAGTACCTCATCACCTCAGGAGACGTTGCTCCTGTGACTCTATCCCTTGCCGGTTCCGCAGTTGGCCAATCCACACTTCTCTTGCATTCGAGCCACAAATCAGCTGGAACGATGATCTCAAAGAGAGTATTCAGGTCTTCCCACAGACACTTCGCAAGCTTCATAAACCTGTCCGTCTGCTGATACCACTCTATCAGCTTCTCCCTCAGCCTGGGGAAGTCATTTGTGAAAGACAAAATATCACTCCTAGACCATGGTACATGGACAAGAACCCCTCCAGCCGTTTCTCTCATTGGTAACATCTTTATCGTACCACTATCCGGCACAGCTTTGGCCTGCTGCTGCTCTATGCCGTCACTCTTCCTTTTATCTCTTTTCTTTGCCCATCTGCCTTCCCGCTTTTCTAATGCTCTCCAAAGTTGTGCACTCTGCAGTATTTCTTTAAGGTGTGCCTTCATCCCAGTAGACCTCATGTGATCAAAATCCTTAGACTCAAAATCTAACCTATAACTCCTTTTCAGATGTTCAGTGTTGTCTAAGTCTGTGCCGTATTTATCTGCCAGGTTTGCCAACTTCTGGTACACCTTGCTCACTTCTTTAGTTATCTTTGGGCACAGATACCTCAATTTTGCTTCAGTATATGATTCTAGCCTGTTCACTCCCATGCTCCCTTCAACTAGCTCATTTGCCTCCATGCCCAACCTCACAAAATTCAGGTACTCTTCTCTTTATGGCCGCTCTGCTGTCGCAGGAGTAGTCTGTGGTGAATTTAACTTGTCTAACCATTCATTCAGTTGTTGTGCAGTTAAACCTTGTAATGAGATATTTCCAGCCTGCATCATTGGTGTTTGCGGTACATTCGCACTTGGGATCTGCGGAGTCAGCAGTCCCAAACCTGACTGTCTCATGGTATCTGGAGGAACCCCAATCGGACTGAAGTCTAACAGAGATCTGGATCTTTCTATTGTCTGTTCCACTGGAGTCATCCCTGGAGTCATCGCTTGAGAGCTCCCTATAAACCCTCCTCTTGTCATCTCTTGGGTCATTATTCCCTGATCACATACGCTAGGCTTTGTCTATGCATACAATGGTACTGGCGGACCAACTGTAATAGGTAAGGATATGGCGACTGGCGGCTGCCTGCTTCCCAAAACCTGTGGAGTATTAGCTCCCATATTCTAATTCATTGTCAGTGCTGTGGCTGACTGCGGTCCTGTGACAGAGGTGCAATTCGGTATCAATTATTGCTGTGCCTGAGGCAGTAAAAGTGGAGTTGGCTCAATTTGTATCAGCTTTGGTCTCGTATACGCCAGATCTGACGGCACCATCAAATTCGTAGTAGTATCTAGTGGAGGCTGCAGCTGTGTCTGCATCTCTGGGGCAGTGGACACACTGATACTATTCTGTATCTGTACTGGTGTTGCAACAGTATTTACCTGTACCGTGTTTGTTGACCCCTGGTTTTGTGTCGAATTTATGGGACCTGCACTAGTACTTTGTCTATTGTCATCTAGGGTATATGGTGGTGGTCGATCATGTAACAACTGATTAAGGAACTCATCATCATCTGAGTCGTCTGCCTCTGCCCAAGACTTCTTAGTCTCCTTTTCTTTGCTAAGACCCTTATCCGTCTTACAAGTGGCTTTCCCTCCTTGGGTTCCGCCTTCTTGAGTTATTGCTGGAAACATCCTAACTCCCTCTACTATTTCTCTCCTCCAAATCCTCTTTGCGCTATCCCACCTAGCTTCTGCTAGTGTTTTTTCTGCTTTCCTCATTCTCCTCTCATACTTTTGTTGATGTTGTCGTATGGCCATCAGTTCCCAAATTGCTAGCGCCTCAAACTGTGCTGGCCTCGGAGGTGGCTTTTGCTCACTTAACACCTTCCGCAAATTTTCCAAAATCCTCATATTGAACGTTCCGTGCTCCGGAAACGCCAAGCACCCTTCTTTCTCTGTCATTTTGCACCATTGCTTTAACCAAAGACATGGCGCAAGTCCCCTCTCCTCCATTACGGCATAAGCCGGTGTATCCTCTGGCGGTGTAGGCTCCCCTACACTCGCGGTAATGTACACATCTCCCCTCAAAGCCCTTCTTAATTCCCAAAACTCTCTTTGCTCACCTTCTCAACCAATTGCCTCTCACGGACAGCTGCCAATCTGTGCGCGACCCTTCTCACTAACCGACCTATCCCAGCGCGGCTCCAGTGACGTCACACTCACACACACTTTGGCTGATAAAGTCTTGCGGCTTGTCTTCCTCACCCTCTATTCACACAAAAACTAATGTGATATATTGCGAGCACTAACAAAAACTCAAATTTGCCGTTTTACTACAGGGAAGGGTTACACAATCGCTTCAGAACTTTACAGAGATTTTGCTTAGCCTCAGCCGCTAGTCTCTCCTTCTCAGATCCCGCACTCGCAAGCAAAATTCGACCTGCAAATTTTACTCTCCACTTATCAATGGGTTGCCCTAGTGCACTTTAGGACTCACCAAATCTCCATCGAAGTTTTCATTCACTCACTTTGACTCAAACTCGACTCGTCAACTACGCCCGATTGACCTATTAAACTGCTCAAATTAAAACATTAACCATCAGTATACTCCGGAGTCTTAGACCACGCAGGGTCCGTACATCACCAACAACCACGTGGACAATTTTTTAGCACAAAGCGCCACACTCACATGAAGTTCGCCGACTTCCCTACTCTCATACTGCGGAGTACGCACACTCCTCCTAAAACATCACCTGGCCTAAAATTCTCATAAACTTAAGCTGTGCAAGCGCAAACCCTACGTCACTCAATCTATCACTAGGACGCCGGGAACATACCCAACTCACTTTAGCAAACTCAGAGATTCCGGGAAAGTCATTTGGGAATTAGGGGCACATCATCTCTCCAATTTGCATTATTTCAAAAACAATTTTTCAAACAGTGACCCCTCGTCCTAGGGCTCCAAAGGGCCGTAACCGTCCTCTGCTACCAGAACTGCTAACGCGTCAGAACCTTGATAATTTAGCTTACAAGGAGACACGTTTTAGGCCAATGAACCTTTTGACCACGTTTGGAGACTTCCCAGGACGAGATATCCGTTTAGCATTTCAATCAGCAAGACAATAACCTCATCAATATTCACAATCACAAATCAATCGAGCTAATCAATATCATGTAATAGGACTCGAACACCCCTTGAAATTGCGGTCAGGAATAACCACACAAATCTAGTAAGAGTTAGGATATTTATTCCCTATTAGTTACAATCTAATAGAATATTTAGTAGTCTCAATATCAATAAGCACATCAAAACCACTGTAATATGGCAACTCGAGAAAAGCTTTATCAGAGCATAGATCATGAACATTAAAACAAACAATGACGTTAACATGAATCAACTTTAGCAGAGTATCATTAGCACGTTAGTCAACAAAGCAAGAATTCATTTGTTTGTATATTTTCTTCCGATATTAGTGAACTCCTTAACTACCCTCAAATTAGCATCAGCATGTTGGGCCTCATGCAAAACAATTTAGCAACACTAATTTGGAAAACATCTAACTATGGCCATTATCAAAAGAGCAGTTAGTACCTAGAATGAAAAGGCAAACAGACAACTACAATTTATCATCAGACAGTTACCCATCCAAATGGGTCAGCATACAGCGTCAGTCTTTGTCCTCAGAACATCAGTCAATGCGCCATCGGCCAGGATAGAACAGGCAAGTTTCAGTAGGGCATTGATAAAGAACAAGATTCTTACCTCATAAGGAGGAGAAGTAAGCATTAGGCAGGGAATAGGATGAGGATGGTTTAAGGTATCAGACAGTTAAAGACAATGGGGGTTATTCTAACTTTGGAGGAGTGTTAATCCGTCCCAAAAGTGACGGTAAAGTGACGGATATACCACCAGCCGTATTACGAGTTCCATAGGATATAATGGACTCGTAATACGGCTGGTGGTAAATCCGTCACTTTTCCGTCAGTTTTGGGACGGATTAACACCTCCTCCAAAAGTTAGAATAACCCCCAAAGTCTCTCAGAGTAGAAGGGATGGTGAAGAATGGCAAGGTAATGGCTAAGAAGAATGGCTAAGAATGGCTAATGAGAATGGCTGATTTCTCCTTGTGTCACGTTGTTATATTAAATCTGTCGAACAAGTCTCTAATTTCCCATTAGGCAATATTTAGTGCATCATTATCTCTGTCCATTGATCCTTCACGCACCTTACTAGAATTTTCACCTAACACAATTCTCATGTAGTCTATTGGCTCCTGTGATTGACATCTTCATCGGGTGGAATTTCAGGAAAGAAAAGTTACACTTGTTGCTCCAGTCAGTAGTTCCATTGTCTTCTCCTAGTCCAGGGGACCTTGCACCTGTCGCGGATTACACTGTTGGATTCGGCAAGAATGTCTCCTTGACCAAGTCGGGTCCTATGAGAAATAATTTACTATGGCTACACACATATCTCCAGCTTCTGGAAAAGTACAGCTTCGTGTCCTTCAGGAAAGCAGCACATTGCACGTTAGAAAAACACAGTTAATATGAGACCAGGCAGCTAGGCCCAGACCCTTGCTAACTAAGGCCTAGTGATTAATTTAGCAAAAACCTAATACATAATTTTTAATTCCAATATAGTGTTGTACATTAGTACATTGTTAATTCATCATTAGTCAGTTTCATTAATCATCGTATACATTGGTAGCCACTCCCCGTGGGCACATTTCAACTCGTTCATTATTTCTACATTACAACTTTTCTATGCAGTTTCACTACACATTATATTGCAAGCTTTTCATATTAATGATTAATTCTAAAAGTCACACTCCAACACAGTTCAGATCGGCAGAGCGCACGATCATTTCAGGTATTTGAGTCTTGATGCGCAGTCTGGCAATAAGGTGCACAATAATTTCTGGGCAATTGAATCTTGAAACTCAGACCAAACAGAGTGTGATCTTTCTAGACAAAACAAGTTTATTCAGTTTACCTCTTCTACAGTATCATTCATGAATCCTATAGCAGTTAATTCTTTGGAAACGAATGTACTCATTGATTCTTGTTATGACCTAATTGCTATTCCAAGGACTAACTTGAGAGAGTTCAATGTTCAGAGTATATGATTATAAAAAGATGTTATTTAGAAAACGCTCATATGAAAGTCTGCGTAATCCTTCTTTTATTTCCAGGTGTCCAGAGTTAAAAAGGTCACGTTATTCAAAAGTTCTTCATCTCTCATGTTATTAGAGTATAGATAATTAAAACAAAGTTCATGAAGATTAATGTGAATAACCTTGCTATTGTGTTCTTAACTCTTGCTTCCACAGGTCTCCTTCCCAGCTGTTCCCAACCTAAAACCCAATCCCCTACTTGGCCATTCTTTAACTCTGTTCTGTGATAGCTAGTAGAGTTTGGAGCTGCCAAGAGGTGGACGTATTGGGAACAGGCGCAAACCCAGAGGATCCGGTCTCGCTGACATTTGGTATATACAACTGCAGTAGTAATGAGGGGCATGAAAGGTAGGCCTAGAGTTTACAGCCACAATGTTAATATATCTACCCTTGATGTGGCATCATGTGGGAAAGTGCACTGCACATGTGTAATGTGGAAGGTAGGTGCCCTGTCTTTGGCATGCATCATGGAGTGACTTGCAGTTATGTGGAAATCACATGTATTTGGATACAGGCATTCATCCATAGACAGGCATCTGGGTTTGCATGCTCAAAATGCGGAGAGTGATGTAGCTTCCAATTGGGCAACATGTTGAGGGTCTTCAACAAGTACTTGCAAATCTCAGGGTCTCTACAAATTCAAGAGACTAATGGCTTCTGCTGATGCACTCAGAGTATATCATAGTAAGGGGTGCCAGACATAAGTAGTGATTACCATGGGGCTTGCTGATTCACTGTGTTGTGAATTTTGGGGACATCTCTCCCTGACATATTGCACATGATGTCTACAGTGTCCATTTCCATGCCAAATGTGTGGCCTATCTGAGGAACATTAGTACTACCTCCATGACTCTATTTGGACAAATTTCACTTGGTGAAGTGTACATGTTTTATATATTTCCATTTGTACATGGGTATTTCCATGTCACCTTCTCCAGGCTATTATACTATTGTCATCAACATGGCATGATTTTGTATAATAAGTTCTCATTGTTGGGTCGTCCTGTATGTGACAAAGAGATGTGTGCATGACCTTGTGTGGGATCTGTGGAAATTAATTTTGCATTGGCCTACTATTGTATGCCAACGGGTTACTGTGGTCTGCGCCATGGGGCAAAGCTTTGAGGTGAAGGTTTCTCCTAACGGTTGAATTGTGATTGCACAAGTCCAGCCATGCAATTGCACTTGGTATGGCACATGTATGGGTCACTTAGGTGGAGTTTGTGGCTGGGACCTTCTTGACATCATGGTACTGTATGTTAATCAGAGGTGTTGTTCAAGTGTGATCATGGACATGTGATGACCCTATCTCTCTTTGTATTTGCATATCAGCACCTGCAAGCGAAGGAGATGGGGCAAGCCGAGTGGGGAATCATCTGGCCATGGGACCTTGGGTCAAGGCACCACAGACACAAAGGTACCCAGTGGCCTGGAGGGTGAGGGGAGTGCCACGGGGGAGACCGCAACATTATCATCATCATCGTATTCTTCTTCCAGTGGACATTCCCTAGTGGTGGCGGACCCATTAGGGCATCCCCCATACTATCTTTGTCAGCCACTCCCACTCTATCACCGCCCTCCCTGTTTCTCCCCACCAAGATGGCCGTGCTCACTCACCCAAGGGGCCCCTGTTACTCCTGCTCCACTCAGAGAGGAGGCTATTGACCTCCTGAGAAGTATTTCTGTGGGTCAGACAGCCACTGTAAATGCCATCCAGGAATTGGCAAGTCAGCTATAACAGACCAATGTATTCCTGGAAGGCATTTATGGTGCAATGTCTGGCCTACAGAGATCTTTTCAGGCTCTAGCCTCCACATTGACGGCAGCCAGTCACCACCCACTTTCCCTCCCCTCTCCACCGCCCTCTTCCCAATCCAAATCCCCCCTTTCCCAACATAGCCAAAGCACACAGACAGATCTGCATACATTCACATCAACACACAAGAGAAGCAAACACAACACAAGCATCACAAGAAAACACTTCTCTACACAGCCCCACCACCCCCAGCATCAAACAACATCCAGCATACCCAAAGGCACCACACCAGCCAATACACCTATAATACCTGCAGACACCACCCCAGCAGACCCCCAGATATTCATCACAAGCTCCACACCCGCAGACACCACAACTACAGACAAACAGACATCCACCACATCCAGCATACCTGCAGTCACCACCCCAACAGCCACACACACATACACCACTCCATCCCCCAGCGCCTCCCCATCCCAGTCCCCCAAGACAAATAAACGCATTCACTCACCCACCCAAAAGACACACAACAAACACAAGCATACCTCCCAGCAGCACGCACCCACGACATTCACACCAACACAGCAGACCTCCAAATCCCAAACCCCTTCTGCTGACTGACCCTGTAGCCCTAAAAATGTTTTTTTGTTTTACCGTGACCTTTCCCCTGTTCCCTCCACCCCATCCCAAACCCAAGATGCCCCACCCACCTCCCAGCCCCTCCCCTCCACCACCAAGGTCTCCCCTGCCCCCCTTTAAGCACCCATACCTCTCCCTCCCAAGAAGAAACCCACCCCTCCGAAAAAGTGATTTAGGTTTTTCAGCCTGCTTGCTGGTCCATTTGCTATTGTTTGTAGTATCTGACTTTGTGGGCAGTGCTGGTGACCCCCAAGACAAAAGTATATCTTGAGTGTATGGATATGTGGGTGTAAATTCAAAGATGGTGTCATAGCATTATATACTGTTTGTTGTGGTAAGTATTTCATCTTGTGTTGCCCATTGTGAGCATGTATGGTGTTAGGCATGTTCCACTGATAAGGATTATGGATTCATCTAATGTGTGTCAGCTTGAGTTTTGTTTGTGCAGACATGGAGTGTATTAAATTGTGCTATCTTTGTTTGCATTTGACTGTGCATGTGTACATTTAGCTGTGTGTACCTGGCAGCAACTTCCTGTGGATGTATGTTCCATGCAGTTGGAATGTATGTGCTTTGTTGACTTGCACTTCCACATTGTGCAGATGGGAATGTCATTTGGATCTAGTACTCTCTGTTCCTGAAACACATGTAGGGCCATTTCCTGTGCACATATTGTTTGAGGAGCATGTGCAAAGTGATATGTGTCCCAGTGCAGCCTCCTTCCCTGAGTGCTCCTGATGCCTCATCCCTATTGTGCACGTATTGTTAGCATAGTACTCTTTGTCTATTTGTCTCTCTGGCTAGTGTGCATGCCATTGTCCTTCTGTTGTGCTGTGATGTGGGTGATGTGTGTGTCCATTGCAGGGCTGTTTACTGGGAGTGTCGTTTGTGTTCCATGCCACATAGATACATATGTGAGTTGTATGTGACAACAGTCCCTGGCCTGTGAAGAATGTGAGTGTGTGAGTTGTATTTGTAGATGTGATGTTTGTGTGTTGTTGGTGATGTGTGAGGCAATGTTGTTTAGCCTTCACTGTCCCTATGCCTGAGATGTGTGGATGTTTGTTTTTGTGTAGTGTTGCTGTACAGTGTGAGTGACCTGTCCAAGAGGGGCATATTGTGACTGTGAATGGGTCCATCTTTATGTGTAATTTGGACTGTGTACACAATGAGACGTGTACTTGGTGCCCACAGTGTGACCCCCATATAATGTGGAGGAAGGCATAATGCTCTGTTGTTATGGTAAATAACACAGGTAGGTGTGTGTACTTACTGTCAATTGCGCATACGGTGGCATGGATTTTGTGCTCCATCAATGATCAACAACAGTGGCAGGACATGAGTGATGGGCTCCATGGTGGCAGCAGACGTGTAGAGCTGCCTGTAGGTGAGTGTCTCCCTTTATATTATCCGTTTCCACCTGCTGAGAGGTGGTGGTTGAACTGCCACGGTCACATTGGTGGTGTGCAACCTCATAATGTGTTTGATGGAAACACTATCCCCGCCTACCTGTTTTGGTCCAGCTCATGACCGCAGCGGTCTGTCCTGCCTGGCGGTGCCCGCAGAACCACAGTGGTCTTTGCACCATAGAAGAGCATGACTTGTAATACAGCGGTCAGACCACTATCCCGATGGTCTGATCACCACTGCTACCATGGCGGTGAAAACCCAAACTTGTAATGAGGCCCTGAGACTTTTGGTCCAAACTTAGACTTTTGCTCTAAGTTTACCTTTGTGAATCGGGCCCTATGTTCTGCAGTAGACACATTAACACTAAACTATTTTATAGTGAGTAAAACCTGTCACTGGGTTCAACAGAGCTCTCTCAAGCAAGTACCTCAATAGTTTTTTTACTTTTATTATGACTTGAAACTTGCTGAATACAAAATGATCTCTACAGCAGATGTCTTAACCCCATAAAACATCCTAAAAACAATCTGTTTGTGACTAATTAAGCAGCCAGAATAGGTTTTCTATTGCATTTAATTTCATTGAGGGGCATAGTAAAAAAATGATGTATAAGCTGACAGTCATGGAGTCTGCTCCTCATGAAAGCACTCTTCATTACTCGACTATCCCTTTTTTCTCCTAGCCCTTGTCCCCAGACTACATTTTTCCAGTTCCAGCTCTGAGTGGGCAGAGGGATAAAAAGTTTATGTGAAGAGAGTGAGCAAAACATGAGTTAAGTGATTAATGAGGGGAGGAATATTGTACCTAAGTCCCGTGGAAAAGCGAGGGGAGGATTTGACAATATGATAATGGTCTTTGAGAGTCTTTAGAAAGGGGCCTATGCAATGTCTTCTATATTATGTTTTCCAATAACATACTTCTTATTATTTTTTTCATTGTCATAATCACGATGAATCATTTCAAAAGACACTATAAACCGTATGTAATTGTTGAACAGTTATTTTAAGATTGTTATGATCACACCTACAACCTATTCATGAAGCAACTGCAAACTTTATTTTGCAAGTATTACAGAAAATATTCGATCACTATGTGACCACATGAAGGTACTATTAACCAAACTAGTTGACAGTGATCACGAAGGTCCTCATTTACAAGGCCCTAGCGGCACACTGTGCCACCATAGCATCATTTTTTTAATGCCCCAGTGGCACAGTGTGGCAGCCTATATTTACAAGACCACGCAATTTCGAATTTTCATGGTCTTGTATATATGGACCCCCTTCATGCATAACTCTGCTTGAAAGGGGCGTACATGCGTGTTGCTGTGGGTGTTCCCATGCACAACCCATGTAACCTGATGGAATCTGATGTGTTCCCAGGTTTACAAGGTTGGGAATACATCAGATTCCTACGCCACCCCAGGGGTGGTGTTAATGTGGAGCAACCAGGAGAAATAACATCATTTCTCCCTGTTTCTTCCTCTTTCTATGTGTGCTACATTCTGCAGCACACATAGAAATGGGAAGAACCCATTAAAGATTGTTTATGTGCAGGAAGATATCCCTTCCTGCGCATAAGCAATCATCCCTGCAATGCAGCCACCCTTTCACCATAGTGCAAGGATGCCTGCATTGGCACTAGGCAGCAGTTTTGTGCTCCAGCACTGTGGAAAGAACACGGATGCATCGTATTTCTGTAAATACCTTTACTTTCAAAAGCTTGTGTTTCGGTTCTGGGAGGAAAAACAATTCAGGTGGGTCGTAGGTCCATGCTCTGCCCGTCAAGCATATACAGTTTGCTCTCCAGACCACCAAGCACAGTATTCTTCTACAGAGGTTGGCTCTGAAATCATTGCCCATAAATTCCCAGCAAATATTAAAAAGTAAGGGCCTGATTTAAGGAAAGTGACGCTGCACCAAGTGCAGCGCCACTTTCCGTGCATCCTTTACCGCCCCCTAACACCACCATGTGTGTGTTGTATCTAATATACAGAGCACCTTGCCAGTAGTAAGGGAACTAGCGTCAGTATTTTTTAGCTTTGCAGGATTAGCAATAAAAAATGTTGACTCTAATCCTGCAAAGCCCATTGAGGCCCATTGTAAACAATGGTGTGCCTCCTTTCAACGCCTACTCTGAGCAAGCCAAAGTTCTGAAAAAAATTATGCAAAGAAATCTTTTAGATTTCTTTGCACCATTTTTTCAGCCCTCCTAAGGGGGGAACACCCCCTTTGCATACATTATACCTGGTGCAGGCATAATGTAGCTTAAAGGGTTTGAAAGTGGCGTGTAAATTCGGCACCACGATTTTGGCCTTGTTGGGCCACATTGGCATAAAAAAATGATGCTAAAGTGGTGTAAGGTGGTGCTAGGGGCTCTTAAATCTACCCCTAAATTTTGAGAAACCAATAGCAGGCAGTATGTTACACTTACAGTGGTATTAGCAATGTCACATCTTCATTCAGGTCGTGGGCTCACCATCACACCTAGGGGCATATTAATGAGCCCGTAGTGCCACCTTGCGCCACATTAGCGTCATTTATTTTTACACCAATGTGGTTCAACGAGGCCAAAAACCTAGCGCCATATTTACAAAATGGCGCAATGCATGGATTGTGACACTTTGTGACACTTTGTGCTACATTATACCTGTGCCAGGCATAACGTATGCAAAGGGGGCGTTTCCCCATTAGGGGGGCCAAAAAAATGGCACAAGGAATTTCCTTGCGTCACTTTGCACAGACATTTTAATGCCTGCTCTTAGCAGGCATTAAAAGGGGGTTTCCATTATTTATAATGGACCTCTGTGTACTCTGCAGGAGTAGCACCAATATTTTGGCGCTACTCCTGCAGAGTACATCAATAGCGCCATGAAAAATGAAGCTATTGCCCCTTACCCCACGCCATGGTGTGCCGTATTTTAAATACGGTGCACATATGGTGGCGGTAGGGGGGGTGCTAAGGGGCTCAGGGAAAGTGTCGCTGCACTCGGTGCAGCACTACTTTCCATATATCTGGCCCTTAGTGACCCATTTTAAGGGAAGCAGAGCAGTATCCATGAGGGATCCCTCCTTGCAGTTACAAACTTTACCCGGTGATGTTAGACATCTGGTAGAACCTAACACGTTTCCGTGCACATTATGCCCCGGCTGAAAAAGTAGAAGAGATATAGGCATGGATACCAGCCCAGAAAAGGGGAAACATGCAGAACTGAACGCAGTAAATCCTGGTCCCACGTGCTTTACCCCGTTTTGTGTGCGAAAGTTATAAAGACTGGAAAGTGTGCGGGGTGGGAGAGATTCCATCCTTAACGCTATCTCTGGCCTTGGTATCTCCACACCCAATAAGTGCCCAACTTGTAAAACCCCGTAAGTGTCCCTCTTGCAGGCAGTGGGTGCGAGGCTAGAGGTTCACTGGTTGGATAGATGAGGCAAGCAGGAACTTAGAGACAATCAGCTGAGGAGGGTGTGCAGCCAGAGAAGGATGTAGTAAATAATTTGGCATAATCCTTTCCTGCTAACAGACCCTCCATTCCATTTCGTATATTCAAATGGTCATTTTGTGAGACCTCATTTTGTGTTGCAATTAATGTTTCATTGCAATGTATAGCACACGATATTTGCTTGCTTTATAATAGTTTGATGGCACAACAATTATTCAGATATACTTGTGTGGTTTATAATATGTGACAGAATTCAGTGGAGATGCAACACCATTCATATGTTAATTCTTGCATTTTACACCATTCTGCAAGAGGCCTGACCTTTTCAGAATACCCAGGAAAGTGTATTCAAGCATGGTACATGGACATGTGTTAGGCAAAGACGAATCTTCCTGGAAGACTTATTTGTGGAGGCTGAGCTGAAAACATGTTTTGCAAAGGCAAAGGCTTCTTGGAGATGGGCTGACTTTGTTAGCTCATTATGGAACGCTATAACATAGACTTAAAGAGACCTTGAAGAACAGTTGTTCTGCGAGGTATGTGAGATAGTGGCCACCTAAGAAACCCAGACTGGCACGTTTAGTTTTTAGACAGTTTAGCTGGGGGTTGGAAAAGTGGGGTTGGAGAACCTGGACTAATTCCATCGTTTCTCCCATAAAAAGAAATTGATTTATGACATACATACAATTTCGCAATATTAATTTACTTATTTTGCATATTCATCGCATTTTTGCCGGTATATTGTTTGTGTTCATAGTTCTATCTATACACATGAATCAACTTTAGCAGAGTATCATTAGCACGTTAGTCAACAAAGCAAGAATTCATTTGTTTGTATATTTTGTTCCGATATTAGTGAACTCCTTAACTACCCTCAAATTAGCATCAGCATGTTGGGCCTCATGCAAAACAATTTAGCAACACTAATTTGGAAAACATCTAACTATGGCCATTATCAAAAGAGCAGTTAGTTCCTAGAATGAAAAGGCAAACAGACAACTACAATTTATCATCAGACAGTTACCCATCCAAATGGGTCAGCATACAGCGTCAGTCTTTGTCCTCAGAACATCAGTCAATTCGCCATCGGCCAGGATAGAACAGGCAAGTTTCAGTAGGGCATTGATAAAGAACAAGATTCTTACCTCATAAGGAGGAGAAGTAAGCATTAGGCAGGGAATAGGATGAGGATGGTTTAAGGTATCAGACAGTTAAAGACAATGGGGGTTATTCTAACTTTGGAGGAGTGTTAATCCGTCCCAAAAGTGACGGTAAAGTGACGGATATACCACCAGCCGTATTACGAGTTCCATAGGATATAATGGACTCGTAATACGGCTGGTGGTAAATCCGTCACTTTTCCGTCAGTTTTGGGACGGATTAACACCTCCTCCAAAAGTTAGAATAACCCCCAAAGTCTCTCAGAGTAGAAGGGATGGTGAAGAATGGCAAGGTAATGGCTAAGAAGAATGGCTAAGAATGGCTAATGAGAATGGCTGATTTCTCCTTGTGTCACGTTGTTATATTAAATCTGTCGAACAAGTCTCTAATTTCCCATTAGGCAATATTTAGTGCATCATTATCTCTGTCCATTGATCCTTCACGCACCTTACTAGAATTTTCACCTAACACAATTCTCATGTAGTCTATTGGCTCCTGTGATTGACATCTTCATCGGGTGGAATTTCAGGAAAGAAAAGTTACACTTGTTGCTCCAGTCAGTAGTTCCATTGTCTTCTCCTAGTCCAGGGGACCTTGCACCTGTCGCGAATTACACTGTTGGATTCGGCAAGAATGTCTCCTTGACCAAGTCGGGTCCTATGAGAAATAATTTACTATGGCTACACACATATCTCCAGCTTCTGGAAAAGTACAGCTTCGTGTCCTTCAGGAAAGCAGCACATTGCACGTTAGAAAAACACAGTTAATATGAGACCAGGCAGCTAGGCCCAGACCCTTGCTAACTAAGGCCTAGTGATTAATTTAGCAAAAACCTAATACATAATTTTTAATTCCAATATAGTGTTGTACATTAGTACATTGTTAATTCATCATTAGTCAGTTTCATTAATCATCGTATACATTGGTAGCCACTCCCCGTGGGCACATTTCAACTCGTTCATTATTTCTACATTACAACATTTCTATGCAGTTTCACTACACATTATATTGCAAGCTTTTCATATTAATGATTAATTCTAAAAGTCACACTCCAACACAGTTCAGATCGGCAGAGCGCACGATCATTTCAGGTATTTGAGTCTTGATGCGCAGTCTGGCAATAAGGTGCACAATAATTTCTGGGCAATTGAATCTTGAAACTCAGACCAAACAGAGTGTGATCTTTCTAGACAAAACAAGTTTATTCAGTTTACCTCTTCTACAGTATCATTCATGAATCCTATAGCAGTTAATTCTTTGGAAACGAATGTACTCATTGATTCTTGTTATGACCTAATTGCTATTCCAAGGACTAACTTGAGAGAGTTCAATGTTCAGAGTATATGATTATAAAAAGATGTTATTTAGAAAACGCTCATATGAAAGTCTGCGTAATCCTTCTTTTATTTCCAGGTGTCCAGAGTTAAAAAGGTCACGTTATTCAAAAGTTCTTCATCTCTCATGTTATTAGAGTATAGATAATTAAAACAAAGTTCATGAAGATTAATGTGAATAACCTTGCTATTGTGTTCTTAACTCTTGCTTCCACAGGTCTCCTTCCCAGCTGTTCCCAACCTAAAACCCAATCCCCTACTTGGCCATTCTTTAACTCTGTTCTGTGATAGCTAGTAGAGTTTGGAGCTGCCAAGAGGTGGACGTATTGGGAACAAGTGCAAACCCAGAGGATCCGGTCTCGCTGACATTTGGTATATACAACTGCAGTAGTAATGAGGGGCATGAAAGGTAGGCCTAGAGTTTACAGCCACAATGTTAATATATCTACCCTTGATGTGGCATCATGTGGGAAAGTGCACTGCACATGTGTAATGTGGAAGGTAGGTGCCCTGTCTTTGGCATGCATCATGGAGTGACTTGCAGTTATGTGGAAATCACATGTATTTGGATACAGGCATTCATCCATAGACAGGCATCTGGGTTTGCATGCTCAAAATGCGGAGAGTGATGTAGCTTCCAATTGGGCAACATGTTGAGGGTCTTCAACAAGTACTTGCAAATCTCAGGGTCTCTACAAATTCAAGAGACTAATGGCTTCTGCTGATGCACTCAGAGTATATCATAGTAAGGGGTGCCAGACATAAGTAGTGATTACCATGGGGCTTGCTGATTCACTGTGTTGTGAATTTTGGGGACATCTCTCCCTGACATATTGCACATGATGTCTACAGTGTCCATTTCCATGCCAAATGTGTGGCCTATCTGAGGAACATTAGTACTACCTCCATGACTCTATTTGGACAAATTTCACTTGGTGAAGTGTACATGTTTTATATATTTCCATTTGTACATGGGTATTTCCATGTCACCTTCTCCAGGCTATTATACTATTGTCATCAACATGGCATGATTTTGTATAATAAGTTCTCATTGTTGGGTCGTCCTGTATGTGACAAAGAGATGTGTGCATGACCTTGTGTGGGATCTGTGGAAATTAATTTTGCATTGGCCTACTATTGTATGCCAACGGGTTACTGTGGTCTGCGCCATGGGGCAAAGCTTTGAGGTGAAGGTTTCTCCTAACGGTTGAATTGTGATTGCACAAGTCCAGCCATGCAATTGCACTTGGTATGGCACATGTATCGGTCACTTAGGTGGAGTTTGTGGCTGGGACCTTCTTGACATCATGGTACTGTATGTTAATCAGAGGTGTTGTTCAAGTGTGATCATGGACATGTGATGACCCTATCTCTCTTTGTATTTGCATATCAGCACCTGCAAGCGAAGGAGATGGGGCAAGCCGAGTGGGGAATCATCTGGCCATGGGACCTTGGGTCAAGGCACCACAGACACAAAGGTACCCAGTGGCCTGGAGGGTGAGGGGAGTGCCACGGGGGAGACCGCAACATTATCATCATCATCGTATTCTTCTTCCAGTGGACATTCCCTAGTGGTGGCGGACCCATTAGGGCATCCCCCATACTATCTTTGTCGGCCACTCCCACTCTATCACCGCCCTCCCTGTTTCTCCCCACCAAGATGGCCGTGCTCACTCACCCAAGGGGCCCCTGTTACTCCTGCTCCACTCAGAGAGGAGGCTATTGACCTCCTGAGAAGTATTTCTGTGGGTCAGACAGCCACTGTAAATGCCATCCAGGAATTGGCAAGTCAGCTATAACAGACCAATGTATTCCTGGAAGGCATTTATGGTGCAATGTCTGGCCTACAGAGATCTTTTCAGGCTCTAGCCTCCACAATGACGGCAGCCAGTCACCACCCACTTTCCCTCCCCTCTCCACCGCCCTCTTCCCAATCCAAATCCCCCCATTCCCAACATAGCCAAAGCACACAGACAGATCTGCATACATTCACATCAACACACAAGAGAAGCAAACACAACACAAGCATCACAAGAAAACACTTCTCTACACAGCCCCACCACCCCCAGCATCAACCAACATCCAGCATACCCAAAGGCACCACACCAGCCAATACACCTATAATACCTGCAGACACCACCCCAGCAGACCCCCAGATATTCATCACAAGCTCCACACCCGCAGACACCACAACTACAGACAAACAGACATCCACCACATCCAGCATACCTGCAGTCACCACCCCAACAGCCACACACACATACACCACTCCATCCCCCAGCGCCTCCCCATCCCAGTCCCCCAAGACACATAAACGCATTCACTCACCCACCCAAAAGACACACAACAAACACAAGCATACCTCCCAGCAGCACGCACCCACGACATTCACACCAACACAGCAGACCTCCAAATCCCAAACCCCTTCTGCTGACTGACCCTGTAGCCCTAAAAATGTTTTTTTGTTTGACCGTGACCTTTCCCCTGTTCCCTCCACCCCATCCCAAACCCAAGATGCCCCACCCACCTCCCAGCCCCTCCCCTCCACCACCAAGGTCTCCCCTGCCCCCCTTTAAGCACCCATACCTCTCCCTCCCAAGAAGAAACCCACCCCTCCGAAAAAGTGATTTAGGTTTTTCAGCCTGCTTGCTGGTCCATTTGCTATTGTTTGTAGTATCTGACTTTGTGGGCAGTGCTGGTGACCCCCAAGACAAAAGTATATCTTGAGTGTATGGATATGTGGGTGTAAATTCAAAGATGGTGTCATAGCATTATATACTGTTTGTTGTGGTAAGTATTTCATCTTGTGTTGCCCATTGTGAGCATGTATGGTGTTAGGCATGTTCCACTGATAAGGATTATGGATTCATCTAATGTGTGTCAGCTTGAGTTTTGTTTGTGCAGACATGGAGTGTATTAAATTGTGCTATCTTTGTTTGCATTTGACTGTGCATGTGTACATTTAGCTGTGTGTACCTGGCAGCAACTTCCTGTGGATGTATGTTCCATGCAGTTGGAATGTATGTGCTTTGTTGACTTGCACTTCCACATTGTGCAGATGGGAATGTCATTTGGATCTAGTACTCTCTGTTCCTGAAACACATGTAGGGCCATTTCCTGTGCACATATTGTTTGAGGAGCATGTGCAAAGTGATATGTGTCCCAGTGCAGCCTCCTTCCCTGAGTGCTCCTGATGCCTCATCCCTATTGTGCACGTATTGTTAGCATAGTACTCTTTGTCTATTTGTCTCTCTGGCTAGTGTGCATGCCATTGTCCTTCTGTTGTGCTGTGATGTGGGTGATGTGTGTGTCCATTGCAGGGCTGTTTACTGGGAGTGTCGTTTGTGTTCCATGCCACATAGATACATATGTGAGTTGTATGTGACAACAGTCCCTGGCCTGTGAAGAATGTGAGTGTGTGAGTTGTATTTGTAGATGTGATGTTTGTGTGTTGTTGGTGATGTGTGAGGCAATGTTGTTTAGCCTTCACTGTCCCTATGCCTGAGATGTGTGGATGTTTGTTTTTGTGTAGTGTTGCTGTACAGTGTGAGTGACCTGTCCAAGAGGGGCATATTGTGACTGTGAATGGGTCCATCTTTATGTGTAATTTGGACTGTGTACACAATGAGACGTGTACTTGGTGCCCACAGTGTGACCCCCATATAATGTGGAGGAAGGCATAATGCTCTGTTGTTATGGTAAATAACACAGGTAGGTGTGTGTACTTACTGTCAATTGCGCATACGGTGGCATGGATTTTGTGCTCCATCAATGATCAACAACAGTGGCAGGACATGAGTGATGGGCTCCATGGTGGCAGCAGACGTGTAGAGCTGCCTGTAGGTGAGTGTCTCCCTTTATATTATCCGTTTCCACCTGCTGAGAGGTGGTGGTTGAACTGCCACGGTCACATTGGTGGTGTGCAACCTCATAATGTGTTTGATGGAAACACTATCCCCGCCTACCTGTTTTGGTCCAGCTCATGACCGCAGCGGTCTGTCCTGCCTGGCGGTGCCCGCAGAACCACAGTGGTCTTTGCACCATAGAAGAGCATGACTTGTAATACAGCGGTCAGACCACTATCCCGATGGTCTGATCACCACTGCTACCATGGCGGTGAAAACCCAAACTTGTAATGAGGCCCTGAGACTTTTGGTCCAAACTTAGACTTTTGCTCTAAGTTTACCTTTGTGAATCGGGCCCTATGTTCTGCAGTAGACACATTAACACTAAACTATTTTATAGTGAGTAAAACCTGTCACTGGGTTCAACAGAGCTCTCTCAAGCAAGTACCTCAATAGTTTTTTTACTTTTATTATGACTTGAAACTTGCTGAATACAAAATGATCTCTACAGCAGATGTCTTAACCCCATAAAACATCCTAAAAACAATCTGTTTGTGACTAATTAAGCAGCCAGAATAGGTTTTCTATTGCATTTAATTTCATTGAGGGGCATAGTAAAAAAATGATGTATAAGCTGACAGTCATGGAGTCTGCTCCTCATGAAAGCACTCTTCATTACTCGACTATCCCTTTTTTCTCCTAGCCCTTGTCCCCAGACTACATTTTTCCAGTTCCAGCTCTGAGTGGGCAGAGGGATAAAAAGTTTATGTGAAGAGAGTGAGCAAAACATGAGTTAAGTGATTAATGAGGGGAGGAATATTGTACCTAAGTCCCGTGGAAAAGCGAGGGGAGGATTTGACAATATGATAATGGTCTTTGAGAGTCTTTAGAAAGGGGCCTATGCAATGTCTTCTATATTATGTTTTCCAATAACATACTTCTTATTATTTTTTTCATTGTCATAATCACGATGAATCATTTCAAAAGACACTATAAACCGTATGTAATTGTTGAACAGTTATTTTAAGATTGTTATGATCACACCTACAACCTATTCATGAAGCAACTGCAAACTTTATTTTGCAAGTATTACAGAAAATATTCGATCACTATGTGACCACATGAAGGTACCATTAACCAAACTAGTTGACAGTGATCACGAAGGTCCTCATTTACAAGGCCCTAGCGGCACACTGTGCCACCATAGCATCATTTTTTTAATGCCCCAGTGGCACAGTGTGGCAGCCTATATTTACAAGACCACGCAATTTCGAATTTTCATGGTCTTGTATATATGGACCCCCTTCATGCATAACTCTGCTTGAAAGGGGCGTACATGCGTGTTGCTGTGGGTGTTCCCATGCACAACCCATGTAACCTGATGGAATCTGATGTGTTCCCAGGTTTACAAGGTTGGGAATACATCAGATTCCTACGCCACCCCAGGGGTGGTGTTAATGTGGAGCAACCAGGAGAAATAACATCATTTCTCCCTGTTTCTTCCTCTTTCTATGTGTGCTACATTCTGCAGCACACATAGAAATGGGAAGAACCCATTAAAGATTGTTTATGTGCAGGAAGATATCCCTTCCTGCGCATAAGCAATCATCCCTGCAATGCAGCCACCCTTTCACCATAGTGCAAGGATGCCTGCATTGGCACTAGGCAGCAGTTTTGTGCTCCAGCACTGTGGAAAGAACACGGATGCATCGTATTTCTGTAAATACCTTTACTTTCAAAAGCTTGTGTTTCGGTTCTGGGAGGAAAAACAATTCAGGTGGGTCGTAGGTCCATGCTCTGCCTGTCAAGCATATACAGTTTGCTCTCCAGACCACCAAGCACAGTATTCTTCTACAGAGGTTGGCTCTGAAATCATTGCCCATGATATTAAAATATTAGCAAATATTAAAAAGTAAGGGCCTGATTTAAGGAAAGTGACGCTGCACCAAGTACAGCGCCACTTTCCGTGCATCCTTTACCGCCCCCTAACACCACCATGTGTGTGTCGTATCTAATATACAGAGCACCTTGCCAGTAGTAAGGGAACTAGCGTCAGTATTTTTTAGCTTTGCAGGATTAGCAATAAAAAATGTTGACTCTAATCCTGCAAAGCCCATTGAGGCCCATTGTAAACAATGGTGTGCCTCCTTTTAACGCCTACTCTGAGCAAGCCAAAGTTCTGAAAAAAATTATGCAAAGAAATCTTTTAGATTTCTTTGCACCATTTTTTCGGCCCTCCTAAGGGGGGAACACCCCCTTTGCATACATTATACCTGGTGCAGGCATAATGTAGCTTAAAGGGTTTTAAAGTGGCGTGTAAATTCGGCACCACGATTTTGGCCTTGTTGGGCCACATTGGCATAAAAAAATGATGCTAAAGTGGTGTAAGGTGGTGCTAGGGGCTCTTAAATCTACCCCTAAATTTTGAGAAACCAATAGCAGGCAGTATGTTACACTTACAGTGGTATTAGCAATGTCACATCTTCATTCAGTTCGTGGGCTCACCATCACACCTAGGGGCATATTAATGAGCCCGTAGTGCCACCTTGCGCCACATTAGCGTCATTTATTTTTACACCAATGTGGTTCAACGAGGCCAAAAACCTAGCGCCATATTTACAAAGTGGCGCAATGCATGGATTGCGCCACTTTGTGACACTTTGTGCTACATTATACCTGTGCCAGGCATAACGTATGCAAAGGGGGCGTTTCCCCATTAGGGGGGCCAAAAAAATGGCACAAGGAATTTCCTTGCGTCACTTTGCACAGAAATTTTAATGCCTGCTCTTAGCAGGCATTAAAAGGGGGTTTCCATTATTTATAATGGACCTCTGTGTACTCTGCAGGAGTAGCACCAATATTTTGGCGCTACTCCTGCAGAGTACATCAATAGCGCCATGAAAAATGAAGCTATTGCCCCTTACCCCACGCCATGGTGTGCCGTATTTTAAATACGGTGCACATATGGTGGCGGTGGGGGGGGTGCTAAGGGCCTCAGGGAAAGTGTCGCTGCACTCGGTGCAGCACTACTTTCCATATATCTGGCCCTTAGTGACCCATTTTAAGGGAAGCAGAGCAGTATCCATGAGGGATCCCTCCTTGCAGTTACAAACTTTACCCGGTGATGTTAGACATCTGGTAGAACCTAACACGTTTCCGTGCACATTATGCCCCGGCTGAAAAAGTAGAAGAGATATAGGCATGGATACCAGCCCAGAAAAGGGGAAACATGCAGAACTGAACGCAGTAAATCCTGGTCCCACGTGCTTTACCCCGTTTTGTGTGCGAAAGTTATAAAGACTGGAAAGTGTGCGGGGTGGGAGAGATTCCATCCTTAACGCTATCTCTGGCCTTGGTATCTCCACACCCAATAAGTGCCCAACTTGTAAAACCCCGTAAGTGTCCCTCTTGCAGGCAGTGGGTGCGAGGCTAGAGGTTCACTGGTTGGATAGATGAGGCAAGCAGGAACTTAGAGACAATCAGCTGAGGAGGGTGTGCAGCCAGAGAAGGATGTAGTAAATAATTTGGCATAATCCTTTCCTGCTAACAGACCCTCCATTCCATTTCGTATATTCAAATGGTCATTTTGTGAGACCTCATTTTGTGTTGCATTTAATGTTTCATTGCAATGTATAGCACACGATATTTGCTTGCTTTATAATAGTTTGATGGCACAACAATTATTCAGATATACTTGTGTGGTTTATAATATGTGACAGAATTCAGTGGAGATGCAACACCATTCATATGTTAATTCTTGCATTTTACACCATTCTGCAAGAGGCCTGACCTTTTCAGAATACCCAGGAAAGTGTATTCAAGCATGGTACATGGACATGTGTTAGGCAAAGACGAATCTTCCTGGAAGACTTATTTGTGGAGGCTGAGCTGAAAACATGTTTTGCAAAGGCAAAGGCTTCTTGGAGATGGGCTGACTTTGTTAGCTCATTATGGAACGCTATAACATAGACTTAAAGAGACCTTGAAGAACAGTTGTTCTGCGAGGTATGTGAGATAGAGGCCACCTAAGAAACCCAGACTGGCACGTTTAGTTTTTAGACAGTTTAGCTGAGGGTTGGAAAAGTGGGGTTGGAGAACCTGGACTAATTCCATCGTTTCTCCCATAAAAAGAAATTGATTTATGACATACATACAATTTCGCAATATTAATTTACTTATTTTGCATATTCATCGCATTTTTGCCGGTATATTGTTTGTGTTCATAGTTCTATCTATACACATTATTTTCACTGCACTAGAATAAAAATCTTCAAAATTTATAATATGGATTCTTGTGTGTGTCCATTCATGATGAAAGGAGTTTGTGCTCACTAACAAACAAATAATCCTGTAAGTGTTACAGAATTGATTGCTGGCACCATCTTCATGTAATACGCAGATGGCTCGTGGGTTACAGTCCACCAGGTTCTATGGCTCCAGTTGGTAAATTGGCATTGAGTCTGAATTTTGGCCAGAATGTTTAGGATCTAAAGTAGGTCTGTTTTTACTATTAAAATCCAAAAACCATGTCATATTGAAATAAATGTATTGAAATAATAAATTGTTGCTCCTATAGTACTTCATATATACATACATTCTAAACAATGCAAATAACAGGTGACCTCATAAGGATGAATGGCAGAGCCTGCATTGCCAGACTTTGAAATTGTAACCTTCAGATCAGCGCAGATGCCTGAAGTGTGTTATCTGCCTGAATCATCTTAAGTGTTTATATTTGTGTGTCCAAGAGGGGATGCACTGGTGCGAGGTTGATTGGCCTACTGACCACACCTGTTACAATTGTGACCCTCAAGTAATGATGATGATTTTTGGCCTATCTGGGCATCACTGCCATGATAGTGCCCACAACTGGGACAATGTTGACCCTGACATAATGGCAGTACATTTTGATATATCATGCTCCTCTCTGGAAGCGAGCAAGTCTTGAAATAATAATGATAATTTGTAGCATATTGTGTGGCATTCATGGCTTGAAACCTTGGCATGAGATGGTGGTACATGTATACACAGGGCAGAATCTATCCACGTGTAGCAGTAGAACATGTGAATTATTGATTAATATGACAAACAGGTTTTTTGCACCAAACATGCATATATTAAAAATCAAAAAGTTGGTTTTCTAGACAAAAAACTATTTTTTCATAAAAATTGTTACAGGGAATTGAGAATCAATCAATCAGTTGACTTCTAAAGCTCTGCTTGTCAAACGTGAGGGCACCCAGACGCATACAGAACTTTATCAAGCTGGCAATAGGCTGATAATCATCGTTTTGTCTTAAGACCCAAACATTCTATTATTCTTGCAACCAGTTTATTGTGATAATTTGTCAATCCCTGTAATCTGAGAAATAACACAAATGTAATATGTGTAGTTCTTATGTATGTGACCTAATATAGTGACATTTGTGTGATTCACCCTGCCCCTTCCAATAACATTCATAACACATGACTGAAAAGTCTGTGGATAGGGCTGGGCAGAAAAACATATATATATCAATTGAAGGGGAGAATGATGCTACGTAAAAATGATTGGCCATCAGAGATTGCAATTAATGAAGTGTCTCTCTCATATATGGCTGTTAGCCATTTTTTTTTAGAAAACCTGTGTTGGGGGTACAGGCAAATCATTTGGGGGTTGTCCGTTTTGCTTGCCATTAGTGCTCCTTGGTGTTTCTTTACAACTTTGTGCTTTTTAGCAAACCTCTGTGAAGTAGAGCTGTTATGCCTTTAATGAGAATGTGTTCATAGTTTTCTGGAAGAGAAACATTTCTAACACTTCTGGAAGAGGTCAACCATGCAAGCTTTGTTCGCTCTTTCATGCAGTGCGCGGCCAGTATTTCAGCTACCATATATTGTGTGGCAAAATGATGCGTTTGTTTGGTAGTAAAATGAACAGTATATTCTATAATAAAAAGAATCACACATTTTTGTCATTTTAACTGCCATTGTTTTGGGGCTTAAGATTCACTTTTAAAGTCTACAACGGAACGATCAACACTTTAACATCCATGTGCAGGAAATTGCATTTTTATTTTAAAGGAGGTGCGTAGCATGCGATTGTAGGACTGTTTCTACACTTTGGTAATATGAGTAATGAGTTGTTTCGTTGCATGTGTCCTGGAGGCCCCGTACCGCGGCGCCTCAAATTAAGGACCGACACCTCTTTTGGAACTTGACTGTCAGGGCAGTGAGGCAGACCAGTGAAGGACTGTCTCAGGGAGGAGCTGTGGGATAGAACTTCAGTACTCAGAAATGGGACCAATACCTCTCAACAACTAATTATTTTAAAAAAGGAAACGTATTTTAATACTCATAAAACTAAATACCGTGCATAACATGGCAAATATTCAGACTAGCCTGTGTAAAAAACAGTTGGGTCCTCTTCTAAAGAGGTTCATAACCTAAATGGGTTGCTTCCCATAAGAAGGTCAGAGTTGTCAACTACACGCTAAATTCAGACTAGACCCTGTAGGCCTGTAGCATCCTTGACAGTTTGTCTGCTAGCCGACCCTAACCCTTTGAACCACAATACCCCTGTGCACACCAACAACCCATGTAATGTAGGCAATTCTAAAAAAAACAGTCTTACTGGATTTGTGAAAGGGTGTGCACAGTTCAGTGAGCGGTGAAAAATAGACATTTTCATGTACATGAACATTTAAGTGTATTATGATGATTATGGTGACACTTTAGCCTTTCACTAATGGAAAGTCAGATGTGTTGTTTGGGCACAATTTAAATAATGAATATTTCACAGCTATCATCATTTCAATGGATGCCCCTCCCTGTTCATACTCATATTTTATACATCATGTTGCCTAGCAACCTCTCAGCACCCAAGACACTAAGGGTCCAACAAACCTTCTAAAGCAAAACTAAAGCATAGCCCTAGGTCACTAATCCTTTACAATGAAAGGCTCATGTTTAGATTTCTCTTTGCACTGAAAACCCTTAGGGGGCCTTTTGGCGCTCTTGGCAGCCTTCAGAACTTCACAGAAGAATTCTGCATGTCCCTGGCAATGGGATTTAAAACAAGCTCAATGGCTTGTGGGAAGCTCCTTTGACCTTGCAGCTGTTTCTTTGATCCAGGCACTTCACAGCCAGAAAATTATTGCTTTTGTTTTTTAAGGGTTTCTAAACTTTTGATGCACCTGCGGTGGCAATACATTTACTTTTTATTTGGTTACCCCAGTGTCCCGTGCAGCAGCCGCACACCAGTCTGAAATTGCATCGCTGTCAGGAGCTGTGCTCCCTCGTTGATTTCTTCCACAGCACAAGCTCTTCTGCGGTGTGCGTGATGGTGAGCAGAAGAGGATATGTGAGCAAGGAATGTGCATGCAGCTGCAGTCGTGTGTCCGTGTGGTCAGAGTGCCTTCTGTGGTCTGTCATGGTCTGTCCTTCCTACTTCAATACGCCTTTATATTTTCATGTTGGCAGACTAGATTCTGGTGATATGGGAGCCCCCTCTTCTCTAGGCACAAAGCCCCACCCACAACAAGTTCTTCAGGCTATGGCACAAAAAGATATCTACATTCATGCTACATGAGGTGCACATCATAGAGTTCTCAAAGTGCCACAGAAAGTTTGTCATGATAACCAGGTATACATTGCAGTAATGGACCAAAATGGCTCATCTGAAAAACCAACACGTATCATGTGGGAAGTATTGCCCAAGAACATAGCCGCTGGTGGTAAGAGAGAAGAACAAGTTCAACTGATAGAAGGAGGTGGTGGTAAGGAAGAAGAGGATGTCAGCACCTTCTGAAGCAGGCTTGTTGCTGTTGCTCGTAGTGAGCAGTCATCACTCTCAGCAACCTCAGAATGACCTAAGGGACAAAGGGATACAGTCACTCCAAAGCATCCATGCAGCCTACCTGCTTCCCGTAGGTCACTAGGGGAGGTATCACAAAGAAAACTGTTACAACAACCAAATATCAAGGCTATGTTCACCAAGGAGTCTCTGTACCACCAAGCCCATATGATTTAATAAACTTTTGTTTGCATTTACCGTAACTACGCAAAGGCAAATTATGGTAATCTTGCACCCCTTCTTCTCACAGGTCTATGAAACCGGTTGAGGGGACCATCATGGTAAGGATACACTGTTCTTGGTTCCCTGTGGCTCAAGTAGGCTAGCACTCACTTTCCCTTCATTTGAGGATAATTTTCGAATATTCTAGAGCTCTAGCCTTGTTCCCCAAAGAATGTATGTATGTAGGCTCATGGTATTTCCAAAGCACAAACCTAACCAAAAGCAAAAGAGAGTTGTACAGGTCAAAAGGCAACCAAGTGACAGGAATAGTAGCTAGGTTGTGGACTGTTGGAACATTGTGATTTATTTTTCTCTAAAGAGATAAGTCTTCAACTCTTTCCTAAATTGGATAAACTTAATGCTGATTGATTCAGTGATGTTGTTCCAGATTCTGGGTGTCTAGATGGAAAAGGCACGCTGACTTGTTTTTTTCTTTTTAAAACCTCTTTGTCCTGCAGTCTGATTGTGTCCTAGTTGCAAGTGTGGATAGAACCGCTGAGATGGTGAGTTTGTCTGCAAGATAAGAAGGGGTTCTTGTCTTCATTGGTCTGTTAATGATGCAGCAGGTTGTGAAGGTAATGTGGGTCATCAAGATAAGCCAATGGAGTTCCATCAGGATAGTGGTGAGCAGATAATATTTCTTCAGTCTCTGGATGATTTGTGCTGTGGTAAATACAATACTTTTAAGGGGTGCCAGTGTGAAGTGTGGGAAGTCATAGAGAAGGGTGTTAGCACCATTGAGATGGTGGAGTACAAGGTCTTGAACAGCAGTTCTGAAGACTCCTGCTGGAAAACAGAGTTTCACTTTCATAAGAAGAGAAAGCTGGTACCAATATGCCTTTGGATTTTTTGACAATGTGCGCCTTGAGGGTGAACTCGGTGTCCAGGGTGAATACTAGTGACTTGCTGTTCAGTGAAAGCTGGAGTTCGAAGCCATCAGGGTTCATGTCATTTAGCCAGGTTGATACTTATCCGTGTTTGTTGTTCTTGGCAATTAACAGAAATTCTGTCTTGGTTTGGTTGATCATCAGGTAGTCACTGGATATCCAAGTCTGAATGATGTGTAGGCAGTGTTTGAGGCACTGGATGTCTGAAGCAGAGGACATTAAAGAGGTGAGCTGTGTATCATCTGCATATTAGTGAATCTTGAACCAAGCGGCTCCATGAGGTCAAAAATGTCAGGGGACAGTTTTGTTCCCTGTGGTTCTCTGCAGGTGAAAGGGATCTTTTGGGACCTAGGGGTGACTATGTGAAGAAACTGGTTTTGGTTACAAAGGTAGGAGGAAACCCAAGAGGGGAACCAAAGGCACATTCTCAGAGGGATAAAAGTTAATCTTACCTAACATCTTTCCATGTGTTGAGTGCCCTGGCCCTCAGGGCACCCAGTGCAGCTTCAGTAATGCCACACATGCAGCCCTTCTCTTGGTACTCTCCAGTCTCTATGATTGCTAAACTGTTAATTCCTTGGTGGCTTGCTGCCAAGCCAAAAGATATCTTTAGCTGAGGTTTACACTGTACATTTTTAAAAAGTATGAGACAACCTAAGAAAGACATTGAACAATGGAGAATTCAGGAGTTTAGAATATTGTGTAGGGTTATTCATCCCATTACCCACCACACAAAGTGCAGAATCCATAAGCACAGACAAATAGAGGAATTGCACTTTGGTTCAGAAGTTTCATTTGGCCCATTGGCTGTCTCATGTGTGTGGCTAAGGTACAGTGAATGTTTATACTTATGCGGGTACACACAGACAGACAACTAGTCAAGCACATGAGCCTGTTTCAATCCCGCCGAATGAAAATTGATTTAATTATGAAACTAACAACATCTGCTAACCTACCAACTGGCTGCAGGAGGAAGCAAGAGAACAAGAAAATAACTAAGAATTGTGCACATGAATACTTGATCTCTCTTCTAGTGTAGTAGCCTAACATATCCTTGAATGTATACTAATGTCTGCACTTACACATCTATGACAATGATCGGAATGGCTTTCTGATTGATTATTTTTTCACCTTGAACATGGTTAACTTGTGGAGTCTTATCTATGTGTAGACCGGTATTGTTGACCCCTTCTTTATTAAGTAGGGGTCTGAGTGCTGCTAAGCAATGTCTATTTTAATGCCCATTGAGCTCCACAGGGCTACTGTGAAGACCATAAATAGGTTTCCCTTTTCTGTTTTGCTATAAACCGAGTACAGTCTCATCCAGTTATTTTATATCAAGTAAAAGAAGCAAATGCAACTGAGCTTTCTTCAATGCCTGTGTTGCTACTGTCTCTCACATGCTGGGTATCTAAGATCTGCATCAAACATATATTTGATCATCAGTTTTTGAAAGGCACTTACCTGACCCACTCCATGGGCTCTCCTGTCCTTCTACTCCATAACTCTTATGAAATGCTGTCTCACGCAGGGCATGAAAGGCCTTTTGCAGTGGTGAGGCAGCAATTAATAGAAGATGCCAAACGTAAAGGTCTCTGCTTCAAACTATCAACCAGTAGAGCAAATGGGATGGGACGTTGCAAAATAGATTGTAATTAGAACTGTTCAGATGCTCTGTGCTAATTGGAATACGATCATTATCAGTTGCTGGGTATAAATGAAATATCTCTTATGAGACTTTGCCTTGCAAAGGAATATCTTACAAACAGAAAGCCGCTGGGTATAAAATGAACAACACTCTTCAAAATCCATTAGAAGTGAATGAGAAGTGGCCAGAAAATATTCGAATGAGCGATGATGTCGAAAAAGAAATGAAAGGGTAATTGGCTGTATTAGTAAAAGAAATACAGCCCCTCATCCATGTTCACTGAACAAAATATGCGCAAATTGACATGCTGTGAGCGCAAGGAAATTGAGGGCCACATTTATCTAGGGTTTGCACTAGTGTAGTGTTACAAAAAGTGATGAAAACATGCACATGCCAGCTCTTAACAGTGCTAATCTTCATTTGCTGCAGAATGTGCCCTAAACTAAGACAAAGTAGCGCTTTGCGTTACTTTGCATATAGGAGGAGTCCCCTGGATATTACATCGGTGTCCCTATGCAAATAGTCTTGGTTTTTGATGTAAGGCCATATTATCTAACAAAGGTAGCTAGGACTTTGCAACAAAAATATATGTCTTTTCAATGGAGTTGTAACGTTTGATAGAATTTGTGCCAATGCACAGCACACATACAAAATTAGGAAATGTACAAGACATGCTATGTCTCAGTAGTTTTGGCACTGTACTACTATGTCCCCTTTTAAGCGAACAAAAAACAGAGAATTGGATCAGGCTGTTTTAAACATGAAGTGAAAAGTTGATTGAACATATTAATAATTTGTAACGCTTCAATCTGCGTTTTCCCTCTGTCCTGGAATTGTGACTATCTCTTTTGTACAAATACTTTTTTTATTGGAAATAGGGTATATATGTACAACACGGTGTGAATCATCTATTAGCAGTGGTAGAAACAAAGAGTAAACAACAAAACACAGTGTGTGAATGTGTATCACAATCCAGTTAGGTTCTGTCAACAAAAAGTTTTGGTGTCGAAATTGAATTGATTGTTTCAAGAACTGATTTTTCTTTCTCCTGAATCAGTTTTTTTCTCATAGCAAATCAACTCATGTTTGCACTTATTCTGAAGTAAAACAGAGTAAAGTAAACATCTACAAAATCCACGTTACTCACTACTGAGTGAGTTAAGCTCTATCAAGCATAGCAACAAATCTGAATTCTATGAGGACTGATCTTTCATAGGAATATATCTGGGTATTTATAGAAAACAATAAGCACAACTGGATATGACTCCAACACCCACTTCCAAGTAGTGTTGTGCACCTGCTACTTAATGCAACACAATCTATCACTTTCCAGCTAATAAAATGGCTATTTAGCGCCAATCCACCATTTACCAAGATAGCAAGCCTCATAACAGTTAAGTCCACCAGCTCTAATAATAACATTTAACAAAGCAATTATAATCACTGGGAAGGAGCAGAATTGAAAATCTGAAAGATGTCTTTCAGGACCTGATCACAAAATGGCCACCATCGTGCAAATCATCACTCAGTGAATAAAACATGCTACGTCGCACTCCAATCCCCAGCACCAAGACTCATACAGCTAACTTTCTTTTACCTTCAGTGCCGGATTAAACCCTGTGGAGGTCTCTAGGCAGTCAAAATTTCGGGACCCCTTCGCAAAACATCTCCTAATAGGTTTTTAATTTTACCAACCAACAATTTTAATAAACCAATTTTACTACACAAAACTAAACATTACACGTAGGTAGTTTGCACTGACAGCTGGCAGAAGATGAGCTTTTAAGAAACAGCATGTGAATCTGATATCTATGGTTTATGTACTTTAAGTTGTTAATGGGTACATTACGTTTATACAGTATTTGTTCTATAGAGTCTTTATGTAAAGTTTTCGTTTCTTTGATTTGATTCATTTTTTTCTATCTTTTGGAAACAATTTAAGAAAGCTTGATTGTAATTTTCTTTCAAAATCAAATCAATATTATTCTGATCCGTAGTCATGGGGCCCTTAAAAGGAGTGGGGCCCGAAGGCTGGTGCCCACTTTGCCTATTTGGTGATCCGGCACTGATCAGCATTGATCTGACCTATACCACCTCGACCCGTTGAGGTCAGTGCAAGAATTTCCCTCTAAGCTCCTGTGTGTCCTGACCTATTGCCAGCACCAACTTCAAAATGTTCCTTTAAGACCTGACTCGCACACTCAAGAAGACAGCAGATACCAACAACACTCTAAAGCCCCACTCCATGAACATCAAACCAACTGCGCCATGAAGTAACTAGGAAGTCATTGATAACAAACGCATCAATAGGCAATAGGACAAATGGGTAGGCCAACAAAACCCCCCACCTTCATTAAACAACTATGCTCTTTCTAAGCTCAGTACTTCACAGAAACAAAAAACACTCACTAAGATAGGACCATTAGTGAGTGTTAGAAATTAAGGGGCATATTTTCAAGGAATTGGGTAGTGCAGCTGTGCAAGTCTTTTTGCTGCACTGCCCTAAGCCAATTTGAAAGGGAAGAAATGCACAATACACCGAATTTACAAGATACAGTGCATATCTGTCCTTTCCCCCTGCGCTGTTGCACAATGTGCTGCCTAGCACCAATGCAGGCACCCTTGCAAGGGCGTCTGCATTGTTGGAAGAATTGTTTTTGTGTAGAAAGGGGCACCCTCCTGCACAAAAACAATCCTGAGAGGCATTTTCCTCATTTTATGTGTGCTGCAGAATGCAGCACACATAGAAAGAGGAAACAACAAGTAGAAAGAAAAATATATCTCGTCGCTGCACCTGCCCTGGGGAAACCTACAGTTTTGACACATTCCCAGGTTTTCAGATCGTTGTAAATCTGGGAATGCGTCAAAACCCATGGGTGCTGTATGGGAATACCCACCGCGACGCCCATGGAAAGCCTCCCCAAAACAGTACAAGGCAGCACAGTGACTTGTGCTGCATTGACTTACACCATATCTAAGAGGCCATTAAAAAGCCACACAAACTGGCTTTGTGTGGCCTCGTAGATATAGGTTGGCACTCTGCGCTGCCGGAGCATCATAAAAAAATGGTGCACCAGAGGCGCAAGGGGATTGAAAATATGGCCTTGGGTCTCTAGTTGGCATAGGTATGCACTCTGTCAATGTAGGGACCACAATCCTAGTCAGGGTAAGTCAGATACACACCCTAAATTATCCCGTGCTCACCCTCTGGTAGAGGCAATATGTAAAGTATTTGTGCAGTACATACACACACACACACACACAGTAACATGATGAAAACACCACAAAAAGACTACACAAGTTAGAAAAATTGAGAATATTTATTTAAGTAAAACAAGACCAAAATTACAAAAATCCAATTAGTAGAAGTCGAGCTATAATATACATTTTAAAGACTAAGGTGGTCATTACAACGGTGTTAAAGCGACGGTAAGACCGCCAACAGGCCGACAGTAAAACATTTGCAATTATAACCGTGGCGGAAACCGCCAACACAGACAGCCACTTTAACACTCCGACCGCCACAGCGGTATAAACAAACAGCGCGGCGGTCACCGCCAACAGACAGGCGGAAGACAATGTACCGCCCACAGTATCACAACCTACCAATCCGCCACCTTTTCCGGGGCGGATTCACCACGGATAAAAACACTGCGGAAACAGCCTTTTCAAAGGGAAAACGCTCACCTCTACACACTCCATGAGGAAGGAGGGCACCATGGAGCCGGAACTTCATATTCTGCCAGCGCTAGTCTTCCTGCTCCTCTACGAGGATCATCAACGCCGGCAGCGAAGACCACAGTGAGTACTGCACCTACGACATAGGGGAGGGGGGAGGCAAAAACACAGGGACACACACACTCAACACCCCAACCCCCACCCGACCCTCACCCACTACAACACACACACCAATGCATATCTAAACATTACAGTAACACCCCCCAGGCCCTCCGGAAGAATGCAAAGACAAAAGGAAATGAGTGGAACCATTGTAATATATCAAAATACAGTAAAAAAATATATACATATATATATTTATACACAATAAACAAAATATACACCACGAATAGTAGTGCAGGTATTGCACCATTCATAGTCCGTAGACCACTGGGCTCAAAATGCATGGGCGAGGCCCACACAAGATACCCAATCCAAACGGAGAGAACACTGCAAGGGCAGCAGATCGAAATACAACAGGCACCTCAGGGGGAAGGGAAGGGGGGTCACCTCAGCCGGATGAGTGCACCACGCCAGATCCAAGAGGGGGCTCCATGCCCATTGATGTATCCTGGGGAGTGCAAAGCCACAGTCTCTCAAGTCTATACAGTGGGTGGTTTGCCCACTATTCCATCCTGGGGAGTGCAAAGCCACAGTCTCACAAGTCTCTATAGTGGGTGGGTTGCCCACTGTTCAGTCCTGGGGAGTGCAAAGCCACAGTCTCACAATTCCCTACAGTGGGTGGGTTGCCCACTGTTCCATCCTGGGGAGTGCAAAGCCACAGTCTCACAAGTCTCTACAGTGGGTGGTTTGCCCACTGTTCAATCCTGGGGAGTGCAAAGCCACAGTCTCTCAAGTGGATGCTGTTCTCCAGTGGTTCTGGAGGGGGACTGGTGCCCAGAGTGCTTCATCCTGTGCAGGACAGACGGAGTGGATGCTGTTCTCCACTGGTTCTGGAGGGGGACTGGTGCCCAGAGTGCAGCACACACCCCTTGACGGTCCCAGTTGCGTCACTGCCCCTGCCGCAAATGGGCTAGCGGTGCTTTCCATGGCGGTCTTTGCCCTGTTCAGCGGTCCATGCCCTGTTCAGCGGTGCTTGCCCTGTTCAGCGGTGCTTGAGTTGCCATTGTCAGACCTGTTCAGCGGTGCTTTCCATGGCGGTCTTTGCCCTGTTCAGCGGTCCTTGCCCTGTTCAGCGGTGCTTGAGTTGCCATTGTCAGACCTGTTCAGCAGTGCTTTCCATGGCGGTCTTTGCCCTGTTCAGCGGTCCTTGCCAAGGCGGTCCTTCATTGCCCAGCAGGGCTGTGGCTGGCGGTCCTTCATGGGTCAGCTGGGCTGTGGCTTGCGGTGGCCTCCTGGGCAGTGACTCTGGTGGTGGCCTCCTGGGCAGTGACGATGGGGCTGGTGGTGGCCTCCTGGGCAGTGACTCTGGCGGTGACCTCCTGGGCAGTGACTCTGGTGGTGGCCTCCTGGGCAGTGACGATGGGGCTGGCGGTGGCCTCCTGGGCAGTGACTCTGGAGGTGGCCTCCTGGGCAGTGGCTCTGGCGGTGGCCTCCTGGGCAGTGGCGATGGGGCTGGCGGTGGCCTCCTGGGCAGTGACTCTGGCAGTGGCCTCCTGGGCAGTGGCTCTGGCTGTGTCCTCCTGGGCAGTGACTCTGGCGGTGGCCTCCTGGGCATTGACGATGGGGCTGGCGGAGGCCTCCTGGGCAGTGACGATGGGGCTGGCGGAGGCCTCCTGGGCAGCGGGGATGATGGCGGTCTTCCTTGCCGTGCTGCTCCTCCCAGACTTTGGAGATTTCTTCTGCCCCTTCCCCATCTTGGGAGGAGTCACAGCTGAGTCAACACTCCCCCCGGGACCCCTGTGAGCGGCTTGGCTGGCTGGAGTCTTCCCCCTCTCCCGCCGGGCACTGGCCAACTTCTGGTGCTTCACAAGGGGGGGACTGGCTGTGCTCTGGCTCCCTGCCACACTGGCTGGCCTGGTGGCCGGTGCACTCCACATACCTGTAACAACAGGCACCACTGGTCCCGGAGATTTTTTGCCTGAGGTGCTAGTACAGGACCTATGAGTTGGACGGGGGGTGGTGGGAAATAGGTTAAGGGGGGACAGGAAAAGTTGTTTGGACACACTGGGATGGGTAGCTGGAGGGGGTTTGGGAGTGGAGGAAGAGGTTGTTGTTGTAGGAGGTGTACGTTTTGTGGATTTGGGTGCAGGTGCATGGGCTGGAGGCTGTCGTGAGGTGGATGGCTGTTGGGTGGGTGTGTGCCTGCGTTTGTGTATCTTGGGAGGGGGCATCACAGACACACTGGGAGAGGACACAGGGGACGTGTAAATGGTAGTGGGGGTGGTGAGTGCACGTGAGCGGGGTGTGGTGGTGGGTATGCTGGTGCGGACGTAGTGGCTGTAGTGGTAGTGCATGCAGGTGTGAGTGTAGATGAGACTGGGAGGGAGGAGGGAGACGAGGAGGAGGGGGACACAGTGGAGGCAGTGGATGTTGGTGTGTCTGTATGTGTGTGATGCTTGCGTGAGTGCCTGTGGGATGTGTGGTGCAGGGGATTGGGTCTGGGTGGAGGAAGTTGAAGGGGGAGGCTAGACACAGAGACAATGGCTGCCATCAGTGCTGAGGCCAGAGTTTGAAGGGTTCGATGAAGGGCAGCCTGACCAGAATGAATGCCCTCCAGGAATGCATTTGTGTGTTGCAACTCCCTTTCTACACCCTGGATGGCATTCAAAATGGTAGACTGCCCAACAGTGAGGGACCTGAGGAGGTCAATGGCCTCATCACTGAGGGCAGCAGAGGTGACAGGGGCAGGGGCTGAGGTGCCTGGGGCGAAGGTGATGCCCACCCTCCTGGGTGAGCGGGCACGGGGCGAAGGCTGAGGGGCTGTTGGGAGGGCGGTGCTTTGGTATGGGGGTGGCAGCTGTACCTGTAGAAGTGGGGGGCACAGATGTTGCCGCCACCACAAGGTAGCTCCCATCGGAGGATGAGTCCGTGCCGCTGGTTGGAGATCCTGTGACCGCCATGGTGCTCCCCTCGCCCTCCGTCCCACTGGTGTATTCTGAGTCCGTAGTGTGGCCCTCCATGGCCATGTGGGATGCAGCTCCCTCGTGCTCGGGTGCCACTGTACCTCCGCCTGATGATGCTAATGCACACAAGAACAGGGAGACCACAAAAAGGGGGGGACGACAGAAGTAAGACAGGTTGAGTGCATGGCTTACCGCCACCGTTGGCGGACAATACAGACACAGCAGCCCCCTGCACTACGTCGCGCTGTTGGCCTCTACAGATGCAATTCCTGGGAAATGGCCTACAAGGCTATGGACGACATCTGCACACATAGATGACACAGGGGCATGAATACCTGTACTTGACACTCTACAGAGGTGGGGTGGGGTGCCACATAGCCTGCCTTACGGAGGGGCCTTGCCTACGGAACTCGCCCTGGCCTAGGGAAACCCACAGCCCTCCACCCCCACCCAGACAACTTCACTACGCGCAGTCAGCTGAATGATAATGTACTAACCCCCCTTGTGTCTGCTGGGATGCACTCAAGCGCCCATCCAAATCAGGGTAGGCCACCGCCAGGATCCTGAACATCAGGGGGGGCATGGTTCGATGTGCACCCCACCCACGTTGGGAGGCCATCCCCAGATGAGCCTCTGCCGTCTTCTTGCTCCAGCGGCAAATGTCCTCCCATCTTTTCCGGCAGTGGGTGCTCCGTCTGTGGTGGACCCCCAGGGTCCGGACGTCCTGGGTGATGGCATGCCAAATATCCTTCTTCTGGTGGGCGCTGACCTACATGACATATACAGGGGAAGAAGGGAAGTCATTACCAACTGCACCGTCAAAGTGAGTGGCCCACATCCCTACCCTTGCCATGTGGCACATGCATTCACAGTCCTTCATGCATGCAGAACTCTGCCCCCTTCCTTCTTCCAACCAGCCCTCTCCACACAGGCATAGTCCATACAACATGCTCCCTGTGTGCTCACCTGTTGGTCTGGAGGACCGTAGAGTAGCGTGTACTGGGGGAGGACTCCGTCGACGAGCTTCTCCAACTCCTCTGCAGTGAAGGCAGGGGCCCTTTCCCCAGACGCACGTGCCATTGTCTCTTCCAGACCGAGGTCACAGCAGCACTTGCAGTGTAGGTCCTCTCCTGTCGAAGATCAGGTATCAAGTGATTCAACAGCTAGAAAATGGCAGTCACGTCCGCGGCGGTCACGTCCGCGGCAGTGCGTGCCATCACCGCCGGCGTACATCGTCATTGGCTCCTGGGACCCATAGGGTCCAATGTTAACCAATGCAGCATTGCGCCCAGTCTTCGACCACCTACCGCGGCGGTGTACAATGCCAGCGCAGTTACCTCACATCCCATTGTCCCTGTTTAGAGGTTACGCAGCCGCCATTTCAGGGGCCACATGGCCTAATTGCCAACTGCGTCACACATACCTAGGCCTTGTCTCACAGCACAAATACAGGCCACCTTTTGAGTATGAATGGTGTTCTGTGTATACTGTGGGTACATACCTCTGAGTTGTTTTACTCTGTGGTCGCTCTTGTCCTTCATAGGCACCGTCCGCTGGGACATGTGAGGAGATGGCGGAATCCTCTGGTGTACCGACCGCTGGTGGACCTGTCGACAATGGAGGAAAGAAGTTTGCTCATCACCTACAGATTTGACCGTGCCACTATCCAGGAACTGTGTACCCAGTTGAAGCCAGAACTGATGTCAGCAATCCGCCATCCCACAGGAATCCCCCCTCAAGTGCAGGTGCTATCAGTGCTCCATTTCCTTGCAAGTGGGTCATTTCAAACAACAGTGGCCATGGCATCAGGGATGTCTCAGCCTATGTTTTCCAACGTGTTGTCCAGAGTGTTGTCTGCCCTTCTGAGACACATGCAGAGCTATATCGTTTTCCCTCAGGTGGAGGACTTGCCTACAGTGAAAGGTGACTTCTATGCCATGGGACATATCCCCAACATCATAGGTGCCATTGATGGAACACATGTAGCTTTGGTCCCACCCCCCCTCAGGAGTGAAGAGGTGTACAGGAACCGGAAGAGTTATCATTCCATGATTGTACAGATGGTATGTTTGGCAGACCAGTACATCTCCCAGGTAAATGCTATGTTCCCTGGCTCTGTGCATGACGCCTACATCCTGCGGAATAGCAGCATCCCTTATGTGATGGGTCAACTCCAGAGGCACCGGGTGTGGCTATTAGGGGACTCTGGTTACCCCAACCTGTCATGGCTACTGACCCCAGTGAGGAATCCCAGGACCAGGGCAGAGGAACGCTACAATGAGGCCCATGGGCGGACTAGGAGGGTGATCAAATGCACTTTCGGCCTCCTGAAGGCCAGGTTCAGGTGCCTCCATATGACAGGTGGTTCCCTTTTCTACTCACCAAAGAAGGTGTGCCAGATCATCGTGGCCTGCTGTATGCTTCACAACTTTGCGACAACAGATGCCTTTTCTGCAGGAGGATGGTCGAGATGGCGGTGTTGTGGCAGCTGTGGAGCCTGTGGACAGTGATGAGGAGGACGCAGAGGAAGAAGACATTGACAACAGGGACTCAGTCATCCAGCAATATTTCCAGTGACACACAGGTGAGAAAACATTCCTGCCTACTACAAGTACTTTAACACTTCTACCTCTATCCTGTCTGTCGATTTCAACCAGTGTATGGTCACTGAGTTGTCATTTTCCCTTACGGTTTCACAGGTGTGGTTTCCAACGTGTGTCATCTGCTTAGATTCCTCATGGACTTGAGATGTTTGACATAGGTATGTTGACATTACATTTGAATAATGCATTTTGTCACTGTCATTGCTAATACGCAATTTCAAAATCACAGACTGACTCCAGATTGTTTTGTGCTTCAAGGGTGTTTATTGAAGTGCTCAATATTGGAGGGGGTTGTAAAATGGTGAGGGGTGATGGCGGAGGAATGTCCATGGCAGAGTCCAGTCTATTAGTCTCACAGGTGCATTGCCCATATGGGCATAGGAAGTGGAGCTGGGGCTGTTCCAATATAGACAGGGTTACAAAGTGGGACAGTGGTTTGACAATCAGGGTGGTCTCATTTCTTGGCGGGATCTTGGCATCGTGCTCTGTCTTGTTCCTGGATCTCAGGAACCACTTGCGGGGTGGTTCTCCGTCTGCAGGGGGTGGGGTGCTGGTGTGGTGGTCCTGTGGTGGTGCCTCCTGTCCACTAGCGCCGGCGGAGGTGGTGGGCAGTTCATCGTCCATGCTGGTGTCAGGGGCCCCTTGTAGTGCCACAGTGTCCCTCCTGGTATTCAGTATTTCCTTCAGCACCCCTACGATGGTGCCCAGGGCGGAGTTGATGGTTCTGAGTTCCTCCCTGAACCCCAAATACTGTTCCTCCTGCATGCGCTGGGTCTCCTGAAACTTGGCCAGGACCGTAGCCATCGTCTCCTGGGAGTGGTGGTATGCTCCCATGATGGAGGAGAGGGCTTCGTGGAGAGTGGGTTCCCTTGGCCTGTCCGCCCCCTGTTGCACGGCAGCCCTCCCAGTTCCCCTGTGTTCTTGGGCCTCCGTCCCCTGGACCGTGTGCCCACTGCCACTGCCCCCAGGTCCCTGTTGTTGTTGGGGTGGTGGGTTGTCCTGGGTTCCCTGTAGTGGTGGATACACAGCTGACTGACATGTCCTGGGGACGGAGGTATGGGCCCGCTGGGTAGGTGCTGTGCTGGTGTTACCAGAGGGTGGAAGGTCTGTGGTGGGCTGTGCCTGTGTGAGGGGAACCGACTGTCCTGAGGCCCACGATGGTCTGGGCTGGTTGTCTGGATCCAGTAGGACGGAGCTGCTGTCATCACTGCGGGCCTCTTCTGTGGGTGGGGTGGAGATGTCTGGATCCTCCTGTCTGGCGACGTCGGGTAGGGGTCCTGCAGGGGTGTAAAAACATGATTATTGCATCTGTGTGTGTCATGGTGTGCAATGGGTGGGTGACCGTGTACCCCAGTGCTAGCATTCCTGTGTGGGGGCTTGTGTCATGATGGTTGAGGGGGGTGTTATGGGTATGTGCAGTGGGCATGCTTTAGTGATGGGTGTCCATGCTTTGTTGTGTCATGCAGGGCTTGGTGTTTGGATGTGTGGTTTGTGTTATTGGTACATTTGTGAGGAGTTGGAGTGATAGGGGAGGGGGTGAGGGTGGGGGTCTGTGATAGCATGCAGGTAGGGTGGGGGATATGGTAGTTAAAGGTTTGACTTACCAGAGTCCATTCCTCCACCGACTCCTGCAAGGCCCTCAGGATGCAGAATCGCCAAGACCTGCTTCTCCCATGTTGTTAGTTGTGGGTGAGGAGGTGGGGGTCCGCCGCCAGTCCGCTGTACCGCCAGGTGGTGTCTGGAGACCACGGAACGCACCTTCCCCCGTAGGTCGTTCCACCTCTTCCTGATGTTGTCCCGATTTCTTGGGTGCTGTCCCACTGCGTTGACCCTGTCGACTATTCTTCGCCATAGCTCCATCTTCCTTGCAATTGAGGTGTGCTGCACCTGTGATCCAAATAGCTGTGGCTCTACCTGGAAGATTTCCTCCACCATGACCCTGAGCTCCTCCTCCAAGAACCTGGGGTGTCTCTGCCGTGCCATGGGGTGCTGTGGGTGATGTGTGGGTTGGTGTGTGTGGTGATAAGTGTGGTGATATGCAGTGGTGTGTGGTGTTTTGTGCGTGGAAGTTGTGCGGGTGATGGTGTTGAGTGCCTGTGGCTGCTAGTTTGTGGATGGTAGTGTCTCTCTCTGGCCTTCTTTCTGAATTTTTGGTAGTAGGGGTTTGTGGGTGATGTGGGTGTGTGTTTTATATTGTATTGGGTGTGTGGGAGTGGAGTGTGTTTGTGTCTCAGGTGTGTGCATTTCTAATTGTCCAATGTAGCGGTGTTTTGTAGACGTGTGTGTATTTTGAGCGCGGCGGTGTGTACCGCCAATGGAATACCGTGGTTGAAAGACTGCCGCGTGGATTCGTGTGTCGTGATAGTGTGGGCGTATTTCTGTTGGCGTGACGGTGGAGGTTTTGTTTTTGCCAGTTTATCACTGACCTTTGGTGTGGCGGACTTGTGTGGGTGTCTGAATTTTGTCGGATTTCGAGATGTGGGTCATAATAGCTGTGGTGGGATTCCGCGCCCGCGGCGGTGTGTTGGCGGTCTTCTGCACGGCGGTAAGCAGCTTTTGCCACCTACCGCCACAGCGATGCCTGCCAACATACCGCCGCCATGGCTACCAGCTGTCTACGCGTATCGTGACCACCAACGGTATACCGCCAGAATGCTGGCGGAACACCGCCAACGGTCATGATGGCGGACGGCGGACGGCGGTAAGGCAGAGCTGCTGACAGCAGCACCGCCACGCCAGCAAAACACCGCCGACCGTATCATGAGCAATGATAATGCCTGGCAGTGTTTTGCTGTTCGATGCTGCTGCTGCCAGCAGCGTCGCAGACCGTCTCCAGCCGGAGGACCCCCTGCAAGGAGGTAAGACGGGTTGTCAGACTGGAGAGGGGGGTCGGGTGTTGTGTGTATGTGGGGGGATGTATGTTTTGGTATACGTGCATGCAGGTGTGAGTCGCGTTGGATGCATGCGTGAATGAGTGATTGTGAGTGTTGTGTGTTGTGAATGCATGTGGGTGACAAGGTATGTTGGTGTGTGTTGCGGTGTGTGGGTATGTATGTGTGCATGCATGGGTGGTGGTGGGTATGCGTGTGTGCATGTGTGTATGGGTGTGCGTGAGGATATATGGTATACCACTTAACAAGGGACTTACAAATAAATTAAATCTGCTTATTGTGGATATACCAATGTTACCATATTTAGAGGAGAAGCACATGCACTTTAGCACTGGTTAGCAGTGGTAAAGTGTTCAGAGTCCTAAGGCCAACAAAAAGACAGGTGGTGAAAGGCAAAAAGTCTGGAATAAAACCACCCTAAGGATTCCAGGTCAAACAGTAAGGATCTAAAGAAAAGCAGGATGCTCCTTAGAACCATTAAGAACTGAATGAAAGTCACAGCCTCACCTAGTCTTCATTCTGAAAATGGCATTTACTATAAACAATGTTTTCAAGAAAGTTAGATAGAATTCATTTGGGTCATCAATGACACTGTTGGCCCCAAAATAACCATAAAAATCTATCACACTTTTTATTTATATATTTATATAGAGCACGGACATTACCCAAGTGTGGTAGAGCACTTTACAATAAAACAAGTTTCATTACAGAGATTCAAAGTTACTGTTGGAGCTGAAAACCCAAATATGCACTAGAACCCACATCTGTTGTTTAGTAAAGTGTGCCCCTTGCATAGGCCAATGATTGTTGTTGCCTTTGAGAAATGTTTGCTTGAGTCAATGCTTGATTTAGAACTTGTGTAGGAATCTGGGGCATGTGTGAACTTGTTGCCTAAGCTTGTGGCATCCCTATGACTCAGACTGGGTGGGGCAGGTACAGCAGCCTCATGACTCAGAATGGGTGTGGCCAGGTGCAGCTGGTATTTAAAGCCACACCAGTCTTGAGGAGATTGCTTGCTGTCAGAGGTCGTCAGATGCAGAGTCGGCTTCTCTGCTCCTCCGCGCTTGTTCCTGGATCATCTGCTCTACAGCCCAGTGTCACAGATGCCAATCCTAGAAATTAAGAGATCAAGAAGATTAGCATCATAAAAGGCAGTAACACTCTGCACGTGCTTAAAGGGCTTCTGTTAGAAATGGGGTCTTTGGTTGGCAGTCAAGTTTCTCCCTGTTTAAGGAAGGACCCTCACTCTAGTCAGGGCAAAGGAGAATCCCACCCGGTTAGCCCCAGCTCACCCCCTTAGTAGCTTAGCACGAGCAGAAAGACTTAACCCACAGACAATGTGTAAAGCATTCGTACCAACACACACAGTAATACAGAGAAAACACTAGAAAATGACTCAACACTAGGTTAGACAAATAGCCAACATTTATCTAAACAAAATAAAACCAAAATGCCAAAAATCCAACATAAACAAGCAAAGTGATGAATTTTCTAAGATTAAACAAAAATAGTGCTAGAAACACAAATGGTTTAATTAGGTGATATTGCGGCGTCATGACGGAGTCATTCCCAACAATCCGACGCCAATGGCACCTGTAATGGAGTAGCACGGACCCCCAGGTACAGTAGCTTCTTAAAATGAGAAAACAAGCCAGTGCATTAGGTTGGGGAATGCAGGAGTGCTGGATCCCAAGATGGCGTCGGTTCCAGTGCAGAGGAGCGAAGAAGTCATGAAGAGGTGTCGGGTTCTTGCTGCGGAGTGGGGAGGTGAGGTGGCGTCAGTGGGAAATGTTGGATCGGCGCACTTCTGGCGGAGTCAGTATCCAGTGGTCACGACGTGGTGCTGCGACTTCCATGGAGTCGTGGACATCGGCAAGGCTGCAGTGGTGTCGGGCCGGCGGGGTCGTCGCACTCCGGCAAGGACCATGGCTTCAGTTGCAGGTGGTGTCATGGGATTCGGCTGCGGTGTCGGTCCAGAGTCATCCGAAGTCGGTTTACTTGGTTTTTCCACCAGCTTCTCCTTTCAAGGGCCCATGGACTGGATTAGGCACCACTTGACAGGGCAGGGGTCTCAGCAGAGAGTCCAAGTGCTGGCAGAGGAAGTCTTTGTGACCCTGAGACTTCAGAACAGGGGGCAAGCTCAGTCCAAGCCCTTGGAGATTCTTCTTCTAGCAGGATTGCACAACAAAGTCCTGTCTGTCCCCTTTCACAGGCAGAAGCAGCAACTGCAGGCTAGCCCTACAAAGCACAGTCACAGGCAAGGGCAGAACTTCTCCTCAGCTCTTCAGCTCTTCTCCTTGGCAGAGGCTTCTCTTGGTTCCAGAAGTGATCTAAAAGGGTGGGGTTTTGGACCACTACTTATACCCATTTCTACAATTGAAGTAGGCAAACTTCAAAGGAAAGTCTGTGTTGTTCACAAGTTCCTGCCTTGCCCAGGCCAGGCCGCAGAGGTACACAGGGGGCTTAGAGACTGAATTGTGTGAGGGCAGGCACAGCCCATTGCATTCAGGTGTAAGTGACAACTCCTCCCTCCACTCCAGCTCAGATGGCTCATCAGGATGTGCAGGCCACACCCCAGCTTCTTTTGTGTCACTGTCTAGAGGAGATTCACAAACAGCCCAACTATCAGTCTGACCCAGACAGGGAATCCACAAACTATCCACTTTCTAAAAGTAGCATTTTCAAACTAAGAATCTAAAAACCAACTCCACTAAAAGATGTATTTTTTAATTGTGAGTTCATAGACCCCAAACTCCAAACCTCAAGCTGCTCTCAAAGGAAAACTGCATTTAAAAGATATTTAAAGGCAGCCCCCATGTTAACCTATGAGAGAGATAGGCTTTGCAACAAGGAAAACCGAATTTGGCAGTATTTCACTACTAGGACATGTAAAACACCTCAGTATATATTCCACCTTTAACATGCACTTCACCCTGCCCAGGGGGCTACCAAGGGCCTACCTACATGTATAAAAAGGGAAGGTTTGAGTCTGGCAAGTAGGTACAAGTGGCAGGTCAAATTGGCAGTGCAAGACTACATACACAGACACTGCAGTGGCAGGTCTGAGAAATGTTTACAGGACTACTCATGTGGGTGGCACAATCAGTACTGCAGGCCTACTAGTAGCATTTGATTTACAGGCATTGGGCACCTCTAGTGCACTTTACTAGGGACTTACTACTAAATAATATATGCTAATCATGGATAAACCAATCACCAATACAATACAGAGAGCATAAGCACTTTGGACACTTGTTCGCAGTGATAAAGTGCCCAAAGCCCTAAAGCCAACAATAACTGGCCAGAAAAAGTAGGAGGAAGGAGGCAAAACGTTTGGGGATGACCCTGTTAAAAGGGCCACGTCCAACAGCTTCTTACTGGTTACCTTTGATAGTTGATTGCCGGATGTTCAGATGGGCGGCACGGACAATAAAGGCATGTTATCAGTGTCCTTGGCTACTTGAATACTTGCTGCCTTCCGAATAATAACGCTCATTGTTATTAACTTGCAATGACAGTACAGATTTTAGTGCGTGTGGACAATTGTTATTTTAACAATGTACTATGAGCATGTTTGTTACACTTGAGTTTTATGTAGCATTTTTGTGATACTACTCATTGTCTATGATGAAGAACAGGCACACGTTAGTTACAAAACAAGTGTATTCTAGAACCTAACACCAAGAACACACACAGACTGAATTACGATGGGGAACTGGCAATTTATGTTGACTGATGGTGATGATTGTTTTTCATATGAACGTAATGTTCATGAAATGCTAATTAGCTGAAATATATTTTTTATTATTAGGTATGAAGTTGTGCCATCTGAGCTCATAAATTACATATGCTGAAAGGCATTGATTGGAAAAAATTATATAGAGGACTACTTTTACTATACACCATACACAACAGCAGCTCTTTCATTTGAATAATAAGAATGAGAGTGCTGTAATATTGTATATGAAGCCTAAGTTTACTCAGGTTGTAATATAACATGAACCCATTGAACTACCTGTCGGATACTTTTAGAAATGAGCAACAGCGTTTGCCCGTTATCCACTGGGGTAAACTAACTTCAAATAGTGATGTTAGATGCACACAAGATATTGCTCTTATTTTCCAGATTTAAAATGAGAAGATAAAGGAATGCCTGTGTTATGATTAGTCCAACAAATGCGTGTCCAATTTATTCTGTGTGCAACATATTCTGTGATCTTGAAATGTGTACAGAGTTTTTTAACACTGTTGGCTTTAATGCCACACAAACCTTTTGTTGTCTAAGTTTAGTCATTCCTTCATTTCTATTGGGAGACTATGTAATTTGCTGAGTGGAAGAAAAAGAAAAAAAGATTGGCATTGTGATAGTTATACATTGTGTATTGATGATTATTATCAGGACTAACTTTAGGAATACTCCCAATGTATGAAGTGTTTTTTAACACTGTTGGATTTAATGTCACACACACCTTTTCTTGTCTAATGCTTAGTCTTTCCTTCATTTCTATTGGGAGAGTATATCATTTGCTGAGTGGAAGAAAAAGAAAAACGATTGTCATTGTGATAGTTACACATTGTGTATTGATGATTATTATCAGGACTAACTTTAGGAATACTCCAAATGTATGAATCATTTTATTTCCAAATAGTCAATCCTCACGTATTTTTCATGATGTAGGTCGCAATTTTCAACCCATTTGGGATCAAAGCCATCACAGGGATGGTGGCCTGCTGGGTTCAGCAGGCCACCATGTCTGTGATTGCTTTTAAATAATGCAATTTTCTTGTTTGAAATTCAGCCCATTTTCCTTAAAGGAAAACTTGTTGTGTTTGAAAAAGAAAATGAAATGCTTAAGTTTTATTTTTTTTGTTCTGAAAGGGTATGGGACTCCTTTCCTGTTTGCAAATAGGATACCACCAAGTTGGAATTGGTGGTAAACTATTGCTATTTTGTGACTAAAATTTGATTGCAAAACAATATTACATATCATTTCAAAACGGTATTTGGAAGGGACAGATACCCTAAATATGCCTCTTCCAGGCATTTGCAATCCAAAATAGTGATTCATTAACATGTTACTGAATCACAGTTTGGGATTAATACATACCAAAATGCCTTCTTGCATTCGCCTGATTTACAAATTTCACAAATGAAAATAAGGTTAATGCACCTGGCCCTTAGAGTGTTAATAACTTGATGGATTGACAGCTTACATTCAGGAAGGCTATCTGCTCTTGCTATGATTTGTTTTTGTATTTATTTCAGAGGAAGAAGGGCACTCTTTTGCCTAGAGAAATGCTTCCAGTTAGGCAAAAGCACATAACTAGACACAGTAAAGGTAGAGTGAGGTTTCTCTGGAGTGCTGGTGATCCATTGTTTTAGGCTTTGTCATATATTTAGGCTCATAAGGCCCCTATTACACAGTTACTCATTATGGATTTACACCTGTGTGTGTGCGTAACACATAATAGGTAACTGTGTAATATGAGCAAAATGAGCCTATATTTCCATCAAGAAGTTCTGGTGGTATTTATAAACCACAAGGCTGAATGCTTCTACACCTATCTCTTTCAATTTTTTGAGAAACATGTTTATGTTGGGGATATGCAACACACTGAAAGAGTCATTGGATGGGTGCAAGTTATGATTATTTCATTAAACAGAACTGGTAAATTTCATTTTCTTTTTGGTTATTAAACTCATCTAATTTTAACACCTAACTAGAATATCACTTTAAGCTTTGTTTTTTTCAACAAAGTTCTGTGTTTTTTAAGATATGGCAAGATCTTATTAGCAAGCCTCTCTATAAGGTTGCTTTAGCTTTTGACTTTTTCAGTGAATATCTGTGGTTTTTCTAATCCATTATCCCCTTTTTTGATTCTGCTCCTCCATATTATGTATGTATAATAATCATATGTCTTGCTCAACCATGGTCTCTAAGTACAGTGTCCAAACCTGAGAGTACTCTCTTGTACATAGTGCATAGTGATTACCTATACATTTTTTGCCTAAAACAAAATTGGACACTGCAGGTTATATGAGTGTGAAAACTATACTGCACATACACTTTAGCTACACACAATGCATGTGGCCTATAGCTTTTGGCTATACACCACACTGTGCAGCAAGTTAATCAAAAGTAGACATTTTTAAAGATACGTCTTTTTGAACATTTGTTCCATGAAGTTTTCTTTCAATTTTTTTATTTGTTCTTCCTTTTTTCAAGCTTTTATAAGTTGGTTTTTATAATGATGTGTGCAAATTATTTTTAATTTTTAGTTTTGTGTTTTTGGTGAGACATTTCTTGTAGCACAACATGTTTTGTCTTTTTCTTAAAGAACACAAACCATAAGTTGTTCTTTAGAATACATGTCCATGTCTCTTCAATAAACACTCCTCTCCCAGGACAAATAACTTGCGTACATTCAGCGCAGTATGTGGCAAAGATCAGCATCTTTGAATTGCTTCCTGCTGTGCCTCCTGCAGTACACCAGAAGGTACAACTTATTGCTCTTTATCATCTCCATGACATTGTCTCAGCATCTCTACTAGGGCGATATGGTGTGGGTGGGTTGCACAAGGTTTCTCAACATTCATCTAGTCCCCATGGAATTTTAACCAGGCTGGCCTCTGTAAAGCACCTAACTGTAACAAGTCAAATTTCAGACATTTACTGTATTTTCTTCTACCCTGCTGGAAGTGTAAACAGTTTCCACCCTATAGATTTCCTTTCTAGACTGGTGAAGCTGGTGCTGTAGATGTCAGTTGCACCAATAAAACCACAGGATCCTGGGATTCTGCATCTGGGTAGGTTTTGTGGATGCAGTTGTAAATGGATGGTTTATTCCACTTTGTCTTGAAGCGATGATGGAGATTCATTCTAACAAGAACAAAATTCTTCTCTAAAACAGCAATGACTAAATATTCCTGAGGAAATTGCTTTCAGCTTATTTCTGAATCATGTAGGCTTATTTTGTGGGTAGTACACACTGTGTGGCCAATCAGATGACTGTTTTTTTTTTTTTTGCTGTCATCTTGGCACCACAGTACATCTGGAACAACCATAGACACAATGATAGAATGTTGCCGGACTCTTGAGAGACATTTAAGGCCAGAGGTACAAAGCATTTTTGAGATTGCAAATGGGCCAATTCACAGAATCAGGTCATTTGCAACATAATTTTTTTTTTAATGCACAAACCTCAAATTGTGATTCAGTAAACAATCAAGAAATCGTAATTTGGATTTGCAACCCAATAGCAACTCGCTATGGTGAATTTAGGGTATCCCTTCCTAATATCGAATCTTAGTTATGTATTAATGTTTTATGATCGAATTCCGGTCACAAAACATTAACATTTTACCACCTCTTCAAAGGAGGTGGTAACCCATTCACAAATAAGACCTGAATAAAAATGGTCTCTGCTAAAATAGTTACCTGCAAGCTTTGCAAAAAACAACTCCGCCATGACACGAGGAAGAAATATTCCTTTGGAGGTTCTGGGATACCCAAGCAATTGAAAGCCTGGCATACTCCACATTTGGGCACTAACCTGAGGTAGCACATTGTACCACCTGGTGCAATACGTCCCCCGGATGTCCTACAGGCCCAACAGCAGGAGAGTTACCCATGGTATGCCACAATAGGATTCCACTTCTTCACCTATAGGAAAGTGATCTCAGTGGGCAAGTAAAGTGCCATGGCTCAGTTGGTTGCCAGCCAAGCCAGCTGTAAAAAAATGTTTTAGTCATTTTTCTTCTCAAGTTAAATGACAAGTTATTCTGTCATTTTTACCTAATCCCCCAAAACAATTTTCCAAACGTTTAAAATTTTTGAAAAAACACAAACAATGTTTGGTGTGGAACCAACCTTTATATTGTAAAAGTAGGCAAATGTTTTATTATTGTTTATGATCTCTGTCCCTAACTGTTAATGTGCATTACTACACTATAAATGTTCTCCCATGTGGACTATGGGCAGATTTAATAGCTAGTCATGCGGTGCAGCAACCAAAGTTGCTGTGCTGCACTTTGTGAGGTTTAACCCTCCTGCTCTCCTGCCTATTAGAGACACACAGCCATACAATCTGGGTCCAAAGTATCACACAAACACCTTTGCAGCATAGTGAAAAGGTGTGTATATGATATCTAGCATAAAAGGAAAACCTTCCAGTACAAAATTCTATGTCTAGACACATTTGAAAATGTTTTCCACTTTGGAAAGTTTGGAAAGGTTGAACCATTTCTGCTTCTTAAACCTGCCTCAAAGAGGCATTAGTCTTTAGCACAAAGCCCTGTCAACCATTGTTAGTAAATGGGGCTTTCCAACAAAATCCATGCATGGTTGCATGGGAATGTCTTTGCATCACTTATGAAATGCCCTCTTGATGCATAGTAAGGCAAAGTTCCACAAAAGGCAACTATTCGTTTCTTTCAGGCAACTTTCCAGCAAAAACAACTTGTGCTGGAAAGTAAGAGCCAGATGTAGCAAAGCGTTTGCGACTCGCAAACAGCGAAAAATGCCGTTTGCGAGTCGCAAAAGCCTCACCGGAATGCAGAAATGCATTTTGCGAGTCGGACCCGACTCGCAAAATGCATTTCCGACTCGCTAATAGGAAGGGGTGTTCCCTTCCTATTAGCGACTCGCAATGCTATGTATATTCATTTGTGACCGCGATTGCGGTCGCAAATGAAGGCGCAATTACCATCCACTTGAAGTGGATGGTAACCCAGGCACAAACGGGAAGGGGTCACCATGGGACCCCTTCCCCTTTGTGTCTGGCCATAAAAATAATTTTTCAGGGCAGGTAGTGGTCCAATGGACCACTACCTGCCCTGAAAAATACCCAAACTAAAGGTTTCGGGGGGGTTTTCACAGTGCAGCTCGTTTTCCTTTAAGGAAAACGGGTTGCACTTTGAAAAAAAAAAACTGCTTTATTTAAAAGCAGTCACGGACATGGTGGTCTGCTGTCTCCAGCAGGCCACCATCCCCGTGAGTGCCCATACTCATAATGGGGTCGCAAATTGCGACCAACCTCATTATTATTAATGAGGTGGGTCTTTGCGACCCCATTGCGAGTAGCAGAAGGTGTCTGAGACACCTTTCTGCATCCCAAATTGCAACTTGCAATTTGCGAGTCGCAGGGACTCGCAAATTGCAAGTCGCAATTTGGGACTTTGCTATATCTGGCCCTAAATCTCAAAAAACATTTTTTGCCATTTTTGTCAATTTTGGGATTCGCACCTTGGAGAAAATGTTAGTAATTCTGCCTTTTTTTAAAGTGCTGGTGTAATTTTGCTCAATTTCACGCTACTCTTTTGATGTGAAATTGCCAGAAAGTACACAATTATGCCCGTTTGTGTAATTGTAAGTGATATGGCACAGAAATTCTGCCGCAGGAGCCCAGGAACAACCAGGTTAGACTTAGGGCCTCATTACGAGGCTAGCAGTCTTGTGATCACCAGCACCGGTGGCGGTTCCACCACCGACCTCCGTGAGGTCCAACTGCCACATTACGACCCTGGCGGTCGGGACCATCATCCCTGCCAGGAACATGATTCCCGAACGGGCTGACGGCAGTCGAACTCATGGTCAGCCACGGTGGCACTGAGTTCAGCATTGCTGTGCTGATTACGACTCAACATTCTGCCAGCTTTTCCATGGCGGTGACTCTGCCATGGAAAGGCTGGCAGAAAGCCAGTGCTAGGTGCCACAGAGGGGGCCCTGCACTGCCCACGACAATGCTGTGGACAGTGCAGGGGCCCCTTGCCCAGCACCCTTGCAATGCACACTGTTTGCAGACAGTGCACATTCCGAGGGTGCTGTTGTGTTACAGCATTGGCCTTGGCTCCCCTAAGGGAGGCGAGATCAATACCGTAGCACTGTTCCTGCCAGTCTGACTAGTGGGAACACTGTAATATGACCGGGGTGAGGCCGCCAGGATGACTGTGGTCTCATCCCTGAGGGCTTGGCAGGCCGTTAGTTCATGTTCTGTTCCATTTAGTAGTATTTTCTTAGAGAACACTGCAACCTCAGGTCAATTTTTGATGCAAGGCTGCATTTTGCTCTAATAAAACCGCACTGCAGGTGCTGGGTTACCCTCCTCACCTAATTCCACATCAGTTAGCTGTAATTTCTCATAATCATGGTTTAGCAAATCAATTAAGTTATGCTCACCCCTAATTAAAGGGTATTTCTAGTGTTGTAGGTCTAAGCAAAAAGCAAGTACCCATAAGAAAATACCTGGACTTTCATGATTTTTGTTCCTTGCCATGACACACTTCAATGGTGTTTTTGTAGTCTGCCCCATAAAGGTAGAATGTCTTATCTGATTAAAGCAGTGTTGAGAGATACACAAACCCATATACTCTGCCTTTTCACAAAAGCTGACTGTCTTTGAATACTTAACTACTTTTATCATGTTGATACACACCGCAGAAAATGTAAATATGTATTGGTGATGGCGTTCACAACCTTTTTACAATTTCAAATTGTTGTGTTCTCAAGGAGTGCTGTTCAACCATATGTACTTTACTACACCTTGGGCTAGATGTAGGTAGGAAAAATTTTGCGAATTGGAAATAGCGACTCCATGCGAATCGCTATTTCCGATTCGCAAAATCAAATGCAACAAAGACTCGCGATACCAATTTGCGAGTCGCAGAGGTGTCGCACCGCAATTTGCGAGAAGGGTGTCGCAAATTGCGACTGCCTCGCAAATTGCCTGCAGGTGCAGCACAACAGTTGGGAAACCCACTTCCTGGCTCTTGGTGATGACATCAGAACCAGGAAACCATCAAATGGACCTGGGAGGAGGGAGGACCACACCCATTTCAAACTGCTGAGCCACACCCAGGAGAGAGGAGCTGCAGCAACCATGGAGGAGACAGGCAGTGCTGGCAGGAGGAGGAAAATGAGATTTTCTGACAAGGAGTTGGAAATGCTGACAGAAGAATGCTGCCTGCATCATAACAAACTTTTTGGCCAGGCAGCAATGAGTGTCCCAGACACTCAGAAGAAAAGAATATGGAACCAGGATACAGGAGAAGATCAATGCCATAGGGGTGAGCCACCACACCCTCGAGGAAATCCGCAAAAGGTTGTATTACCTGCGCTCCAGGACCAAGGAGAGGGTTGCGGAGTACATGAGGCAGATGAGGGGCACCGGAGGAGGCCCATCCACCATCCCACCACCCACAACCCTGGAAAGCATGGTGAAGCAGACACTGGAGCCAGAGGCCATACTGGGCATGGGAGAACTGGACAGTTCAGCGTCAGAGACATCAAAAAGGGAGTACCATGGGATGTGCTTTGACACCCACAAATGCAGTATACACACTATCCCAGTACACAGCAGCAGGCACCACCAGACTAGCTCCATTCCAGTCTAGCAACCTCTAGAATAGTGCATTATGGGCAATGTAGTACAGTAGTCCAAATACAGGCAAATGTTTATTATGAGGCATAAAACAGATGTGCGAGACCGACAGTGTATCCCCTATGTCCCACAGGTCTCCCACAAGACAGCCCCAGCAGCGACATCAGGCAGGGAGAAGACATTGCAGGGCCCAGCAGGACACCACCAGGGTCCATTGAAGAACAACCGCAGGACATGGGGGCAGCAGATACAACACTAGGGCCCAGCCCCACATAGAGGCGCACAGAGCTAGCAGCTGGACCAGTGCGCAGACGCCGGCGCAGAGTTCAGTCAGTGCCCCAGGATGACATGGGGAAGCAGAGTTTGTGGGCTTGGAGGCATCGCTCATTCAGGGTCAGCGCCTGCAAAACAGACAATTAAGGTCCATCACCTGAACCCTCAATAGAATGCAGAGCACAATGTCACATGGGATGGCGAATGTGGACAGTCAGTTCAACTGAATGAATGAACATCCGGGGGACTTAACACAGGCCATTCAACATTTGGTGACTGAACTTGTGGCAGACAGAGCACATGCAAGGCGCAGGGAGCGCCACACTGCCGCACGCTTTGACTGCCTGGCAGCATCTATTGGGTGTCTTGCCACAAATACAACAGGCCTGTCAAGGCATACAGTCAGCCTCCATGTGGAACTTGGGCACTTTGCAGGGGATGTGGCGCAAGGACTTGGCCGCATCAGCCATGCGGTGGACCTTATGGAGAGCAGGCAGGCTGCAAGGGGCACAGGGGAGACCCCTCAGGACAGCGAGGGGGAGCCGACCATTAGTAGTGTGTCTGCCAGCGAGTCCCATGTGCTACAGAGTAGCAGTGCACGGCAGGGGTCAGGGGACTACCAGGGATAAGCCATGGTGGCCGCACTAGGAGGTGGGTTTGAGCCACCAGACTGTACTGTCAATAAGGCACATGACTTATAATGTGTCTTAAATGCAAATGGACAATTCCTGACTGTGACATACAGCAATTTTCTTTTTGCACATAGTTTAGAAATAAAAAGGTTTTGTTTGTTACACTACATAACTGGGCTATGTGTGTCTGACATTAGTGAGTGTGGTGACGGTTGCCACGTACCTGCCAAAGTATTGGGTTGAAATGTGGTACTGTCTCTGTCTGCCCTCATTTGCGATGTCTCTATCCCCAGGCTGTCGGTGTGGTAGCTCTTGCTCCTCATCTTCCGTGTCTGTGTCTTCAGGGGTGAGATGTAGCCCACGTCTGGTGGCAAAGTTGTGGAGGATGGCACAGGCGGCAACTATCTTGCATGCTGTTTCTGGGGCATACTGGAGTGCACCTCCACTTTTGTGGAGGCATCTGAATCTTGCCTTTAACAAACCAAACGTCCTCTCAATTACATTTTCTGGTCCACCGATGTGCAATGTTATATCGCCTCTTGTTCTGATTGCCAGGTGTTAGGTACCGGGTGAGTATCCATGGTCTCAGGGCATATTGTATGCACTGTCACCTGTTTGACAAAAAAGGCAAATTTAGCAGGGCATCACAAGGTTACACAGTGACCTGTATGTATGGCTTCAGGGTGTAGTCAGCAATAACTAATAGATATCTGTGTCCAAACTCCCCACTTTCTAGGCATTGGTGTATCCCACTGTGCTTGAATATGTATGAGTCATGTGCACTCCCTGGATATTTAGCTACAATGTCAGTAATGACATTATGGGCGTCACATACCACCTGGATGTTTAGTGAGTGGGTACATTTCCTATTGCGGAACACATATTCCAGATTTGCAGGTGGGCAAATTTGCATATGTGTCCCGTCCACACACCCTATTACATGGGGGAAGTTGGCAATTCTGTAGAAGTCCAACTTGGTGCTGTTAATTTCTGCCTTATTCCTGGGTAGGTATATAAATCTGGACATGTGTGTCAGTATGGCATCTAGGAAACATCTGAAGAACCGTGAGAGTGCACTTTGGGATACCCCACATGCCACAGCAATCACCCCCTGATAGCTACCCGAGGCCAAGAGGTGCAGTGAGCATAGCACTTGCACATGTGTAGGGATGGCGCTGCCGCATATTGTCTGTCGTTCAAGCTGAGGATTCAGTAGTTCAATTAATTCTAAGATTACAGCACTGTTCAGTCTATATTTGTCATATACCTCCTCCTCAGTTTGTTGAAATAGTGTCTGCCTGGTTCGGTATATCCTCTCCTGTCTCTGCCTCCTCCACGTCTTCTGGGCAGCCTGGACTCTCCTCCTCCATGCTATCACATACAGTTCAGCCATTTTGAGTAACCCAGATGCCTTCTGGGTCTCCTTTTATACTTTGGTTCTGGTTACCACCTGTTCGGAATCAGTGGTAATCTGGGTGTGCAAAACCGGGTTTTTTGCAACTAGTCGCAATTTGCAACTGGCTTTTGCATATGGTTGGCGGCTCGCAATTTGCGACTTTCTATTTGCGGGTTGCAAAATCAGGTCGCAAATTTTGTGAGTCGGTAATGGATTGCATCGCTATTTGCATTTCGGAAATGGGATTTTTGCATCCCATTTCGGATTTTGCGAGGTCGCAAATAGTGAATCGGGCCATTAGCGACTCGCAAAACTTTGCTACATCTGGCCCCTTATGATTTAGTTAGTGTAGGTGTTCAGCACTCTAAACACTAGAGAGAAATATTAACCATCATAGAAAATAGAGAAAAATCCTTAAACTTAAAACTGGAAAAAAACGAAGTTGGGACAAATTAATATGTAAACTGTAAAAAGCAGTAATTACGTTTCCTACATGTAGGACACAATTTTTAAAAACGTAGTCAAGTTTTGGACATAGAATGGAAAGCAAATTCTAAAAATATATTGACTATGTATACTAAATAATAATGATTTTTTCAGTAGCAATAACAGAAAATATTTTTTAAAGCTATTGTAGTTGTATCTCTTCTTGTGCCAAACGACAGCATATTTTCCTTTCATAAAGAAAGTCTATATGTCCTTAACTACCTACAAATGCAGATTCTTATATTTTCCTAAAACTTGTAACGTATGAACATTTTTTAGTTTCGTAGCAATATTTCCACGTAAGACAGAGATAAACTGGTCACTTTTTGGGGGGAAATTATGGGGTGATTCTTCCGCCGCCCGCCAATGTTCCCCCGTCAAAATACCGCTCCGCGGTCACAAGACCGCTGAGGGTATTTTGAGATTTGCCCTGGGCTGGCGGGCGGCCGCCAAAAGGCCACCCGCCAGCCCAGGGCAAATCTACCTTCCCACGAGGACGCCGGCTCCGAATGGAGCCGGCGTAGTGGGAAGGTGCGACGGGTGCAGTTGCACCCGTCGCTTATTTCAGTGTCTGCTTTGCAGACACTGAAATACTTTGTGGGGCCCTCTTACGGGGGCCCCTGCAGTGCCCATGCCATTGGCATGGGCACTGCAGGGGCCCCCAGGGGCCCCGCGGCACCCCCTACCGCCATCCTGTTCCTGGCGGGAGACCCGCCAGGAACAGGATGGCGGTAGGGGGTGTCAGAATCCCCATGGCGGCGGAGCGCGCTCCGCCGCCATGGAGGATTCTGTAGGGCAGTGGTAAACCGGCGGGAGACCGCCGGTTTACCCTTTCTGGCCGCGGCTGAACCGCCGCGATCAGAATGCCCTTGGGAGCACCGCCAGCCTGTTGGCGGTGCTCCCGTGGTCGGTGACCCTGGCGGTCACCGGCCGCCAGGGTCAGAATGACCCCCTATGTCTACAGCAATATACATTTTGTGACCTAGGCACATTTTGACATATTTAAAACTGGTGATGTCAGTGGTTTGCTTTCATGCCATCTCCTCTGCACCTTTGCACTAAGATGACGTATTTTCCACTCTTTCTAATGACTAAAGTAGAAACCATTTCTGCCATACATATGTCATTTTGTAAAGCTTTTTAACAACCTCTCAAATGATACTGATTTGAAATCTGGTAGATTATATATATAAAAATTGCTTTGAAGGAAACTGCTTAATGAAAGAATGGTGATAACTCACACATCCTTGTTCCTGCTTTTTGCTGATTGCAAAGGAATCATCATTTTGAATATTTTTATTTTGAAATAATTCTAGTAGAACCATAAGAAATTATTGGGCATCCTCTTGCAATTTCAAAAGTGAGCTTTACTCTACAGAAATCAACAGCATCTCGAATACAAGTTGCTGACTGAAGTTTATTTTTATTTTTCTGCACTGCAATTAGACGACTTAACATTAGTCTACATAATTTATTACCAAAGTTGTCCCATATCTGTAGAACCACTTAAGTTAACTGAAATATAATATTTACTATATATTACAATAGCAGTTCACAGCAGTGAAATATATCTTTTATTACATCTGAGTTTGTGTTTTTTTATTTTTGTACATTTTCCATAATTTCTTATGTTTAGAGATTGCACTTTTCTAGAGTACTGATTATGGATTTAGGGGAGAAACATACAGACTTCACAATCCATTGTACTACTACAAATGACATGTCTGCTATTGTTGTGGTTTCATCAAAATAACGAAGGTACAGTCTAGTAAGTGACCTAATATGTGACAGTGCTACATAAGATAAACATTTTTAAATACTTTTTATTCTATATTTACCATAAATGCATTCAAACGTAATCCATGAGATTTTAGGTTGGTAACTGCATAGGCTAAACATAAAGGACATTGTACACTGTGCATATTGAGGTCTTTCAATATGAGTAATTACGCACTGTATCTGGCTATTTATTGAACCTCCTTCATGCGGTCTAACTTAACCAGAAGTGTTTCAAAAGTAGGCATTTTGGGATGCGGGTAAAAAGGCTACCACATTTCCCATTGCTCCGTTTGTTAGGCTCTGCTCTACACTCGTACTGAGATGTGACATTATTGTGGAATTGGTACAGAAATTTAGGGGGTAATTACGAGTTTGGCAGTCTGACAAACAGACCAATATGTTGGCAGCCACCAAAAGACCGTCATGTTGGCAGTCTCACAGACCGCAGTATTATGAGTTGAACAGCCAGGACCACCAAAACTCAGGCAAAAAACCAACACCGCCAGGACTCTGGAAGGTAGCAAAAAGGCGGTTCCACCACCAGCACCGCCAGCCTGTAAAACAACCACCAAACCTATTATGACTCACAAATCACAATAGCGGTTCTTCCATGGCGGACAACCAATGGCGGTGCATATCTCTGCAGTCACCACAGTAATACACAACACCACAGTGGATAGTTCAAATTCCACACAGCTGACACACATCCACACACCCAGCACACCTACAAACTGCACTATAAAACACACTCCTTCACACACCATAATCCTTGGCAACAAGAATGCCACACATAGAAGGCAGAGCAGAAAAGCAGAGGCACACAGTACCATAGATTAGTCCCCCTCCACACTTCACATAGCACTCATCCCACACCCGCACAACACACCCACCACAAATAACAGTACCTCAACACATCAGACACCAACCGTCACCCCCTACAACACAGCACCCACCACTCATCATCTGTTTTTGTATTTTCCCGTGTTGTCGACCACCACCATGTCACCACAGAAACATTAAGGGTCATGGTGGATGAAATTATCAGAATAGAGCCATGCTTATTTGGAGCCCTGGTCTAGCAAAATACTATTGCTCAGAAAATGGAAATGTGTCAAAGAATAGTCGACAGGGTGAATTCTGTAGGCAGCTATCCACACACACGGGAAGATATCAGGAAGAGGTGGAATGACCTTAGGGGGAAGGTGCATTCCATGGCCTCCAGGCACCAGCAGGCGGTTATAAAGGCTGGCGGTGGTCTACCACCTCCACCCCCAATGTTCACATCATGAGAGGAGAAGGTCTTGGCCATCCTGAGGGCTTAGCAGGAATACCTTGGGGAGTTGAGTTGGGTAAGTCACAACACAGCACAAAATATTGTCACCAAAATGTATTGCCATGCATGCTCACTGATCACTTTTCACCACCTTACGAGCCAACACACTCACCACCCCTGTGTCCAACTGTCTGAATACTCCTGTGTGGCAGCACACATGTGAACTTAACTCACCTGGGGGCACAGTATCTGTGCATTGGGTGGGTAGTACATGAACTGACAGCGCTACATCTCCCAGCAGGCACTGTTCCACTATTTCAAAAATCAGAACAGTGTACCACAATGACAATTGCCTTGCATGTCAACTAAACTGGAGTAAACCCACCTGAATGCTCCACAATTGTACAGTCTGTGGCAAAGAAAAGCAATGATATAGACATCTGCCAGAACAATACCACTAACACACAGCTACAACTGTGTCCTCTGCTAAACTGTCCCTTCTGCCTCTGATAGCGCGCCCCAGCTTTCATAATTTACTTACAATGGGACTCATTTTAGGCCAATTAATCTTTTGACTCTGATTGGAGACTCCTCAGGACGAGAGATCTATTTAACATCCCAACTGATAGAACAATAACCAAATCAATATTCGCAATAACTAATAAATGACACTAATCATTAACATTTAATAATAATGGAGCACACCATGACCTTTTCGGCCGTTGAATAATCACACACATCTAGCACGATTTTGGATATTTATTCCCTATTAGCATATTCATTAGTATGAAATACCAATAAGCTCATCAACAAAACTACAATATGGCAACTTGAATAAGATTTTATCAATGCAAAGATCATGAACATTAGAACAAAACACGAAGTCAAGATGAATCAAACTTTAGCACATTATCATTAGTACATTATTCAACAATGCAAAGAGTCAGTCATTTGTCTATTTGCACCCGATTTTAGTGAACTCCTTATCTAACCTCTAATTAGCATCAGCATGTTGGGCTTCATGCAAAACAATTTAGCAACATGAATTTAGAAAACATCTAACTATGGCCTCTGCTAAAAGAGCAGTTGGTACCTAGAAAGGAAAGGCAAACAGACAATCACAATTTATTATCAGATAGTTACCTATCCAAATGGGGCGGCATACAGTGACAGTCTTCGTCCTCATGACAGCACTCGATTCGCCATCAGCCAGGAGAAGCAAGGTAAGGCCCTGCAAGGTATAGCAAAGGGCTCTTCCCTCATAAGGAGGAGAAGTGCAAATCAGGCAAGGGGCAAAGTGAGGACGGTTTAAGAGTAAAGGACAAAGGGAGTGATTCCAACCCTGGCGGTCGGTGTTAAAGCGGCGGCCAACCCGCCAACAGGCTGGCGGTCCAAAAAATGGAATTCCGACCCTGGCGGGAACCGCCAACACAGCCCGCCACTTTAACACTCCGACCGCCACGGCGGAACAGACAAACAGCGCGGCGGTCACCGCCAACAGGCAGGCGGCAGACAATGTAACGCCCACACTATCACAATCCACCAATCCGCCACCTTTTCCGGGGCGGGAGCACCGCCGATAAAAACACAGTGGAAACAGACTACGAACGGGAAAACGCTCCCCTCTACGCATTCCACGAGGACGGAGGACAGCATGGAGCCCGAATTAAACATCTTACCAGCTATTGTCTACCTGCTCATCTACCACGAGTACGAACTCCGACGCAGAAGACAGCGGTGAGTACCACACCTACGACACAGGGGAGGGGGGAGGAGAAAAGGTTACGGGCACACACATACGCCCCCCCCCAACCATCAACACACCAATGCAGAGCAACAACTGAGTGACACCCCCCAAACCCCCCAGAAAAATGCAAAGACATAATAAAAATGTTACGTTAAATTTATGTAAAAATTAGGTCCATTGAAGTCATGGAAAATTTACAAAATAAAATATCAAACCATAAATAATGAACAGTGCGAAAGCTATGTACAAAGTCAATAAGTCCAGCTCAGTTTTTCGAATTTCCACAGTCCGTGGGCCAATGTCCACCAAACACATGGGCAAAGCCCACACAGGAGACCTGAGTCTGTTGGAGAGAACACTGCTGGGGCATCAGATGACAAAACGACAAGCACCTCAGGGGGAAGGGAAGGGGGGGCACCTCAGCCACATGAGTCCACGACGCCAGAACCACGAAGGGGCCACCATGCCCACTGTCCCATCTTGGGGAGTGCAAAGCCACAGTCTCTCAAGTCTCTACAGTGGGTGGGTTGCCCACTGTTTCATCCTGGGGAGTGCAAAGCCACAGTCTCACAAGTCTCTACAGTGGGTGGGTTGCCCACTGTCCCATCCTGGGGAGTGCAAAGCCACAGTCTCACAAGTCTCTACAGTGGGTGGGTTGCCCACTGTCCCATCCTGGGGAGTGCAAAGCCACAGTCTCTCAAGTCTCTACAGTGGGTGGGTTGTCCACTGGACCATCCTGGGGAGTGCAAAGCCACAGTCTCACAAGTCTCTACAGTGGGTGGGTTGCCCACTGTCCCATCCTGGGGAGTGCAAAGACACAGTCTCACAAGTCTCTACAGTGGGTGGGTTGCCCACTGGACCATCCTGGGGAGTGCAAAGCCACAGTCTCACAAGTCTCTACAGTGGGTGGGTTGCCCACTGGACCATCCTGGGGAGTGCAAAGCCACCGTCTCTCAAGTGGATAACAGTCTCCACTGGTTCTGGAGGAGGGATGGGTGATCAGAGTGCAGCGTAAACACTAGCTCGAGACAGAACCGGCACTGTCAATGGGCCAGCGGTGCTTGACAGGAAGGGCCCAGCGGAGCGGTGCTTGACAGGAAGGGCCCAGCGGAGTGGTGCTTGACAGGAAGGGCCCAGCAGAGCGGTGCTTGACAGGAAGGGCCCAGTGGAGCGGTGCTTGACAGGAAGGACCCAGCGGAGCGGTGCTTGAGACGGCGGGGCCCAGCGGAGTGGTGCTTGAGACGGAGGGGCCCAGCGGAGCGGTGCTTGACAGGAAGGGCCCAGCGGAGCGGTGCTTGACAGGAAGGGCCCAGCGGAGCGGTGCTTGAGACGGCGGGGCCCAGCGGAGCGGTGCTTGACAGGAAGGGCCCAGCGGAGCGGTGCTTGAGACGGCGGGGCCCAGCGGAGCGGTGCTTGACAGGAAGGGCCCAGCGGAGCGGTGCTTGACAGGAAGGGCCCAGCGGAGCGGTGCTTGAGACGGCGGGGCCCAGCGGAGCAGTGCTTGACAGGAAGGGCCCAGCGGAGCGCTGCATGTCACGGCAGGGCACTGTTCAGCGGTGCCTTTCTTCACGGCGGGGCCCTGTTAAGCGGTGCCTTTCTTCACGGCGGGGCCCTGTTCAGCGGTGCCTTTCTTCACGGCGGGGCCCTGTTCAGCGGTGCCTTTCTTCACGGCGGGGCCCTGTTCAGCGGTGCCTTTCTTCACGGCGGGGCCCTGTTCAGCGGTGCCTTTCTTCACGGCGGGGCCCTGTTCAGCGGTGCCTTTCTTCACGGCGGGGCCCTCTTCAGCAGTGCCTTTCTTCACGGCGGGGCCCTGTTCAGCGGTGCCTTCCAGCACGGCGGGGCCCTGTTCAGCGGTGCCTTTCTTCACGGCGGGGCCCTGTTCAGCGGTGCCTTTCTTCACGGCGGGGCCCTGTTCAGCGGTGCCTTTCTTCACGGCGGGGACCTCTTCAGCGGTGCTTGTCCAGTCATTCAAGGGAGCCAGACCTGTCCAGGACTCCCTGCTTAGTCGCCCTCCGACCGTGCAGTTGCTGGACCCTTCTGTGACGGAGTCCTGGGCCCGTGGGTGTCCTCCGTCACACCCGGGATGGGGCTTGTGGGGCCCTCCTGGTCCGCGCCCCTGCTGGCTGACTTCTCCGCCCTGCTGCCCTTGCCCTCCTTCGATGAGGCTCTCTGGCCCTTGCCTCCCCTGGATGTTGTGGCAGGTGACGGCCCAGGACTTTGCTCCTTGGGGGCCGCCGTGTCAGTCTTCTCGCGGCGGCCCTTGATTTTACGGGTCCTCTTTCCAGGGGGGGGGGCTGGCTGTCCCCTTGCTGCTGGCCGATGTATCAGTGCTGGGAAAGAGGGGACTCCAAAACCCGTGCACAATGCTGACACTTGAAGCAGGGCTGGTGGTGGCTGAGGTGCTCAAGGGACTCTTACCAGATGGAGGGGGTGGGTCAGGTGGGGCAAAGAGGTTAAGTTTTGAGAGGTAAAGTTTTTTAGGACCAATGTAAAGGGTAGGTGCAGTGGGAATGGGAGTGGAGGAAGAGGATGTGGTTGTAGGAGAGTCAGGTGTGCTGTCTTTGGGTGCAGGTGCTTGTGACGTAGGCTGTCGTGAGGTGGTTGGCTGTTGGGTGGGTGGCTGCCTGCGCTTGTGTGTCTTGGAAGAGGGGGTGACAGACACAGTGGGAGAGGGCACAGGGTACGTGTACATGGCAGTGGGGGTGGTGACTGCACGTGTGCGAACTGTACTGGAGGGTGTGGTGGTGATGGAAGCACTGGCTGATGGTGGTGTGCATGCAGGTGTGAGTGGAGACGTCACAGGGAGGGAGGAGGGAGACAAGGAGGAGGGGGACACAGAGGTGGCAGTGACTGTTGGCATGTCTGCATCTGGGTGTTGCTTGGGTGAATGCTTGTGGGATCTGTGGTGCTTATGTCTGGATGAGCTGCCCTTGGGTGTTGAGGTGTGTGCAGGCTGGTCTGATGGTGTGGATGGGATAGGCAGAGGAACAGGAGACAGAGACAGGGTGGAGGCAGTCAGAAGAGGGAGGCTGGAAACAGGGACAATGGCTGCCGTCAGTGCTGAGGCCAGAGTATTGAACGATCGTTGATGGGCAGCCTGACCTGAATGAATGCCCTCCAGGTATGCATTGCTCCGATGCACCTCCCTCTCTACACCATGGATGGCATTCAAAAGGGTAGACTGCCCAACAATGATGGTCTGTAGGAGGTCAATGACCTCCTCACTGAGGGCAGCAGGGGTAACTGGGGCAGGGCCTGAGGTGCCTGGGGCGAAGGAGATGCCCGCCTTCTTGGGCGAGCGGGCACGGAGCGAAGGCTGAGGGGCTGCTGGGAGGGCGGAGCTGGTGCGCTGGGTGGCGGCTGTACCTGTAGAGGCGGGGGCCCGGATGTTGCTGCCACCGCTAGGGAGCTCCCATCAGAGGACGTGTTGGTGTCGCTGGTGTCACCACGGGTCCCGGTTGTGGTGCTCCCCTCGCCCTCCGTATCACTGGTGACCTTGGTGTCTGTACCATGGCCCACCGGGGCCTTGTGAGTTGCAGCTCCCTCGTGCTCCAATGGTAATTCTCCTCCGCCTGATGATGCTAATGCACACATGCACAAGAAGATAAAGAAAAAGGGTGGGGGGAGAAATAAAAACAGGTTGAGTGCATGAATTGTCAACACCGTTGGCGGAGAGGACAGACACAGGAGCCTCATGCACTAAGCCGCGCAATCGGGGTACACTACTCAGTACTTGTGACTAGGCCAACAGGTCTATGGACAACAAATGCGCAAATGGGTGATGATGGACCATCGATTGCTGTACTTGTCACCCTACAGAGGTGGGGGGCGGGGGCACAGGGCCATGCCTAAAGGAGGGGACTACACTACAGAAAGCGCCCTGGCCTAATGTCACCCACAGCCCTCCTCCACCACCCAGACGCCTCCACTGCGTGTAAAGATAGCAGAATGTGCTGGTACTCACCCCCTTGTGTCTGCTGTGATGTCCTCACGCGCCCATCCAAATTGGGGTAGGCCACCGCCAGGATCCGGGACATCAGGGGGGTCAAGGTACGACTGGCACCCCTCCTACGTTGGGAGGCCATCCCCAGCAGTGACTCGGCGGTCTTCCTGGTCCCGCGGCGGATGTCCTCCCACCTCTTTCGGCAGTGGGTGCCCCGTCTGTTGTGGACCCCCAGGGCCCAGACTTCCTTGGCGATGGCACGCCAAATGTCGACTTTCTGATGGGCGCTGACCTATTTGACATGTACAGGGGGGAATAGGAAATATCATCATTTTTCTGTATGTTAGATGTGATTGCCCCCCCCTCCCCAACCTTGCCATGTGGCACATGCTCTCATCTGTCGTGCCTTGCACTCCTCATTCTCTCCCCACCCCACCATCTTACAGCCACCATACACAACCCAGGCATAGCCCATTCAACGTGCACCCAGTGTACTTACCTGTTGGTCTGGAGGACCGTAGAGTAGCGCATACTGGGGGAGGACCCCATCCACAAGTTTCTCCAACTCTTCAGAAGTGAAGGCAGGGGCCCTTTCCCCAGTCGCAGCAGCCATTGTCTCTTCCAGACCGAGGTCACAGCAGGACTTGCAGTATAGGTCCTCTCCTGTGGATTATCAGGTCTCGAGTGATTATTCAGATAGAAAATGGCGGTCACGCCCGCGGCGGTGCGTGCCGCCGCGGTGCGTACCGCGACCGCCGGCGCACCTTGTCATTGGCTCCTGAAACCCATAGAGTTCAATGTTAACCAATGCGGCTTCGCACAGCGGTCTTCGACCGCCTACCGCCACGGTGTGCCATGCCAGCGCATTGACCTCACATCCCACTGTCACACTTCTCAGGTCAGGCAGCCGCCATTTCAAGGGCCCACATGGCTTAATTTGTACTGCGTCACACAGGCCTAGGCCTTGCATTGCCACTCATACAAGCCATTCAATGCATAGCGATTTGTGCACTGTGCAAGCTGTGGTTACGTACCTGTGGGTTGCTTGACTCTGTACTCCATGTTGTCCTTCCTAGGCATCGTCCGCTGGGACTTGCGAGGAGAAGGAGGAATCCTCCTGTGTACCGCCCGCTGGTGGATCTGTCGACAATGGAAGAACGACATATTATACTTAGATACCGACTTGACCGAGCCACTATACATGAACTGTGTGCCCAGCTGGAGCCAGCCCTGATGTCCCCCATCCGCCAACCCACAGGAATTCCCCCTCTGGTGCAGGTTCTGTCAGTCCTCCATTTTTTGGCAAGTGGGTCTTTTCAGACAACAGTGGCCATGTCATCAGGGATGTCTCAGCCTATGTTTTCTAAGATTTTGTCCAGAGTGTTGTCTGCCCTGATGAAATACATGCAGAGCTACATTGTTTTCCCAGAGGAGGGTGATTTGGCTACAGTGAAGGGTGATTTCTATGCCCTTGGACATATCCCCAACATCATTGGTGCCATTGATGGGACCCATGTGGCTTTAGTACCCCCAAAAGACAATGAGCAGGTGTACAGAAACAGAAACAATTACCATTCTATGAATGTCCAGGTGGTCTGTTTGGCTGACCAGTACATCTCCCATGTAAATGCCAAGTTCCCTGGGTCAGTGCATGACGCGTATGTTATGCGAAATAGCAGCATCCCTTATGTGATGGAACAGCTGCAGAGACAACGTGTGTGGCTAATAGGTGACTCTGGTTACCCCAACCTGCCTTGGCTATTGACCCCAGTGAGGAATCCCCGGACCAGGGCAGAGGAACGGTACAATGAGGCCCATGGGCGAACTAGGAGGATCATAGAAAGGACCTTCGGGCTCCTGAAGGCCAGGTTCAGGTGCCTGCATATGACAGGTGGATCCCTAATGTACTCACCAAAGAAGGTGTGCCATATCATCGTGGCCTGCTGTATGCTTCACAATCTTGCATTGCGACGCCAGGTGCCTTTCCTGCAGGAGGATGGTCCAGATGGTGGTGTAGCAGCTGTGGAGCCTGTGGAGAGTGAAGAGGAGGAAGACGACGTGGACGACACGGACAACAGGGACACAGTTATACAACAGTATTTTCACTAGCACACTGGTAAGAATCACCCATGCCATGTTACATTTGCTTCTGGCCTCCTGCATTTCTACTTTCTGTGTTCCCCACCATTTCCTTTTCACTGAATTATGACTTTCCCTTCCCTTTTCAGAGCTGTTTGACCAACTGCGTGACTTCTGCTTTGTTTGCCCATGGACTAAAGCTCATTGACATTGGTATGTTGTCATCAAAATGTAACTGAACATTATTGAACCGTTATGTGTAATACATTTGTTAAGAATACAAGCAGACTCCTGATTTTTGAAGTGCAATGAGTGATTTATTTTAAGTGCTACATATAGGTCCATGATAGTAAAACGGTGATGGGTGGGGGTGGAGTAATGTCCATGGCAGAGTCCAGTTCTCAGTTTCACAGGTGCATTGTCCATATGCCTGTGGAAGGATGGAGCAGGGGCTGTTTAAGGTTGGACAGGGTGACAATGTGGGACAGTGGGATGACATCAGGGGGTATCTTATGCTGGCGGGGGTCTTGGCATCCTACTCTGTCTTCTTTTGTGATCTCAGGTTCCTCTTGCGGGGTGGTTGTTCTTCAGCAGGAGGTGGGTTTCTGGTGGCCTGTCGTTGTGTGGGGGCATCCTGTCCACTAGCGCCGGCGGAGGTGGTAGGCTGTTCCTGGTCCAGGCTAGTGACAGGGGCCCTTTGTGGTGCCACATGGTCCCGCAATGTGGTGACTATCTGGTTGAGGGCCAGGACTATGTTCCCCATAGCGGAACCGATGATCCTGAGTTCGTTGCTGAACCCCATGTACCGTTCCTCCTGCTGTGCCTGGATCTCCTGGAACCTGGCCAGTACCGTCGCCATCGTCTCCTGGGAGTGGTGGTATGCTCCCATGATGGTGGTGAGGGCCTCTTGGAGAGTCGGTTCCCTGGGCCTGTCCTCCCCCCCCTGTCGCACTGCAGCCCTCCCAGTTCCCCTGTTTCCCCGGGCCTCTGTCCCCTGGACGGTGTGCCCACTACCACTGCCCCGAAGTCCCTGTTGTTGTTGGGGTGGTGGGCCTGGGTGCCCTGTATTGGTGGACACACCGCTGATTGACGCGTCCTGGAGACAGAGGCATGGGCCCGCTGGGTGGGAGCTGTGCTGATATTCCCAGAGGGGGTTAGGGCTGCTGTGGCCTGTGTCTGTGTGTGGGGAACCGACTGTCCAGAGTTCCGCGATGGTCCGGGCTGGTCATTAGGTTCTAGGTCGACAGAGCTGCTGTCATCACTGGGGGCCTGTTCTGGGGGTGGGATGGACAAATCTGGACCCTCCGTGGCGGTGTGTTGGCGTTCGGGCCCTGCAGGGGTAAAAGAGTATGGTTATTGCTATTGTGTGTGCCATGGCGTGCGATTTGTGGGTGCCCTTGTCCCCCAGTGCTGGCATTCCCTTGTGGGAGGAGTTGTGAGGGTGGTTTGTGGGGGGGGATGGGTATGTGCAGTGGTCATGCATAGGTGATGGGTGTCCATGGTTTGTGTTGGCATTCAGGGTTTGGTGTTGGGTTGGGTGGGTTGTGCTGGTGAGACATTGGCAGGGAGGATGTGTGCTGGGGGGTTGGGGGTGAGGGTGGGGGTGTGGGTTGGCATGCTGGTGGTTGGGGGGGTGAAGTAGTTGAGATTCGACTTACCAGAGTCCATTCCTCCGGCTACTCCAGCGAGGCCGTCAGGATGCAGGATGTTGAAGACCTCTAGCTCCCATGCTGTGAATTCGGGTGGAGTGGGTGGGGGTCCGCCGCCAGTCTTCTGCACAGCGATGTTGTGTCTTGAGACCATCGACCACACCTTCCCCCGTAGGTCGTTCCAGCGCTTTCGGATGTCTTCCCGATTTCTGGGATGCTGTCCTACAGCGTTGACCCTGTCGACGATCCTTTGCCATAGCTCCGCCTTCCTGGCTATTGTGGTGTGCTGCACCTGTGTGCCGAAGAGCTGGGGCTCTACCCTTATTATTTCCTCCACCATGACCCTGAGTTCTTGGTCCGAGAACCTGGGGTGTCTTTGGGGTGCCATGGGGTGGTGTGGATGAGGTGTGCGGTGGTGTTTGTGGTGATGTGAGTGGTGGTGTGTGGTGATGTGTGCGTAGATGTGGTGTGGGTGATGATGTTGGGTTCCTGTGTGTGTTGTGGTTTGTGTTCCCTGTGCTCTCTCTCTGTGTATTGCGCCTTGTCTCTGAATTTCTGGTTGTAGGGGTTTGTGGGTGATGTGGGTGTGTGTTTTATATGGTGATGGGTGTGTGGGAGTGGTGTTTGTATGTGTCTCAGGTGTGTGTATTTTGAATTGTCCAATGTGGCTGTGTTTTGTATGTGTGTGTGTATTTTGACCGCGGCGGTGTGTACCGCCAATGGAATACCGCGGTTGTAAGACCGCCGCGTGGATTCGTGGGTCGTAATGGCATGGGCGTGTTTGTGTTGGCGTGACGGTGGAGGTTTGGTCATCTCCAGTTTATCGCTGCCCGCTGATGAGGCGGCCTTCCGTGGATGTCGGGTTTTTGGCGGTTTGCCAGTTGGAGGTCAGAATGACCGTGGCGGTTTACCGCGGCCGCGGCGGTATGATGGCGGACTTCTGACCGGCGGAAAGGGCCTTTTACCGCCGAGGTCAGAATGACCCCCAAAGTCTTTTCAGAAGGGCAAAGATGGCAAGGTAACGGGTCGGAGGAATGTCCAGTAATGGCTGATTTCTCCTTGTGTCACGTCGTTATATTAGAGTTGCCGGACAAGTCCCTAATTTCACATTGGGAAACACTTGGTGCATCGTTATCTTTGTCCAATAATCCGTCGCTCACCTTACTAGAATTTTCACCTAAGACAGTTCTCATGCAGTTTATTGGCTCCTGTGATTGATGTCTTCAACGGGTACAATGTCAGGTAGGAAAAATTACACTAGTCACTCCAGTCAGTAGTTCCATTGTCTTCCCTTGGTTTAGGCGACCTTGTACCTGTTGCGAACTACACTGTTGCATTCGACAATAATGTCTCCTTGAGCAAGTCGGGTCCCATGAGAAAGAATTTACTATGGCTACACACACATCTCTAGCTTCTGGAAAAGTACAGCTTCATGTCCTTCATGAAAGCAGCACATTGCACGTTAGAAAACACAGTTAATATGAGAACAAGCAGCTAGGCCCAAACCCTTGCTAACTAAGGCTTAGTGAGTAATTTAGCAAAACCTTAATACATAACTCTTAATGCTAGTACTAAATCATACATGAATACATTATTAATTTATTATTGATCAGTTTCATTAGTCCTCGTATACATTGGTGGCCACTCCCCGTGGGCACATTTCAAACATGTGCATTAGTATTATTCTAACACATTTTCTATGCAGCTTTGTTATACATTACTTTGCAAACTTTTCAGGTTAATATTGATTTTAAAGGTCACACTCCAACACCTCCCATTACACCTCCCATTACCTATTGAACTGTACTCACCTGGGGGGGTCTCACATCTATGCAGTGTGCTGTACTTGGTGTGACCTGACACATAGGGTGAGGTAGAATGGTTACTCCTAATCTGATGGCCAGGTCAGTGTCCACATGACTATGTGCTGCTGTCTGTTGACACAATAATGAAGTACTGCTAACTGGGAGGAATCAATAAACAAATAAAGCTACACAGCTGCCAAGTTTTAAGTCACTGAACAGACATCCAACTGCCACTATACTCTGACATCCTGTAGCAAGGTGACTTAAAAAAGAATTGTACCCCAAATGCCAGGTCTCCATCATAGAAAGTAGGCGTCACTGTCATATGAGGAGATCAAGCAAAAAAAATTGGTACAAGGCCCAAAACATATCTACCTGTCAAATTTAGAACCACATGTTACATGACAATCTGTGTCGGTCTGTTCCACATCTTCAACAGGTCTACTTGCCACTGGGGCCATGTGACCATGGAAAACACACCTGAGACAGCCACTTCCCCTCAGTGAAGTCCTCAGTAAGGAGAGCACTCTGGCTGTGTGGACAATGAGGACGGCTCCGGCCCATCTGGGGTACCTGGTCAGACCACAACTGTCAGCCTCACCCTGGCCCACTTCGATTCCTCCAAGCCCTGTTGCATCTACATCCCAGGCAGCCAGTTGCCCCCAACCCTGTGTCCCAAGGACAGTTACAACCATCATGTACCCCACAGCACAGATACCAGAGTCACAACTCGAAAAACCCTGACAATGAAGGACCTGGCACCAGCGGCAGTGGGCAAACTGTGCCAAGGGCGCAGGCACATGAGGGTAGGGTGCGTGGGAGGGATGGTGTGCACCAGCGGCTTGAGGCTGCTAGGAATATATCTGGCCAGGACACCATTTCCCAAGTCTTCGGAATCTACCACAATCCCAAGGCGTGATGGGCCCGGTACTTGCCATGATGGGGGAGATCAAGCATCTTCAGAAGGACAACCACCAGAAAGTCATGCAACAGTGGGAGGCCCTCAATACCAACATGGTCTCCCTAACAGAGGCGTTGAGAGACATCAACACCACCCTCAGCAGGGTATTCCACAAGACCAAATCCCTTCCATTGGCCAAGTAACACCAGCACCTTCAGCATCTGTGGCAGCCAGTGGAATGGAGGCTCTGCCAGGGGAAGGACATGCCTCAGGCACCCCTGCCTCTGTAATCCTCAAATAATTCCCCTTTTTTTACCACGGACGCACCCCATTGACTCTTCTACGACCACTGTTCAATTTACAGGGATAGTACGACACTGAACTTGGGACTTCAAATATTGTGGCAGCTACCCTAATGATAACATCCACCATGATTGAAACCTCCACTGTTTGAACTTTATTTCATTGCTCACATTCATCCTGATGTTCTGTGCACATGTAAACAAACACAACTAAAACACAAACTATATATGAGCATCATTAGCCATCTATGTTGGACAGTTAATTCTTAAATATCTTGCATACACATGAATGACTTATATGAAGGAAATGTGAGAAGGGACATGTCACAGGTACTATCATGCCTGGGTTCAATACAAACACAATGCCACAAGTGGTGAATCATCAATCTCCATTTATTGCACTGTGCTTCACATAGACCGACCAAATATCAGGGGTCTCATAGTAAAGTAAGTCTTTATAACTTTTTGCATCTGCATAGGTGTCAGTCACTAACATGCCATAGACCACTGAAGTAAGGGACATGTCAGACTTTGTCCATTCACATAGTAAAAAAAACTGGTAGAAAATGTCATCAGCTAAACCCTTATACCATGCCTACACAATGAACATACCCCATAATACAGACAGAAGTCGGTACAACTGTCTTACCACGGTCAGGTATCTGTAGGCATGCTACTCACCCATGTCAGTCGTGAAACACATGCACAGTGGCCTGCAATGAGGAAACACAGTGGTAGCTACATAGAAGTCAGATAGGATCATTATCAAAACAATGAGAAGGTTGAGTGAATTGATTGCACAAAGACACGTGATCACACACATCACACCATTAGACCCAGATAAAATGGCAAAAGGGTCTACTGTTTAGAACACAACACTGCCATCCCAATGTCCTAACAGCCTGGGCATGGGACTCATACACCACCAAAATTATGTTACACAGTACCTGGATCAATCCATGTCCACTTCACATGTCAGACCAGCTAAACCCACCTACCAGTGACACAATTCAGAAATGTCAACATGAGGGTGGCATTGTGAATAGATCTGGAAGGAAATAGTGGTGAACAAGGAGTTTAGGCAGGTAAAGACAAACATGCTCCAAATACAATGGTTCATCAGAATGTGCATTTTGACTACCCCAAACAAAGGAGATTATCACAAGAGTCACAACTCCATGTCCTAATTTGTCTGAAAAGCTGAGCTGTTTACTGCTAAGCAACAAACAACCTGCCTGATGGTCACACAAAGACCCTTCTCAGACATTCCTGACCCCTACACTACCCCACTGAGTCAGTCAAATTACAGACCATCACATACTTACAGTCAAGTGAAGTACTGATTGATGAGATCTGCCTGCATGTCTCCACCTTCAACCTCATCACTGTCATCCTCACTTGGCATTTCTGCATTCTCACCCGCTGGAACTGCTGGCTCCCTCTCATCTGGGATGTATGGCATCTGATGCCTCAGGGCAAGGCTGTGGACCATGCAGCAGGCCACAATAATCTGACACACATTGGTGGGTGAGTAAAGTAGGGCTCCACCAGACAAATCGATGCCGTGGAATCTTGCCTTCAGGAGCCCAAAAGTCCACTCCATGACACGTCCTGTCCTTCCATGGGCCTCATCGAAGCAGACTTCCCCTGAGGTGGTTGGGTGCCTCACTGGTGTCAACAACCAGGGACGGTTTGGGTAGTCAGAGTCCCCTGTAAGTGCCAGGGGCCGCGGCGCAACCCAGAGCCCGAGATGGGACTCCCGGCCTGTACCGCAGCAAAAGATGTGGAGCAAGGCCTAAAAAACAGGCCGCGATGGGTTCGTCCCAAAATGCGGACCGCCCATCTGACCTCAGTCCGCAAAGGGGATGCCGCAGCATTCCGCGGTTCTGGAACATGCAGGAATCTCCTGAACCTCAAATTCACGATGGCCATCAATCAAAAGAGGAGGAGGACAATGGGCATGTCTGTGATAGGGATCAGGAATAAAAGGCTTGAGTCGAGACACATGAAAAACTGGATGAACTTTCCTGGTCCGTGGTAAACAAAGTTGAACAGAGACTGGATTCAAAACATGCAGTATTCTAAAGGGTCCGTTGTAACAGGGCTTGAATTTATTCTGGGACAAACGAAAAGGCAGAAACTTAGAAGAAAGCCATACCTTATTCAAATTCTGCTATGATGGTGCAGTACTACACCGGGTATCAGCTACTCTTCATATAACGTTTTGAAGTTAAAAGATTGGTACATATCATGTCCTGTGCATGGTGGAGACTTCAAGCAATGAGGTAACCACTGGAACAATAGATTGTTCATGAGGGACATTAGGAAAAGCCATAGGATGGAAACCACAAGTACAAGAAAAGGTGTAGAACCTGTTGCACTGTGGAAAGTATTATTATAGGAAAACTCAGCCAATGGGAGATACGAGGAGCAATTGCTTTGTGTGGCATTACAAAAACAGCATATATATTGTTGTAGCCCCTGATGTAGGTGTTTTATTTGACCATTGGTCTTAGGATGGAATCCAGATGATAGAGCAACATCTATGTGTAAACATTTACAAAAGGTTTTGGGACCAGGTATGTATGTTACTACAAAGACATATTGACGAAAAAGAAAACCCATCTGGCTTGATGACTGTTGCGACATTGAAAGCTGCGAAGGCATTGTAGATAACGATGATCAGTTCTGACTTCAAATGTTTTATTAGTACCCATCAGAAAATGCCTCCATTCTTTACAGGTGGCTTTTAGAGCGAGCAATTCCCTTTCCAACATAGAATAGTTGCGTTCTGCATTTGTCAGTACGTGGGATATATAAAAAGACAGGATGTTCTAAGCCATCGCCGTCTAATCTTTGTAGTAACACGGCTCCAATGGCTCTGTCTGATGCATCAGTGGCCACTATGAACTTCTTAGTTGTGTCAGGATGACGTAATATTGGGGCTTGAGTAAAGGCATGTTTAAGATTCTGAAAGGCCTTTTCTGCACCTTCAGTCCGAATAAAACTCTTTATTAGGTTTTCCTTTTTAATGGTCTGGGTTATCAGGCCTTGTTGTTTGGCAAAGTCCTGTATGAATTGTTGATAAAAATTAGGTAGGCCTAGAAAGCACTGAGTTTCCTTAATAGAAGCAGAAGAGGGCCTGTCCAGAATGTCTTGTACCTTGTCTGGGTCCATGGCTATGCCGACTTGATTGGTACGAAAACCAAGACATTGTATCTCAGTCTTATTGAACTCACATTTTTCAGGTTTTCAGTACAGATTGTTTTGTTGGAGTCTTTCTAAAACCTGAAGCAAATGCTCAGTATGTTGTTCGGGATAACAAGAATATAGCAGAATATCATCTAGATATATTACAACACTTTGGTTCAAAAGATGGGAAAAAACCGAGTCCATAAATCTTTGGAATATGGATGATCTGTTGGTCAGGCCAAGAGGCATAACGTGGTATTCAAAATGGCCCAAAGGAGTACGGAAAGCTGTTTTCCATTTGTCTCCTTTCTTAATTGGTAAAAGATGATAGACACCCCTCAGATCCAACCTGGTGAATATCTTGGCTCCTTGGACTGCTTCTAAGACATCCTTAAAAAGGGGTAGTAGATGCCTATCCTTGATGGCGATCTTATTTAACTCTCAAAAGTTGATACAGGGGCGTAGATTCTTAGTTTTTTTTGGCCCAAAGAAGAGAGGAGCCCAGGCAGGTGACGAATAGTGAGCAATCAATCCACTCTGTATGTTTTCATCTAGGTATTCTTTGAGTACCTTCTTTTCTTGTTCAGACAAGGAGTACATTCTTCCAAATGGAACCTCTTCCCCATGTATCAAGGGAATGGTCCAGTCATATTCCAGATGCAGAGGCAAAATGGGCTTTATAGGTTTCTGGAACATGTCAAAATATTCTTGATAGCAGCTAGGTACTCCTTGGATCATGTTGATGGTACAACTTGCTTCTTTGGGGGTCATTATGGGACCATTAGGGGGCCCAGAAGAGTCAGTCGAACAGCACTGTTGTTGACAAAACTGGGATGAAAGTGATATAGTCCTTGTCTCTCAATTAATAAATGGATTGTGCCGTTTTAGCCAAGGAATGCCCAAAATCATTGTTGTGACGGCGTACTCTACTGCGGCGTCCCTTGTTCAAGCCGCAGTCGGGCCGCCGCTCCAAGTATCGACGAATCTGCGATGTACAGAACCTAATCCATACCACCCGATTGGCCTCCAAACAGGCTATGAAAAGGAAGGCGGATCGTCAATGTCAGGCGGCACCTTTGTATCAACCAGGAAAAAAAGTGTGACTTTCATCTAAATGTCTGACCTCTCATTTCTTCCAAAACAATTTCAAACCTCATTTTTATGGCCCTTTTCGGATACTGCAGTTGTTAAATCCTGTTGCTGTTCGGCTAAGGTTGCCTCATACCTGGAGGGTTCATCCAGTTTTTCATGTTTCACAGTTAAAACCTTTCATTCCTAATCCGTACCACCGACGTAAACAATGTCCTCCTCCCCTCTCAGTGGATGGTGATCCTGAGTATGAGGTGCAAGAGATCTGTGATTCATGATTTTTTCGGAACAAACTGCTGTTTTTGATCCACTGGAAGGGTTATCCTCTCAGTGACTGTTCTTGGGAGGATGCTTCGTCAGTCCATGCACCCAGTTTGGTTAGTGTTTTTTATTCTCGTTTTCCTGACAAACCTGGGTCCTCAGGGAGGGGTCCTACTGTGATGCCGCGCTCTACCGCAGCGTCCATTGTTCGAGCCATGGTCGGGCCGCTGCTTCAAGTATCGGAGCGCCGGCATCGCCGCAGTCCGCATTTTTGTGTTTCTCCTCCTGTGGCATGGACCAGACAACACATTTTGTGCTCCCGGTCGCGCCCTTTTACCAGCTTGCCTTCCTGATTGGTGGTGATCCTCGCTCCTATTTCTTCGTGTTTTTCTCCAGTTCATGTTGCTCTTGGCAAGGGATTATTCAATTTTTTCCCCTTTTTCATGATCTCTTTTCCTCTTTTTCAGGAGTTCCTGTGTAGATGTTTTTCCCACATTTTTGTTTTTTTTCTCTGGGACTCCGTCTGGAGGGTATGATCTGCTTAGGCATTTCCTGTCAAGCAGCATTGTGGCTACTAGAAAGGGTCGCCCTTATCTTGGTCGGTCCAGAAACAGCAGAAGACCAGGTGTTCCTTCAAGTTCTTCAGCCAACGGTGGGAAGCGACGTGCAGACTGTGACAATGGTATGATTAGGGGATGCTATCAAGTTGAAAATAATGTATTACCGATGTCTTCTGAATTGCAAGCAAAGGGTAGGAGTGGTATCAACCACCGGTCCAGAGGTTAGAGGAGAGCCATCAACTGTTTGAACATGTTCTGGTACCTCCTTAGGGGCACAAGGTATTCCTCTTTCTTTAGCTCAATTCTCATCTAGATATATTCCACTTGCTCCACAGTCCAGTAACACAAATACTTGTTCTTCTTGATTATTTGGGCACTGTACGATTGCGGACAATATAAAAAGAGATGTGGTATTTTCTTTTGAAGAGCAGATTGAAAGTACTGTGTGTGTGATGTGCGTGCCGATTTCTAGGTTGTATGATGATGTTCTTGTGGGCGTTCCATCATACATGGTTGTACATTGTGTTGTATGTGTGTCAAGTCCCTGGCCAGTGTTGTTTGTGAGTGTGTGACATGTGTTTGTATTTGTGCAGTTGTTGTGTTGTTGTTAAGAGTTTGTATGTTGAATGGTGATCTTTGAGGATGGGCTTGTGCTGTGTTGCCGTGTGTAAATGTGTGGTATTGAAATGTGGTGTGTGTGTGTGTACGCGCTGCAGTGTGAATGATGTGTGGGTGGGTGTCATTGATGTAGTATGTGAGTGCGTGTATCACATACTGTTACGTGTGATTGAAGCCCTTCGTACTCCCTCCCTATGGTATGTAATGTAACTGTACAAATTTGAACATTTCACATATCTAACAGGTGAGTGTGTGTATTTACGTTTTTTGTTGTCCTCGTCGCCGATGGTTCTGTTGTCTTTCGGCAAGCAAGAGCAGCGAAATGATGTCTAGTTGTGGTTCCATGGCGGCTCTGGACGTGTATGACTTCCTGGAGATGAGTATCTCCTTTTATACTGTTTGTTACCGCCTGGTACTCCATGGTGGTTAGACTGTGGCGGTCACATTTGCAGTGTGCAACCTCCTAATAGTTCTGGTGGAAACATGGTCTGTGCTGAACTGTTTGTGCCTCCATTCGACCGCGGCAGTCTGTCCTGCCTGGCGGTGACGGCAGGGCTTTGGAGGTCTTCTGTGTGCATCACCGCCAAACTCATAATTTCTCCGGTCAGACTGCCACCGCCGACATGGCGGTCACAGGTCCGTCAAACTCATAATGAGGTCCATAATGTTCTTTCCTTAGTAGTTCTGTGTGAACTTGATTTTTCTTATTAATCAGATTTTTTTACCCACTTTGTCACATAGTCGTAAGTTAACCCTTGGTGGTTCACCTTCATTATAGATTGAAATTAAATGAATTATTGCTTCTGTGATGTAGCATTTCTGCATTAAATTGTGTAAACTCAACCAATGTTGGCATGAGGTAATTTATTTGTATGTTTCCTGCAAGTCCTGAATTATGCTTGGACCTGAACTTGCAAATTCCATATTAGCTATTGTATGTCTTTAAGCACATATTGAGCTTCTTCAGTTACTATACTTACTCAATTCACATCCTCACCCTACCATAAATGATTTTGTTAATTCTCCATATTGGAAATGTAACCATATATTGAAACTTCCAACACTTCCTTAAGAGTCCAGAGATGGACCAGGTGAACCTTTTAAATCTTTTTAGGGAAACAAAGAGGCTCCTCCTCCTATGGTCGCATTTACATCTCTCCATTTTAGGTAGAACAAATAATAAAAATGGTGATACTGCCAAAATGTACCTTAATCTTTAATGCTATCCCCTTATTTTTTAAAGCTGACTGGCTACGGAAATTGCAGGGGGAAGTAGTCAGCTTCATTTGGTCCTATAAAAATCAAAGAATAGCCTGGAAGAAACTGAGGAAGAAGAAGCTAGATGGGGGCATCGCACTTACGGATTTTCAGCTTTATTACTGGGCATTTCACTGAAAAACATTAGATCACTTTTCTCTAAGGAATATGTATCTTCTCTTTTGCAGGCGCAAACAGAGAGCTTCCGGTAGCAGGGCACACATTTTCTCTATAAATGTGGCCATCCTGGGTATTAAAAAAAAGTAAGATTAAAAGTTCTTAAAACTGCTTGTAGGATAGGGTTTTGCAGTGAGAACGAGACTGGGAATCCCGTATTACAGTGAGCTGGCTCCAATTTGGAATTGGGTAAACCAATATGTCTGCAAGATGCATTAGCTACTCCATTGATAGAGGGAAGAATTGTGCGATGGGGACAAATAGTTAGTGGGGGCTCTGCAGTCCCTTGGGAGTCCCTATCTGAAGCAACAAATGCTAAGCTATCCAGGTTCAAATATATACAAATTAAAAGCTGGGTACTAGGAGAGCCTGAGTCCGGGCATTGGGAAAGTGAAATCATAGGCACCCAGAGATTAAAGAAAGAAGTTTTCAAGGTGGTACTGGGTATTAATACAAGCAGAGGATGCCTCTCTTCCATTGCCTGTAGAGAGGTGGAAATCTGACTTCCACGCACTGGACCTCCCTCATTTTTGGCAGGCAGCTATGAATACACTTTGGTCTGTGGTAAAATCCGCTCCCTTACGGAGGAATCACTTGTTCACCGTGTACTGGGCCTATTGGACTCCCAGAAGGCTTGCTAGAATAGGATTTCAAAGGAAGAGAAATTGCCCGTAGTGTGATTTAGAGGGCGCAGACGACATCCACTTCTGGTGGCAGTGTCAGGGAATTCAAATATTCTGGGAAAAAGTGGGCAAGGTCATCTTATCTATCATAAACAGACGAGGTGAGATAACCCTACCAATGATTGCATTGATGTTATATGAGGGTTTCAAGAGGAATATATACGATAAATTGGAGGAACCTCTGGCGCACCTTTTTTTTTCACTTGGTGCTGATAGCATGGCGGGAAATATGCATTAAGTGGATCTCTAGTCTCCCCCTCACCCATACTGATTGGCTATTATCGGTGAAGAGAATCTCTGACCCTAGACTGTAGTAATGGCTCGGCTAAGTATCTTGGAATGTGGGAACCTTTTCTGGCCTTCTTCAGAGCTATCTTTCTCCGTTTACAGTCCGGGGAGACAGAATATGAATTTACTCATGGTATTTGATTATGGTAAGAATCCAATGATTAAGCATTAAGACACAACAGAGAGGAGGTGTTCAGACCCCCCACCAATACCTCCTCTCCTCAGGTTGATGGAGGCTGCCCCTTTGGTGTCAACCTTTGGGTTAGTGATCTGACTAGAGTTGGTACACATTATGGCCCCTCCTGTCTTTTGTTATAAATGAGGACTCAAAAAAAAAAAAGAGTCCAGTGTTTGTTCATACAGCAAATTGTTACAAACTGGCTGCGCTGCAACTGGAGTTAGCTGAAGGAGGTCACTAACAATTTTCTTCAAAATAGTATATCACAGTGTGTTCTGGCAGTCTTAGACGAAAGACAACTTTCATTAAGTTAGAAACCATGCTAACCTCATCAACTATAGGAACCGTCACTTTTCAGAGAACTATTAGACTTCATGTAAAGCATCACAAACAAATTTCACGTATTGTAGTTTGTTGTCATGTTCCATTGGCATCATCAATAGACAACGAAACATTTTACCCTTTGCTTTGTGAAAGACCAGGCCAGTCAGTGCTCTTAAAAACAGGAAAGGTTCCCATCTTTCTTTTCATGAACATAAGCTTTAAGCAACTGAATAAGGAATCATTTCCGAGTACCTTTCGGATCACTATCATAGGCAAGTGTAGGCTCGAATATGTTGCAAGTACATTTTAGATTTCTCATGGAGAAGTCCATGATCAACTGATCATGTAATGTTTCTGAAAATATGAAGGGGCTCTTCATTAAGGTGTGCTACATTTCTGAACTGTTCTATAGCATTTTGTACTTTATTCACAGCTATCGGTGCTTCATTTCAACCAATGGTTGAACAAGGGGATCCTGACTACCTGTGCCTGAACTTTGACTTCCTTCAGAACTCTTTTTGGCAATTTCAGCTGCTACTGTCTCCTCTTGTTGAATTTCACCATTCAACATTTCCAAGCAAGTGAAAAAACTGGACACAACTGCGTCCTAATTAGACACATACTGACCTAAAAGTTGATGCTCATTACACAATTATTTGAGTTTTTGCAATGGAACATTTAGGCAACTTAGTCAGACTCCAGAAAATGGTTAATGAGACTTGGTTTATTGTACCTCACCAAACAGAAATTGCAGATTGAAACTACAAAGCAACCTACTTCAAAATGTTGTCAATAGTTTTTCTGACTGTTGTCACCTGAACCACTTTGTACAACCATAAGTTCTCTAAATATACACTTAGGGCCTCATTATGACCCTGGCGGTAGAGAACCGCCAGGGCCAACGGGGGCGGGAGCACCGCCGACAGGCCGGCGGTGCTCCCTTCGGCATTCTGACCACGGCGCTTTGGCCGCGGTCAGAACGGGAAAACCGGCGGTCTCCCGCCGGTTTTCCGCTGCCCCTAAGAATCCTCCAAGGCGGCGCAGCTCGCTGCGCCGCCGAGGGGATTCTGACAATCCTTACCGCCATCCTGTTCCTGGCGGCTCGCCTGCCAGGAACAGGATGGCGGTAAGGATTGTCGTGGGGCCCCTGGGGGCCCCTGCAGTGCCCATGCCAATGGCATGGGCACTGCAGGGGCCCCCGTAAGAGGGCCCCGCTAGTATTTCACTGTCTGCATAGCAGACAGTGAAATACGCGACGGGTGCAGTAGCACCCGTCGCACCTTCCCACTACGCCGGCTCGATTACGAGCCGGCATCCTCGTGGGAAGGGAGTTTTTCCCTGGGCTGGCGGGCGGTCTTTTGGAGACCGCCCGCCAGCCCAGGGAAAAACTCATAATACCCTCCGCGGTCTTCTGACCGCGGAGCGGTATTATGGAGGGCGGCATCCTGGCGGGCGGCCTCCGCCGCCCGCCAGGGTCATAATGAGGCCCTTAGTTTGAGATAATAAGCATCCAACATGTTAGTTTTACCCATGTCAGTACTGACAGGGTCTGCATGAATCAGAAACTGTAAGTCTGCAAAGGATTTTATGACCTTTTTTGTGTTGATGCTGGAGCTGGACTTCTTCCATTCCTGTCTTTTCAGGCTTTGTTATGCAGGAACGTACACAGCGTGGATTGGCAAATGAATTATCTGCAACAAACTGAATCATCATATGTGCATTTCACACAGATAAAATGTTAGGGATGTAGTCATTATTAAGTTTATATGCCTCACGCCTTCTAATGCTATTTGAGTTTTCGGTAATTTACCAGTCACACTATGCCAAACTGAAGACATGAAACTGTTTGACCTGCCTTTAGCAATCACAAGGCTAAGGAAACCAACGACGGTATTTCCCTTTTGTTCTGTCCACAGTGACAACATTTTCCATATATGTATGACTGAAATTGTAACACTTGTTGTCTTATGCTTTTATTCAGAGTCTCAGTTGTAATTTCATAGGTTACATATTACTCAATAAATGACAATACAGAGCCATCACTGTATTCTTCTAATTTTGGTGCACCTGTTACTCACAATAACAAATGGCATTGTGGGGTTACCCTTGCTTGATATTCCTTCCTCTAAAAATAGTCAGCAACCTCACAAAGTGGAGGATTTTTTGTTGTAGATGGAATGGTGTAGTCTTGAAAGCTGTGATTGTAGTATATTCAGATACTTTCTGGATCCCTGGAACACAATTCTCCCAGCGTTTTGAAATCAATACTAGCAGTGTTTGAGTTTTCTTCTATCAAAATGTTATGAAGATCATCCCAAGTATACTCCGCACAATGGAGAGTTAAAAACCACATGTGTCAACATAACTAGCACTCATTTGTTCCACATTGACATGCCATAAGTTTAATTAAGTTGCACTCAGGAATTACATTTTTCCAAATAGTTTTTTTCGAGAATTTCTCTTGCACTTAGATTAGGAAATTGTGCTACAGCAAACTAGCTTTTGAACATAAGATGAAAAAGATATTCAATGACCTGTCTGAAACATGGATTTTTGGAAAATAATCTAGTTGTATGATACTCAGCAAAAATGGTCTGGACTCACAGATCATTGTAACAACCTCCTTCTGCTGTAGTAAACAATATTGGAAAACAACAGGTTTCTATACTCTTCCCATAAACAATTTAGCTAATCTTTTACCTGCCTCACTTGATATAACTCCAAACCATCACTAACGACATTGCCAGAGTGTAGTAAATGAATTATATAGTGCTCATTGACATCTTCTGCTGTATCAAAATATATCTTCTGAAATTGAACAATGTTCTTTGACATTAAAACTTGTGAAAATACTGAAGTCAAATGTTAATCAATGATTTTATAATACTTGTTTTCAGCTTTCAAGTATTGTAGGGCTTTTTTTATTCGTATCTAAACTAACAAGACCTTCCCAATTTTTATTTTTATGTTTCTTTGGTAAATTATTCACTAAGGGGCAGATGTATCATTATAGCCAATAGCGATTACCTAATTGTGATTTTTTGCGAATCGCAATTAGGTAACCGCTATTGGTATGTATGTAACTCCAGGAGTTTCATTTTGTGATTCGCAAGGGCTTGCAAATAGACCTACCTCATTAATATTCATGAGGTAGGTCACAATTTTCTAGCCATTGCGAATGGCTACAATCACAGAGATGGTGGCCTGCTGGGCTCAGTAGACCACCATGTCTGTGACTGCTTTTCAATAAAGGAAAGCGGGATGCGTTTAAAAATGAAAAATGAAGTTTCCTTTTAATTTTTTAAGAGTAGGCAGTGGTCCGTGGGACCACTGCCTGCTCTCCAAAAATGTTTTCACATGCATTCACAAAGGAGAACATTTTCCTAAATTTGTCAGTCCACGGTAAGAGTTTCAATATTCTGGCTCAAATCTAGAAGTAGATAAACTACTTTTCCTTGAACCTTTCAAAAATTCACTCAGACATAACTTAGCACTTTTTGGCTGCAGCTTGCAAGCAATTTACAATTTGGATGATAACACTCTCAAAAATATTCAACTGCTGGAAGTCAGCCTGAATCAGAGAAATATCTAAATTATGATGAATGCTTCTCGCAGGCATTTTTATCATCATCCATTTTACTACTACAGTATACACAAACAATTCAGATTTCACATCTGAGTTGTTAAGGAAAATTCTAGCATTTTAAGGTTAATATCCACCCTTTTAGCTTGTGCTTTGTAGTTTGTACAGCAACAATAAACAAATAACTTACTTGGAAATGTTCTAGCTGTAGCTGTGAATTCAACAATTTCTTTCCTAAAACTATCCAATACAGTTTCAGAAGTGATACCTTCATTGGCCATCTGTTCGTCAACTACATTTTCTTTCTTCTTTTTTTTTTTTGGTCCAAAATATCTCATATGAGTCTCCTCTGAATTTTAGTTATTTCAGCAACTGTCCTGTGTAACAGTGCATTATACAATCCCTTTAGATGAAAAGCAGAACCTTCCACTTAGTACAGTTTGTAACTGAGTTGCACATCTTACTGTAGTAAATTGACAGCATTTAAAGTACTATCACTTACTTTATTTCAGAAACAAGCCAAGAAACATCTCTGTAAGTTTGAAACTTTCCTAACTCTACATGGATCAAGTTTTTATAATCTGAGATTTTGCTTAGCTATTGCTTTACTGTACTGCCTAAGAAGAAGAAATGAACTGTTCTCTTGTCTTACAAATATTACTGTAATGCCACCCATAAAGAGGTGCAAGAGACTGTGGGGCATATTTACCATAAATTGGCGCATCAGCTCTGATGTGCCATGTTTCTTGCTTTGCCCTGCACCCCTGACTGTCACCATGGTAGCACTGTATTTACTATACAGTGCACCATGGAGCATTTTAGGACACTAGTGTCAACATTTTTTCCGCTATTGTGGCTCTTCGCTGGACTAGCATCAAAAAATGTGATGCTAGTCCAGCAGGGAGATCCATAGGCCAGGTCAGGGAGATCCATAGGCTATATTGGCAGAGTCACTTTTTTTTTTTTTTGGCTATGCAAGCAGGACAACTTATACCTATACCTATACCTATACATGTTGCATCGTACAATAATTTCACCTCATGATCCATACATCTTGTCTTGGCCCTCCACCTATCATACTAGTCCATGTTAATGCAACCATTCGCATTCATTTTTGGAATACTACAATACAGAATATATGGTCGTGCAACACAGTAGTGATTGTACAATGATCCATCATAGCTGTGTAACATTTGAATTCAGTAGTAACATGAATGGGCAAGTCCCTCCATATCAAGTACAATGTTTAGCATATTAACTTTTAACAATAAAACTGTGGTAATACATATTACCAGATACAAACATGAAGAGAGGACAACTGCTGCATACCTTCAGCCCAGTCTACAATATTCATCCGGCTTAGGCCCTGGAAGGGCCAGCCTAACCCAATCTACGGCTTTATAATAAAATCAAATGAGGAGGAGGGTGGGAGATCTGGCAATGAAAGTCAGAGCCGACAAGGGAGGGGGCCATATCATTTATCAGTCACACCCACCCACCGATTCTCCACCGCCATTTTATTGCCCAAAAGGGCATGCCAGTACTCGCACTTCGCTATTGGGGTTTATCTGTTGAGGTGTCCCCATCTTCCCCCACAGGTTCCCCATGTAGTCCTTCGATCATACCATGCCAGACTTCCAGATCGCGTTCAGTGTGTTCATTCATACATATCTTATGGAGGCAACCTTCCTCCGCAGTCGCCCACTCAGTGAGGTCAGACAGCCACACATCCTGTGTTGGAGGGGCCGGGTTTGCCCATCAGATCGCAATGCGCCTCTTAGCCAAGACAAGCCCCAGCTGTGCAAATTTAAACACCATTTTGTGCCCCTTTTCAGGAATTGGAAGGAGGCCCAGCAATCAATGTCTCAGCGTTACCCTCATTTTCAGAGCTGTCACCTCCCTCAATGTTTGCACTATCTGGTGCCAAAAAGGTAGAATGGAGTAACATGTCCATGTGACATGCTCAAAATGAGCACATCCGTCAGTATGTGACGGAAGCAGCCTGTGAAGGCGCTGTGGCGTCAGGTATGCTCTGTGCAAATAGTAAAAGTTGGTCAGTTTAAATCTGGCATTGCTAGTCCTCTCCCGTACTAGTGAGAAGGCCCTATTTCACTCCCCATCAGTATGCAGAGATCCCAAGTCCGCCTCCCATATAGCTCTTGTTCCAGTTATGTTTATCTGTCTATCACTTTTTAGGGCCTTGTAGGTGCAGTAGAGTAGACTCCGATCGCATCCTGGGTCTATCAGAGCCATCACAAGGTGGGATTCAGTGGGCTCTGCAGGAAAAGAGTTCCAGATCTGCTGAGCCATACGTGAGAGGCTGGCATATTGTAGGAATTGTCCCTGGTCAATTCCCAAGAGTGTCTTAGCCTCCTCTTGTGTGACAAATGTGCCATTTTGGTATAAGTCACCAGCATTATTACATCCAAATGCTCACCATCTCAAAAAGTCTAGTACATCAGTGACCTTAGCAGGGCAAGGGGCAAATCCACCATTGAGAAAGTAGGCGCGCATATGGCGCCCTTCGCAGCACCCGCTTGACAGCCCGCTCCCATATCTGCAACACCTGCAATACTAGGAAAGGGGTATCTCTCGATAGCCTAGAGCCGCACATGAGCAGGTCTGGCAATCGAGATATACATATAGAACCCTCCAGCCATTATTTTTTCCAGTTGGGAGTATCACTGCACCACATGGCCACATACTGCAGCAAGCCCGCCATGTAGTATAGGTGGATATTGGGTATCCCCAGTCCCCCGTCAGCCATATCTAACTTCAATACCTCAAGGTGGAGTCTGCATCTCTTACCTGCCCAGACCAAGGACAGCATGAGCATATCTATCTGTCAAAACAGAGAAGAGGGAAGCTCACAAAATTAGGTTTGCATAACATATAGGCATCTCAGGAGTAAAATAACTTCACTAAGTGCAATTCTGCCCATTACCGACAGAGGGAGGGTAATCCAAAATTGAACAGAGGCTCAGAGGCCATCCATTACTCTACCCATGTTCAATTCATATTGAAGTTGAGGGGAGTGGGCTATTTGCATGCCCAAGTACTGAAAGGATTCGGTCTCCCATGCCAACTCTACCTGCGGTAGCGCCGTCGCCTCAACTTTTGTCAGCCCCGCCATGTGGTACAACACCTTCTTCCGATGATTGACCTAGAGGCCAGATAGCCCTCCAAAGTTCTCCATCATTTGTAATAGAAGTGGAATTGATCATTCTGGGTATACAACATATAGCAGGGCATCATCTGCATATAGCGATATGAACTGTGTACTGGTCCCCACCATTATGCCCCCCCTTTCAGGCGTTCCCTCAGTTGTATGATCAGGGGCTCCACAGCCTATGCGCAAAGTAGTGGCGACAGTGGGCAGCCCTGTTGTGTGCCCCTTTCAATATCAAATGATTTCGACACTACCATCCCAGTGCACACCCGTGCCCGTGACGCCGTGTATAGCAGCCGTACCTATGACAGGAACTTCAAGCCAATGCCCATTCTACGTAGCACCTCCCACAGGTAGTCCCAGGACAGGGTGTCAAACACCTTTTCTATGTCTAGGGCTACTAGCGTGGCATTGGCTGCAGAGTCGCGTGTCTCATATATTACATGCAATAGTATCCACAGATTCATGTGGGTTCCCCTCCCTGGAATGAATCCACATTGATCATCCCAAACTAGATGAGTTACAACTTGCCGTAGACAGGTTGCTAGTACTTTTTCAAGTATTTTTAAATCAACGTTGAGCATAGACAATGGCCTGTAGGAGCCAGGGTCCATCTGATCCTTCCTTGGTTTCGGTATCATAATTATCAATGCTTCCCTCATGTGTGTTGGCAGCGAGCCCTCTCTGTGGGCCTCGCAGAATGTTTCCAATAAGTGGGGGAGAACTGTTGCAGCCCCTCCGCCTCCTCCCTAGTTCTACGCAATGCCTCACCAGACCATGCTGTGCCCCCACGGTGAGACCAAATGCAAGCTCTGGGGCCCGTCGCTGCCGCAAGCACTCCGCTCTCATCACCACTTTCTCTCCGCTGGGCCTCTCGTGCCTCCACCGCACCGCTCACCGTCTTCCACTAGGCCTCACCAGGTGGTCTTTCAGGCTCAGGCACCCACAGTCTGCGCTGGTGCCTCCGCTCAGTGGGAGGTATGAAGTGAAAAGTGGGTCGCCCTTCCTCACAGCAGGTTCTCTCCGCCGTGCCCTTCCAACTCAGTGCACTTAGGTCGGGTCCGATATTTACACGTTGGCGGCCCAACCCCCAGTCACATTCGCAGCCGCCATTTTGGAGTCAGGCACTCACCAGGAGTGCGGCTCCACAGCTTGTTTGTGGCGTTTTCTCCCTTCACTGTCTCATTGCTTCATTCCTCCGCTCCCCATCCACCAGACCGCCGGGTCCGCGGAGCCTCAGGATGGCAAGATGGTGTAGGAGTTAGAGGCCGGGGCCGGTAGCACTCGCCTAGTGCGTCCGGTCAGCCATCTTGTTGGCCACGCCCCCTCAGCAGTGTCCCTTTAATGACTGCCTTGAGCCGGTGTTAAAAATGGCGGGAAAAAATGGCTCAGTATAAATCTAGTAAATTTCATTGCACCATTTATTTTGGGCCTTCCTGCAGGAGAAAGACCCCCTTGCATACATTATACTTGACACAGGTGTAATGTGGCATAAGAAGTTATAAAGTGGCGCAATGCAAACATTGTGCCACTTTGTAAATTAGGCGCATGATGCTGGCTTCCTTAACGCCACCAGGGTAAAAAAAAAGTTAGGGCAGCTGAAGGAGGGAAAAGGGACTTGTAAATATGCCCCTGTCTTTGGTAAATCTCATCTGTAGTCATATTGTCTTTCTTTTGTTGGGCTAATTTTTCTTTTGGAAGTAGCACACTTTTAGTCATCTCATAACCATGTGCATCTCTATAATTAACAAAAAACAAATTATTTTTCTGGTATAGCTTTTGTCATTTAAAAAAGAGTCTTTCCTGAAAGTGTCAAACATGGCACAAAACTTTGATTTATTTATATTTTGCTTTTGTCTGCATTTTTGTGAGTGACCTCACCAGTCTATCTATATTTTTCATCATATTCACAAAGAGAAAGAACAATTTACTCTTCATGGCACTTCTCTACAATATTTTCAACAGACCATTTCTGTCTAGATCTCACAATTCTCCCCTTCACCTGTCTCATTGACGTCAAACCTTCACTATTACCCTTAGTCATACACATTTCACTTAATTATGCAAAAGCAAATGGCATTGTAAAATGCAAATTTATCATTTGTTGCTATATTTTTTGCTTGAAATGTGCCCTCAAGTCAACTCTTAGAGCAATAGTGCATTGAAGTAAAACGCCACAAACAACATCTACACGTGTTCTGCTCTTAGTATATTTTAACAATGAATAGCGAGCAATTACGCAAAGTGGGGCAAAGGTGAAATTTAGGGAATTTCTCATAACAAATGTAACACAGAATTCCTAAAATTATGTGGATTGTGCCAGCATAAATTACATTTAGCTGAGGCCTAGTTGTTACTTGATTCAAACAACCTGTCACAAAGCTCTCGCATTATATTACCCTACTACACTTGCCTTTATTTCCACTATTAGAAACATGTTTTGATTTTATTATTCTAGCCCGATGTGTTCCAGATTGCTTTTTCACGCATTTATTAGTATTATCTTCATTTCTCTGCCTTCCTTTTTGTGGCTACTAAACCTTTTTAAAAATGCTTAATTACTCTTACTAAGATTTCTACTTGAATCCAATAGTTTATCAGAATGTTTCTTTGTTGTACATGCAATATGTTCTTCATGAGGATTATGACAACCTTTCCACCTTTGTTAATTCCTTGTTGGCATATTGTCTTCAAGAAGTTTGGAATCTGAAGCCAAAACAAGACACACAAATGAAACACTGTTTATTTAATATAGCAATAATATGTACTAATAGTACACAGTTTTAAAATGAATAATTATAATATTATAATTTAAGAAAACACAATATCATTTCAATACTTCTTTATCTTAAAGAAAATATTGACATACTACAATAAACTGTTCATTTTTACATGTATTAAATGAGCCCTGATGTGACTATCATGTAATTTTTCAGGGCCAGTTATGCATGGCATATGCCTGTGATTCTCATGGAGAAATGTTTTTTGTTTCTCATTTTTGTAGAACATTCTACCCACAGTGGGTTCAATGTTCCAGTATCCCTATGATCCTTCTTCCTACAGATATACCAAATCCTAAAGGCCCTCTTGCCCACTATTGACTCTGCCTCAGGTCTGTAACTGGAGCAAAGAGCTCAGATTTTCAAAAGCAATATACCGTTACATCTGCTGGACTCTTCTGGTTGCAGGGATATCTAGATTTCATCAAGATCGTGTTAGAATTTTCATCCTTGGCGTGGTCTCCCTTAACATTTTGCCTCTGTTCCCCAGGTTGTTGATGTGTGCTGGACTCTGATTTTACTGTTTTTGTTACTCTGGGCACTTTACCACTGCTAACCAGTGCTAAAGTGCAAGTGCTCCTTTACCAAATGGGTATGTAATTGGCTTATCCATGATTGGCATATTTGGTCTACTAGTAAGTCTCTAGTAAAGTGCACTAGAGGTGCCAGGGCCTGTAAATCAAATGCTACTAGTGGGCCTGCAGCACTGGTTGTGCCACCCACATAAGTAGCTCTGTAATCATGTCTCAGACCTGCCACTGCAGCGTCTGTGTGTGCAGTTTTAACTGTAAATTCTACTTGGCAAGTGTACCCACTTGCCAGGCCTAAACCTTCCCTTTTTTTACATGTCAGACACCCCTAAGGTAGGCCCTAGGTAGCCCCAAGGGCAGGGTGCAGTGTATGGTTAAGGTAGGACATATAGTAATGTGTTGTATATGTCCTGACAGTGAAATATTGCTAAATTTGTTTTTCACTGTTGCAAGGCCTGTCCCTCTCATAAGTTAACATGGGGGCTACCTTTCAATCTGATTAAAGCGTAGATTCCCTTTGGGAGCGGATGGGCATGTGGAGTTTGGGGTCGCTGAGCTCACAATTTAAAAATACATCTTTTAGTAAAGTTGATTTTAAGATTGTCTGTGTGAAAATGCCACTTTTAGAAAGTGAGCATTTTCTTGCTTATACCATTTCCGTGACTCTGCCTGTTTGTGGATTCCCTGTCTGGTTCAGTTTGACAGTTGGGCTGGTTACACCTCACACTAGACAGTGACACAAAGGGAGCTGGGGTGTGGCCTGCATATCCTGATGAGCCATCTGTGCTAGGAGGGAGGGCAGGAGTGGTCACTCACACCTGAAAGGGCTGTGCCTGCCCTCACACAATGCAGTCTCCAACCCCCTGTTGAGTGTCTGGGGTCCGGCCTGGGCAAGGCAGGATTTCACATTCAAAAGAGACTTTAGTTTGAAGTAGGCCTACTTCAAAGGAGACATTGAGTATAAGAAAGGCACACAAAATCACACACTTTAGAAACACTTCTGGAAACAAGAGGAACCTCTGCCTGGAGAAGAGCGGAAGAGCTGAGGAAGAAGAGCTGCCCTGCCTGTGACTGTTCTTTGTGGATCTATCTTGCAGTTGCTGCTTCTGCCAGAGTAAGAGGGCAAAGACTGGACTTTGTGTGCCTTCCATCTTGAGAAGAACTCTCCAAGGGCTTGATTTAGAGCTTGCCTCCTGTTGTTTGAAGTCTCAGGGACAGCAAATACTTCTCTCTGCCAGCACCTGGAGTCTCTGGAGAGACTCCTACTCTGCCCTGTGGTGCCCATCTAGTTCCTGGGACCCTAAAAGGAGAAGCTGGCAGCCTAAAGAAAAGGAAATCCATGCACAGAGCACTGTGTGGGTATAAGATCGACGCGCCTTTGATCTGTGGCGTGTCGATCAACACTCGCCAGAAACGCGACCGAAGAATCGACGCACGGAGCAGGAGAAACGACGTGCAGCATTGCTGACGGAGGCTGGGAGATCGCAACCCGCAATGCGTTGTTTTCAGATCATCATGCGGCTGAATTTCCAACACAAATACCGCTGGGCATGTAAAAAGAACGCAAGGCCTGCCCGGACCCGAGAGTGCTTACCGGATTGACGCATCGCTCCCTTGCACAGACAAGAAACGACGCGCCAGACCCGGCGAAAGGAGAAACAGCGCAAGGTCCCGCTCGTGAGTGCAATCGATGCATCGCAAGCCCTTTTTGACGCGCACTTGCCCGTGCGGAGTTATTTTTGACGCACCCAAGGTACATTGTTATCCTAACAGTGTTAGTGTGTGTTTGAAACTACTTAAAGACTCTTTTTGATTTTTAATTGATAACTGGACTTGTGTATGGTGGATTTTTATCGTTTTGGTCTCGTTTTGTTTAGATAAATATTTTCTATTTTTCTAAACCTGTGTTGTGTCAATTTGTAGTGCTTTCATTAAGTTATTGTGTGTGTTGGTACAAATAATTTACACCTAGCACTCTGAAGTTAAGCCTACTGCTCTGCCAAGCTACCAAGGGGGTAAGCAGGGGTTAGCTGAGGGTGATTCTCTTTTACCCTGACTAGAGGGTCCTTGCTTGAACAGGGGGTAACCTGACTGTCAACCAAAGACCCCATTTCTAACAGATCCCTAGGTAGGCAAAGCAAATAAAGGAGCTGCACCTTGCAATGGGTTTTCATTGCATACCGGGTATACAGTAATTATTTTGCTGAAATATAAAGAGTGAAAGATAGGTATCAAGGAAACCTTTGTATTTCCAAAATTCGCACAAGATAAGGTGTTAAGAAGCAGTGGTTATTTGCACATCTCTGAATTCCGGGGGGCCCATACTAGCATGTGGTTTACAGGGCATTTCTCAATTAGACGTCTTTTTACACACTGTCTTACATTTGGAAGGAAAAAATGTAGAGAAAGACAAGGGGCAATAACACTTGTTCTGCTATTCTGTGTTCCCACAAGTCTCCCGATAAAAATGGTACCTCACTTGCGTGGGTAGGCCTAATGCCTCCAACAGGAAACACAACATGGACACATCACATTTTTACATTGAAGTATGATGTGTTTTTTGGAAAGTGCCTAGCTGTGGATTTTGGCCTCTAGCTCAGCCGGCACCCAGGGAAACCTACCAAACCTGTGCATTCTGTGAAAGCTAGACACCTAGGGGAATTCAGAAGGGGGTGAACTGTGGGTCTCTCACCAGGTTCTTCTACCCAGAATCCTTTGCAAACCTCAAAATTTGGCCAAAAAAACACCTTTTCCTCACATTTGGGTGACAGAAAGTTCTGGAATCTGAGAGGAGCCACACATTTCCTTCCACCCAGCGTTCCCCCAAGTCTCCTGATAAAATGATACCTCACTTGTGTGGGTGGCCCAGGTGCCTACAACAGAAAAAGACCAAAACCCTGTAGAGATTGAGGGGATAGCACAAAGAGTTGATAAGCACATATTTTTATTTTATACATCTTGAGGCTGACTCTTCTTTGGTTCCCACACAAGTGAGGTATCATTTTACTTGGGAGACTGAGGGGAATGCTGGGTGGTAGGGAATTTGTGCCGGAGCGGTGATCCTACAAAGAAAAGTGAGGAAATATGCTTTTTTAAGCAAATGTTGAGGTTTGCAGAGGAGTCTGAGTAAGAAAATGTTGGGGGATCCATGCAAGCCAAACCTCCCTGGACTCCTTGGGATGACTAGTTTAAAAAAAAGTCTGGGTTTGGTAGGTTTCCCTTGATGAAGGCCATACCCAGGACCAAAAACAGTGCCTCCCCAAACACAGGTAGTTTTGTAATTGATCATTTTGATGTGTCCACGTACTTCTGTGATGTTCCAAACACTAAAATTGTGAAAAGAAACACACTTATGTTATGTTAAAAAGACCCCTCACCCACCAACCAAGTTGGCGGCATGCTTCATCATCCGGGTCCCACCCGAGACACGTAGCGTGTCACGGGTGTGCTGCGACGCCTGATTACAGCAGAGCAGGTTTTGTCATTTTTACCACACATACTGGTTGGATTTGGCACAAGGGGAGTGATGGTTCAGTAGATCAAATTTTATTAACAAGAAATTTCACAAAAATGAAATGCACTGTTAATAACAGAAAGGTTAAAAAACTGAACCAATGACTCACAGCTCCTGACAGCTTGTGAGCTGTAAAACCGCGACAAGGCACCAACCGCTTTACAGTCCATTTACACACCTTTCATACATGACATGTACAAGACCGTTCACGCCGCCAGGGACGGGCCCAGCACATTACAACACTCGCATCGACAGAAAGCGCCACTCAAGGGCCCATCACTTTCATACGCCTGATACAGCAATCACACCAGCTGATGGGAGTGTGTGGACTGGCGTTTGGCTGGCACCGCCACCCACTCCACGCACACTTTCAGCCAAGTGCCACCCCGTGCACACTGCCAGCCAAGCGCCACTCCACACACACTGCCAGCCAGGTGCCACCGCACACACACCGACAGCCAAGCGCCACTCCACGCACACCGCCAGCCAAATGCCACTCCACGCACACCACCAGCCAATCGCCACTCCACCAACACCGCCAGCCAAGCGCCCATCCACACACACCGCCAGCCAAGCACCACTCCACATACACCACCAGCCAAGCGCCACTCCACACACACCGCCAGCCAAGCGCCACTCCATGCACACCACCATCACTTTTTTTGTTTTTAACCTGTTCTGTGCCTTGGACGAGATGATCTCGTCCAAGGCTACAGTTCCCCTGTGCCTTGGACGAGATCATCTCGTCCATGGAACAGGGGAACTTGGGGGAGCGCTAGCGCGCCCCCGTGCACCCCCCTCCCCCCAAGCCGGGGATGGAAGGGGAAGACCTTCCCCTTCCACCCCCGACCCCCCACCCTCCCTGTGACGTCAGCGCGCGAGCGCGCGCTGATTAGTCAAAGGGGCTTCCAGCGCGATTGAAAGAGAAATGCTAAGCATTTCTCTTTCAATCACGTGGGGAAGGCCCGGAGGGGCTTCAAAGGGAAGGAAATGTATTTCCTTCCCTTTGAAGTCTCTCCGAGGGTTTCAAAAGCCGGATTGCTTGCAATCCGGCTTTTGAAACCCCACTAGACACCAGGGTTTTTTTTTTTTTTACTGATACTGACAAAAGGGAGCGACCCCTTTGGCAAGGGTCGCTCCCAGGGGGGGCATGTTTTCGGGAAGGCTTTTTCTGGCCCCCCTGGGGGCAGATCGGCCTATTATTAGGCCGATCTGCCCCCAGGGGGGGCAGAAACCTCTAGGCACCAGGGATAATTTTTTTCTTTTTTTTTAAACGTTGTTTTTTTTTTTTTCTTTTTTTTTTTTTAGGTGGGGAGCGAGCCCTTAGGCAAGGGTCGCTCCCCCTGGGGGAAAATTATATTTAGGCCATTTCTGCCCCCCTTGGGGGCAGATTGGCCTATTTTGATGAGGCCAATCTGCCCCCAAGGGGGGTAGAAACCACTAGACACCAGGGAGTTTTTTCTTTGCGTGAATTTCACGCAAGGGGAGCGACCCCTTAGGCAAGGGTCGCTCCCTGGAGGGGGGGGCAATTTATTTTAGGCCATTTCTGCCCCCCCTGGGGGCAGATCGGCCTATTATTAGGCCGATCTGCCGAAACCCCTAGGCACCAGGGCAAATTGTATTTTTGTGTTTTTTTTTTTTTTTTTTTTAGAGATGGGGAGCGACCCATCAGGCAAGGGTCGCTCCCCTGGGGGGCAAATTGTATTTAGACCATTTCTGCCCCCCTGGCCCATGGGGGCAGAAACCACTAGGCACTGGGGATTTGTTTTTTGCCGCCAATGTCACGCAGGGGGTGCGACCCCGTAGGTAAGGGTCGCTCCCGGGGGGGGGGGGGCTGGGGGGGCAAATTTATTTTAGGCCATTTCTGCCCCCCCTGGGGGCAGATTGGCCTATTATTAGGCCGATCTGCCCCCAGGGGGGGCAGAACCCTCTAGGCGCCAGGGGATTTTTTTTTTTTTTTGTTGGTTTTTGTAGAGATGGGGAGCGACCCATCAGGCAAGGGTCGCTCCCCTGGGGGGCAAATTGTATTTATGCCATTTCTGCCCCCCTTGGGGGCAGATTGGCCGATTTTAGGTCAATCTGCCCCCAAGGGGGCAGAAACCACTAGGCACCTGGGATTTGTTTTTTGGCGCCAATGTTACGCAGGGGGAGCGACCCCGTAGGCAAGGATCGCTCCGGGGGGGAGATGGGGGTTGGGGGGGCAAATTTATTTTTGGCCATTTCTGCCCCCCCTGGGGGCAGATCGGCCTATTATTAGGCCGATCTGCCCCCGGGGGGGGCAGAAACCTCTAGGCGCCAGGGGAATTTTTTTTTTTGTTTCTTTTTTTTTGTTTGTTTGTTTTTTTAGAGATGGGGAGCGACCCATCAGGCAAGGGTCGCTGCCCTGGGGGGAAAATTGTAGTTAGGCCATTTCTGCCCCCCTTATTGCTTTCGATAATCTGACATTGCAGGGAAAAGTTACAGAGTAAAACGTAGAGAAACATTTATGTTTTTTTCACCTCAATTTCAATATTTTTCTTTTTCAGTTGTTATTTTCTGTAGGAAACCCTTGTAGGATCTACACAAATGACAAAATTGTGTTGAAAAATTGGGTTTTCTGATTCAAGTCTGCCTGTTCCTGAAATCTGGGAAGCTGCTGGGTTTAGCACCGCAAACCCTTTGTTGATGCCATTTTCAGGGGAAAAACCACAAGCCTTCTTCTGCAGCCACTTTTTCCAATTTTTTTGAAAAAAACGAAATTTTCCCTGTATTTTGGCCAATTTCTTGGCCTCCTCCAGGGGAACCCACAAAGTCTCGGTACCTCTAGAATCCCTAGGATGTTGGAAAAAAAGGACTCAAATTTGGCTTGGTTAGCTTATGTGGACAAAAAGTTATGAGGGCCTAAGCGCGAACTGCCCCAAATAGGCAAAAAAAGGCCTGGCACAGGAGGGGGAAAAGGCCTGGCAGCGAAGGGGTTAAACAACAAAGAAACTACTAACTAATTATAAATAAGTACAAAACTACAAACACAAAAGCTGTAACTGAATACATGACAGTAATGCCAACAGTGAAACTGAACATATGAAAATATAAAACAGCAGTTTGAGCTCACAGTAGTTCCCAGTAATTCTTCTGTGGGTGGTAACTCCTGAAACAGCCTACCACACACAGTCCAGGCTTTGAAGGACAGTCCGGGCAGTGCATCCGGCTTTCCCTCTGGATAACTCTTCGGGCACAGACTCTCCATTGCTTAGCGGGAAAGTGTTTTTTGGGAGTGGGAGGCATCTGATCAGGAAAGTGGCGATCGTTCAATCTAGCCACAACTGCTGCTCTAGGAACTCTTGCATGATCCTCATAAAAAGGCTCTCTATCACTGACTCCTGAAATTTAACAAATTTCATCCTTGAACACAATAAAAGCATTAAAAGTTGCTAGATTAAACAAATGAATAGCCAACTTTTTATACCACACGTAAGACTTACAAACAGCAGTGTAGGGTTCCAACCTCTGAACTACTCTATCAACACCACCCATGTGCTTATTGTAATCTAAAATGCACACAGGTTTGTGCACTTCAGCAACTTGACCCCAAACACCCACAGGTGAAGTACTCTCATCATGGATGGTAGTTAGCATGTACACATCCCTCCTGTCTACAAATGTCAGAGCTAGCAGCTCATCATTCCGCAAGGCACTGCACTGTCCCCTCTCAAGTTTTTTTACAGACAAGCTCCCTTGGATAGTCTTTCTGGTTAGAGCGGATTGTGCCACAAGCAACAGTGCCCACTCTGAACAACTGAACTCCAGTGTAGAAGTTATCTACATACAAATGGTAACCTTTGTTATACAGTCGTCTACCAAGTTCCCACACAATTTTCTCACTAACTCCAAAAGTGGGCGGACAACCAGGGGGGTCAATACAGGAATCCCTACCAGTGAAGACCCAGAAATTATAAACATATCCTGTACTACTTTCAGACAGCATATACAATTTAATTCCATACTGTGCCCTCTTGCTAGGAATGTACTGCCTAAAAACCAAACGACCCTTGAACAGGACCAAAGACTAGTCCACACTTATTTCTTTGCCTGCCACTTAGACCTCCGAATACAGATCTACAATATGATCAAGGACAGGCCTAATCTTAAAAAGACGGTCACAATCGGGGTGTTCTTGTGGCAAGGCTAAAGCACTGTGAACAAAATGCAGCATCCAAAGAAGAAGCAAATACCAATTACGAGTCATCGATGCAGGGAATATAGCCGTTGCCATCAAGGGACTAGTAGACTAATAAGAAGCCAGTGATGGCTTCCTTATCAACCCCATCAAAAAAGTCAAACCAAAGTACTTTTTCATCTCTTCCAGATTTATGGTAATCCAATGGGTAGCTCTAGGCTGATGCCTAAGTCTGGTAGCGTAGTCCCTCAATTACTGCTCTGCATACAAATTAGTCTGCTCAACAATCTCTTCCAAAAATACATCATCCATAAACAACTCAAAGAAATTGACTGGCAAAAAGTTTTCCATATTTACTCTACATCCTGGGAGACTATTCAAGGCAGGCAACTGTGACTTCTCCATGTTTGGGGCAATCCAGGTGTCAGGTCTTCCAATGGGAAGCCTTTCAGCCGCTGGCTGCTGCATCATTGCACATTGGTGTCCTCCTGAAAAAACAGGCCCTTCATCTGCACGGAGAGTGGCTTCCTCATCAGAAAATTCCTCTCGGACAGAAATCTCACTGCCAGAATCGCTCTCTTCCTCCTCTGCCTCAGATGCAGAGTTAGTCTCATAATCATGGTCACAAGATGACTCAGAAAGCATGACAACAACCTGCTGAGCGGTCACTCTACAGTTAGCCATAATCCTTTCTAAGAAGTGTAACGTGACAAATGCGCCAACAACACCCAGCACTGTCTAAAATAAGTAATAAACTGTGTGGCTTTCTCACAAAGAGTTATATACTCAAAAACTATACCACTCACTTGCCTGAAAAAGCTAGACTCACAACCAACTAATCTGCACAAAAACAGCAATCACCAATGATATCCCACTAAAAAGAAAAAAGAACAGCATATTAGTCATAATCAAATCAAATCATTAGCATTTATAAAGCGCGCTACTCACCCGTGCGGGTCTCAAGGCGCTAGGGACAAAGGGGGTGGTTATCGCTGCTCGAACAGCCAGGTCTTTAGGAGTCTCCGGAAAGCGGAGTGGTCCTGGATGGTCCTGAGGCTGGTGGGGAGGGAGTTCCAGGTCTTGGCCGCCAGGAAGGAGAAAGATCTCCCACCCGCCGTGGAGCGTCGGATGCGAGGGACGGCGGCGAGTGCGAGGCCAGAGGAGCGGAGGGGGCGGGTGGGGACGTAGAAGTTGAGCCGTCTGTTGAGGTATTCCGGTCCCTTGTCATGGAGGGCTTTGTGTGCGTGGGTGAGAAGTCGGAAGGTGATCCTTTTGCTGACTGGGAGCCAATGCAGGTGTCTCAGGTGTGCGGAGATGTGGCTGTTGCGGGGTACGTCGAGGATGAGGCGGGCTGAGGCGTTTTGAATGCGTTGCAGGCGATTTTGGAGTTTGGCGGTGGTCCCAGCGTAGAGGGTGTTGCCGTAGTCCAGGCGGCTCGTGACGAGGGCGTGGGTCACGGTTTTTCTGGTGTCGGCGGGGATCCAGCAGAAGATCTTGCGGAGCATGCGGAGGGTGAGGAAGCAGGCGGAGGACACGGCGTTGACTTGCTTGGTCATGGTGAGAAGGGGGTCCAAGATGAAGCCGAGGTTGCGGGCGTGGTCTGCGGGGGTCGGTGCGGTGCCGAGGGCCGTGGGCCACCAGGAGTCGTCCCAGGCGGACGGGGTGTTGCCGAGGATGAGGACTTCAGTTTTTTCAGAGTTCAGCTTTAGGCGGCTGAGCCTCATCCAATCTGCGACGTCCTTCATACCCTCTTGTAGGTTGGCGCTGGCGAGGTCCTTGGTGAGGGAGAGTATAAGTTGGGTGTCTTCGGCGTAGGAGGTGATGATGATGTCGTGCTTGCGTACGATGTTAGCGAGGGGGCTCATGTAGACATTGAAGAGTGTCGGGCTGAGTGATGAGCCTTGAGGTACGCCGCAGATGATCTCAGTGGGTTCTGAGCGAAACGGAGGGAGGTAGACTCTTTGGGAGCGGTTTACGAGGAAGGAGGCGATCCAGTCCAGGGCCTGGTCTTGGATCCCGGTGGAGCGGAGGCGGGTGATTAGGGTACGGTGACAGACGGTGTCAAAGGCAGCCGAGAGGTCGAGAAGAATGAGGGCGACTGTTTCACCGTTGTCCATCAGGGTTCTGATGTCGTCTGTGACTGAGATGAGGGCGGTTTCAGTGCTGTGGTTGGTTCGGAATCCGGTCTGTGAGGGGTCGAGCAGGTTGTTGTCTTCCAGGAAGGTGGTCAGCTGTTTGTTGACGGTCTTCTCTATTACTTTGGCTGGGAAAGGCAGAAGGGAGATGGGAAAACACAAATATCACAGTGCACAAATCTAAGGATAATTCCACACATAATCCTGCATTTAGTACACCACCTACAAACATGTCATTCATGCATGGCAACAATACTCCTTTGGAATAAATTTACTTACCTAAAACATGCAACTACGCAAACCGCAGGTCAACCACTCTCAAAACAAGCCACAGCAAATGAAGCAAAAGCTTTGAACTAGAACAAAAAGGAGAAATAAACTGTTATACTCACAAATACAAATACTTCGCCAGTTGAGAAACACTCCGCCACCAAACATTTAGAAATTTTCCCTGGTGTCTAGTGGTCTCCGGTGGAAGATGGGCCTAAAAAAACCTAGGCCGATCTGCCCCCAAGGGGGCAGAAATGGTATCAGTACTGTGCGGACTCCTTTGCCCGAGGGGCCACCCCCCCACACAAAGCACACACACAAGATCCCTGGTGAGAAGTGGATTCTGCCCCCCTTGGGGGCAGATGGGCCTAAAAAAAGTCTGATCTGCCCCCAAGGGCAGCAGAACTGCCCAAAAGTGTTTCTCCCTCTTTGGTGGGTGACCCTTGCCTAAGGGGCCGCCCCCACCACACAAAAACAAACAAACAGCAGAACATCCCTGGTGCCATCGTGGCTTCTACCCCCTCTGGGAGCAGATCGGCTTTAAAAAATGAATCGATCTGCCGCCAAGGGGAGCAGAAACGGCATACAATATTATGCCCCCTTGGAGGAGCGGCCCTTGCCCAAGTCGCCGCCCCCCCCAAAAAAAAACCATACACAGACACACACACACCCACACACGCACACACACACACACACACACACAAAGAAAATCCCTGGTGCCTAGTGGATTCTGCCTCCCTTGGGGGCAGATGGGCCAAAAAAAGGCTGAACTGCCCAAAAGTGTTTCTCCCTTTTTGGGGGGCGACCCTTGCCCAAGGCCCCCCCCACACACAAAAAAATCAAACCGCAGAACATCCCTGGTTCCATTGTGGCTTAAACCTCCCTGGGGGCAGATTGGCGTAAAAATAATGAGCCAATCTGCCCCCCAGGGGGTCAGAAATGGCGTAAAATATTATACCCCCTTTGGGGAGTGATCCTTGCCCAAGGGGCCGCCACCCGCACAAAAAACACACACACAAGCACACAAACAAAATATCTGGTGCCTTGTGGGCAGTCCTGCATCGCGATCGGGCAGCAGGAATGCTAAAAGAGGCATTGAGGGAAAGGAAGAGCCTTTCCTTTCCCCCCGATGCCTCTTTTGAAGCATTTCCCCCCCTGGCCGGAAGAGAAACTTACCTCTTCCTCTCTCGATGCCCTGGAAGAAAATTGCTTCCAGCACATCGGGCGGCTTCTAATGATGTCAGCTCACGATCGCGTGCTGACATCATTAGAGGGGGGTGGTAGTGGAAGGGGAAGCAATTCCCCTTCCAGACCTGCCCTGGGAGGGTGGAAGGGGGGCCTTCAGGTTGGAGTGCTAGTGCAGAACGTAACGGTTACGTGCTGGGCAACGGAGCGGTGCTGCCCAGGATGTAACCATTATGTCCGAGGCACCCGAGGGGTTAAATTCCATACCCTGTACCTCATTTTCCATGTCCTGCGTTGAAATATTTGACAAGTAATCCTACAAAAGCTTTATCTACATTGTGCATCCTACAACTTACTGAAAGTTTATGCCAAGTAATGAAAGATTGGTAAATATGAATGAATGAACTAAATGAATTAACCAACATTTGTAAAGTGCGGTGTTTACCAACTACAGGTATCTTGTGAGTTTGGGAAAAGTAGAGTGATGGAGTACTAGATGGGTTGTGGAAGAGAATGGAATGGAAGAAAATGAAAGGAATGAAAGGAAAATAAAAGTAACCATAGAAATAAAAGGGAAAGGTAGAGAAGCAAAGGAAATAGAATAGAAGAGGTAATAGTAAGTTTGCCATTTTTTTGTATTCACAATGTATGAGTTAACAGTTTACGACAGCAGAGACTGCAGTCTGGGCTGAGAACTCTGCACATGAAAACACAGGACAGGTCTACAACCCGTTTCTGTGGAACAATCCCAAAATACCTTTCACACATGCATGTCAAAATAATTTACTTCTTTGAACAAGAGCTAAATCTAGGGGGAACCTACTGAAAGACACCCTAATTGCACCCAAGAAGATGCATGGCATAAATAATGAAAATGGATCTCAGTTCAGTTGAAGCATGCACAAAGACATCAAAAATGCACCTAAATTGACCCAAAAATCAATCTTGCGAAAGTAACTCAAATTATTTGCAGCCCCTAGTTTGTGAGCTGTAGAGGAGGAGGATCTGGCGAAGGTGGTGCTTCACCCTGTTATCATTAACTGACACAAAAAGTGCGAAAGCCTTGTGTTTACTAAAGCAATTGTGATAGGATAGAAGGTATGCAATGTCATTACAGGTTTACGCTTACAGGCACTTTAATACATTTTAATCCTTACAACACAGCAGAGCTACCATTCTTTTAATCCCAGGAAACCTTTGCTAACTTTCAATGGTACCCTTTCCTGAGCCCTATCAACCCTGTACATTGTAATATGAGCACTAATTACTGAACTGCTAAAGATCGTTGTGTGCCCCTCTTTTTAGAACTCTAAAAAGTCATTATTAACCACGCCACTCCCATTTCTTTTCAGCCCCTTTCATTCCCTGTTCATACGTACAGTATAATTTCCTTTTCTTCCGTTCTCATCTTTTGCACTTTATTTATTTGTATTGCCTCGCATTTTCTTCTGTTGCCTCAGTGTTGCCCTTCTTCTTTCCTCTAGTTGCCTTTTGTCACATCTGTCCAATGGTTTCGTATTCTCTCTTCTATTCAGCTTTTTTCCTATCCCCTCCTAAGTCTTCCTACACTATCTTTTCCTATAGCGCTCTGCTCTATCTTATTCTATGCCTACCTGTAATCCCCCTCAAACTTCCATTCCTTTCCATTATTATCAGTTGCCTACTTTTTCCAGTCAGTACTTTTCTCTTTCTCTCTCTTCCCCTTCCTTTTATTCTGTTACATTTTATTTTCCTTTTCTTTGTTTTCTGTTGCCTCAATGGTGAAACATTTTGGTGCATAATGTTTCATAGAGGAGTACAACAGTGGTGCTTTAAAAAAAAGGGTATTTAGATAACACAGATAGCATTTACAGAAAAATGCATTATATTCAAATTGTTTTTGTTTTCTGTCTGTGAGATTTACAGTACTACTGTGGATCTGCTGACACAGCTACCACAGAAAGGTGTGGTGAAATGGTATTTTTCCATGTCTTCACAGTATTACTGCATACTTAATTTAAAAAACGTAATTTAAAATGAATGTTTTTGAGGAAATAAAGTGGATTGAACATATTAACACTGTAAATGCACAATAAGCGAGAATTGACATATGCCTGTGATATTTTCATACTGATGGATTTAGAAAATAGTAAATTATATAGGGTTAAAATGAAATTTAAAGTTAGAGTCACACATTTTACATTCTTTACCTTTGCAGTTACAGCATCCTGGTAATAGACTTTCTAATAGTATATATTGCAACATTGATACACAGATATATAGAGAGGGCTTAGTTATTATGGAAATACTCGAGAAAAATTACAGTAACTCTAACCAATTGTTATTTGCAGCAAAAGTTTGAGAAAAAAAAGCTTTACTGTAATTGGTTGCAGAGATCTATCCTAGGAGATTGATGTAGTTGTGACATAATCATCGTATGCATTGTCGCTCATGGATGCTGGTTTTGACACCCATCTCATGGGTACTGCATCTGCCCTAAAGTCTGTGATCCGGAATAGGTCTGAATATCTACTCTTGAGCATCTGACTCTGACCTTAGATCAGAATCCACTGAATTTAAGCATATTGTTCAGTGGAGGGGAAATAAACTAAATGGGATTCCCTCAATAACAGTGAGTGACGAGTTAGGAGCCTAGCTCCAAATCTCTCTCCTGTCAGTGGGTGCACGAAATGTGGAGTACAGAAGAGTAACTCCCCAGCATTACTCAGGGTGGCCAAGTCATTCTGATCGAGGCGCACCCTGCAAACATAATTAGGCTGCTAGAGGCCCATGGCATGCCTGGATCGAGTTTTCTCAGAGTTGAAGACAGAGTTCAAAAGAAATCAATGTGCATCATGCATATACTAACAAAGAAAGCAACTTGAATGAAGAAACCAGAATAACAGATGAAACAATAAGTTGAATATGAAAATCAAAATGTTCCAGACCAAAACAAAATACCTAATAAAAATGTATGGCTCAACAAATATTTAAAAAACTCAACGTAAATGACCAGCTTTGAAGAATAGCAAACAATTGAGAAAAAAAAAAAAGTGAAAATAATTACAAATAGCACAGAGGACACCACATGATATATCACTGTGAATGACATTTGTAGGTATTACAAAGAAATAATTGAAAAAGAAAATAGGAAAGATCCAAAATTGTCCCCAATATGCCCAAATCCCGCAGGAACAAGAATATGAAAATGTGTGATATGAAGGCGCAGTTCTTGAAGTAAAACAGGCATTTGAAGAAGCCATCTTAAACAAAGCTCTAGGTCTTGACAATGTTGGCATAAATGATGTGCACAACGTACAACAAAAAGGAACAAGACTATTGCCTAGAATCTTATCAACTTGGTTGGTAAAGAGAAGAGTCCAAGAGTACATTAAAAAGCATCAATCAGTATTATTTCCCAAAAATATACCAAACTAAACAAAATAAGCAACTGAAGACAAATTGAAATAGGTATGGTATTCACAGTTACTAACGGCAGTTTTAACAAAAAGAACCACATGCATCACAAACATGAATAAAAGACAGAAAGAATTTATGAGGGGGTGTCTCGAGGACCTGATATTACTAGAAAATGTCATAAGAAGGGCATAGGGTAGTGTTCATAGAAATTTCTGGAGCAATTGATTCTGTTTATCATCATCACATTGTGCAGAGTCTCAAACGCTTTGTATACAGACTGAAGATACATCAAGTGAAGAAACACTTAATACCAGAATTGGACCCTGTTGGACCTGGCTTTTTGACAGGGTCATCCCCAAACTTTTTGCCTCCTTCCTCCTATTTTGTCTGACCTGTTGTTGTTGGCTTTTGACCTCTGGCCACTTTACCACTGCTAACCAGTGCTAAAGTGCATATGCTCTCTGTGTAAATGGTACTATTGATTGGTTTATCCATGATTGGCTATTTAATTTACTTATAAGTCCCTAGTAGAGTGCACTATATGTGCCTAGGGCCTGTAGATTAAATGCTGCTAGTGGGCCTTCAGCACTGGTTGTGCCACCCACTTCAGTAGCCCCTTAACCCTGTCTCAGGCCTGCCATTGCAAGGCCTGTGTGTGCAGTTTCACTGCCACTTCGACTTGGCATTTAAAAGTACTTGCAAAGCCTAGAACTCCCCTTTTTCTACATATAAGTCATCCCTAATGAGTGCCCTAGGTAACCCCTAGAGCAGGGTGCTGTGTAGGTAAAAGGCAGGACATGTACCTGTGTAGTTATATGTCCTGGTAGTGTAAAACTCCTAAATTCGTTTTTACACTACTGTGAGGCCTGCTCCCTTCATAGGCTAACATTGGGGCTGCCCTCATACACTGTTGAAGTGGCAGCTGCTGATCTGAAAGGAGCAGGAAGGACATATTTAGTATGGCCAGAATGGTAATATAGAGTCCTGCTGACTGGTGAAGTCGGATTTAATATTACTATTCTAGAAATGCCACCTTTAGAAAGTGAGCATTTCTTTGCACTAACATCTTGTTATGCCCTTCAATCTACGTCTGGCTAGGTTTAGTTGACAGCTCCTTGTGCATTCACTCAGAAACACCCCAAACACAGGGTACTCAGCCTCACTTGCATACATCTGCATTTTGAATGGGTCTTCCTGGGCTGGGAGGGTGGAGGGCCTGCCCTCACACAAAGGACTTCCACACCCACTACTGGGACTCTGGCAGACAGGATTGAACTGAAAGGGGGCTTGGTGCATTTCTTAGACACTCTTTGAAGTCACCCCCACTTCAAAGGCATAACTTAGTATAAAACAAGGCCTCTGCCCTACCTCATCAGACACTTGCTGGAGAAGAAACCTGAACCAGAAACTACATCCTGCCAAGAAGAACTGCCTGGCTGCTCAAAGGACTCACCTGTCTGCTTTTCTACAAAGGACTGCTGCCTTGCTGAACTCTTGTCTGGCTGTAAAAGTGCTCTCCAAGGGCTTGGAAAGAGCTTGCCTCCTGTTCCCTGAAGTCTCATTTCGACGCACAGCTCATTCCGCGGCAAGAAAAACGCCGCACACTGACGCAGATCGACGCGACGCCTTTGGGACGACCGAAACTTTGACGCACGGCCTCGCAAGGACAACGCCGCCCGAGTTCCCAGGAGAAATCGACGCAACGCCTGCCGTGAGATCGAAACTTTGACGCACGGCCTCGCAAGGACAACGCCGCCCGACTTCCCAGGAGAAATCGACGCGACGCCTGCTGTGAGATCAAAACTTTGACGCACGGCCTCACAACGACAACGCCGCCTGACTCCCCAAGAGAAATCGACGCGACGCCTGCCATGAGATCGAAACTTCGACGCGCAGCCCCGCAGAATGACGTGCAGCCGGAAAACAAGCAGGAAAATCCACGCACAAACCCGGGACATCTGGTACTCCCCGCAAACCACAGAAAGAGACTGTCCGCACGCCGGAAAACGACGCACGACTCCCCGCATGGAAAACAACGACGCAAGTCCTTGTGTGCTGAGGAGAAATCGACGCACACACCAGTTTTCCACGTATCTCTTCTCCTGTGGCCCTCTGAGGAGATTTTCCACCAGAAACCAGGTACTTTGTGTTTGAAAGAGACTTTGTTTGCTTTCTAAAGACATAAGACACTTTATATCACTTTTCAGTGATATCTTTACAAATTCATATTGCAACTTTGATCGTTTTGACCTGAAAATACCCAGATAAATATTATATATTTTTCTAAACACTGTGTGGTGTATTTTTGTGGTGTTATGCTATGGTGTTGTATGATTTATTGCACAAATGCTTTACACATTGCCTTCTAAGTTAAGCCTGACTGCTCGTGCCAAGCTACCAGAGGGTGGGCACAGGCTGATTTTGGATTGTGTGTGACTTACCCTGACTAGAGTGAGGGTTCTTGCTTGGACAGAGGGCAACCTGACTGCCAACCAAAAACCCCATTTCTAACAGACCCTCTGCTATGTCAATTGAAAAAGTTTTACATTGGGGTCCAAAGAACTCATAAAACAACCCACTGTTCTAGTCTTTGCAGATGAAATAGCAGTACTCAATGAAACATGGGACACAGAGCCAGATGTAGGAAGCTCTTTGCACGTCGCATGATGCACAAACCCAGTTTTGCGATTCGGTAACCTGGTTACTGAATCGCAAAACGGGTATGTGACTCGCAGTTAGGAAGGGGTGTTCCCTTCCTAATTGCGACTCGCAGTGCCAATGTAGGATTGGTTTGTGACCACGAATGCGGTCGCAAACTAATCGCAGTTAGCACCCATTTCAAATGGGTGCTAACCCATTTGCAAAAGGGAAGGGGTCCCTATGGGACCCCTTCCCCGTTGTGAATGTTAATATAAAAAAAAATTCAGAGCAGAAAAAATGAAACGAAAATGTTTTATTTTTGATTTTTGTAATGCATCTCGTTTTCCTTTAAGGAAAACGGGCTGCATTACAAAAAAAAAATGCTTTATTAATAAGCAGTCACAGACATGGTGGTCTGCTCGCCACAGCAGGCCACCATCCCTATGAGGGCTGCCATTCGCAAGAAGGTCGCAAATTGCGACCCACCTCATGATTATTCATGAGGTGGGCATTTGCGAGCCCGTTACGAATAGCAGATGGTGTCAGGGACACCATCCTACATTCCGATTTGTGACTCGCAAATTGCGAGTCGCTCTCACTCGCAATTTGCAAGTCGCAAATCGGAACCTACCTACATGTGGCCCATAATGAGTACCAAATTGAGGATCATTAAAACAATTTGTTAGGGAAACTGGCCGGAAATTAAATATAAAGAAGACACATGGGGCTTATTTACAAGCCCCTTGCACCACCATGGCATCACATTTTCCTGCGCTGAGGCAGCACAAGCAGTCCCCTACACTGTGCCACATTTACAAAGTGGCACAGTGGGACCATTGCACCTTTTTGTAAAGCTTTGCGCCAAATTATACCTACACCAGGTATAATGTATGCAAGGTAGACATTCCCCCACTAAAAGATACGCAGAAGTGGCTCAGTGAAATCTACGAGATTTCACTGCATCATTCTACTACTTCACAGCGTCAATTTTTCAACACCTGCTCAGAGCAGGCATTAAAGTGACGCTGGGCTTTTTTACATTAGACCTCCCTCGCATTGCTGGAGGAGCGTCAGCTTTTTGGACGCTAGTCCAGTAATGTGTCGGTTTAGGGCCACAGATGTGTAAGAATTTCTGACGCAGCTGTGTAAACCTGCGCTATGAAGTGCTACCATGGTGTTGTTAGGGAGTCCAGGGCTGGTGCAAGAAAACTGGTGCATCGATTCACCAGTTTCTTGTAAATTAGGCCCACAAGTTCTTGATAGGTCATCAGAAAGAAAAAAATGTAGTTAGCAAACAGCAAGCCATGGCAATTTGACAAGCACATTGTTAGACTTTTCATCCTTGGCGTGGTCTCCCTTAACTTTTTGCCTCTGTTGCCCAGGTTCTTGATGTGTGCTGGACTCAGATTTTGCTGTTTTTATTACTCAGGGCACTTTACCACTGCTAACCAGTGCTAAAGTGCAAGTGCTCCTGTTTAAAATGTGTATGTAATTGGTTCTCCATGATTGGCATATTTGTTTTACTGTTAAGTCCCTAGTAAAGTGCACTAGAGGTGCCCAGGGCCTGTAAATCAAATGTTACTAGTGGGCCTGCAGCACTGGTTGTGCCACCCACACAAGTAACCCTGTAATCATGTCTCAGATCTGCCACTGCAGTGTCTGTGTGTGTATTTTTACACTGTAAATTCGACTTGGCAAGTGTACCCACTTGCCAGGCCTAAACCTTCCCTTTTCTTACATGTAAGGCACCCTTAAGGTAGGCCCTAGGGAGCCCCAAGGGCAGGGTGCAGTGTATGGATAAGGTAGGACATATAGTAATGTGGTTTATATGTCCTGACAGTGAAATACTGCCAATTTCGTTTTTCACTGTTGCAAGGCCTGTCTCTCTCATAGGATAATATGGGGGCTACCTTTAAATATGATTAAAGTGTAGATTCCCCTAGAGAGTAGATGGACATGTGGAGTTTGGGGTCCCTGAACTCACAATTTAAAAATACATCTTTTAGTAAAGTTGGTTTTGAGATTGTGTGTTTGAAAATGACACTTTTAGAAAGTGAGCATTTTATTGCTTAAACCATTCTGTGACTCTGCCTTGTTTGTGGATTCCCTGTCTGGGTCAGTTTGACAGTTGGGTTGTTTTTCACCTCACACTAGACAGTGACACAAAGGGAGCTGGGGTGTAGCCTGCATTTCCTAATTAGCCATCTCTGCTAGGAGGGAGGGGTGGAGTGGTCACTCTCATCTGAAAGGACTGTGCCTGCCTCTGACAATGCAGACTCCAACCCCCTGGTGTGTATCTGAGGCCTTGCCTGGGCAAGGCAGGATTTCACAAGTAGGTGTGAGTCCCCTTTGAAGAAAGGTGACTTCAAAGACTAAAATGGGTATAAGAAGGGCACCCAAATCTACAGACTTTAGAAACACTTCTGGAACCAAGAGGAACCTCTGCCTGGAGAAGAGCTGAATAGCTGAGGAAGAAGAGCTGCCCTGCCTGTGACTGTGCTTTGTGGAGCTATCCTGCAGTTGCTGCTTCTGCCAGAGTAAGAGGGCAAAGACTGGACTTTGTGTGCCTTCCATCTTGAGAAGAAATCTCCAAGGGCTTGATCTAGAGCTTGCCTCCTGTTGTTTGAAGTCTCAGGGACAGCAAAGACTTCTCTCTGCCAGCACCTGGAGTCTCTGAAGAGACTCCTACTGTGCCCTGTGGTGCCCATCCAGTTCCTGGGACCCTGAAAGGAGAAGCTGGCAGCCTAAAGACAAGAAAATTGACGCACAGAGCGCCGTGCAGGGAAAAGATTGACGCAAATCCGATCTGCGGGTGAAAAAATGACGCGCCGCCGGCTCTGCAGCTGAGAAACGACACTCGCAGGAAACACAACCGAAAAATCGACGCACGGAGCAGGAGAAACGACGCGCAGCATCGCTGATGGAGGCTGGGAGATCACAACCTGCGCTGCAGGATTTTCGGATCATCGTGCGGCTGTTTTTTTGACTCAAGTACCGCCGTGCGGAGTTATTTTTGACGCACACCTGCCCGTGCGGGGTTATTTTTGACGCACATCAGGTAAATTATCTCTCTAGCAGCGCTAGTGTGTTTTTAAAACTACTTAAAGACTCTTTTTGATTTTAATTGATAACTTGACTTGTGTATGGTGGATTTTTGTCGTTTTGGTCTTGTTTTGTTTAGAAAAATATTTCCTATTTTTCTAAACCTGTGTTGTGTCATTTTGCAGTGTTTTCATTAAGTTACTGTGTGTGTTGGTACAAATACTTTCCACCTAGCACTCTGAAGTTAAGCCTACTGATCTGCCAAGCTACCAAGGGGGTAAGCAGGGGTTAGCTGAGGGTGATTCTCTTTTACCCTGACTAGAGTGAGGGTCCTTGGTTGATCAGGGGGTAACCTGACTGTCAACCAAAGACCCCATTTCTAACACACATTATCATATAACCAGCCAACAATCAAGCATACTTAGGATTGAACTTTGATCCTCCCTTGGACCATAGATAAAACAACAAAGTGAGTGATTGGGTTGTACAGTTAGACATTTTCTATTCGAACCCACGCACAAAGTTGAAATTATTTGTGAACTTGCTTCCAAGCTATATTACAGACTGACTAAAAATGGCATAGCATGACAAAACAAAGAAACATGTAAACAGTTATCTGCAGCTACCAGTATATAAGTATGAAGGTCTGTTGTACTTGAAAAACTCAAATGGTGTTTTAGCAATTCTAGAAACTATGAACAACAATGGGAACAAGCAGAGTGAACAACCTACTGTAGCTAAGACAAGTTCTAGACCTGTACATTGCTCACTCATTTGTTATATTCAGAAGAGAAAATAAATGAAAGAATAGACCATATTATAAAACCACCCCGTTGAAGGGTGAAGCAAGGCTGTTTCCTGAACTACCTGTATCAGTAATAGGCGCTGTATGACTGGAGGAAAGATGAGTTTACGAACTAAAAAAACTCTCCCACTACAGGCAGATGGCATAAATTATCTATAAAACAACCGAATCCCCAAGATGGAAAATTTATAATAGCAAGTGCCTGAAACCAAAGGAAAATCACAATGTTGCTGAGCTTTCATTGAGAGCAAATGTCATGAAAATAAAAGAGATAATTTCCAGAGGGAGAGATTGATCAATTTCTATCATTTGGTAAAGCAAGGATGTTTATGAGATGATGGCACAGGTATCAGGAACATGTCAAAAACAAAGGACATACAAACAAAAGGAGACAAGGAGATCCTGGAGCTTTGTATGCAGAGAGTAAAATGATGTGAGTGGTTAACATAAAGAGAACCTCATTTAAAGAACAGACAAGGTGAACTGACGAAACTGGATGTTGTGTTCACAAACAAATTCCTGATGTAGCGATCAATGTACCCATCTGATATATAACTCACAGGACTGTCTTGAACAGGTATACAAAAACAGGGTAAACTATTATAGTATTATAGTAAACTAGCCCAGGAAATTAAATCTCCCACTAACTGTTCCACTGTTAATGTTAACATGTTTGTCGTAGGTTATTGTGGAATGCAGCCACAGTGGAATGATGTTGCCCTAACAGATTTAGGACTCAAAATGTCATTTCCTTTTAAAAGAAAATGCCTGCCTCACTACAAGGATGAATACTTTAAAAATGTGTCGCATATTCATGGGCAATTAACTGATTAACAAATTCAATCAATGTGTGCAGAATTCTCAGTATAGGAAGTTAACACAATTTCAAAATATGAATATGTAAATATTGGAATATAATGCGTAAAGTGTTAATTTTAGGTTTTATTGGAAATATGTAATGTGTGGAGTTAAAACATAGGGGCTGATACAAATTTTGGCTGTGTGTATACTCCATTACAAAGGTGACAGATTATACACAATGCTAAAATGGGAGGTCCACCCTCCTGATTTAGATGTGCGCAGCCTTTCGGTTTCTCTACGATTCCTCCAGAACCAAACCTTTCCAACAGCCTGATGAAGTAATGACCATTGACCAAATGGCTGCATGTAGCCATTTGTTTTGATGTTTGGCACCACCAGGCCGTGAGGGATAGTACACTGTGAATAGTTCTCTCCCCGCCACGGGAAATGACTCCCATGGTGAAGGGAACATTATATTTTTTTTCAAAAAGAATAAAAAAATAAAGCTGTTTGGTGCAGGATTGTGTGATGCTGACATAACCCTACACCAAACAGCAGCATGCATTGACAGGAACCTCCTTGATGGCGGTTCCTGACGATGCTTTATAAATGACAGCCAGATTGGCGGACATTTCTAAATTTGGGGTTATATTTACAAAGATTTTATGCCATGTTTGCATCACAAATGTGACACAAATCAACACAAAATATATTTTTTACCTATTTATTTTTTCTTTTGCGCTGGTAAGTACCTTAGAAGTAAAATAAAGCACTGAAAAGCACCACTTTGGTTTACTTAGCAACAAGGGGTCATTACAAGGGTGGTACATGGGTGTTCCCATGCAAGCACCCATGCCTTTTGATGCAAAACTCTATCTACAAACAATAGTAGACAGGGTTGTGCACCAAACGATAACACCATGTAAAAGCAAACATTAAAAAGAGAAATGTTTTCATTTCTCCTTTCTTTCGGACTTTGCATGCACACTGCACTGTGGAGCACACATACAACGTAGGAAAAGTTTTCAAGTGTATCTACTCACATTATTTTGTACTGGAAGGGTACCCTTACAGTGTATAACCTATGCTAGACTCATGCACACACCCTAGCACTAGGGCACAGTGGTGTATGTGTGGTAATGGTAACACCACGCAAATGTTACATGCATGGTCACAGCTAGCAAACTTTCAGGGGTACTTCACTCCACGACATGTTACCATCCGACAGCTACCTCTGTACAAATGGACTGGTTACTCCTCAGTCAAGAAAATAATGTTGAAGGAAAGGAGTCAATGTCTAAGGATTATTTCTTTTTGCATCCATGTTAGATGTTTGATGTTAAAGTGGTGATTAAAAAAGTTTTATAGATAAACCCAGATATACTTTTAGTACATCCCTGGAGACTACGTAATAAATAAAAGTACTTTTTTGTTGCCATTTGTATACGCTTCCCAGTGATTAATTTGGATTTTTACTGTGATCAACATAACACTGTTGATTTTGTTCCTGGACATCTAGTTACTTTTTATAATTTCATTCACAAGGCAGATCCAGCCAATGGTCAGTATAGATATGCCCACTCTGAGTCCTACTCATAAACAATGTGCTCTTTTTGTAAGCAAAGAAATCACCCAATCTCTAGTGCAAAGTTGGATAGTTAAACCATCTTCCTCTCTTTTTATTTAATACTTCCAATGTTTGTGAATTTAGATTTAAATTAAAATGCCGAAAAATGAGGCAGGGGATTGAACGGTGTAACAAACATTCACTGATTCCATAGCTCATTTTCTTTCAAAATCTCTCCCTATGAACACGAGTTACACACCAAACCTGTTGGCTTTGCCTATGTTTGGGCACACAGAGGGCTCTTGAGGCAGGGTTGGGCAACACAAACAGTGAGTGAAGGGGCGTGTAGGTTATGTTAAGTGGTAGAAGGAGCAGAAGCACATAAAGCTGCTAAAGGAGCAGACCTTGCCAACATCCATAGGAGACAGGAAAGGCAGAAAAACAGAAGGGTTGTAGCACCCCTTGGGCACAACAAGGGTAGGTAGAAGGCACACATAGGGGCTGCAGTGCGCAACAGTATATGAGGTAGAGCAGGGGTGGGACAAGGTAGAAAAGAGAGGGGCTGCAAGGGTGAGGAAGGTTGACAGATTGAGAGGCTGCAGGATTAAGTTACGACTGAGGTGATACGGAGGCATGCCAGGAGACACACAGGGACTAAAGGGTGACAGAGGGTCACACAGAAAGACATTTGAGTTTGTGTAGGGCTGCACACAGCGGCTGCAAGGTTCCAGTACACACATGAGTTGTAGGAATGGTAACATAAATGATGGGTGTGAGGGGCACCCACAGTAGCTGCAAGAGCGGCCAAGGGCATATAGAGTGGTTGATGGGTGGAGCAGGGTAGCACACACAGTGTCTGCACACATTGGGCTGTGGGAGTGACAAGGGTATACATAGAGGGGCTGCAGGAGTGTTGGGACATGTAGAGTGGCTCCAACTGGACCAATGGGCGCACAGAGCGGTAACAGGAGTAGATTAGAGCAAGACCCAGGGAGTGCAGTGGGGCATAAAGAAAATGAGGGGTATCAGTGGGACAAGAACACAGACAGTGAGTGCAGGGAAGGCTGAAGGCACGCATTAAGGTTGCAAGGCTGAGGTAAGGCGGTACACAGAGGGGCTGCAGGTGTGTAGAAGGCTGTACAGAGGGGTACCAGAGGTGGCTACTGGATGGGAGATACAAGTTGCAGTTGGGTAGGACTCTCAGAAGACTGAAGGGACGCAGAGGCACATACAGGGATGAAGGGGAGGCAGAAGGCACAAATTAGTGCTATAGAAGTTATAGGGGTCACATACTGGAGCTGCAAGTGTGCTGCAGGCAGACAAACAAAGAGACAGATACAGCTATTATAAGGGGTGCACCCACCATCATACATCCACTCAAGCTACACTTTATAGTTCCACAAAACAAAAATCATAGACCAATACTCTTACCATAGAGCATCCACACAACCCACATCATATGCAAAAACAACAATTATACTTCAATCCATTGTTATGCAACAACAAACCCATTGTCTTAAGTCATTACTGTTGTTAAGGTCACCAAGGTCAGGCAATCACACAATTAATATCATACTCCAACCCACCCACCAGCAGATATCCACAGAACAAGTCAACCAACCCACCATCATAAGGTAGAACTCCCACTTTGACCCATAATCAACATCAAATACCAGGAAACCCTCCATAATCTGATGATCATAATCTGATGACAAGCCCCCCTTCACACTTGTCCACCACCATCATATGGCAACACATCCAAAATGATACGGCCACTCATACATCATATATGACTATGCAGCTACAATTCTATATCCACAAAGCTACGAATACACAATAGCAAAACACCAATATACTTTCAGATATCACTATCAAATGGCTATACCAACCACAATCAACAATGAGGACCGGCCATTGACAGTGATAAAGTGCGTATTTGCTATTCTAACTCCAGGCACCCTTTGATACTGGGGAAGGTTATAAAGCAGATCAGGGCACATATAAGTGCAGGTTTCGTTTTTTGATACACTCACTCAAAACTTCTTAAACACACTGTGGGGACTGGTCCTCATAATGCACCGGTTCTCACACATATAGTGCTTGTCAGGTTCTGTTAGGGTTTACTCACACTATAAGGACCAATCCGGTCATCTCAGCATGGGTTATACATGCCCACATAAACACACACACATACATATTGAATGTTTGCAAAGTTATCTGTTTAAGCCCATACACCCCAATGCCAGACTAACAGACAGCACATTCATAGGCATATATACACTCAATTAGGTACATAATGCACATACATCCAGCATCAACTGCCTACACAGCCCATACAGTCACCATCACACACCCACTCACCCATTATCATACACCAGTGCACCTACCATTGTGCATCCATACACCCACCATAGTACATGCAGATATCCAACTTTATATATTGTGTCATATGCCATTATACCAACCATCATGCACCCACATAATCAGCATAAGAAATGCTCAATAAGTGTTACTCCATGAACTTAGTCATCCACATAGTCACTTTCATATGTCGACACTTAGCAACACACATCAATATTATCACATATAATGGTCACTGAGCTATCAAACTGTACCCACACACACTATTTTATCTATCTATCTATCTATCTATCTATCTATCTATCTATCTATCTATCTATCTATCTATCTATCTATCTATCTATCTATCTTATAGAGTTGCGGTAGACCCTCAGGGGCATATGTAAGAAAAGTGGCGCTGCACACAGTGCACAGCCACTTTTCTTGCAACCCTGATCGCCCCCCTAATGCCACCATGGGTGCACCATATTTAAAAAAGTTTACGCTAGTCCAGTGCTTTGCAAGATTAGCATAAAAAAATTTGACATTAATCCTGCAAAGCACCCAGAGGCCATTGTAAACAATGGAAGCCTCCTTTTAATGCCTGCTCTGAGCAGGCGTTAAAAGTGCTGAAAAAAATGGCATAAGGAAATCTCTTAGATTTCCTTGTGCCACTTTGTCAGCCCCCCTTATGGGAAACGCCCCCTTTGCATACATTATGCCTGGTGCAGGCATAATGTAACGCAAAGGGTTACAAAGTGGCTCAATGCATGCATTGTGCCAGTTTGTAAATATGGCAGAGCTTTTTTGGCCTTCTAATGCCAGATTAGCATAAAAAAATGACACCAATGTGGCATTAGAATGGTGCTAGGGGCTCTTAAAAATACATCCGTCAGGTCTTTACCCTCTGTCCCCTCCCATTTCATCTGTAGAGTCTATAAGGATGCCAGTGTAGCCCCAGTAAGAGCCCTGTAGAGCTTGGTAATCAAGTGACTGTCTTCCCCCGCTGTCAGTAGGAGGTGCTTATGGCATGTGTCTCTGGCTCTGCATTCGCTGTCGGCCATAATTTCCGCACAGCCAGGACCAGTGTCCAATGCGTCAGGAACTGTCTCCACGGGACCCCGTCCTCTTCCACCAGTCCTGCGAAGGGGCGCAGAACTCCCTTGCTGAAAAGGTCTCCCAAAGTCAGTACTCCCGCCTGAGTCCAAGCCCTCACCTGGCTTCTCATCAATGTGCGGCCCAGCATTCCCAACGGTATTCTAGTCAGCGGCACCCCAGGGCAGTAAGCCACTGTCACTCCAGTGCACTTCAAACATCTTCTCCAACAAGAGAGGGCCGCTGTCAGCATGATGGTCCGCCCAGGCAGTAGATTCCCGGCACCAAGCAGGCCAGCCAGGAGGAGATCAGGTGTTATTTCACCACTAGGTACACTCAGTTCCATCCGGTGCGTCCCCGACAACCATCTAGCCACCCACTGTAGTTGTCATGACAGATAATACAATTCAAAATTTGGAACTGCCAAACTGCCCTCTAGCACGGTTCGGCAAAGGGTGGAGAGGGATGTCCGTTGACGACCCCCATCCCATAGGAGCCCCCTAAGGAGAGAATTCAGGTCCCTAAACTAGGTCGTCGGTATAGCCACTGGAAGGTTGGTAAAATAATATAGTAGGCGGTGTAAAATAACCATTTTAGACAATGCCACTCGGGCCATCATTGGGAGTTTCAGGGAGCGCCAAAACATCACAGAGGATCGTAAGGATTGGAGTGCTGCACCAAGGTTCCCGTCGGTAGATCACTTGGATCGTGAAAGACCTGAATGCCCAAGTATTTGAAAGTACAGGGGGACCAAGGAATATCAACAGGGCACGGGGATGGGCGTCCAGTGCCCTCAAACAATGGGAAAACATATGTCTTCCTCCTGTTCACTCTGAGACCGGACGCAATACTAAATCCCTCAAGCAGTGTGAGTGCCCAAGGAACCCCCGACATGCCATCCTGCAAGTAAATCAGAAGACCGTCTGCATAAAGCGATATGATGTGTTCCACGCAACGCCACGGCACTCCTCTACCAGGCCCCTCCACTCAGAACTGTGCTGCCAGAGGCTCAATAGCAAGCGCGAACAGTAAAGGTGAAAGGGGGCAACCCTGTCTGGTGCCACGGTGTATTGGATAAGTAGCCGACACCACCCCACCCGCCCGCACTCTCGCCACTGGAAGACAGTGCAGCAGCTCAACCCATCATATCCAATTCTCTTCCAGCCCTATTCGTCATCACTACCCATAGATAATCCCACCTTACTGAGTCAAATGCCTTGTCAAGATCTACCGATAGAAGCACAGTCTCAGGGTGCCGTTCCTTGTGAGGTAGGTGTAGAAGCGTGAACAGCCTTCTCAGGTTCAGGGAGGTATTACGCTCAGGCACAAAATCGTTCTGGTCCTCATGGACGAGGTAGGGAACATGACGTAATAGCCTATTAGCCAGGGCTTTGCTAAGGATTTTAAAGTCGAAATTCAACATGGACAGGGGTCGGAAAGCAGTCACCGACGCCTCCTTTGACTTGATCTTAGGCAGAGGAACCACTAAAGCATCCTGCAGAGTCCCCGGTAGAGTGCTTGCCTCGTAAGCCTCAGTATAGAGATCAACCAGCGTGGGGGCAAGGAGGTCCACATATGTCTTGTAGAACTCCATAGGGAGTCCATCGATGCCTGGCATTTTGCCCGCGGCTAATTGTGTAATACCAGTTTTCACCTCATCCAAGGTGAGCGGCTCCCCCAGAGGGCCCCTATCCTCTGGTTTCAGGGTGACCAATGGGAGGGACCATAGATGGTGATCCAGTGATTGCGCAGATCCTCCTCGTGTTGTCAACAAAGGGTCGTATATTAGAATTTAAAAGCGTCATTTATCTCCATCCGTCCTCTGTACATTTGTGATCGGCGCACCCCCCTCCTCGGGCCGCACCAACCAAGCCAGCAGCCTGCCCGATCTACCCTCCTCCTCTTGTACGGACGTCTTGTGCTTCCGATAATCGTGGCACCGTAGCCTTTCTAGTGTTTGATTAAACGATTCCCTTGTTTTAAGGAGTCTGTGCTGCGCCGTTGGGTCCGTACCCTGCTAAGCTTCCGTATCATGGAGTTCCTCTTCCAGTTGGTTCAATTCACGCATAAGGGTTCATCTGATCGCCACCGACTGACCCATACAGTGACCATGTGTCACCACCTTGAGAGTCTCCCACTCTATGCAGCGTGACTCCGTGGAGCCTTTATTAATATTAATGTGCTCCAGAAGGTGAGCCCTGAGTCCCTCCCTGTACACTGGTTTCTCCAGGGCCCTCTTCTTAAGCCTCCATGATGCGGTGGGCGCCCTCACCCCCACCTCCCGCCAGGTGATAAACAGCGGGCTGTGGTCCGATAAAGTACGGCCCACATACTCGGAGTGGACTATCTCGTGGGAAATGGAGCCAGTGCACATCACTCGGTCTATTCTGGTATGTAGCTGGTGAAGCCCTGAGTTGAAGGAGTAATCCCTATCAAGGGGGTGCTGGACACGCTAAACGTCCTCTAACCTCCAGTGCCTCGACCAGTCGTTAATGTTTTTTGCCATTTTGTGTGCTGTCGCCCCAGGCAGGGGAGGGAGGGAGCGGTCCATCTCAGTGTCCAGTACGCAGTTAAAGTCCCCTCCAATCAAGAATCGCCACCCCTGAGGACCTGGCCAATCGCCCAGAGAGTGCCTGCCAAAAGGGAGTCTGCTCCTGGTTAGGGGCATATACACAACTCAACACTATAAGCCTGCCTTGCAGTCTGCCCTCCACTATAACGTAACTACTGTCCTGATCCAAGTCCATGGAGAGGGGCTCGAATGGGACTCCAGCCCTAACCCAAATCAAAGCGCCCCTTGTAAAGGCTGAGTGTGTGGTGGCGTGGAGCTTCCCCCTCCATCTGCAACTTAATTTATCCACCTCCCCAGCGGTGAGATGCATTTCCTGGAGCAGTTCTATATGTACCGCCCTTCTCTTTAAGTATGACAAGATCTTATGGCGTTTAACGTGTGACCCCATCCCCCGGATATTCCAAGTTATCTGCTTGTAGTCCATCGCTGGATGGGAAGGAGCATCCGCCTCCCCGGTGACAATCATTTCTCAGCTCTATCCCACGTCCTGCAAGTGCCATTATCAATGTTAATTCCAAGGTGACTAATCGCCTGCGCATTCAAAAAAAAAAAAACATCAAACCCCAACTCCCACTTCCCAGGGCAATACTGCAACAAGCGGTTGTCCAGCATGAGCAAAACAAACAGATCAGTAACGCTAAGTCGTATAGAGTTCTCGCTATGCAGTAAATAGCGGTCGAGAATCCGGGCGAGGGGGCCATGATCGCCGTGGGCCCATAGTCAAACAGCAGCCACAGAGGCCAGACCAGCACCCTCCACCTGGGACTCATCACAGATCATCTGCCGTTTGGGGAGTCACTCTCGGAGCCTCATCAGAATGGTGTGAGTCTGAATCTGTGGAGTGGGTTAGATGGTCTGATTCACCTCCACTGGCCTCGTCAGCTGGGGTCACCTGTTTTAGCGATGCCACCGCCCGCCTGTCCAGCTCCTTCTGTGCTGGAGTTGGCCTCCTTCCCGGGCGGGATCTGTTCCGCTGTCTCCTCGCTCTCCTGTGTCCCCGTCGGTGCGACGCTCCAGGCAGGGCACCAGATCCCCTTCCGTCTTGTGTGCCTTAAGCCACTCCCAGGCCTCCTCTGTTGTTTGAAGGAACGTGCTATGACCCTCCAGAATCACTCACATCCTGGCTGGGAATAGGAGCAAGTATGAATACCTGCATCTCTCATAGCCCTCTTCACCGCTGTGTAGGAAGCCCGCCTAGACTGCACTTCGGCAGTAAAGTCCGGGAAGAGGGTCACTGATCCATTGTCCACTCTGAAGGGCTCGCTTCTCTGCCTCGCTGTAGCAGGGTGTTCCTATCTCTATAGTGGAGCAATTTAGCCACCACAGTTCGTGGGGGCCGCCCAGATATTGCTGGTCTCGACGGCACCCGGTGGGCTCTCTCCAAGGCAAAGAAAGGGGTGAGCAGTCCCGGGATGACCTCCTACCACAACCATTTTTCAAGAAAGGTCACCGCATCAGCACCCTCAGCTCCTTCTGGCAACCCAATAATGCGCACATTGTTTCTCTGGTTCCGGCCTTCAGCATCTTCGGCCCGGCGTTCCAGTCTCTGAACGCGGTCTGTCAGTTGCACTATAATGGCCTGTGTCTCTTGTTACGCTGGGGAAGATCTGGAAGCGTTGTCTCTGCGCATCGGACCCTATCTGCTAGCTTCTGGTTGTCTGAACGTATAGAGTCAGTTCCATTGATACCTGGCCGATTTCTCACTGGAGAATGGTTTTGGACTCCTCTATAGCCCCAAGATCTTATCCAGAGTGACTTGTAAGGAGTGCAGCACTGGTTCAGCCATGTCTGTATTGCTCTGGTCGCCGCCACGGCCTCTCTCCTGCAACCTTCCCTTATTACGTTTTTTGAGTAGACATGCAGCTGTTAGGGTCGAGGCAACCCCAACAGGGGGTCGACAGCAGCCGCAGCATCCATAGGCAGATCCACTCCGGCACTTCCCAGAGTGGGTGAGATCTGTGAAGGGCCCAGTTTCCAGGGGTAGCTCACCTCCAATAGAAGCATGCTGCTGGTCCCCACTTTCCCCTCTCCAGGTAGGCCTCTCAGGCCACAAGGCCCTGCTTGCTGCAGTCAGTGTCTCTATGGGAATATGCACCACCGGGGTGCAGCTTCCCACGATTCAGCAGTTGTGGTCTCCGATCAGCCACTGTCCAGGTGGATCTTTGTTCAGACACCAAATGCTGCAGGGGACATTACTGGACCCACCTGGTCAAGCCTCCATGTTGCCCTCAGCCGGGCCACGTGCGGGGGTGCTCCCATCCGTGCACCATGGGGTTACACTCCGTTAAGTCTGCCCCGGAGTGCTCTGCATCTCCCCTGTGTTACTGCTTATTGGGGCCCCTCCCACACCGCCACGAGGGGTCCCAGTGCTCACCTCGATGCTGCAGCTCCCGGTCTCCCAACGCAATAGATGGCGGCAAGCCCCGGGTCACTCCGATCCGCAGCGGACCAGGCTCTCCCCCGTCAGTCCGTCTTCCTCCTCAGCTCTAAGTCGGCCGTCCACCGGCCCTCGGAGCTGCTGTGCCGCAGCGGCACCTCTTCAGGCAGTCCTTCTTCCTGCAATCAATCAATCAATTAATCAATTATTTGTTAAGCGTGCTACTCACCCAGTAAGGTCTCAAGGTGCTGGGGGGAGTGCTATTGCTTGAAGAGCCAGGTCTTGAGACATTTCCTGAAGGTCAGGAGGTCCTGGGTCAGACGTGGATTGACGGGGAGGGAGTTCCAGGTCTTGGCAGCAAGGTGGGAAAAGGATCTGCCATTGGCTGTGGTACGGTGTATGTGGGGAATGGTTGCGAGGGCAAGGTTGGCGAAGTGAAGCTTGCGAGTCGGGATGTGGAAGTTGACACACTCGTTGAGGTAGGCAGCGCCGGCGCCGTGGAAAGCCTTGTGAGCGTGGATCCCGCATAGAGTGCGTTGCCGTAGTCCAGTCTACTACTGACGAGGGCGTGGGTGACCATTCTTCTGGTTTAAATGGGGATCCATCTGAAGGTCTTGCGAAGCATGCATGGGGTGTTAAAACATGAGGATGAGATGGCGTTGACTTGCAGGGTCATGGTGAGCGATGAGTCCAGTATGAAGCCGAGGTTGCGTGCGTGGGTGCTGGGTGTTGGGGCGGCTCCTAGAGTGGCAGGCCACCAGGAGTCGTCCCATGCTGATTTGTTGGAGCCAAAGATGATGATCTTGGTCTTATCCGAGTTCAGTTTGAGGCGGCTTGCCTCCATCCAGTTGGCGATGGTGTGAAGTCTGGTGTGGAGATTGGTCTTGGCGGTTGCGGGGTCCTTCGTGAGTGAGAGGATCAGCTGTGTGTCATCTGCGTAGAAGACGATGTTGAGGCCGTGGGATCGGACGATGTTGGCGAGTGGCGCCATGTAGACATTGAAGAGGGTGGGGCTGAGGGAGGATCTCTGAGGAACTCCGCAGATGGTCTTGGTGGCTTTTGACAGAAATGGAGGAGGTGGACTCTCTGGGTTCTGCCAGAGAGGAAGGATGTGAGCCAGTCCAGGGCCTTGTGGCAGAATCCAGCGTGGTGGAGGCGTGTGTGAAGTGTGTGGTGACAGACGGTGTAGAAGACTGCAGAAAGGTCAAGGCGGATGGGGCGACCGTTTCACCTTTGTCGAGCTTGCTCCTGATGTCGTCCGTAGCAGTGATGAGAGTGGTCTTGGTGCTGTGGTTCTTGCCGAAGCCGGACTGGGAGATGTCGAGTAGGCTGTTGTCCTCCAGGAAGAGAGATAGTTGGCTGTTGACTATCTTCTCGATGACCTTTGCTGGGAAGGTGAGTAGGGAGATAGGTCGGTAGTTCTTGAGGTCGGCCTTGCGTTTTTTGAGATGGGCGTTGATTTTGGCATGTTACCAGCTCTCCGGGAAGATGGCAGACTTGAAGGAGCTGTTGATGATGGTACGGAGCTGGGGAGCGATGATTTGGCTGGCTTTATCGAAGATGTGATGAGGGCAGGGATCGGCGGATGAGCTGGAGTGGATGGTGATCATGATCTTGGTAATTTCCTCGTCGTTGGTGTGGGTCCAGGCACTCAGGATTTTGGTGTGGGTGGGTGTGTTGGGTTTTGACGTTGGCAGTGGAGGTCGTGGGGGTCAGCAGTGCGAACCTGCCCGCATGTCTGTGATCTTGTGGTAAAAAAAGGTGGTGAAGGAGTCGCAGAGGTCTTGCGAGTGTGGGGGGGTCGGATGAGCAGGACTTGGGGTTGGTGAGTTCCTTGATGATGCTGAAGAGCTCCTTGCTGTTGTGTGCGTTGATGTCAATTAGTTCTTTGTAGAATGATCTTTTGGTGGTCCTGATGAGCTGGTGATGTTTGCGGATGGCAGTCTTGAGGGCGGCGTGATTGCTCTCTGTTTGTTCTTGGTGCCAGATCTTCTCGGCTTTCCGGCATTCCTGCTTGGAGGTCCGAAGGTCGGCGGTGAACCAATGAGCTTTCTTGCTGGTGCAGGTGTTGGAAGTTTTCCTAAGTGGAGCGAGGGTGTTGGCGCAGTCGTCGAGCCAACACAACTTTGAGGTTGAGGGTGGCGGTGTTGGGGTCGCTGGTGTTGGGTGGTGGGGCGTGGGTGAGGGTGGAGATCAGTTGGTCCTTGGAGATCTTGTTCCATTTGCAGTGAGGGGTCCGTTGCTGGTGGTGGTAAGCGGTGGGTTTCTGGAAGGAGAAATGGACACAGCTGTGGTCGGTCCAGTGGAGTTCGGTGGTGTGGGTGAAGGTGATGTGGCTGCTGGTGGAGAAGATGACGTCGAGTGTGTGGTCGGCTGAGTGGGTGGGCGTTGTGATGAGTTGCTTGAGACCGAGGTTGGCGAGGTCGTCGAGCAGGGCTGAGGAGTTGCTGTCACCAGTATTCTCCAGGTGAAAATTCAGGTCACCAAGAAGCATGTAGTCTGTGGAGGCGAGGACATGGGTGCTGATTGTGTCGGTAATGGTGTCGCAGAATTGTGAGCGGGAGCCCGGGGGTCTGTAGACAAGGGTTCCTCTAAGGGCAGTGTTGGCATTGACGTAGATCTGGAAGTGCAGGTGTTCTGTGGCGTCTAGGGTATCATAGGTGTTGGTTGAGATCCTGATGGTGCTCCTGTGGATGATGGCGATTCCTCCTCCTGGTTTTTTGGTGCCGTCTCTTCTGATTATTTTGTAGCCCTCAGGAATGGCTATGGCGATGTCAGGTTCTGAGGAGGGGTTCATCCAGGTTTCGGTGAGGAAGGCGATGTCTGGGAAAGTTGATGTGAGGAGGTCCCAGAGTTCGAAGGCGTGCTTGTGGACAGAGCAGGTGTTGAGGAGGATGCAGCTTAGGTGGTTGTTATGGGTGGCATTGTTGTGGTGGTTGGTGGCTTAAGCGCAGGTGAAGTTGCACATCCAGCATGTGAAGGGTCCATGGCTGTGTCTAGGGGAGGTCTGTAAGTAGGCGGTGAAGCGGCCAGTGTTGAGCGAGTGGAGTTCTTTGGCGGTGTAGCGGCATCTGGTGGCGTGGGGGGCACGTGGGACAGGGGGACTGGCGCTAGGTGCGGTCCAGACGCAGACGGACGCAGATGGGCTTCCCTCTGGCGCGCCAGCATCGCAGCCATGCAGCGGGCGCCATTAAGAAGGGGAGTTGGCAGGGAGGAGCAGCTGGGAGGCGGGGAGCGGTGGGCAGATGGGGGCAGTGCCACAGGGGACGCAGCGGCGGGAACGGGAGAGGGGAAAAAAATGGTGAAATGGGCAAAAAAGAAAAAAAGGCACAAAAACAGAGTCAGAGCACCGAAAGGCACAGAAAACAGAGTCAGAAAACAGAAAAGGCACAAAAGGTGGAAAAATGGCACAAATAACACAAAGACAAATTACAGGACAGACACACAATACTTACAGCAACCAGTAGACACCGGGATGAAGCGCAGGCGGGTGCCTGCAGGTGGTGGAGGGCCTCAAACTCGCAACAGCAGTGAGGGCAGGGTTGGGGGCACGGTGGCAGACAGGAGGAGCTGCACAGCATGTGTAGAGTGAAACCTGGCCTTGCACCACGTAGCAGCCGCCATTAAGAAGGGGAGGTGGGAGGGAGGAGCAGCTGAGAGGCGGGAGGCAGGGAGCAGTGGGCAAATGGGGGTCACCGGGGGGTAGGGCCGCAGGGGACGCAGCGGCAGGAATGGGAGAGGGGGAAAAACTGGCAAAATGGGCAAAAAAGGAAAAAAGGCACAAAAACAGAGTCAGAGCACTGAAAGGCACAGAAAACAGTCAGAAAACAGAAAAGGCACAAAAGGTGGAACAATGGCACAAATAACATGAAGACAAATTACAGGACAGACACACAATACTTACGGCAACCACTAGACACCATGGATGAGGCGCAGGCGGGTGCCTGCGGGTGGTGGAGGGTCTCGAACTTGCAGCAGCAGCGAGGGTGGGGCCAGGGGCACGGTGGCAGACAGGAGAAGCTGGGCAGCTGGAGTAGAGTGAAATCTGGCCTTAAAACAGGCAATATCACCGCAGCCCCGGGCTCCTCACTCAGGACGCAGATGGTGCTGCCCAGTCCCGGGGCTGCACCAAACCGCAGCCGTCCAGGTGCTCCTTTCCGCTGCCGTCCAGGCACTCCAATCTGCAGCAGTCCACCGCTCGCGGGTTCAGTCGGCTGCAAGGACGTCTCCGACTCGCCCCACCGTTCCCTGTGACCACAGGGCTGTCATCGACCCCCACCGGGGCTATGCAGGTAGGAAAAGTGTTTGGCCCAGGCAGAGCAGAGTGATTACATGTCCGCCATTGCCGCCGATCAGGCCATGCCCTCCCTGGACTCTATCATCATAACTCTATTTCCCTTCATACCCCTCCTTCTTCATCCAGTATGTATATTTCTCTCTAGTTTTCTCTTCTTTCATTCTTTTTCTTTTATCTCTCTGTTCCTCATATATTTCTCTACCAAATTGTCAGATGAAAGGAGGAAGGGAGCACACTGCCTCACACCCCTCACTTAATTTGCCTCAGTAGATTATGGAAAATGCAGTGCATGACAACACTTACTTTAGTGACAGTGTTCAGTTTTCACTCTTGTTGGTGCAGCCAGTACTTGAAATTCCTAGACATGTCTTTTAGGATAATTGTCCTTCATCAGTAGAGAGTAACAAGTAATTTTGGGAGTGCTGAAAATGCTGCTCAAAGTCTTCTCAGGTCTCTGTACCACTCACTGAGTGCAGGTGCATCAACCAGAAATTGTTAGCTCATAAGCTCAAGGAAGTCTTTTCAAACAAAAGGTGGAAGGGAGCACACTGCTTGGCACATAAGTATGCAGGCTCAACTTAGAGGCAACACGACAAGTATTTATGCAGTTCACAAACAGTAATAAGGTGAAAACACAACACAAGAAAAATCCCAAACCAATTACAAAAATATGTTAAAGTTTCTAAATAAAATTAGACCAAAATGACAAAAATCCAGTCAGTAGTATTGGAGATAGGCAATTTCAAAGAATTAAGTAAAAATATAGTTTAGAATTCCAAAGGGCCTACAGCTATTGTCTGTTTGTGCTGGACCAGTGTTTAGACAGAATATTGGAACCAAAAATATCATGGGACAAAATATCGTTGTAAGACATATTGAGGACAAAAATATTGTGAAGGAAAGTTTCAATAGTTAAGCAAAGTTTTACTATAAGTTACTTTTTATATATGTACCTTGATAATATACGTAGATGTGGAATCTATACTTACATATTTTCACTTACCTTCTTGATATTTTGTTCCTCATTGGCTTTGACATGATATTCTGTCCACAACTTTTTTTTGGTTCTGATATTCTGTCAGTGATCCGCGGGACTAGGATACAGTTACAAGTTCAGGCCAACCACAATAGAGCGCGGGCGTGATACAGGTCCAGTTCAGTCCACTGAAGATAAAGATAGAACCTTGGGGTCAAGATGCAAAGTCTATGATGGCTGCACTGGGTCAAGGTCGTTGTATGTGTTAAACAGGAGCTGCTATGCGAGGTCGTGTGTGGAAATGTGACACATTGTTTCGATGCCGATAGGGCCCTCAATCAGGTGCTGTGATGCGATGGTGTCAAGATGCATTGCGCTGCGTTGGGCCGATGAACCACCAGTCTGGTGCTGTGATGTGGAGACTTGAGTCGGGCTGCGTCAGGCTGGGTTGCTGCTAGTGAAGCCACTGATCGAGAGCTACAATGTGAAGTCTGGCATGAATGTGCATTGTGCTGCGTTGGTTCAGATGAGCCTTCATTTGTGCCAGGAGGAGTGCACACTGATACCAGCCAAGAGTCCTGGACCTGGGAAGGCACCTTTTAGGGAACAGACACTCCAGCTGATGCCAGTAGAGGTCAGGCATGTCCAGTTGCAGATCAGCTGGGCAGATGTGCGGAGGACCCTGAAGCTTGTTGTCTCCAGTAGCTCAGACAAGAGGTCAGCGGACTGATAATTGGAGTCACTTGCGCTGCCTGGGATAAAGGGAGCAGGTCCAGTCTTTCTTCTCAAGAGCAGGGGCAGGCCTCAAGCAGCAGGGCAATCCTATGCAGAACAAGTCAGGCCATAAGGAGCAGGACAGTCCGGTCGTAGCAGCAGGTCAGTCATCTGGAGAACAAGGCAGGCCTTATGCAGCAGTGCAGTCATCTCGCAAACAAAGCAGCCTTTTTTCTGTGAAGTTGGCAGGCCCAGGATTGTACTGGAGAGTGGTTCAAGACGTCAAAAACTTATACCTGGGCTAACCATTGAAGTGACTGGATTCTGTATTCTAGCCCCACAAGTCCTTCCCCTGTCAAAGGTCCAGGAAGCCTGGGGTAACAAAAGCTTGTATCAGGATCCTTTGTGTGTGTACTGGAGGCAGCCTTTTGAAGCGTAAGGGGGGCAGAGAACAGCCCTGCCCCAGCCATTCTGGCAGGTTGGCCCATCTTGCCAACACTTAGTCCCAAGTTGTCTCTCTGTCTGAGAGGAATACACAAAGCCCAGCCGCGAAACCATGCACAGTCATGTGACTCTGGACACTGGCAGCAGGCACCAAATGATCAGGAGAAGAAAATGCCAACTTTCTAAAAATGCCATTTGAATTTTGACTTTGCCATTAAAAAGAATTTTAAATTACAATGCAGTTGAGTCCAAACAAGACATTCCTATCTGTTCCCAATCAAAGGTTAGCAGTTGTTAAATGTAGTAAAGTAACCCAATGTTTTCAAAAGAATGAGCGAGGCTGTAGAGTATTGAAAAACACATTTAGGAGTGTTTTACTACCAGGACATATAAAACTTAAAAACACATGTCCTACTTTTTAAATACAATGTACATGCCCTATGGGCTATTTAGAACCTATCTTAGGTGTTATTTATATGTGTTAAAGGGTTAAAAGGGAATGTTTAGGTTTTACAAAAGATTTATTCTGCAAAGTCAAGTTGGCAGTTTAAAGCTGCACTAAAGGCGGCAATTGCAGGCCTGAGGCATGTTTTAAAGTTCTAATTTAGTGGGTGTCACTATCAGTGCTGCATGGCCCACTAGTAGCATTTAATCTACAGGCCCTGAGTATATGTGGGCAACTTTACCATGTTTTTGGTAGAGAGCACAATCACTGTAGCACTGGTTATCAGTGGTAAAGTTCACAGAGTCCTAATGCCAACAAAAATGATTTCATAAATCAGGAGGGGTAAAGATAAAAAAAGTTTGGAGGTGGGTCCACACAGAGGGCCATGTTCAACAAAATCTATCTGTATAGTGTGCTTTTCGGAAAGAAATAAAGGGCCATGTTTATACTCTGTTTGCGCCGGATTTACGTCGTTTTTTTTAACGCAAATTCGACGCAAAACGAACTCCATATTTATACTCTGGCGTTAGACGCGTCTAGCGCCAAAGTTCATGGAGTTTGCGTCATTTTTTAGCGTGGACACCTACTTTGCATTAATGATATGCAAGGTAGGCGTTCCCTTCTAAAAAATGACTCCGAGGCATGTGCGCCGTATTTACACTCCCGGGCAAAAATGACGCCCGGGAGTGGGCGGGTCAAAAAAAATTACGTCCAGCCGCTTTTGCGTCGTTTTTTAACGCCTGGTCAGGGCAGGCGTTAAGGGACCTGTGGGCTCGGAAGGAGCCCAGAGGTGCCCTCCCATGCCCCCAGGGACACCCCCTGCCACCCTTGCCCACCCCAGGAGGACGCCCAAGGATGGAGGGACCCATCCCAGGGAACTTAAGGTAAGTTCAGGTAAGTAATTTTTTTTTTTGTGGCATAGGGGGGCCTGATTTGTGCATAAGTCCCTTGGGCATGGCCATTGGGCAAGGGGGCATGACTCCTGTCTTTGCTAAGACAGGAGTCATTTCAATGGGGGTCGGGAGTCAAAATAAATGGCGCAATTCGGGTTGAGGCGAAAATTTTGCCTCATCCTGACTTGCCCCATTTTTTGACGCCCAAGCTCCATATTCCCCTACGCCGGCGCTGCCTGGTGTAAGTCATTTTTTTTGACGCACACCAGGCAGCTCCGCCGGCTAACGCCGGCTAACGTCATTGAATAAATACGGCGCCCGCATGGCGCTTCAGAATGGCGTTAGCCGGCGTTAGATTTTTTGACGCACAACTGCGTTGGCGCAGTTGTGCATCGAAAAGTATAAATATGGCCCAAAATATTTTACATACATGTGCAAAGTGTGAAAGATAGTTTGCAAATTTATTTCCTCCTGTTACAGCACACAACTCACTAGGCCAGATTTTTTCATAACAATGACGACAATTCTATAAAACACAGACTGATCAACATATTAGTGGAGTGTGAAGCGTTCACTTTCCCAGGGAGCATTGAAGTCATCTGCAACGTTAGGCACATGTGCTGCTGGCTAGTGTTGTCTGTCTCCTTTTCAGATACAGTGTGACAAACAAAGACAGCAAGCGGCCTCGCTTCCTAAAGCAAGGCTGTAGTCTGAGAAACAGCATATAAGGCAGGACGAAAGGTAGTTGTATTAAAAGGCCACATTGGAAACTCATTTTCTGTGACACTTTTTGTGCTCATGTAGGCACTAGCCGGGAGGTTGGGAAAAGGGTATTTCGACATGAGTTGTTTCCATCATTAATTTGATCTAATGATTTCATATCGACAGGTTGCCAATTTGTAAAAAAAATTATTAATCATATTCTGGCTTTTGCAACATAACCTTCATATCAGCAATAACACATATGCATATAAATTGCAATAAAATGGGGCTGTAATATTTGATAAAGCCTTTTTTAAATATATAGGCCCTCATTACAACCCTGGCGGTTGGCGTTAAAGTGGTGGTATTACATACAACAGGGCGGCGGTAATTACCGCCAAATTATGTCCATGGCGGAAAGATCGCCGATAGACAGTCAATGTACCACACCGACTGCCAGGGCGGAAACAACAGCCACCATGGTGGTAGCCACCTACAGCCAGGCGGAAGTCAATGTTCCACCCTCCATATTAAGACCCTGGAAACCTCCCCCTTTTCCACGGTGGTACCAACAACATCAAAAGCCTGGGGGAAACAGACCTCAAAAGGGAAAGAACTCACCACTGGAGACACAGGGAACAACCACGCCGCCATGGAGCCTGCGCTGCATGTCTTCCCCATGATCTTTTACGTGCTGCTTCACCACGAACATCAATGCCGGCGAAGATGGCGACGGTGAGTATAGCCACCTAGCACACAAGGGAGGGGGGGAGGAAAAAGAAAGTGACACCCACAACACACACCCCCCCAACACCATACACACAATCAGCTGCATCACTAAAACTTTCTTACCCCGCAACTCAGATGAATAATGCGTGGACCAAAAGATTTTGAAAAAGTGAATGTAATGAGAGCAACACATCAAGAAAAATAATTTAGGCAAGAGAATAGATATATACATATGTACACAAAAAGGGACACAGCCCAGTCCACAATGTTCGTAGGTCAAATGGCCACAGGCCAAAGTCAAAGGCCACACATGTCACCTGCATCAACACGGAGAGAACACTGCAGGGGCATCAGTTGGTAAATAGGCAGGCACCTCAGGGGGACGTGGGACGGGGGCACCCCGCTGGCAGACCACGGGTTCCTGGAGGGGGCAACATGCTTTGTGCTTGGTCCTAGGGAGTGCAAGGTCACAGTCTCTTGAGGGGGTGACTTGCCCACTTTCTCTGGAGGGGGCAACATGCCCTGTGCTTGGTCCTGGGGAGTGCAAGGCCACAGTCTCTTGAGTGGGTGACTTGCCCACTTGCTCTGGAGGGGGCAACATGCCCTGTGCTTGGTCCTGGGGAGTGCAAGGCCATGGTCGCTCAGGTGGGTGACTTGCCCACTGATTCTGGAGGGGGCCTCATGCCCTGTGCTCTTGATCTTGGGGTGTCCTGGCTACGTGGCTGTCTGACCCACTGGTTCTGGAGTGGGCATCGTGCCCTGTGCTCTTGATCCCGGGGTGTCTTGGCTATATGGCTGTCTTACCCACTGCTTCTGGAGGGGGCATTGTTCCCTGTGATCTTGATTCTTGGGTGTCTTGGCTATGTGGGTATCTTACCCACTGGTTCTGGAGGGGGCCTTGTGCCCTGTGCTCTTGATCCTGGGGTGTCTTGGTGTTATGACATTAATTATGTTTGACCAATGACTTTGCGTTTCACCACTGCGCATATTAGTTGTTCAATGTTCACCAGTAGCACATTACATGTTGTATTCAGTTTAGCTGCCTATTGGCTTTAACATGGCGTTAGACATTACATTTTGTATTCAGTTTAGCTGCCTATTGGCTTTAACGTGGCATTAGACATTACATTTTGTATTCAGTTTAGCTGCCTATTGGCTTTAATGTGGAATTCGACATTGCAGTTGAGACATTGCAGATGAGCTGTGTTTTTCCACATGATAGACCAAGCTGTGTTTAACGTGATAAGAGAGCATATATTTTGTGTTTACCTCTCAATCCAGCCTGGGAACGAGCGAAGTTTGGAGACTTGGCCACTCTCCAAACTCTTGTTCGGTTCCCCAACTGAGCCAGCATGTTTAGACTAAGGGGCCTGTTTGCAGGCTTTTTAACGGTGTCCCTGGGCAGCAGCAAGGGGGAATTTTCCAGGACTTCAGTCAGGAGCAGACGTCAGCTGCCTGACCTCCTGTTTGGGTGGAACATCTCTTTCTCGCAGTTGAACAGGAGCCATCAACTTGCAGGCATAAGAAGGATGACAAGCAGTGATAGGCCCTACGGTGATGAATTTTTGACTTTTATTCTTTGCTTTGAAGTTATGCTATAATATAGTCACATGTATTTGTTGTGTACATTGCAATTGAGAAGTACTTTGATATATTTTGCTTCCATTGCTGTGACTACTTTTTAACGTGTGCTTCCCACCTACTAACGTCGTCTCTCAGGAACCTCGTGGTGAAGTAATAATAAATGTCTTCTTTAAAATAAGAAGTGCATTCCAGAGAAGTTTTGTCAGCTTGGTCATAAGATAAGAGAAGGAAAGCAAAACATTTGGCTATATGGCTGTCTTACCCGCTGGTTATGGAGGGGGCCTCAAACCCTGTGCTCTTCATCCTGGGGTGTCTTGGCTATGTGGGTGTCTTACCCACTGGTTCTAGAGGGGGCCTTGTGCCTTGTGATCTTGATTCTTGGGTGTCTTGGCTATGTGGGTATCTTACCCACTGGTTCTGGAGGGGGCCTTGTGCCCTGTGCTCTTGATCCTGGGGTGTCTTGGTGTTATGACATTAATTATGTTTGACCAATGACTTTGCGTTTCACCACTGCGCATATTAGTTGTTCAATGTTCACCAGTAGCACATTACATGTTGTATTCAGTTTAGCTGCCTATTGGCTTTAACATGGCGTTAGACATTACATTTTGTATTCAGTTTAGCTGCCTATTGGCTTTAACGTGGCATTAGACATTACATTTTGTATTCAGTTTAGCTGCCTATTGGCTTTAATGTGGAATTCGACATTGCAGTTGAGACATTGCAGATGAGCTGTGTTTTTCCACATGATAGACCAAGCTGTGTTTAACGTGATAAGAGAGCGTATATTTTGTGTTTACCTCTCAATCCAGCCTGGGAACGAGCGAAGTTTGGAGACTTGGCCACTCTCCAAACTCTTGTTCGGTTCCCCAACTGAGCCAGCATGTTTAGACTAAGGGGCCTGTTTGCAGGCTTTTTAACGGTGTCCCTGGGCAGCAGCAAGGGGGAATTTTCCAGGACTTCAGTCAGGAGCAGACGTCAGCTGCCTGACCTCCCGTTTGGGTGGAACATCTCTTTCTCGCAGTTGAACAGGAGCCATCAACTTGCAGGCATAAGAAGGATGACGAGCAGTGATAGGCCCTACGGTGATGAATTTTTGACTTTTATTCTTTGCTTTGAAGTTATGCTATAATATAGTCACATGTATTTGTTGTGTACATTGCAATTGAGAAGTACTTTGATATATTTTGCTTTCATTGCTGTGACTACTTTTCAACGTGTGCTTCCCACCTACTAACGTCGTCTCTCAGGAACCTCGTGGTGAAGTAATAATAAATGTCTTCTTTAAAATAAGAAGTGCATTCCAGAGAAGTTTTGTCAGCTTGGTCATAAGATAAGAGAAGGAAAGCAAAACATTTGGCTATATGGCTGTCTTACCCGCTGGTTATGGAGGGGGCCTCAAACCCTGTGCTCTTCATCCTGGGGTGTCTTGGCTATGTGGGTGTCTTACCCACTGGTTCTAGAGGGGGCCTTGTGCCTTGTGATCTTGATTCTTGGGTGTCTTGGCTATGTGGGTATCTTACCCACTGGTTCTGGAGGGGGCCTTGTGCCCTGTGCTCTTGATCCTGGGGTGTCTTGGTGTTATGACATTAATTATGTTTGACCAATGACTTTGCGTTTCACCACTGCGCATATTAGTTGTTCAATGTTCACCAGTAGCACATTACATGTTGTATTCAGTTTAGCTGCCTATTGGCTTTAACATGGCGTTAGACATTACATTTTGTATTCAGTTTAGCTGCCTATTGGCTTTAACGTGGCATTAGACATTACATTTTGTATTCAGTTTAGCTGCCTATTGGCTTTAATGTGGAATTCGACATTGCAGTTGAGACATTGCAGATGAGCTGTGTTTTTCCACATGATAGACCAAGCTGTGTTTAACGTGATAAGAGAGCGTATATTTTGTGTTTACCTCTCAATCCAGCCTGGGAACGAGCGAAGTTTGGAGACTTGGCCACTCTCCAAACTCTTGTTCGGTTCCCCAACTGAGCCAGCATGTTTAGACTAAGGGGCCTGTTTGCAGGCTTTTTAACGGTGTCCCTGGGCAGCAGCAAGGGGGAATTTTCCAGGACTTCAGTCAGGAGCAGACGTCAGCTGCCTGACCTCCCGTTTGGGTGGAACATCTCTTTCTCGCAGTTGAACAGGAGCCATCAACTTGCAGGCATAAGAAGGATGACGAGCAGTGATAGGCCCTACGGTGATGAATTTTTGACTTTTATTCTTTGCTTTGAAGTTATGCTATAATATAGTCACATGTATTTGTTGTGTACATTGCAATTGAGAAGTACTTTGATATATTTTGCTTTCATTGCTGTGACTACTTTTCAACGTGTGCTTCCCACCTACTAACGTCGTCTCTCAGGAACCTCGTGGTGAAGTAATAATAAATGTCTTCTTTAAAATAAGAAGTGCATTCCAGAGAAGTTTTGTCAGCTTGGTCATAAGATAAGAGAAGGAAAGCAAAACATTTGGCTATATGGCTGTCTTACCCGCTGGTTATGGAGGGGGCCTCAAACCCTGTGCTCTTCATCCTGGGGTGTCTTGGCTATGTGGGTGTCTTACCCACTGGTTCTAGAGGGGGCCTTGTGCCTTGTGCTCTAGATACAGGGGAGTGCAAGGTCACAGTCTCTCAGGTGGGTGTCATACCCACAGGATTTGCAGGGGGCAGGCCGCACAGCAGCCCATGGAGGCAGGATTACATACCGTCCACCGGAAGTGATGCCTGCTAAGTTTAGGTGGTGGTGCTACTGGTGGGGGGAGGCCCCTGACCATCCTGTGCAGCCTCAGACAGCTGCCCACTGGAGGTGGTGGTGCTGCTAGTGGGGGGGAGGCTCCTGTCGATTCCCAGCAGCCTCGGACGGCTGCACAACCATGGTTGGTGGTGGGGGCACCGTCACAGGTCCTGCCCCAGGCCCGTTTCTCTTCCTGCCTGCTGGTGCAGGCTCCTTGCTCTTTCTGGCAGCTGGGACAGGCTCCTTTCCCTTCTTAGCAGCTACTGGGGCAGGCTCCCTGCTTTTTCTGGCAGTTGGGGCTCGCTCCATTCCCTTCCTAGCAGCTGCTGTGGCAGGCTCCTTGCTTTTTCTGGCAGCTCGGGCGGGCTTCTTCACCTTATTAGCAGCTGCTGTGGCAGGCTCCTTACTCTTTCTGGCAGCTGGGTGAGGCTCCTTTCCCTTGAGGCTGCCTGGTGCACCTTCAGGACATGAGGCCTGTATCCTTTTCCACCACAAGTGGGTGTGGTGACGACTGGGCCAGTGGACTGGGTGGCTGAGGTGCTTGGCTGGGTTCTTCCCACCCTAGCCATACGTGCAGGATGGGGGGAGGGGGAGGGAAGAGGTCAAGCGTGGATAGGAAAGGGGTTTTAGGGACCTTGGGGTGGGAAGAGGGAGAAGGAATGGGATTGGAGGAAGAGGGAGTGGTTGTTGGATGTGTCTGCTGATTTTGGGTGCAGGTGAATGGGCTGGATGCTGTTGTGAGGTGGATGACTGTTGGGTGTCTGAGTGCTTGCGTTTGTGTACCTTAGGAGGGGGGACCAGACACAGTGGGAGAGGACACAGGGGACGTGTGCATGGCTGTTGTGGAGGTGTCTGCCAGTGAGGTGTGTGTTCTGCCTGGTGTGGTGATGATGCTGGTAGTGGATGATAATGTAGTGCATGCAGGTGTGAGTGTAGACGGAACTGGGAGGGAGGTGGAGGAGGAGGAGGAGGAGGAGGGGAAGACAGTGGAAATAGTGGATGCTGGTGTGTCTGTATCTGGATCGTGTTTGTGTGAGTGCCTATGGGATGAAGTGTGGTGCTTGTGTTTGCATATACCACTCTTGTGTGTTGTCTTGTGTGCATGCTCCTCTGCCTGTGTGCTTGGGATAGGTTTGAGTATGAGGAGAATGGGACTGGGAAGAGGAAGTTGGAGGGGGAATGGTACAAACAGGGACAATGGCTGCCATCAGAGAGGAGGCCAGAGCCTGGATTGATCTCTGTTGGGCCGCCAATCCACAGTGAATGCCCTCCAGGAATGCACTAGTCTGTTGCATCTGGGCTGCCAGCCCCTGGATGGCATTCACAATGGTTGACTGCCCTACAGAGATGGAGCTCAGGAAGTTAATAGCCTCCTCACTCAGGGCAGCAGGGCTAACTGGGGCAGGGCCTGAGGTGCCTGGGGTGAAGGAGATGCCCACCCTCCTGGGTGAGCGGGCACGGGCAACTCACTGAGGGGCTGCTGGGAGGGCGGTGCTGGTACGGGGTAGCGGCTGTACCTGTAGCTGGGGTGGTCACAAGGTGTCTGCCACCAGCAGGGAGCTTCCATTGGAGGAGGTATCTGTGTCAGAACTGTCCCCTCCAGTCTCCGCCGTGGTGCTCCCCTTACCCTCCGTTCCACGGGTGCCCTCAGCGTTGTGGACTCTGCCTCCTGGATCCTGTGGGATGTAGCTTCCTCCGTCATCAGTGCCTCTGCTCCTGCACCAGATGATACTAATGCACAAAAGGAGAGGGTGTCACGGTTTCGGGCAGGTCTGATAAGGACTCTGGTTGGGACACCCTTGAGGTCACCGAATATCCTAAAGAGGTAGTATACTGGGGAAGAAGAGCAGCTAAAGGCATACACGGAAAGGACAGCTATGAACAGGCACAAGAAAGTAAAAGCAGAGCAACCCTTGTGTGAACAAACAGGAAACAGATTACTAATGGACAAACATGCTGGGGTTGTACACAGAGTAAGGCGCAGAACCTCCCACAGTGACAGGGAATGTCAATGCCTCTGTGCAGTTTGCTCTTACAGATAGTCACCCTGCCAGCCCCATAGAAAGGGGGCAGCAGAAGTGATTCTGTCTCTGGACCCTAGAGCACAAACAAGGAAAGTACTTACATACACAAGACACGCTCTTGTGGGTCCAGCTGGAAAAACAGTGGCGATTCCTGAGAAAACATCAATAGTACACTGTCACTGTTAGGCACGAAAGACAACGTAAAACACTAAACAAGGATGGGGGCTGGAATTGCCTCCTGGATACCAGGAGCCAACCCCAGTACAAAGGAGGACACTTATACACTGGTGAAGACTGATAGAACACTTACCAGACACAAATAACAAAGAAGAAACGGAAACAGAAGGGAACAAACTAAGAGGCAGAGGCAAGAAATGGGAACAGGCTCAGGCTGAAGCAAAGGCAGGACTAGGACTTGAAAACAGGGTGCAAACTTCTGGCTGGAACAAGCAGAGATAGGACTGGGAAAACTGAGATCAGGCTGTGGCTGGAACAGGCAAGGACAGGACTGGAATACAGGGAGTAGGAATGAGTAGTAAACAGGACTGGGAAACAGAGAGCAGGTTCAGGCTGAAACAAGGCAGGAGCAGGGCAAAGAAACAGGGAGCAGGCTCTGGAAGAAACGAACAGGTACAAGGCTAAGAGATAGAGGGCAGACTCTGGCTGGAACAATCAGGAGCAGGGTAGAGAAACAGGAAACAGGATCAAGCTGGAACAGCACAGGAACAAAACTGGAACACCATCTGACAAGGGGTCTGTAACACAAAGGAATCGAACTCCAATGCACGACGAGGATCTTGAGGAAATGGCTGCTTATAAGCAGTTCCAAGCTGGGCTGCACAGGAGAGGTCTCAGGTGTGTGTAATTTCAGACAGTTGCAAGTCCTGGAGGAGAGGATCCAGGGAAAAGGAGCAACTGGACTTCTCCCATAGAAAACAATGGGAAACAGAATCCAGATTTTCCTAACTACCAGGCTGTGCATTATGGGAGTTGCAGTCCCAGGAAGCAACCTTAGTACTACACAAGTATACCATGGCCAAAAGAGAAACAAACAGGAGTCAGCAAGGGACTCTAGATACGTGTTTAAGGTGATTCCCAGGTTTCCGACAGTCCCCTTAAAGCATCCACTAGAAATGGGACGACAGAGTCGTAACAGTATACCACCTCCCACCAGTTTGCTCAAGAAGAGAAGGCGATCCTTTGGCTGAAAAAAGTTGAAGAGGAAAAGCCACAGCAAGAAAATCCAACCCCAACCTTGGTGGATAAGTTTACAGTCCTGCCATAGGTGAATCTTCCAATGAGCAAAGCATGTATTAATACCCATATGGGCTCTGATGTCTTTCCTCTTTATTGTTCGAGTGATATGGGAGGAGTGCATGGAGTTGGTTTCTGGTGAAGTGGATTCAGGAGCAAGGAGATCTGGAATGGCATTATGGGTGGTATTCTTTAGGACATTATTTTCCTGTTCAATACTTTCTTCTTTAAGGGGAAATAATTGGTGTATTAGTAACTGTCAGGTCTGTAACACCTTCCGACGAGCAGGATATGTCTGTTTCTGCAGCAGTATTTGCATTGGTTGTGGTCTGAGGTTTGCAAAACATAGAGACTTGGGAGACATGGGGAACTGGTGTTCTCAAGGTAACCTTGAAAAAGTCAGAACTTTCTTTCGTCTTAGATGACTTTGGAGTATTAAATTCAGGAGGAACAAGAGTTTTCTAGTCTTTAGAAACTGGATTAACATCTGAAAATGTAGAAGTTCCACAAGCTAATTCTTTAGGGTGATCTTCAGACAAGACTGAGATTTCTTCATTGCAAGTGCTCTGTGGTGTATTTGTGATATCAGAAATGGTTTCTTTGCAAAGTGTTTCTACTACAGGTAGTTGATCTTCAACTCTGTTAACACTGAAAGGTTGTTCTTTGGAAAGAAATAGAAATGGAGTCTCTTCAGAAATCGCCTTTATACATTTACCTAAATTTTCAGCTCTAGCCTTTGAATTGATGATGGTTTCTTGCAATAAAACACTAAGAACAGTACTTATCATCAGATCTTCGAATACAAGATTTAAATTCAAGTCTTTAGTTTTAGTGGGACATATTACATCTCTCAGTACTTGAGCTTTGGTTTCAGATTGGTGTTTTTCGGGAGTCTTTAATTTCAGAGAAACAGCAGGTGGCATTGGTGTGGCTGGTTTTACATCAAAATCAGATACCGGTAGTTCAAAGATCTGTTCTTCACTAACCGTTGAGCTAGAAACAGGATACACAGTGGCAGGGAACAGCAAGTCAGGATCAGTGGTTGAGGCTGTAACTGGGTCTAGTTCTAGGAGAGGGCTCTCATTTCTTATGACAGGCTGTTTAGTTTCAGATTGCTGGCTTTCTTCCTCGTCTGAAATCTCCACGGTTTGCTTTGACATAGAAGAGATTTTTAAACTTTCTGAGAAGTCCATTACATTCTTAGTAACTGCATGTATTTCTTCATGGTCAGAAAAATCCATTAATTCACTTGAAACAGGAACTGTCTCTTCATTATCTGAAAAATCTATGATATTGTTTGAAAGGGCAGGAGTATCCCCACAATCAGAAAATTCTGGTGTGTGCGCCATTTGAACAGCCCTGTCCGCAGGTTTGTTCACCATAGGGCAGGAATCACTGTCATCACTAGATTCAGATTCTTCAACTCTGTTGCACAACTTGCCCTTAATCTCCAGTAAATTCATATCTTGGTTTCTTATGGTGCAGCTATTGGAGTCTTCATCAGAACTCTCTTCTGCCTTTGGCTTTATTTGTTCTGATAGAGGGACTGAGACACTTCCTTCTGAAGACTCTGATCCATCCTCTGAATCAAAAGCTGTCAAATCTCTCAGAGATGTCATAGATTCAGTCAACTGTACCGGGATATTCTCTGGAGAACTACAAGCTGAGAGAGAGTCTGAAAAAGAGGCTGATATATTTATAACTGGAGCTGTCTTTTGACTGTCAATAATAGAAGGGACAATCTGCTCTATAGTAGTCTTTGGAGAGGCACATGAAGTAGCATACTGTTCTTTGAGCCAAACCTGGTGATCATTTTCTTTTTTCAGGTTTTCAAATTGCCTTGCAGTAGTTTCCATCAGCTGCTCTGTTAGTTCTTCTACCTTACAGATAAACAGAATGTCTGGTTCTGGCAATAGTGAAATATGCATTGATGAAAAGAGCCCATGGGCAAGATTTCTAGTGTATGTTCTAACATATTCATCATAGAAGTCCAATATCTGCCTTTTAATCTGCCAAACTGCTCTTTTAGTGTGTGTATGCCCATATTGCTATCAAACCCACTCAGAATAGAAAAGGGTTTAGCAGAGCTTTTAGGGATTGAGACTGGTGTATTATCATCCAGTTTGGGAAGAGCACAAGCCTTTTGAGTTGAACTAAGGAATCCCACAGTCTTTACTGATCCCTTTGATACAGGTTCTATTCTGCTGACTTGAAAGCTCTGAAGGACAGGTAGGTCTTTATAAGAGTCAGCTCTGCACTTTGAATTCTGAGAAACTGGCCTAGATGGACTGAAGCACTCAACAGAAAACAAGGGAATCCCTAGTGTGGCTTCTTGAACAGTTTCAGGGTTCTTTGTTTTGGCAGAGTCCTGGAAGTGAACTTGGGATGCACTAGCATGAAGCAAGGAATTAACCAGTTTTTCTTGAGAGTAAATGTCTTGTGCAGAAGTAGCAAAAGCACTTTCACTGTTAGGAACATTCTCCCCTGTCTGAGGTAATAGAACCTCCAAAAACTCATTATTGCTTTGTAATTCTTCTACAGACAGGGATTGGGGGTCATAATCACAGATATCATAATAGTTGAACATTGATGGATCAGCAGGCCACACAATGTAGTTCTGAATTTGCAATCTTTGATTTTCTTTAACAAGTCTATCCTTTAAACTAAGGCCTTTTTAGAGGTCTTCAGAGAATGTAAAGGTTTAGAAAGGGGTGTCTTAACATGACAGGAAAGCATTTTAGGTCTGTGTGTGCCTTTGCTGCCTGGGGAGCTTGACATTTTTGGGTCGTGCATTCTGTCACGGTTTCGAGCAGGTCTTATCAGGACTCTGGTTGGGACACCCCTTGAGGTCACCGAATATCCTAAAGAGGTATTATACTGGGGAAGAAGAGCAGCTAAAGCCATACACGGAAAGGACAGCTATGAACAGGCACAAGAAAGTAAAAGCAGAGCAACCCTTGTGTGAACAAACAGGAAACAGATTACTAATGAACAAACACGCTGGGGTTGTACACAGAGTGAGGCGCAGAACCTCCCACAGTGACAGGGAATGTCAATGCCTCTGTGAAGTTTGCTCTTACAGATAGTCACCCTGCCAGCCCCATAGAAAGGGGGCAGCAGAAGTGATTCTGTCTCTGGACCCTAGAGCACAAACAAGGAAAGTACTTACATACACAAGACACGCTCTTGTGGGTCCAGCTGGAAACACAGTGGCGATTCCTGAGAAAACAGCAATAGCACACTGTCACTGTTAGGCACGAAAGACAACGTAAAACACTAAATAAGGATGGGGGCTGGAATTGCCTCCTGGATACCAGGAGCCAACCCCAGTACAAAGGAGGACACTTATACACTGGTGAAGACTGATAGAACACTTACCAGACACAAATAACCAAGAAGAAACGGAAACAGAAGGGAACAAACTAAGAGGCAGAGGCAAGAACTGGGAACAGGCTCAGGCTGAAGCAAAGGCAGGACTAGGACTTGAAAACAGGGTGCAAACTTCTGGCTGGAACAAACAGAAATAGGACTGGGAAAACTGAGAGTAGGCTCTTGCTGGAACAGGCAAGGTCAGGACTGGAATACAGGGAGTAGGAATGAGTAGTAAACAGGACTGGGAAACAGAGAGCAGGTTCAGGCTGAAGCAAGGCAGGAGCAGGGCAGAGAAACAGGGAGCAGGCTCTGGAAGAAACAAACAGGTACAAGGCTAAGAGATAGGGGGCAGACTCTGGTTGGAACAATCAGGAGCAGGGCAGAGAAACAGGAAACAGGATCAAGCTGGAACAGCACAGGAACAAAATTGGAACACCATCCGACAAGGGGTCTGTAAAACAAAGGAATTGAACTCCAATGCACAACGAGGATCTTGAGGAAATGGCTGCTTATAAGCAGTTCCAAGCTGGGCTGCACAGGAGAGGTCTCAGGAGTGTGTAATTTCAGACAGTTGCAAGTCCTGGAGGAGAGGATCCGGGGAAAAGGTGCAACTGGACTTCTCCCATAGAAAACAATGGGAAACAGAATCCAGGTTTTCCTGACTACCAGGCTGTGCATTATGGGAGTTGTAGTCCCAGGAAGCAACTGTGGTACTACATAAGTATACCATGGCCAAAAGAGAAACAAACAGGAGTCAGCAAGGGACTCTAGATATGTGTTTACGGTGATTCCCAGGGTTCTGACAGTCCCCTTACAGCGCCCCCTAGAAATGGGATGACAGAGTCGTAACAGAGGGTGACAAAACAAAAACAGGGGGGAAGAGACAAAGGATACACTTGGTTAATGGCTGCACCAACAGCACCGCTGGCGTGCACAGCACCCTCACACACAGCACATCTGGGGCCCACCCAGCCCTGGCCAGTAGTGGATGCCTACGAGCTAGGTAGCAAAATATTCCCTTCTGAACCCTAGCTACCAGGGGACGTATGCTGCAATGTCATGCATGGCCTAGGGGCTCCCACTGACACACATCCCCCACCCGGATACCACCCAACCATGCGTAAGTTGTAATGATGGGCACTGTACCCACTCCCTTGTGGCTGCTGTGATGCCCTCAAGCGTCCATCCAGCTCAGGATAGGCCACCACCAGTATGCAGGCCATCAGGGGGGTCAGGGTTCGACGAGCACCCCTTCATTGTTGGGAGGCCTTCCCCAGCTGGGCCTCTGCCGTCTTCCGTGCCCAGCGTCTCAGGTCCTCCTACCGTTTCCGACAGTGGGTGCTCCACCTGCCGTAGACCCCCTGGGTCCGCATGTCCTTTACTATGGCACGCCATATACCCTTCTTTTGATGGGCGCTGACCTGCGGAGGAAAACACACAAGAAAATAGAATTAGTCACCATAACCCTTCACATCACCATTTACACACACATGGCCCAGCACACAACCAATACACCGCCCAGAGGACATCCACCCACCCCTCCTTACACGAGGCCTTCACATACACCACTCCATGCATTCATGCCACATGCATCATGTCCACAGTGTACTCACTTGTGGGTCTGAAGGCTCATACAGCAGTCCATACTGGGTAGGACCTCATCCACCAGTCTCTCCAACTCCACCAAAGTGAAGGCTTGGGCCCTTTCCCCAGTCACACGGGCCATGGTAGGTTCCAGACACAGGTCACAGCAGCACATGCAGTGTAGGTCCTCTCCTGTTGAACATCAGGTAGCAAGTGAGGGATCAGATAGAAAATGGCGGTCACGTCCATTGTGGTGCATACCGTCACCGCCGACGTAGATCACCATTGGCCACTGTAACCCATAGGACCCAATGTTATCCAATTGGGAGTTGCACGCCGGTTCCCGACCGCCTCCCACAACAGCACACAACGTCAGTGGAATTACCTCACTTCCACCTGTCCCTCCACACAGGACAGGCGGACGCCATATCAGGGGGGGAGGGCCTGGATATTTTCTGCCCATTACAGGTTTAGTTTTGTTTAGTTTAGGAAATTTATAGTGTGCATGGCCACCTGGAGGCCTCCCAGCGCTGAAATGTAAGTCAAAGCTCAAAGCGAAGTCCCAAAGAAAGGTCCATGATGAACATAAAAATGTCTTCAGTTTCCTACGAAAAAGTAGTTCGGGGTGTTCTTGACGGAGTTCTAAGGGGAGAGTTTCAGAGATGTGCGGCTTTGACTAGGAAGGAGTTACCTCCCCATATAGTTCTCTTGAAGCGTGGAATGTGGGCCAGCAAAGCAGTGGAGGATCTCAAGGGCTTTGCTGGAACGTAAAATGGCATGCTTTGCCTAAGGCATTTGGGGCCCTGTGATATTATTAATTGTGTTTGACTAATGACTTTGTGTTTCACCACTGCGCATATTAGTGGCTCAATGTTCACCAGTAGCACATTACATGTTGTATTCAGTTTAGCTGCCTATTGGCTTTAACATGGCATTAGCCATTACATTATGTATTCATTTTAGCTGCCTATTGGCTTTAACATGACATTAGAAATTACATTTGGTATTTAGGTTAGCTACCTATTGGCTTTAACGTGGAGTTAGACATTGTAGTTGAGACATTGCAGATGAGCTGTGTTTTTCCAAGCTGTGTTTTTCCACATGATAGACAAAGCTGTGTTTTTCACACCAAAGTCTAGCTGATAAGAGAACATACATTTGGTGTTTCCTTTCTGCTCAGCCTTGGGAAAAGGAGGGGTCTAGGAGATCTGGCCAGTCTCCAAAGGCTTGCCTTCCTTTCCCGAGTCTGAGAGGAGGGGGCACGTTTTTGGAACGATGGCCCTGGGCAACAGCGAAGGAGAAAATATCTTGACTTCAGACAGGAACGGATGTCAGTTGCCTGTCCCCGTTTGGGTAGAAAATCTCTTTCTCGTAGTTGAACCGGAGTCATCAACTTGCAGGTCCCAGAAAGATGAAACAGTGATAGGCCCTACGGTGATGCAATTTTGACTTTTATGCTTTGCTTTAAAGTTATGCTATAATATAATCACATGTATTTGCTGTGTGCATTGCAACTGAGAAGTACTTTGATGTATTTTGCTTTCATTGCTGCGACTACTTTTGAACATGTGCTTCCAACCTACTAATTTCGTCTTTCAGGAACCTCGTGGTGAAGTAATAATAACAATAAATGTCTTCTTTAAACTGAGAAGTGCATTCCAGAGAGGTTTTGTAAGCTTGGTCATAAGATAAGAGAAGGAAAGCAGAACAAGCCCTTGTTATGGAGTGCGTTGTGAGTCATGCATAGGGCCTTGAAGTTAATCTGCTGCTTTAGTGGAAGCCAGTGAAGGGAGGCTAAAGCAGGTTTGGCCAATATATATCTAGGTGTATTCGTGAGTAATTGCGCAGCTGCGTTTTGCACTACCTGCAGTCTCCTTTTCACGTAGCCAGGGGAGCTGATGAAGAGGGAGTTGCCATAATCCAGATGTGTCAATATGAAAGCCTGGATAATAAGTCTTCTAGCACAGAAAGGCAAAAGATTGAGAATTTTCCTTTAGTTCTTAAGAGGCCAAAGTAGGATGAGTCGAGCTTACTGGATTGATGGTCCATTGTGAGGCGAGGACCTAGCCAAAAACCTAGGCTCTTGTCTTTAGGGGGCGGAAGATTATGAAAGTCCTCCAAGAATGATACAGGAGTGTTGGAGGGGGCACAGTTGCCCACGATCATTACTTCCGATTTTGTATCGTTGAGTTTGAGTTTGGGTTCTATCATCCATTTATCTACATCCACCAGACAGGATGAGAGATTTGATTGGGAGGTATTTCCGGCATTTGAGAGCGACAGTACTAGCTGAGTATTGTCAGCATATGAGACCAAAGAGAGACCGTGGGGTTCCACAACTTTGGCCATAGAAGAAAGATAAATATTAAAAAGAATGGTGAAAACCAACACAATACTGTGCCTTCCATTCCTAAAGCAGAGAGTCTTTGAAGGAGAATGTTGTGATCCACCGTGTCAAATGTGGCACTGAGGTCTAATAAGATAAAAGCTGCGTGTCCACCCCGATCTAGCAGTTGGCGGGTATTTTCCATGACCGTTAATAAGGCTGATTCTGTACTATGCAGGGGTCTGAATCCCATTTGAGAGGGGTGCAGAAGCTCATGATCTTCCAAGAAACTGGTTAACTGGTTATTGACATGCTTTTCCATCATCTTAGAAAGGATAGGAAGAAGAGATATGGGTCTTTAGCTGCTCAGCTGCAAGGGATCAAGTGTAGGTTTCTTCAATAAAGATTTGACAATGGCATGTTTCAAAGGCTGAGGTATAGAACCAGAAGTTAAGAAATAATTTAAGATAATTGTCAATATAGGAGATATTACGTTGGAGGCCATCGCTAGGATGTAAGGTGGAGCGGGGTCAAAAGGCGATCCCGATTTTATATTGTGCAAGTAGTTGGTGACAAGGGCCTCAGTCATAAGCTGAAAGACTGGAAATTAGGCCGTTAGGACTTGGGAGTCTTTGTGAAAGTAACGATCTATTTCTTGACCAGGAGTGACCGGGAAAGAAGAATAGATGTCAATAATCTTTTTCTGGAAGAAATCCGCCAGGTTGCTTCTGTGAGCAGTGTAGGCCTCTATAGGAATGTCACCCGAAGGAGTATGAGTGAGCTCTTTAAAGATCATAAAGATCTCTTTGTGGGAATTTGCAGAATGTTCGTTTCTACAGCTATAGAATATAGTTTGCGCAGATTTAATTTCCTCGTGGAAGGCTCTGATAGCTGCCCTATGTTGTTTTTTGGAGGCAATGCTATAATCTCTTCTACACCTTCTTTCTAGCTTCTTACACTCTTTTTTTTGTTCAGACAGTTGGGACGTAAATAGGGCTTGGACTTATGATTAATCTTTCTAACAATCATCTTAACTAGAAGGGGAGTGTCTAAAGAAGTTGATATTCAGTTATTAAAATTTTCTATGAGGCCAAAGCTGGAGTCATTACAGTTGGTAGGTGAAAGGCGAAGGGTATCCTGCCATTCCCCGGGTTCCAGTTTTGACCATTGACAGGAAGTTGACTTTGTGGGAAGTTGGTAAGTAGAAGGAGCACCACAGGGTAGTGTGAATGACAGTAGGTAATGATCTGTCCAAAGCAGGGGGAGAGGCGTATGAAAGAGGAGATTAGAAAGGTTGCTAAGCTAAACTAAGTCAATGGTATGACCTTTGATATGGGTGGGTCCCATAGTGAGCTGAGTCAGGTCTAATGAAGCCAAGTTGGAAAGAAGTGATTTAGTAGATGGACAGTGCATGTCGTCTAAGTGGATGTTAAAGTCTCCGAGTATGGTGAAGTTGGAGGTTTTGCAAGAAATATCAGCTACAAGGTCTGGCAAGGCCTGTACAAAGCTCCCATAGGGACCGGGAGGGCAGTAGATGAGTATTCCAGATAAGGTAAATGGGGCATTGAGGGTTAAAGAAAAAAGCAAGCTTTCACAGTCGGGATGTCCAGAGGAGTGGTAGAGAATTTGATGGAATTCTTGTGAATAATGGCAATACCTCCACCCCTCGCCTGGGGTCTATCTAAGCGAATAATAGTATATTCCTGAGGTAGGGACCTTACTACTGCGGGGAAAGAGTCTTTGTTAGGCCAAGTTTCCATCAGAAACAGAATATCTGGGATGCATTCTTCTAGTAATGAAAAGATGTGTAAACTGTGCGCTGGTAAAGAGCAGCAGTTAACCAGAAGAAAATTCCCCAATTGTTCATTGATGTTAATCGTGGGGGGACAGGTTGGAAGAGGGAGTCCAAGTACAGTTCTGACAGGCCCAGTTTGCAGATTCAAGAGCGCAGACAGAATGGACTGTATCTGGATGAAAGTTGTTGTATGTCAACAACTGTTGGCAAGAATAAACTAACCTTTTAGAGTCACCACCAGCAGTATATCTGGTCTCTGGTATCTGTCAGGCGCGGAAGGGAGCAGATGGGCTTGCCTAAGGCGCACCTTTGGCGCCCCTGCGGCACACCCACTGCACACGCCCCTTGCGTGCCTGGCGCGTAGGTCAGTTTATATTAAGCATCTAAAATAGATGCCGACAACTAGACCTCCAACCAATATGGCGGGCAGAAAAGGAACTGCAGAGAGAAAATTAAAAAAAGTAAACTGGAGGAGCGCTGCCGAGTGCCTCTGAACACGGACACCGGCAGTGAAGAAAAAAACCCTGTAACACCAATAAGAGGGTTAAAATAGTTAAAATACCAATAAGTGTAGAAGGGCAGGTTCTGGCACAATAAATATTGCAAGTGAGCTGAAACTTGAGGCTATCAGCGAGAGCAATTACATACCTTAACAGCATGCTAGTTAACAGCATGCAAAGTTCTGTTGTTCATTGTTCAGTTTGTGACCGGCTCCTCACTCTTTTGCCCCATAGATTGCTACTGCTGCGGATGAATAGGAGATGGAGACATACCCTGTGTACAGACCCCTGGTGGACTTTGCAACAATGGAGGACAGGCACATTATCCTCACCTATAGACTTGACAGGGCCACAATCACAGAGCTTTGTGCCCAATTGGAGTCAGACCTGGTATCTGCTATCCGTCACCCCACTGGGATCCCTCCTCTTGTGCAAGTTCTAAAAATGCTCCATTTCTTGGCAACTGGTTCTTTCCAAGTGACAGTGGGCTTGGCAGCAGGAATGTCACAGCCAATGTTCTCAATAGTGCTTACAAGAGTTTTTTCTGCCCTGATTAAGCACATGTGCAGCTACATTGTATTTCCCCATGTTGAAGATGTTGCCACAGTGAAGGCCGAGTTCTATGCAATGGGACATATCCCCAACATCATTGGGGTGGTTGATGGAACACATATTGCATTTGTCCGCCACCGCCCTGTCAGAATGAGAAGGTGTTCAGAAATCGGAAGAGTTTCCACTCTATGAATGTACAGATGGTGTGCTTGGCGGACCAGTACATCTCCCACGTCAATGCTAAGTATCCAGGCTCGGTACATGATGCCTTTGTCCTGAGGAATAGCAGCATCCCAAAATGTGATTGCCCGACTACAGAAGCACAGGGTGTGGCTAATAGGTGAGCCCTGGTTCCCACCCAGTAAATGTTGATGTATGGGTATGGTGTGGGCCATGTGGGATACTGTGTGGCTAAATGTCGTCCCTCTACATTTGCAGGTGACTTTAGTTACCCCAACCTATCATGGCTGCTGACCCCTAGGAGGAATGCCAGGACAATGGCAGAAGAACGTTATAATGAGGCTCATGGATGAATCAGAAGGATAATAGAAAGGACCTTTGGCCTCCTGAAGGCCAGGTTCCGGTGCCTCCATCTAACAGTTGGATCCCTGTGCTACTCGCCCAAGAAGGTCTGCCAGATAGTAGTGGCATGCTGGGTGTTGCACAAGCTTGCCCTGAGATGCCATGTGCCTTTTCTGCAGGAGGAGGAGTCTGGAGATGCCCGTGTTGCAGCAGTGGACCCTGTGGACAGTGAGAATGAGAAGGCAGAGGATGAGGACAACAGAACATCAGTGATCAGACAATACTTCCAATGACACACAGGTAAGACAGTGTTGCTTCATATTTCAATTGAATTTGTTGGAATTTCTGTGGCACTGGCATGCTGTTATTTCCCACTGCTGCGCCCACTTACTGTACCCTTTTACAATTCATTTTGCAGGTGTTGGTGCCCTGACATATGCTCCTGTTGTGATCACAGCAGCCAGTTACAGGTCATTAATCTATGCTCATTTAGTGTACAGTTGAATTGCAAGGTTTGTAGCTGTTAAAATGAATACATACTTGAAAACGTTGACATACTCCAAACTTCTATTTTTTGCAAGGGTGTTTATTGAAGTGCTAAAATATTGAGCAGCAAGTGCAAGGGGATGGGGTGATGATGGAGGAAAGTCCAGGGTATTGTTCCAGTCTATTTGTAGCACAGATGCATTGTCCACACTGCTGATTGACGTGTCCTGGGGGCAGAGAAGTGGGTACGCTGGGTGGGTGCTGTGGTGTTGTTTCCTGATAGGGGAGGCTCTGTGGTGGTGTGTGACTGGGCCTGGGTAACCGGCTGTCCAGAGGTCCCTGATGGGCCAGGTTGGTCATCCAGATCCTGAAGACCAAAGTTGCTGTCATCACAGTGGGCCTCTTCTGTTGGGGGACTGGATATTGCTGGCACCTCCTCTCCGCTGACATTGGCTGGCGTACCTTTGGGGATGTAAATGATGTGTTAAGGTTTCTGTGTCTGACATTTTGTGCATCCGTGACTTGCCCTCTTTGGTTGTATTTGCCCTGGCAGCTTTCACTTGTGTATGTTGGTGTATGGTGGGATAGCTCATTCTCTATAGTGTGCATGCTTTAGTGATGAGTGTCCAGGCAGGGCTGTGAGGGGTGTCCATGATTTGGTAGAACATGCAGGGCTTGGCATTGGGATGAGGGAGATGTGATGATGGGGTATATGGGTAGTGGTGGAGTGATGGGAGGGTAGGGGGTATGTGATGGCATGCAGGTAGGGGGTGATTGTAGTAGAGAGTTGACTTACCAGAGTTCAGTCCTCCTCCTACTCCGGCCAGGCCCTCAGGATGCAGTATTGCCAAAACTTGCTCCTCCCATTTTGTTAGTTGTGGAGGAGGAGGTGGGGGTGCACCGCCAGTCCTCTGTGCAGCGAGTTGGTATCTTGCTGCAATGTAACGTACCTTCCCCCGTAGGTCATTCCACCGCTTCCTGATGTCATCCCTGGTTCTTGGGTGCTGTCCCACGGCATTGACCCTGTCCACGATTCTCTGCCATAGCTCCATCTTCCTTGCAATGGATATTTGCTGCACCTGTGCTCCAAATAGCTGTGGCTCTACCCTGATGATTTCTTCCACCATGACCTGTAGCTCCACCTCTGTGAAGCAGGGGTGTCTTTGTGGTGCCATGGGTGTTGTGCGAGGTGTTTAGGTGAGGGTGTGTTGGGTAATGTGTTGGGGTGTGTGATGTGGGGTGCGTGAGTGGTGTATAGGTGTGAGTAGCGTGTGGCTCTGGTTGTGTCTGTGGACTTGCTGTCTCTTTGGTGGCAATTGTTTGTAATGGTAAAGGGTTGTGGGTAATGTGGGTGTGTGTTTTATAGTGGTATGAGTGGGTGGGTGTGGTGTGTGTATGGGTGTCAGGTGTGTGTTGTTTGAATTGTCCAATGTGGTGTTGTTTTGTTTGTGTGTGTCGATTTTGAGCGCAGCGGATGACGTTTATGGTACGGCAGGGAACGGTTTGGTTTTGAGAGAGGGATCTTGGCCAATTCCATCGTGTTCCTTTCAAAAATAACTTAAAGTAGCCAGCATTCTTGAACAACCAACTGCGGAGTGAGAGGTGGGTTGGGGTTCTAGAAATCTCCTCTCTGGCTTGTTTAAGGTATATAGGAGACCCAGGATTGACGGTGAGGAGATTCAGAGACCTTGTTTCAGAGTCAGAACGCTGACGCCTGTCATCCTTTCCGTGAGGGTAGATTAGATCTCTCTTTCTCTTGGCAGTCAATCTGGGATCTACGACTTGAAGTTGGTGAGAGAAAGTTGAAGGAGCAACTGTGCCCCATGGTGATGAATTTTTACTAATTATCTGCTTTGCATTGTGTATGTTTATACATATATATATAAATATATATATATATATGTATATACATATATATCTATGTGTCTTTGCATATATATTTGGGTTTATAGATTGAAGATTCTTCTCAAATGTTTTAATTTCATTGTTGCACACATTTTAAACATGCACTTTCAGTTGTACTGACCTTCCTTTACGAGCCCTGCAGAGTGATTTATTAAATGTATTTCCTAGACTAAGAGTTGCATTCCAGAGATTATTTTCAGTGTGTGTGTAGTTCAACCTGGTCAGCAGTGAAGCAAAACAGATCCCAACGCCATATTTACCTCCCGGGGAAGAAACGACGCACGGGTGGGAGGCAGACCAAAATAATGGTGTTGAGCATGATTAGCATCATTATTTACCGCCTGGGTCAGACCAGGCATTAGAGTGCAGGTAGGCCCATTTCCATGGTGAAACACCGTGGAATGGGCACAAAAGATGCCCACCCCAAACCCCAGCAACACCACCACCCACTCCACAGAGACACTACAGGAGGAGGGAGCCCATCCCAGGTAAGTGTTTGTGTATGTGTGTGTGGTGTGCCATAAGGGGCTCCTTACATGGGGCCCTCTGGCTGGTACTTGGTATGTAGGGCTTGCCCAGGGGACACTGGTCCCCTGTGGTGGGCATTGGGGTGTGGGCATGACTCCTGTCTAAACTGAGACAGAAGTCATTTTGTGGCTGCTTGTGCATCAGAAAATGACGCTAGGCTGACTAGAGTCAGACTTTTTGCTGCTCACTAGCCCAACGTCATTTGTGACCCACTAACGCCATTTCCCGTAACGCCAACCAACTCCCCCCACCCCCCCAGCTAGCGTCTTTTTTTTACGCCAGCCATTCCTTAGCGCCATTGTGTGTCATTTTATAAATACGGTGCACGGATGGCGTTAGGAAATGCTGTTAGCTTGCGTTAAGAAAAATGATGCACAACTGACCTTACAGTTTTAAATAACGTGGTACACAAATATCATAGATATATTATTGACTATGAAATGAAATCAAATGTATAAAGCACAAATGTACCAAAAGGCATCAACGCACTGTATCCACTAGAAACCCCCAGCCTGGGAAGATCATGAGCAGCCAAACAGAAAGGGCCTTTAGTCTCTACATAACAAAACGCCAAGTTTTTAGACTCTTTCTAAAAGCCAAACGGTGCTCCATACATGTTAAGTGATGGGGAAAAGTGTTCAACAGTGTAGCTGTAGCTACTGAAAAAGATCTACCACCCAGTTTAGCCCACCAAAATGTTTGAACTAACTGAAGATTGTGTTTTCCTGAACAAAGGGCCAGATGTATCAAAGCTTTTTGCATTCGCAAATGGTGTGAATACCTGTGTGCGAATGCAAAAAGCCATTTCAGAATGTATCAAAGGCATTCTAAATGCAATTTTAAGGAATCGCTAAAATAGCGAATCCTTAAAATTGCGACCCTGTTTAGAGAGTCGCAAATTGCGACTCTCTAAATAAGAAATCACAAATAAGGAATCCTTATTTGCGATTTCTAAAGCACATGTAACAAGCAATTCCTGAATGCGAATTGGGCATTAAGGAATCGCTATTTAACACCAAGTTGAACTTGGTGGTAACCATGTTCAAATTTAAAAAATGCATTAAAATGCATTTTTAAAATTTACATGTAAAGCACACATGCCCTTATGGCATGTGTGCACCTTACATGTTGTAAAAATATATTTTGGGGTGCAGCAGAGGGGGCCTAAGGCCCCCAGCACCCTGGACTTTGAATTTCCAAAAATTGCGAATTGCAGATAGGAATTCGCAATTTTGGAAATGAAAAAGTTTTGTAAATATGGGCCTACAGGCCCATAGGTGCGAATGGGGGACGGTATCGCAATTTGCGATTCGGTAATAGCATTTGCGATTTTTAAGAAATTGCTATTACCGAATCGCAAATGTGATACATTACATTTTGCGAATCAGAAATAGCGATTTCTTAAAAATCGCTATTTCCGATTCGCAAAAGGCCTTTTTTATACATCTCGCCCCTAGTGTCCTGGTCGAAGAGTGCCATTAAAACTATGACCTAATGAACCAGTGTCCTCAGCTATGCAGGGATTTATGATTGAAACAGAGGGACTTAAACATGTTTTACTTCCTAGCTAATCTAGTTTAGAGAGCTTGCCAGAGACTGACTGGTATTTGGTTATATCCAACATAAGCTGAGCTGATGCATTTTGGACAATTTGCAGCATTCTCATAGGAAATGTATTGATATTCAAATAGAGTGTTACAGTAATCGATCCCTGATGAAATCATGGCAGGAACCAGTGTTTTCCGTGCTCTCAATAGGATATATCGAAACATTTTCCTTAACAATCGAATCGAATCATATTGAAATATGAGAATATCGTTAGATTCACCTGAAGATCGAGGGAAAGTTGTTGAGCTACCAAAATATTCTGATGTTAGGTATAAAGGAGGGGGACCCGTGCGCCCTTCTCCCTTATTAAAGCCCCCAATGCTCCTAGGACCTGGCCCACCCCGGGGCTATTTAAAAGAAAAGGGTGGGAAACTGCTCTTTTTTTTAATGTTGGTAAAATCTGAAACCACAATTTTTTCTGATGTTCAAAACAAAAACAACAGATTTTTAGCCCTGGGACACCAGCACCAGAGCTAAGGGGTCAGAGTGTTACTACCCTGGCCCTTTTCTTTTTTTTTTTTTTCTTTGTTTTCTGGGACTCAGCTAAACCTGATTCCCAATATGGCTGCCAAGGCATCCTGCTTTAAGTGTTGGCAGCTAATCAGATTTCAGCACAGGTACAGGTGGGTCCACAGCGGATCTGCATCCCTACATATACGTATATTTTTTTAACTCTGCTTTCTCCAAAACTACTGAAGGGATTTACACCACATCACAAAAGCTTGCTTTCCTGAGCAAGACCTAGCTTTCTGCCAAATTTGGTGTAATTACGTTCAGCGGTTCTAGCTGTAGTTGTGTTAAAAAAAAATTGGGGAAAAGGGCCCACCCCCCTTTTTCTCTGCACCCGCTTGACAGAACACCTAATTCTTTTTTTTCAACACAGCAGTTGAACTGGCAAAAGTATACATTTTGGAAACTTCACGACCATTCGTTAAGCGCCACCAAAGTTATTGGCCAAACAAAAAATGCTCTGTCAATGGAAAAAATTGTCCTAACTATAACTAGCACCTGCCAGTAGGTTTCATATATATACAGATCCAGCCAAATCCTGGCTACGCCCACCACCAGGGTCATGCAAGTCGTGGGTGCGGGCCGTTTCGATCTACACAACATCATCTTCACCGCCTACTACTAGCCAAATTGTTCATGACTTCCTTCAAAAACGTGAATCCAACCACAAAATGATAATAAAGAAAAGACTCTCAGTTTCCCCACTTGACCCATAATGCAGAAGACTGACTCCATAGCAATCTCATATTACATTTTGTGAAAGTCACATTTTTCTGTGTATTCAACAATTGAACACAAGACTCATATTTAGGCATCCGAGTGCTTGTCATGAATAAAGTGGTGAGGAAATTAAAATTAGAAATTGAAAAAGGCAAGCCAACAGGTAATTTAAACAAAACAGAGCAACAGGAAAAAGTAGTAAATTGTCTAGTTTCAACAAGAAGTACAGTAAAAATGTGTTAAGTCAAAGTTAAAAGAAATCATAAAGGCAAGGGTACAATACTTAAACACAACATTAACTGATCCTGTTAGACCCTTTTAAAATCCAACGTCCAGTTGAATGACTCGGTGATAATTCACAATATACTCACAATTATGGCCAAGAGGCCACTCATGTTTGTAATCCATTTCTCCAGGGGAAGGGGAAACATCTTATCAAAACAAATGTGTTCCCTGTGCCACACATACATTTTGTGGCTTGGCTCAAGCAGTCAGGCTTATCTTAGAGGCAATATGTAAAGTATTTGTACGCATACATAGGGTGGCACAGTGAAAACACTACAAAAGAAGTCCACACCAGTTTAGAAAAATAGCCAATATTTATCAGAATGAAACAGGACCAAAACATCAAAAATACAAAATACACAAGTCAAGCTATCACCTTTAAAAGTCTAATCAGGTTTAGTCCATAGGAATCCTTCTCCTCTCCTGCGGACTCCAACTATGCAGCACCTAACCTTACTTTGCTCATAGATGTGGCCCATGCAACCCTAGATGTATGACTCCTGTCCCAAACCCAAGGGCAACTCTGTTCAGAAGGACAGCAACTCACAGTTGCCACTGACAGCCTTCTGTGATGAGAGCCAGACCTCAGCCTTCCTGAATTCTCTAACCTTGGTGGTTTCTCAGAGGGGCAGTAGCCCAAGGTGACTGGCACCCTTTGTCCACTCTCCCTCCTACCAGTTCAAGGGTGACATCCTGAGACTGGTCGTCCAGTCCAGGATCGGTACCCTGAGGCTGAGCATGTGCTCAGCAAGCCAAGACTTCCAGGGGAGTACAACTACTCCCCCCATAGGAAACAGATTCTTCATGTGTTGTGTGAGAGTCTGCCTGGTGCAGGTCTCCCGAACTCTTTCCATCTGACAGAGCATCAAGCCCTCCCAAGCCAAAAGTGACTGGGGTGCTCTGACCTCAGAGCTGGTAACCCCTGACCCACTGGTTCCCCCCTGGGTACTGTTTCCCCCTCTCACCCCTCCATCTAGACTTCTGCACCCTCCTCTCTGGAGTGGTGCTGCCGGACACAGGAACTGGTGAGACGATTGCCACAGCCACCCCCCAAGTACTCCTGACACTATGGGTCTCCCTTCAGTGGATGGTCTCCCGGTAGGGACCAGGTCTCCCTGCCTGTGCCTCCTCTGAGAGCATTGCAAGCACTGAGGCATGGGATAGGGAACCTGGAGCCTCTGTCCACTCCCACACTTTGTCCTACTCTTGGAAAGGACATGGGACCTTTGTCTCCCCTACTACTAGGATACCTGTCTGGGTTACTGCATCCTTTGTCCAACTCTGATGGCGAGAACCAGAGCCACTGCCCTTAGGATTACTCCCTAATGCCTCTTCAGACCCTCTGGCACTCACCCAGAAGTCTGCCTCTAGTGCAAGTTCCCTCGGGTCAGGGAACTCACACTCCTCCAGGTGTTGGCATAGCTCTGGAAAACCATGACTGAACATATGCTCTCTAGCTATTGAATTGTACAGCTCCTCATGCATGTTCACCATACTACCCTTCACCCAACCATCCAGTACCTTGAAAAAGTACCCCACATCATCCTCTATCTGGTTAGACAGTGTATAACTGTCCCTAACTCTCAACCTACCCTCCTCTGTGATGGCTCTATACTCCCAGACCAGGTTTTCCTCCATGGGGGTACACCTCTCCCTGTCACTCCCTTCTAGAGCCAGTAGAGTGTCCCTCCCACCACCTGGAACATGACTTCCTGTGCCAGTTTCCAAATCCTCCTCAGGGACCCTGAACACCTATGAAGCTACCTCATGTGCCCAAGTCCACTGGTGTATGTCACTACCCTCTTTATAAACCAAGCCTATGGGTATGTGGACCGTTTGTTCAGTACTGGGCATTGTACTATCACTGCCACCATCTGAGCTGAACTCATCCCTCCTGGCTTTCAGATCCAGCTCCTTCAGACTGAGCTCATGAGCTAAAAGAACTTTTTCTCCTCAAGGGCAACTCTAATTTCTTCCAAAGCCTTTTCTGTTATCATGCTTCAACCTAAGCTTGACAAGCTCCACCTATTCTCCAGCTACCTTGGAGACAGACCTGGAGAGGAAACACTGCTGCCAGCCCTGGAAGGCATCTTTCTTCCAAGTAGATTCTGATTCACAGAATCACCATGCAGGCTCTGTTCCTCTATATCCATAATGGCATTTTCCTCCTCTGTGTGCTCCACAGCCACTTTTGCTGCCAACCAGGCCCTCAGTGCCTTTTGCAGTTCCCCCTTCTTAGTGCGGCATTTAATTTGACATTTTAGTTACTTGCAGAATTGTTTGAGCTGAGGTACCATATAGGTCTCCAATCTCTTCTGCTCAAACACAACATCTGTAGCTCCAACTAATGGCTCACAAGACTGAGACATGATTGCGAATAAAACTCAAGAGTTGCAAAACGAGAAAAATCAAAACAGTGAGTTTGGGTGTAATGGTCTGCGATATGGATGTAGGGTACACCAATCCCTGTATGTAAAGTACAAATACAAGTCTAATCCCACCACTGATCACCCATGTTAGAAATGAGGTCACTAGTTGGCAGTGGTTTGCACCCTGTCCAAGTAGAGACACTCACTCTAGTCAGGGTAAGGAAGTCACAAAGCTGAGATAACCCCTGCTCACCCTCTTGTTAGCTTGGCTCAAGCAGTCAGGCTTATGTCAGAGGCAATGTCTAAAGTATTTGTACACATACATAAGGCGACACAGTGAAAACTCTACAAAAAAAGTCCACACCAGTTTAGAACAATAGCCCCTCGTTATCTGAATAAAACAAGACCAAAACGACAAAAATTCCACATACACGAGTCAAGATATCACTTTTAAAAGTTTAAGTAAGTTTAGTCCATAGACAACAATGGATGTGCTTGTTTTAGGGCAAAGTACCTTAGATGCTTCAAAAATCAAAGACGAGAACAGGCAAAAGAGAGGTGAGGCGTCGGAAAAGCAAGTGATGCCTAGGTTCCTTACTGCCAGGAGAGGTGATGCGTCGGTTCCCTACTGTCAGGGGAGGTGATGCGTCTGTTCCTTACTGTCAGGTGAGGTGATGAATCAGTTTCCAGGCACACAGCCTCAGTTCCTTGCCGCAGAGCAGTGTTGAGGAAATTGGCACAGAGGAACGATGCATCACAAATCCAGATATGATGTGTTGCTCTACAGAGGCGAACCAGGCACTGGGTCGATTCTGCAGCAGCAGTGCAGGCCATGTGTCAGCTGTGCAGTGGCAGTGCAGGCCCTGCATCAGATCTTTACAGCGATGCATTGATTTGCAGTGGCGAAGCAGGCGCTCGGTCAGGTCCTTCCAGAGATTTGTGGATTTACAGTGGTGCTGGTAATCGATGCATGGATTTTCTCCTTATGATCACCAGAACTCACTTCCAAGGGAGCAGGGACTGGATCTGGCACCATTTGGCAAGTCTGGTCTCTCAGCAAGAGAGCCCAGGTACTGACAGGTGAAATCTATGATGGTTCCAAGACTCCTTAACAGGGCGCAAGCTCAACTCAAGCCCTTGGAGAACCTTGGAAGCAGGATGTAGACAGCAAAGTACAGTCCTTTTACTCCAAGGGCAGAAGCAGCAAAAAGGAGGGCAGCACAACAAAGCAGCAAGCAGAATGGTAGATTTCTCCTTTAGCATCCAGCTTTTTTCCTGGCAGAATGTCCTCAGTCCAGAAGTGTTCTAACTATGTGATGTCAGAGGTTGAGTACTTATACCCATCTCCGTCTTTGAAGTAGGCAAACTTCAAAGAGAAGTCTTATTTGTGCACAAGGCCCTGCCTTTCCCTGCCCTGGCCCCAGACACACTCCAGGGGGTTGGAGACTGCTTTGTGTGAGAACATGCACAGCCCTATTCAGGTGCAAGTGTCAGCTCCTCCCACCACTCTAGCTCAGGAAGATCCATCAGCCTGGTGATGGGCCATTAGGATATGCAGGACATACCTCAGCTCCCCTTGTGTGACTGTCTAGAGTGAATGCACAAACAGCCCATCTGTCATCCTGAACAAGACGTGTATTCAGCAGACAGGCAGAACCACAGAATGGTTAAGCATGAAAATGCCCACTTTCTAAAAGGGGCATTTTCAAACTTACAATTCAAAAACCAAATTCACCAAAATATGTATTTTTCAAATTGTGTGTTCAGAGACCATAAACTCCAAATCTCTATCTGCTTCCAATTGGAAATTACACTTAAAAGATATTTCAAGGCAATCCCCAAGTTACCCTATGGGATAGATAGGTCTTGCAATAGTGAAAAATGAAAATAGCAGTATTTCACTGTCAAGACATGTAAAACACACCAGTGCATGTCTTACCTTTTAAATACACTGCATCTTGCCCATTGGACTGCCTTGGGCTTACCTTAGAGATGACTTACAGGTAAGAAAAGGGAAGCTTGAGGTCGAAATGGCACTTTAAAACTGCACTCACAGACACTGAAATGGCAGCCCTGAGCCATGTTTAACCCCTTCCCCGCCACGGACGTAATGGTTACGTCCATGGCAGCGCCCGTGTGGCGCCATGGACGTAACTATTACGTCCTGCATGCTGCCCTCAGGAGAAGCGCTAGCGCTCCCCGAGGGCCACCCCCCCAGGTCAGGGCGGAAAGGGGAATCCCTTCCCCTTCAACCCCTGACCACCCCCCCACCCCCCCTGTGACGTCAGCGCACGAGCGCGCGCTGACAATCACACAACCTCCCCCATCACGCTGGAAGCAGAGCTTCCAGCACGATCGAAAGAGAAATGCTCAGCATTTCTCTTTCGATCACGTGGGGGAGGCAAGGAGAGGCTTCAAAGGGAAGGAAATGTATTTCCTTCCCTTTGAAGTCTCTCCCAGGGTTTCAAAACCCGGATTGCTTGCAATCCGGCTTTTGAAACCCCACTAGACACCAGGAATGTTTTGTTTTTTGTTTGAAAGTGACATAAGGGAGCGACCCCTTGGGCAAGAGTCGCTCCCAGGGGGGCATTTTTTTTTAAGGCCTTTTCTGCCCCCCCTGAGGGCAGAAACCTCTAGGCACCAGGGATAAAAAAATAATTATTTATTTTTATTTTGTTTTTTTGTTTTTAGGTGGGGAGCGACCCCTTAGGCAAGGGTCGCTTCCCTAGGGGGCAAATTATATTTAGGCCATTTCCGGCCCCCTTGGGGGCAGATTGGCTTATTTTGATGAGGCCAATCTGCCCCCAAGGGGGGCAGAAACCACTAGACACCAGGGAGTTTTTTTTCTTTACGGGAATTTCACGCAAGGGGAGCGACCCCTTAGGCAAGGGTCGCTCCCCGGGGTGGGGAAGTTATTTTAGGCCATTTCTGCTCCCCCTGTGGGCAGATCGGCCTATTATTGGTATTAACCCGATCTGCCCCCAGGGGGGGCAGAAACCTCTAGGCGGCAGGGCAATTTATTTCTGTGTTTTTTTTTTAGTTTTTTTTTTTTTAGAGCAACCCATTAGGCAAGGGTTGCTCCCCTGGGGGGCAAATTGTATTTAGACCATTTGGGGGCAGATTGGCCGATTGTAGGTCAATCTGCCCCCAAGGGGGGCAGAAACCACTAGGCACCAGGGAGCTTTTTTTTGCGCCGTCACGCAATGGGAGCAACCTTGTAGGCAAGGGTCGCTCCCGGGGGGGGGGGGCAAATTTATTTTAGCCCATTTCTGCCCCCCCTGGGGGCAGATCGGCCTATTGGTATTAGGCCGATCTGCCCCCAGGGGGGGCAAAAACCTCTAGGCGCCAGAGCAAATTGTTTTTTTTGTTTTTTTTTGTTTGTTTGTTTGTTTTTTTAGAGATTGCGAGCGACCCATTAGGCAAGAGACGCTCCCCTGAGGGGCAAATTGTATTTAGACCATTTCGGCCCCCCTTGGGGGCAGATTGGCAAATTGTAGGTCAATCTGCCCCCAAGGGGGGCAGAAACCACTAGGCACCAGGGAGCTTTTTTATGCGCCGTCACGCAAGGGGAGCGACCTTGTAGGCAAGGGTCGCTCCCCGGGAGGGGGTTGGGGGTCAAATTTATTTTAGGCCATTTCTGCCCCCCCTGGGGGCAGATCAGCCTATTGGTATTAACCCGATCTGCCCCCAGGGGGGGCAGAAACCTCTAGGCGCCAGGGCAAATAGTTTTTTTGTGTTTTTTTTTTTTTTGTTTGTTTTTTTAGAGATGGGGAGCGACCCATTAGGCAAGGGTCGCTCCCCTGGGGGGCAAATTGTATTTAGACCATTTCTGCCCCCCTTGGGGGCAGATTGGCCGATTGTAGGTCAATCTGCCCCCAAGGGGGCAGAAACCACTAGGCACAGGGGATTTTTTTTTTGGCGACAATGTCACGCAGGGGGAGCGACCCCATAGGCAAGGGTCGCTCCCGGGGGGACGGGGGTTTGGGGGGTGGGGGACAAATTTATTTTAGGCCATTTCTCCCCCCCCTGGGGCCGGCTGAGCTAGAGGCCAAAATCCACAATAAGGCACTGTTTTCTATGAAAAAATGTGATGTGTCCATGTTGTGTTTTGGGACATTTCCTGTCGCGGGCGCTAGGCCTACCCACACAAGTGAGGTATCATTTTTATCGGGAGACTTGGGGGAACGCTGGGTGGAAGGAAATTTGTGGCTCCTCTCAGATTCCAGAACTTTCTGTCACCGAAATGTGAGGAAAATGTGTTTTTTTAGCCACATTTTGAGGTTTGCAAAGGATTCTGGGTAACAGAACCTGGTCAGAGCCCCACAAGTCACACCATCTTGGATTCCCCTAGGTCTCTAGTTTTCAAAAATGCCCAGGTTTGGTAGGTTTCCCTAGGGGCCGGCTGAGCTAGAGGCCAAAATCTACAGGTAGGCACTTTGCAAAAAACAGCTCTGCTTTCTTTAAAAAAAAGGGATGTGTCTACGTTGCGTTTTGGGGCATTTCCTGTCGCAGGCGCTAGGCATACCCACACAAGTGAGGTATCATTTTTATCGGGAGACTTGGGGGAACGCTGCGTGGAAGGAAATGTGTGCCTCCTCTCAGATTCCAGAACTTTCTGTCACAGAAATGTGAGGAACATGTGTTTTGTTAGCCAAATTTTGAGGTTTGCAAAGGATTCTGGGTAACAGAACCTGGTCAGAGCCCCACAAGTCACCCCATCTTGGATTCCCCTAGGTCTCTAGTTTTCAGAAATGCACAGTTTTGGTAGGTTTCCCTAGGTGCCGGCTGAGATAGAGGCCAAAATCTACAGGTAGGCACTTTGCAAAAAACAGCTCTGTTTTCTGTCAAAAAATGGGATGTGCCCACTTTGTGTTTTGGGACATTTCCTGTCGCGGGCCCTAGGCCTACCCACACAAGTGAGGTACCATTTTTATCGGGAGACTTGGGGGAACGCTGGGTGGAAGGAAATTTGTGGCTCCTCTCAGATTCCATAACTTTCTGTCACCGAAATGTGAGGAAAATGTGTTTTTTTAGCCAAATTTTGAGGTTTGCAAAGGATTCTGGGTAACAGAACCTGGTCAGAGCCCCACAAGTCACCCCATCTCTTGGATTCCCCTAGGTCTCTAGTTTTCAAAAATGCACAGGTTTGGTAGGTTTCCCTAGGTGCCGGCTGAGCTAGAGGCCAAAATCCACAGGTAGGCACTTTGCAAAAAACAGCTCTGTTTTCTTTAAAAAAAAGGGATGTGTCCACGTTGCGTTTTGGGACATTTCCTGTCGCGGGCCCTAGGCCTACCCACACAAGTGAGGTACCATTTTTATCGGGAGACTTAGGGGAACGCTGGGTGGAAGGAAATTTGTGCCTCCTCTCAGATTCCAGAACTTTCTGTCACATAAATGTGAGGAACATGTGTTTTTTTAGCCAAATTTTGAGGTTTGCAAAGGATTCTGGGTAACAGAACCTGGTCAGAGCCCCACAAGTCACCCCATCTTGGGTTTCCCTAGGTCTCTAGTTTTCAAAAATGCACAGGTTTGGTAGGTTTCCTTAGGTGCCGGCTGAGCTAGAGGCCAAAATCTACAGGTAGGCACTTTGCAAAAAACAGCTCTGTTTTCTGTGATGTGTCCACATTGTGTTTTGGGGCATATCCTGTCGCGGGCGCTAGGCCTACCCACACAAGTGAGGTATCATTTTTATCGGAAGACTTGGGGGAACGCTGGGTGGAAGGAAATTTGTGGCTCCTCTCAGATTCCAGAACTTTCTGTCACCGAAATGTGAGGAAAATGTGTTTTTTTAGCCAAATTTTGAGGTTTGCAAAGGATTCTGGGTAACAGAACCTGGTCAGAGCCCCACAAGTCACCCCATCTTGGATTCCTCTAGGTCTCTAGTTTTCAAAAATGCACAGGTTTGTTAGGTTTCCCGAGGTGCCAGCTGTGCTAGAGGCCAAAATCTACAGGTAGGCACTTTGCAAAAAACAGCTCTGTTTTCTGTGATGTGTCCACGTTGTGTTTTGGGGCATATCCTGTCGCGGGCGCTAGGTCTACCCACACAAGTGAGGTATCATTGTTATCGGGAGTCTAGGGGGAACATAGAATAGCAAAACAAGTGTTATTGCCCCTTGTCTTTCTCTACATTTTTCCCTTCCAAATGTAAGACAGTGTGTAAAAAAGACGTCTATTTGAGAAATGCCCTGTAATTCACATGCTAGTATGGGCACCCCGGAATTCAGAGATGTGCAAATAACCACTGCTTCTCAACACCTTATCTTGTGCCCATTTTGGAAATACAAAGGTTTTCTTGATAGCTATTGTTTATTCTTTATATTTCAGCAAATGAATTGCTGTATACCCGGTATAGAATGAAAACCCACTGCAGGGTGCAGGTCATTTATTGGCTCTGGGTACCTAGAGTTCTTGATGAACCTACAAGCCCTATATATCCCCGCAACCAGAAGCGTCCAGCAGACATAACGGTATATTGCTTTCGAATATCTGACATTGCAGGAAAAAGTTACAGAGTAAAACGTAGAGAAAAATTTATGTTTTTTTCACCTCAATTTCAATATTTTTCTTTTTCAGTTGTTATTTTCTGTAGGAAACCCTTGTAGGATCTACACAAATTACCCCTTGCTGAATTCAGAATTTTGTCTACTTTTACGTTGCGGTTTCTGGGATCCAGCGTTGGTTTCATGCCCATTTCTGTCACTGACTGGAAGGAGGCTGAAAGCACAAAAAATCGTAAAAATGGGGTATGTCCCAGTAAAATGCCAAAATTGTGTTGAAAAATTGGGTTTTCTGATTCAAGTCTGCCTGTTCCTGAAAGCTGGGAAGCTGGTGATTTTAGCACCGCAAACCCTTTGTTGATGCCCTTTTCAGGGAAAAAACCACAAGCCTTCTTCTGCAGCCCCTTTTTCCCATTTGTTTGAAAAAAACGAAATTTTCACTGTATTTTGGCTAATTTCTTGGACTCCTGGGGAACCCACAAAGTCTGGGTACCTCTAGAATCCCTAGGGTGTTGGACAAAAAGGACACAAATTTGGCTTGGCTAGCTTATGTGGACAAAAAGTTATGAGGGCCTAAGCTCGAACTGCCCCAAATAGCCAAAAAAAGGCTTGGCACCTGAGGGGGAAAAGGCCTGGCAGCGAAGGGGTTAAAGGGCTACTGAATGGATGGCATAATCAGTGCTGCAGGCCCACTGGTAGCATTTGATGTACAGGCCCTGGGTACACACTGTGCACTATACTATGGACTTCCTAGCAAATCAGATATACCTATCATGAAGAAACCAATCACCAATACATTTTACACAGAGAGCTTATGCACTTTAGCACTGGTTAGCAATGGTAGAGTGCCCAGAGTCCTAAAGTAAAAAAAAAAACTGGTCAGAAAAAATAGGAGGAAGAAGGCAAAATATTTGGGGATAACACCATATAATTCTACAGGGTCACAGGGATTAGCAACGCAATATGCTACTGCCAATGGCAGAAAAAAAATCCCTGAATTCACATTGCTTCATGGCCCTTCAGTTTTCACTCTCTTGTCAAAGACTATGTCTACGTCCTCTCTACTGATACTTGTAAAGAATATGTATCCGAGGCGTGTAGTCTATATTAATTTGTTTTTCATGAAAAATGGTAACAGTAAAATGGTTAGAGTAGTTTATAATGATCACATTAATGTGTGAAACTTGATGAATTTAGGTATTTTAGTCTTATCTAAAAAGGGTTTCTCTGAGTTCTGGTGGATTATTGTTTCTGTGTTATTTGTAGTTTCATGTGGTCTCATAAATCTTATTTTGAGCTGATTGTAAATGGTCTGCATTGCATTGTTTGTACAAGACTATGATATGTTTTTGAGTTGAATGCATGCCTGAGGAAAGTTGAATAAAAAAATCATAGATTGTAGAAACAAAAATTTACAAATATTCTTTTACTGGGAGTTGGTTTGACATACGGTGACACATTTCTTTAACCACTACCACCTTTTATTATAGCAGAGATAGCTTAAGTGCTTGACTGAGTATCTAAAATGCAGTGAGAAAGCCCCATCTAGTGATAAGAGTGTGGATAACATTATTGGATCTTTGATCTTTCCACGTCTCCCTGAAAGTAGAATCTAGCTTGTGTTCCAATTGGAAAAACAGAGTCGGTTGGTTAAATCATCTGCTTTCATGAAGATGTTTATCAAGTTGAAGCTAATGTAGGATTCCTAATGAGACCCTTAATTGATGTATTCATCATGATAAAGTCAGTCCGAGACATACACAAAATAGCACTCTAAGTCTAATTCATCACAATAAAATATCGTGGAATCCAGGACAGAGATTGGTTTAAGTAAGATGTTTGCCACAAACCTACTGCGAGGTCTATGCAGAATCTTGCTGGCGCTGCATAATATTGATGTCAAACAGGACAAGAAGGGCACCTTGAGGCACGTTTGAGGCAGGTCTGATGAATGGTATTTATAGACATTCCATTTCAAAGTGTAGACCAAGAATCTGCTGCGATTAAGAATAAATAATACTGTCAGAAGAAGAATGAAGATAAGGTTTATTGAATATCGCGGAATATGGGTGTTCAATAGGTTGTGTATTGGTTCCAATAATTTAGTATGATGAGGCACTATCACTAAGGTATACAGAGCCAGGCTGTTTAACTATGGGAGTGTACCATCCCGAGACCAATGGTGTAGTGGAAAGGTTCAACTACACCGCAAAGGAAAGAATCCAACTGGCAAAACGGTATGGCTTGCATTGCAAATAAGAACTGTCCTAAGAATTGTGGGCTTATAGGTTTTCACACCACAGGTCCATGGGAAGAAGCCCTTTTGAAACATTTAAGGAAAGAAGGCCCAATGCTGTCCTTACAAGGGTAGCTTTAAAGAAGAAATCAAGGAGAATGAAGACAGAAGGAAATTGGGAAATTGAAAGTCAGGAAGCCAGCCAGGCAAAGAATGATTTGAGAAAGTTATGAATCTTACCCATATTACTGTGGACAACATGGTTATTGTGAGAATGCTGATTGGGCGATTTCCAACTTCTGAATTTTCAAGACTTTTAAGAGTTGTTTGGTTTCGTGGTTTCGTGGTCAAGATGGAGAATGAGAGAGTTGTGGAATATGAACAAAGTTGACAAATGGAGTTCATGACGGACAGAGATGGGTATGTCAGATTCATCACTCTGTAGAGCTGACGCAGAGAAGAGTTTTGGGCGAGGATTCCTCTGGGGAAGCATTTGTGTAGGCATGCCAAGAGGGCTACGATGAGACTTAGGTATTTGGATGACTTTGAGTGCATGGACGTTCATGGTGGTACTCTCTAGGATCTACTTTGGTGTGACTACATGCAGTCTTCTGTCTCCACCTGTTTCTTAACTGAATACTTTTATGATTCCCTGTTCTTTTGTATCTCAGTTTACCCAAGGATTAATCCCGGCATTTACCCAAGGACATGTTCATATATGGGTTTTCTTAGTTGAGGAGCGATGTATGTTACATCCTCCTATTGTCATTATAGTTTGCAGAATGCAAATGATGGAAATGGAACACCGTTAGCTCACTGCTCCCTGCTGCTCCTTGAGATTTGGATCTTGAATAAATGCAATTCGCTTTTCATCCTGCCTCCCCTCCATTCGTAACTCAACTTCCTCTTTGAACAGGCCCCATGCTGTCTGAGCTGAGCTCTCCCCAAGACTGTTGTGGGTGATTCTTGCAAACCAAATGAGGAATTATTGTTTTTTTCTCCTTTTGTTACTTTTTTATATTTCCCAATATATTCTTATACATTGTTCTACAGTACTGTCCAAATCTGCCCACCGAAGCGCACACCATATTTTTTTTCTGTTTTTGGTTGCACCTAAATGACCTTCATGTGCAGCTTGCAGCAGTCTAGATCTGTGACTTTTTGATGGACACAAAATAGTACCCCTGGCCATTAGGTGTTCTACTTCAGCCCATTTCTCTTGATCTTTCCAAAAGGCTGCCTCCTCATTATTAAACTGTTTTTGGCAAGGCCATATTTTGGTAATCCACCCACTTAAATTGTTCAATGGGTCATATTTCCTCACACAGCTTAACATCTTGCCACCAACCATCTGCATGTTATAAATCACTGTCCCTGCAACCTAACATACTCAGGCAATCAGAAGGAGTATTCTGTTTAGATATTCAATTTAAAAATCAAATTTATGTAGCAAAATAACCCTTTAGATATCTTTGACAAAAAGTTAGCATTTCTTTGTAAAAAACATACTTCAGTGTTTTATGATCAGTTTAAATTATGAACTTCATACCCCATGGAAAATTATTGAATTATTGAGCATCTTGACACCCCACAATATGGCTAGGATTTCCTTCATAACAAAGAACGTTTTTCACATATTCTCTCAATGCTCTTAAAGCAAAAGTAATTGAGTGTTTATCCTGCACTAGAACATGTCCTAACCCTTGTTGCTAGCATCTGACCTTTGAATGCACATAAGACTTGGATCAACAGCTTTAAGACTAAGAGCTAGCTTCAGATCGTTTTTATGCTTTCAAGGTCTTCCTCACATTCTGCAACCCAAGTATGTTGAATCCCTTACTCCAACAATAGTGTCAAGCTACCTGCTTTTACATGTAAAATTCTGTATAAGACAAATGTGAAGCTCACAATCCCTAAAGATGGCATTTGCTCTTCTTTGTTCGTGGGTGTTACTATCTTTTCAATGCTTGACACCAACTTTTCAAAGCTTCTGTTACCTTCGTGTCATGAAATGACCTAAATATTCAATCCTTGTCTTTGCAAAGCACCATTTTGTGGCTTGCAATGTCAATCCACTCCTATGAACAACATTCAAAACGAGTCTCACTCTGCAGTTATGTTCCTTACTTACACCAATATATCACCCTAAAACTATTAGACCACAGCCCTGCACCCAGCATGCGTTCCATGACACTTTGAAATATTGGGGCTGTTGTTAAGAGACCGAAAGGCATGCGTCAGGGAGACCAGATCCTCGGGGCCTGTGCACGTTCCCAACATGTCCACCACTAGACACCTCCAAAACTGTGATAGAAATATCACAAAGCCTGAGAGAGTCCAAGTGGGGGAAAGGGGATTAGGTAGGGAACAGCTGGGAAGGAGACCTGTAGGAAGCAAAAGGTTAAACAACACAATTTCAAGATATAATCACAGTTGCTTTCACTAGACTATGGTTCTAAGTGTTCTCATACTGTAATCAAGGATAACCTAAGACGTTACTGTTGGACCTGGCTTTTTGACAGGGACATCCCCAAACTTTTTGCCTCCTTCCTCCTATTTTTTCTGACCTGTTGTTGTTGGCTTTTGACCTCTGGGCACTTTACCACTGCTAACCAGTGCTAAAGTGCATATGCTCTCTGTGTAAATTGTACTACTGATTGGTTTATCCATGATTGATTATTTAATTTACTTGTAAGTCCCTGGTAGAGTGCACTACATGTGCCTAGGGCAGGTAGATTAAATGCTACTAGTGGGACTGCAGCACTGGTTGTGCCACCCACCTCAGTAGCCCCTTAACCTTGTCTCAGGCCTGCCATTGCAAGGCCTGTGTGTGCAGTTTCCCTGCCACCTCGACTTGGCATTTAAAAGTACTTGCCAAGCCTAGAACTCCCCTTTTTCTATACATAAGTCACCCCTAATGTGTGCCCTAGGTAACCCCTAGAGCAGGGTGCTGTGTAGGTAAAAGGCAGGACATGTACCTGTGTAGTGATATGTCCTGGTAGTGTAAAACTCCTAAATTCGTTTTTACACTACTGTGAGGCCTGCTCCTTTCATAGGCTAACATTGGGGCTGCCCTCATACACTGTTGAAGTGGCAGCTGCTGATCTGAAAGGAGCAGGAAGGTCATATTTAGTATGGCCAGAATGGTAATACAAAATCCTGCTGACTGGTGAAGTCGGATTTAATATTGCTATTCTAGAAATGCCACTTTTAGAAAGTGAGCATTTCTTTGCACTAAAATCTTGTTGTGCCCTTCAATCCACGTCTGGCTAGGTTTAGTTGACAGCTCCTTGTGCATTCACTCAGACACACCCCAAACACAGGGTACTCAGCCTCACTTGCATACATCTGCATTTTGAATGGGTCTTCCTGGGCTGGGAGGGTGGAGGGCCTGCCCTCACACAAAGGACTGCCACACCCCCTACTGGGACTCTGGCAGACAGGATTGAACTGAAAGGGGGCTTGGTGCATTTCTTAGAGACTCTTTGAAGTCACCCCCACTTCAAAGGCACAACTTAGTATAAAACAGGGCCTCTGCCCTACCTCATCAGACACTTGCTGGAGAAGAAACCTGAACCAGAAACTACATCCTGCCAAGAAGAACTGTCTGGCTGCTCAAAGGACTCACCTGTCTGCTTTTCTACAAAGGACTGCTGCCTTGCTGTTGGCCTGCTGCCTTGCTGAACTCTTGCCTGGCTGTAAAAGTGCTCTCCAAGGGCTTGGATAGAGCTTGCGTCCTGTTCCCTGAAGTCTCAGGACCAAAAAGACTTCACTCTTCCTCTTGGACGCTCCGTGCGCCGAACTTTTCGACGCACAGCTTGTTCCGCGGCAAGAAAAATGCCACACACCAACGCTGATCAATGCGATGCCTTCGGGACGACCGAAACTTTGACGCACGGCCTCGCAAGGACAACGCCGCCCGACTTCCCGGGAGAAATCGACGCGATGCCTGCCGTGAGATCAAAACTTTTACGCACGGCCTCGCAAGGACAACGCCGCCCGACTCCGCAGGAGAAATCGACGCGACGCCTGCCATGAGATCAAAACTTTGACGCACGGCCTCTCAAGGACAACGCCGCCCGACTCCGCAGGAGAAATCGACGCGACGCCTGCCGTGAGATCGAAACTTCGACGCGCAGCCCCGATGAACGACGCGCAGCCGGAGAACAAGCAGGAAAATTCACGCACAGACCTGGGACATCTGGTAATCCCCGCAACCCACAGAAAGAGACTGTCCGCGCGCCAGAAAACGACGCCCGACTTCCCCGCGTGGAAAATAACGACGCAAGTCCGTGTGTGCTGGGGAGAAATCGACGCACACACCCTTTTTCCACGCACCTCTTCCTTTGTGGCCCTCTGAGGAGATTTTCCACCAGAAACCAGGTACTTTGTGTTTGAAAGAGACTCTGTTTACTTTCTAAAGACTTAAGACGCTTTATATCACTTTTCAGTGATATCTTTACAAATTCATTTTGCAACTTTGATTGTTTTGACCTGAAGATACCCTGATAAATATTATATATTTTTCTAAACACTGTGTGGTGTATTTTTGTGGTGTTATGCTATGGTGTTGTATGATTTATTGCACAAATGCTTTACACATTGCCTTCTAAGTTAAGCCTGACTGCTCGTGCCAAGCTACCGGAGGGTGAGCACAGGCTGATTTTGGATTGTGTGTGACTTACCCTGACTAGAGTGAGGGTTCTTGCTTGGATAGAGGGCAACCTGACTGCCAACCAAAAACCCCATTTCTAACAGTTACTATCACTAGACCTCAAGAACTCTGGGTACCTGGAAAAAAATCAAGAATGGTTAATACAATGTTTCTTATGGGCTTTTCATGAAATGTCACATATTGTCTAGGAATACAAGAACCTTCTAGAATAATGTTTCAGAACAAACATTGCATTTTAAACATGAGGACAAAGGCAATCTGAAACATTCCCAGGAAAACAATAGGAATTGTACTAGGAACTTAATTCGCACAAAGAATGTCACATTTTGAGTTTAGCGTCCTCGCAGAAAATCCAGAAGCCCAGGATAAATGTGTGCACTTCAACAAACACTACACATCAAAGTTTTAATTGCCATGAAATGATCGCGCACACTGTTGCCGATCTGAACATCAAGTTTTACATGTTGGAAATGAAACGCACACACTGTCGATTCTAACAAGGATATACAAATGCCAAGAAATTATCGAGCACACTGTTGCCGATCTGAACCTCAATATTTACATGCGGGAAATAATTTGCGCATGCTGCAGATTTGAACAAAGTTATGGAAATGCCAAGAAATGATCGCACAAGGTTTTGCCGATCCGAACACCAAGTTTTACATGTGGGAAATGAAGCGCGCACACTGCCGATCTGAACAAGAATATGCAAATGCCATGAAATGATCGTGCAAGCTTTTGCCGATCTGAACACCAAGTTTTACATGCGGGAAATGAATTGCGCACACTGCCGATTCTAACAAGAATATGCAAATGCCAGGAAATGATCGCACAAGCTGTTGCCGATCTGAACACCAAGTTTCACATGCGGGAAATGAATCGCGCACATTGCCGATCCGAACAAGAATATGCAAATGCCATGAAATGATCACGCAAGCTGTTGCCGATCTGAACACCAAGTTTTACATGCGGGAAATGAATTGCGCACACTGCCGATTCTAACAAGAATATGCAAATGCCATGAAATGATCGCGCAAGCTTTTGCTGATCTGAACACCAAGGTTTACATGCAGGAAATGAATGGCACACACTGCCGATTCTAACAAGAATATGCAAATGCCATGAAATGATCATGCAAGGTTTTGCCGATCTGAACACCAAGTTTTACATGAGAGCAATGACTTGCGTACTCTGAAAGTTCTACGAGTAGGCCCAAAACTCAAGAATCTTTCAGAACGGGGTCGGGCCCAGCTCGACCTCTGCCTTGCCACCCTGCTCAAGGATCACCAATATAATGTGCGGCAGGCCTGGAACATCAAGCTAGGCCTCCGGAACAGGAGCTCAGGAAGTTTCTGCTGCTCTGCACCTGGACCTCTGAATAGTGAGCAATTGCAGCTGAGCTTGCTCCCTTATATAGAGTCTGGCCCAGCCCACAAACCACACCCAGTCATGCTGCAGAGAAAGCTTCTAGAAGGTCCTAGAAAGGGACCACTCCCTAACACACTCAGTAAGCCTGCAGCAATACATTACAAATGAACAGTTATTGCAAACATCATTAATAGTGTTTTTCAAGGTTAAAGTCTGCAATGCAAAAGGTTAACATACTGCATATAATTACAATGCATTAATTATGCCCTTGCATAAAGGCTTGATTTTTGCATTTTTGTCGCCCATAGAGAGTGCACTGTCCTGATGTTGACAGTACTCCCCTCTCCCAAACGTGCTCTAGGGCCCGGTTTGCCTGGATTAAGACGATGAAAACGTCTCACTAGTCGTGGAGCATGAACGTCACATGCAGAAACCCATGAGTTACTTTTAGGACCGTAACCTTTCCAAGAGATCAGATACCACAGGTTACGACCTCTTAGTTTGGAATCCAACACCTGTTTGACTTCGTATTCCACTTCCCCCTGTACTAGAACTGGAGTTGGTTGGGAACGTACCTTCTGGACTGCTTTCTTCAGGAGGGAAGTATGGAACACCGGATGAATACGCAGTGACTGGGGCAACTGCAGTTTATAGGTCACTGGATTAATTTGCTGGAGGACAGTGTAAGGACCTATGATTTTGGGATTAAACATGTGCTTTTTCTTGAAGTCTATATGTCTTGTAGAAAGCCACACTTTATCACCTAGTTGATACTGAGGTCCTTCACAAAGTTTCTTGTCATAGTGCTTTTTGTATTTTTGTTTAGCTTTTTCTAAATGCTGTTGAATCAGTTTCTGGGTTTGGTGGAGGTGTTGAATCGTTTCCGACAGAGCTGGTGTAAAGAACTTTCTTGAGGGATCATGATGGGCAAGGTATCAGGATGATAACCAAACAAGCCAAAAAAGGGTGTGGCACCAGTGGAGGTGTGAAACGAGTTATTGTAGGCCAGTTCAGCTAACCAGAGCAATGATGTCCAAGAATGAAGTGCTTTCTCAGCGTAAGCACGCAGATATTGTTTCAATGTCTGATTCAGTCTCTCAGTTTGGCCATCTGTTTGAGGATCATGGCTAGTAGATAGTGTGGATGTAACTTGAAGCGTCTTGCACCACGTTTTCCAGAAGTTGGAGGCAAATTGCGATCCTCGATCGGAGAGAATCATTTTCGGCAGCCCGTGATAATGGACCACTCTATTCAGTAGGATGGTTGCCAGTTCACTGGAGGTGGGCAATTTCTTACAGGCAATGAAATGTCCATATTTCGTGAGACTATCTACCACCACAAGGATTACTGAGTGCTGTTGAACCACTGGTAGTCCTATAATGAAGTCTAAAGAGATGTGTTCCCAAGGTCGACGTGGAGTTGGGAGCGGATGCAACAAACCTTTCGGTTTTGAATGACTTGTCTTGATGCAAGCACAGACATCACAGTTAGTGACCATTGTTTTGACGTCTTTTGTCAGAGTCGGCCATCAAAAGTAGCGTTGGATTAATTCAAGAGTTTTAGGAGTGCCAGGGTGACCTGCCGTAGGTATAACATGCAACAAAGGAAATGCTAACTTGCGAAGCTTGGTAGTGGGCACGAACAAATGAGCTTCATGGAAAGGTAGGCCTTGCTTGATTGATCTTTTCGGATCTGCTTGAGCCCATGCCTGCCATTTCTCAATGGTGAAGGAATTACGGATGTCTTCAAATAAGTCTTCGGTTTTTATGATGCAGAGGACTTTGTCTTGAGCAATGATAGCTCTGGAAGGCTGGATTGTATGCAGCGTGGTAGACTCTTGGCGGGACAAGACATCTCTTTTGGAGAGCGCCCGCCGGCCCAGAGGAAATGTTTGAATGGCCGCCGCGGTCTTCTGACCGCGGTGTGGTCATTTGGCGGCGGTACCTTGGCGGACGGCCTCCGCCGTCCACCAAGGTCAGAATCAGGGCCCATATCTTGTCTTGAACGCAGTTTTCCATTCATCGCCTTCTCTCATTCTGACTAAATAGTAAGCACCTCGTAGATCGAGCTTAGTGTAAATCTTTGCTTTTTTTACTTGATCAAACAAGACAGGAATCAGAGGCAAGGGGTATTTGTTCTTGATTGTGACCTTGTTCAAACCCCTATAGTCAATACAAGTTCGAAGGTCCCCATTAGCCTTGGAGACAAAAAACAAAGGAGAAGCTGCAGGAGACTTGGAAGGGCAGATGAAGCCATTCTCTAAGAATTGATCTAGGTACTTTTGTAAGTGTTGATTTTCATGTTCTGATAAGGCGTACACACGACAGCTAGGGAGTATCGCACCTGGAGTTAGATCAATTTGGCAGTCATAAGGTCTATGAGGACGCAAGGTTTCTGCTTCTTTTTCTTCGAATACATCTTCATAGGACGAATACTGCCTGGGCAACTCTACTTCTTTCTCTGCTGCAGTGGCTATGTGAGAGTTGCAATTTTTGGCGACTTGAGACGTCTGGAGACATTTCTTATTACATAAGGCGGAAGAGAACACGACTTTCCGTTCTGCCCAGTTAATCTCAGGATTGTGATGAGTTAACCATGGTAAGCCAAGGATAATTCCATACTGAGGAGCATGGATCACGGCAAAGATGAGCTCCTCTTCATGTTTGGTTATTTGATTTTCCCCATCACAGATCACCGACAAGGGAACAGTCTGAAGCATTACTGGGCCTCCAGTCAAGAGTTTTCCATCTACTGCTTGTATTATCTCTGGAGTCTTCTTCTTGGTGTATGGGATCCCCCATGCGCGAACCACTTGGGCATCAACAAAATTTCCAGTAGCCCCAAAATCTACGAGGGCCTTCTTGAAATGGTTCTTTTTCTTTACTTGAATTTTTATGCGCAGCTTGAGATGTCTAGACTGTGAAGGGTCCATGGTGACACCCAAGAGCAACCTTTCTTTACATCTTGGGTGATTTAGCTTTCCGGCTCGACTTGTACATTGGCTGCAAGTTTCTGGACAGGACCTTGTTTGCTCTTTGGTTTGATTGGACAATCTTTGGCGAAATGACCCTTGCGTCCGCAATAAAGACGTTGTCCTTTCTTTCTACGTAGGTCCTTTTCATCTTTGGTCAAAGGTCTCCTGATTGTTCCGATTTCCATAGGTTCCGGAGTTCTCTATTTCTGGGTTCTCGATTCTCTATGATCGTGAACATGCCAAGAATATTTCTCAGTCTTTTTGCGTGTTCCCCTTCGTTCTGCTAGACGATGATCCAGCCTCAAAACAAGGTTTATTAGATCTCGACAATCTGTAGGCTGCGGATCTATCTGGGCAAGAATGTCCTTTAACTCGTCCTTGAGTCCTTTGTAGAACAAGGCCGCTTGCTTTTCTTCTGGCCAGGATGTCTCGGCTACCAGCCAATTAAAATTCGCTAAGGAAGAAACTAGATCTTGGTTACCTTGTCGCAAGTCTAATAGGTCACGATCTGCCAACAATGTCACTGTTCTTCGATCAAACACTCGTTCAAACTCATGAACAAAATTTCTCCAATTGTAAAGCTGGGGACTGTCTTTACGCACAAGAGGGATTGCCCAGGTGGTTGCGTCTCCAGTCAGGTAAGATAACAAGAAAGCCACCCTGGATTGGGCATCAGGGAAAGTGTTTGGTCGGCAGGTAAAATGTAATTCAATTTGAACCAAGAAAGATTGCGCTTTCAGGGGATCGCAAGAAAAACGTTCTGGAGGAGCTAGGGGATTAGCTGAGGGAACGTTGAGGGAAATGTTCGTAGGAGGATTACCTCCAGAAGCTTGAGAAGGAGGACCAGGCCAAGACACACCCAAAGGACTTTGTTCCTTCTTTTCTACCCTTTCCTGCAACTGACTTACTCTCTCAGCTAAGCTGGCTGCTATATCCTTTGATGACACTACCTCTGCTTGGATCTGCGTGATAACCTTGACTAACTCGTCCAATGTGGCCGTGTTGAGAATACACGCAAACCAGGAAGATAATAAATTAGTGGGCTTACTATTCTGTCAGGGAGACCAGATCCTTGGGCCTGTGCACGTTCCCAACATGTCCACCACTAGACAGCTCCAAAACTCTGATAGAAATATCTCAGAGCCTGAGAGAGTCCAAGTGGGGGAAAAGGGAATTAGGTAGGGAACAGCTGGGAAGGAGACCTGTAGGAAGCAAAAGGTTAAACAACACAATATCAAGATATAGGGGGTCATTACAACATTGGCGGTAAAAGCCGCTTACCGCCGTGCAGAAGACCGCCAACACAACGCCGCAGCTGCAGAATTCCGCCACGGTCATTATGACCCACAGCTTGGAATCCGCCAAAATTCAGACACCCACACAAGTCCGCCACACCAAAGGTCATTGATAAACTGGCAAAAACAAAACCTCCACCGTCACGCCAACAGGAATACGGCCACACTATCACGACCCACGAATCCACACGGCGGTATTTCAACCGTGGTATTCCATTGGCGGTACACACCGCCGCGCTCAAAATACACACACATTTACAAAACACAGCCACATTGGCCAATTCCAAATACACACACCTGATACACATACACACACCACTCCCACACACCCAGTACACTATAAAACACACACCCACATCACCCACAAACCCCTACGACCAAAATCCCAAAAGAAGGCCAGAGAGAGACACTACAATCTACAAACAAGCATCCACAGGCACACAACACCATCACCCACATAACATCCACGCACCCCACACAACACACTACTAAATATCACCCCACATATCACAACACACTTTCCCCACACATCACCCACACCACCCCATGGCACGGCAAAGACACCCCAGGTTCTCTGAGGAGGAGCTCAGGGTCATGGTGGAGGAAATCCTCTGGGTAGAGCCACAGCTATTCGGATCACAGGTGCAGCACACCTCCATTGCTGGGAAGATGCAGCTATGACCCAGAATAGTGGACAGGGTAAACGCAGTGGGACAGCACCCAAGAAATAGGGATGACATCAGGAAGAGGTGGAACGACCTACGGGGGAAGGTGCGTTCCGTGGTATCCAGACACCACCTTGCGGTACAGAGGACTGGCGGCGGACCCTCACCTCCTCCCCCACAACTAACAACATGGGAGGAGCAAGTCTTGGCGATTCTGCATCCTGAGGGCCTCGAAGGAGTAGCTGGAGGAATGGACTCTGGTAAGTCAAACCTTAACTACCTTATTCCCCATCCTACCTGCATGCTATCACATACCTCCACCCTCGCCCTTACCCCCATCACTCCAACTCCTCACAGATGTCCCACTATCACAAACCACACATCCCAACACCAAGCCCTGCATGCAACACCAAAGCATGGACACCCATCACCAATGCATGGCCACAGCACATACCCATACACCCCCCTGCACTATCATCACACAAGGTCCCACACAGGAATGCAAGCACTGGGGTACACGGTCACCCACCCATTGCACACCATGGTACACCCAGATGCAATAATCATGCTTTTACACCCCTGCAGGACCCCTACCCAACGTCACCGCACAGGAGGGTCCACACATGTCCACACCACCAACAGAAGAGGCCCACAGTAATGACAGCAGCTTTGTCCAACTAGATCTAGATGACCAGCCCGGACCATCTGGGACCTCAGGACAGTCGGTTCCCCTCACACAGTCACAGGCCACTACAGAGCTTCCCCCCTCTGGAAACACCAGCACAGCACCCACCCAGCGGGCCCATACTCTGTCCCCAGGACACGTCAATCAGCAGTGTGTCCACCACTACAGGGAACCCAGGCTAACCCCCCACCCCAACAACGACATGGACCTGGGGGCAGTGGTAGTAGGTACACCGTTCAGGGGACAGATGCCCAGGAACACAGGGGAACTGGGAGGGCTGCTGTGCGACAGGGGGAGGACAGGCCCATGGAACCCACTCTCCACAAGGCCCTCTCCAACATCATGGGAGCATACCATCATTCCCAGGAGACGATGGCAACAGTACTGCCCAAGATTCAGGAGATCTAGCGGCTGCAGGAGGAACAGTATTTGGGCTTCAGGGAGGAACTCAGATCCATCAATTCCACCCTGGGCACCATCGTAGGGGTTCTGAAGGAAGTCCTTAACACCAGGAGGGACATTGTGGCACAACAAGGGGCCCCTGACACTAGCCTGGATGATGAACTGCCCACCACCTCCGCCGGCGCTAGTGGACAGGAGGCACCGCCACAGGACCACCACACCAGCACCCCACCGCCTGCAGATGGAGAACCACCTCGCAAACGGTCCCTGAGATCCAGGACAAAGACAGAGAACGATGCCAAGACCCCCGCCAAGAAATGAGACCACCCTGAATGTCATCCTTTTGTCCCACCTTGTCACCCTGTCCATCCTCAAACTGCCCCAGCTCCACTTCCTATGCCCCTTTGGACAATGCACCTGTGAAACAAATAGACTGGACTCTGCCATGGACATTCCTCCCCCATCACCCCTCACCATTTTACAGCATCCTCCAATATTGAGCACTAAAATAAACACCCTTAAAGCACAAAACAATCTGGAGTCTGTCTGTGATTTCGAAATAGTGTATTAGCAATTACAGTGACAAAATGCTCTTTCATTTGTAATGTCAACATACCTATGTCACACAGCTCTAGTCCATGAGGAAACAAAGCAGATGTCAGACAGTGGGACCCACATCTGTGAAATCGTAAGGGAAAGTGAAAACCCAGTGACCATACACTGGGTGAAAAGGACAGACAGTAGAGAGGTAGTAGTGTTAAATTACATGTAGTAGGCAGGTTTGTCTTCTTACCTGTGTCTCACTGGAAGTATTGCAGGATAACCGAGTTCCTGTTGTTGATGTCCTCTTCTTCTGCTTCCTCGTCTTCACTGTCCACAGGCTCCACATCTGCCACAACACCTCCATCTGGACCATCCTCATGCAGAAAAGGCACCTGTCGTCGCAAAGCTAAGTTGTGAAGCATACAGCAGGCCACGATGATCTGGCATACCTTCTTTGGTGAGTAGAATAGGGAACCACCTGTCATATGGAGGCACCTGAACCTGGCCTTCAGGAGGCCGAAGGTCCTCTCTATAATCCTCCTAGTTCGCCCATGGGCCTCATTGTACCGTTCCTCTGCCCTTGTCCTAGGATTCCTCACTGGGGTCAGTAGCCATGACAGGTTGGGGTAACCAGAGTCACCTGAAAGAGGCGAGGGACAACTGTTAGACACACACTAACCTGTAGGGATATCCCCAGACCCAGACAACTATCCCCACTGATTTGGTTCCAGGTGCTCACTTAATAGCCACACACGGTGCCTCTGGAGTTGCCCAATCACATAAGGGATGCTGCTATTCCGCAGGATGTAAGCGTCATGCACTGAGCCAGGGAATTTCACATTCACATGGGAGATGTAGTGGTCTGCCAAACACACCATCTGCACATTCATCGAATGATAACTCTTCCGGTTTCTGTACACCTGCTCACTCGTGCGGGGGGGACCAAGCCCACATGTGTCCCATCAATGGCACCTATGATGTTGGGGATATGTCCCAGGGCATAGAAGTCACCTTTCACTGTAGGCAAATCCCCCACCTGAGGGAAAACGATGTAGCTCCGCATGTGTTTCAGCAGGGCAGACAACACTCTGGACAACACGTTGGAAAACATAGGCTGGGACATCCCTGATGCTATGGCCACTGTTGTTTGAAAAGACCCACTTGCAAGGAAATGGAGTACTGACAGCACCTGCACTTGAAGGGGGATTCCTGTGGGATGGCGGATAGCTGACATCAGGTCTGGCTCCAACTGGGCACACAGTTCCAGGATTGTGGCATGATCAAGCCTGTAGGTGATGATTACATGTCTTTCCTCCATTGTCGACAGGTCCACCAGCGGTCTGTACACCGGAGGATGCCGCCATCTCCTGACATGTCCCAGCGGACGGTGCCTATGAAGGACAACAGGGAGCACAGAGTCAACCAACTAAGAGGTACGTACACACAGCTTAGACATAACACGACTAATAATCCGAAATTAGCATGTATGAGTGTTGAGGCAAGGCCTATGTATGTGTGATGCAGTTAAAAATAGAGCCATGTGGGCCCCTGAAATGGCGGCTGCCTGACCTGTAAAGTGGGACAATGGGATATGAGGTAACTGCTCTGGCGTTGTACACCGTCGCAGTAGGCAGTCGAAGACCGCGGCGCAATTCTGCATTGGTTAACATTGGACCCTATGGGTCCCAGGAGCCAATGACGATGTATGCACCGCCACGGACGTGACCGCCATTTTCTATCTGTTCAATCACCCGATACCTGATCTTCGACAGGAGAGGACCTACACTGCAAGTGCTGCTGTGACCTCAGTCTGGTAGAGACAATGGCTCGTGCGTCTGGGGAAAGGGCCCCTGCCTTCACATCGAAGGAGTTGGAGAAACTCGTGGATGGGGTCCTCCCCCAGTACACGCTACTCTATGGTTCTCCAGACAAACAGGTAACTACACTGGGAGTATGCTGTATGGGCTATGCCTGTGTGGAGTGGGGTGGATGAAAGATAGGGGGGGGGAGAATGAGGCGTGCATGAAACGACGGTGAGTGCATGTGCCACATGGCAAGGGTAGGGATGCGGGCCAATGACTGTGACGGTGCAGTTGGTAATAACTTCTCTTTTTCCCCTGTACAATTCCTGTAGGTCAGCGCCCACCAGAAGAAGGATATTTGGCGTGCCATCGCCAAGGACGTCTTGATCCTGGGAGTCTATCACAGATGGAGCACCCACTGCCGTAAGAGATGGGAGGAAATTCGCCACTGGAGCAAGAAGATGGTGGAGGCCCAGCTGGGGATGGCCTCCCAATGTGGGAGGGGTGCCTGTCGCACCATGGCCCCCCTCATGTTCAGGATCCTGGCGGTGGCGTACCCGGAGTTGGATGGGCGCTTGAGGGCATCACAGCAGCAACAAGGGGGTGAGTACACTCTCATTCTGCTGATTCAGCGCGCAGTGGAGGTGTCTGGGTGGGGGAGGTGGGCTGTGGGTTCCCCTAGGCCAGGGCGAGTGTGCTAGTTAGGTCCCCTTTTTCAGGCAGGCCCTGTGGCACCCCACCCCACCTGGGTACAGTGCCAACTACACCTAGTCAGACTCCTGTGACATCCATGTGTGCAGATGTCGCCCATAGCCTTGTAGGCCATGTCCCAGGGATTGAATAGTGGACCCCAAGTGCGCGGCATAGTGCAGGGGGCTTCTGTGTCTGTCGTGTCCGCCAACGGTAGCGATAATGCATGCACTCAACATGTCTTTCTTCTGTCGTTCCCCCCCCCTTTTTGTGGTCTCCCTGTTCTTGTGTGCATTAGCATCATCAGGCGGAGGAGCAGTGGCACCGGAGCAGGAGGAAGCTGCATCCCACATGGCCCTGGAGGGCGACACTACGGAGTCTGATTTCACCAGTGGGACGGAGGGCGAGGGGAGCTCCACGGCGGGGACAGGAGCTGACACCAGTGATACAGACTCATCCTCTGATGGGAGCTCCCTTGTGGTGGCGGCCCCATCTGTGCCCCCCGCATCTACAGGTACAGCCGCCACCCCCCCTCCAGCACCACCCGCCCAGCAGCCCCTCAGGATTTGCCCCGTGTCTGCTCACCCAGGAGGGAGGGCATCTCCTTCGCCCCAGGCACCTCAGTCCCTGCCCCTGTCACCCTTGCTGCCCTCAGTGAGGAGGCAATTGACCTCCTCAGGTCCCTTACTGTTGGGCAGTCTACCATTTTGAATGCCATCCAGGGTGTAGAGAGGCAGTTGCAACAAACCAATGCATTCCTGGAGGGCATTCATTCTGGTCAGGCAGCCCTTCAGCGAGCTTTTCAGACTCTGGCCTCAGCAATGATGGCAGCCATTGTCCCTGTCTCTAGCCTCCCCCCTCCAACTTCCTCCACCCAGACCCACACCCCTGTACCTCAGCCTATGCCAAGCACACCATCAGACCAGTATGCACACACCCCAACACACAAAGGAAGCTCAGGCAAATATAAGCACCACACATCCCACAGGCACTCACACAAACATCACACACATGCAGACATAGCAACATCCAATATCTCCACGGTGTCCCCCTCCTCCTCGTCTCCCTCCTCCCTCCCAGTCTTGTCTCCACTCACACCTGCATGCACTACATCTACAGCCACTACTTCCATCACCAGCACACACACCACCACACCCCACTCACCTGCAGTCACCACCCCCACTACCATTCACACATCCCCTGTGTCCTCTCCCAGTGTGTCTGTGATGCCACCGCCCCAGGTACACAAACGCAAGCACACACCCACCCAACAGCCATCCACCTCACGACAGCCTCCAGCGCATGCACCTTCACCCAAAGTCACCAAACATACACCTCCTGCAACCACAACCTCTTCTGCCACTCCCAAACCCCCTCCAGCTACCCGTCCCAGTGTTCCCAAGAAACTTTTCCTGTCCACCCTTGACCTCTTTCCCTCACCTCCCCCACCCCATCAGTCTCCTAGGGCCCGACTCTCCAGGTCCCAAACTAGCACCTCAGCCACGACATCGGCGGGATCAGTGGTGCCAGTAGTCACCAGATTCTGGAGTGCACCAGGCAGCAGGGCAGCCAGTGTGGCAAGGAGCCACAGCATGGACAGTCCCCCACCTATCAAGCATCAAAAGTTGGCCAGTGCCTGGTGGGAGAGGGGGAAGACACCAACCACCAAAGCCGCTTCCAGGGGTACAGGTGGGAGTGTGGAGTCAGCTGCGACATCTTCCAAGGTGGGGAAGGGGCACAAGAAACCCGGCAAGTCTGGGAAGATCGGCACGGCGGAGAAGACCGTCATCAGCCCCGCTGCCCAGGAGGCGACCGCCATCAGCCCCGCTGCCCAGGAGGCGACCGCCATCAGCCCCGCTGCCCAGGAGACGACCACCATCAGCCCCGCTGCCCAGAAGGTGACCGCCATCATCCCCGCTGCCCAGGAGGCGACCGCCAGCAGCAGCCCCGCTGGCCCAGACAGGTCCGCCAGCACCAGCCCGCTGGCCCAGACAGGACCACCAGCACCAGCTCCGCTGGCCCAGACAGGACCGCCAGCACCAGCCCCGCTGGCCATGAGGCGACCGCCATCGGCCCCGCTGCCCAGGAGGTGACCGCCATCAGCCCGCTGCCCAGGAGACGACCGCCAGCAGCAGCCCCACTGGCCCTGACAGGACCGCCAGCACCAGCCCCGCTGGCCCAGACAGGACCGCCAGCACCAGCCCCGCTGGCCAGGAGGCGACCGCCAGCAGCAGCCCCGCAGGCCCAGACAGGACCGCCAGCAGCTAAGTCGCTGCCAAGGACACCGCCGCCACAAGCACCGCTGAACAGGACACTGCCGCCACAAGCACCGCTGCAAAGGACACCGCTGCCACAAGCACCGCTGAACAGGACACCGCCGCCACAAGCACTGCTGCCAGGGACACCGCCGCCACAAGCACCGCTGCAAAGGACACTGCCGCCACAAGCACAGCTGACCCATGAGCACCAAGAGCACTGACGCTACTGAGTCCGCCACGAGCAGGATGAAGCACTCTGGGCACCAAGCCCCCTCCAGAACCAGTGGAGATTTACATCCACTACCTCAGTCCTTGGCAGGATGAAGCACTCTGGGCACCAAGCTCCCTCCGGAACCAGTGGAGATTTACATCCACTACCTCAGTCCTTGGCAGGATGAAGCACTCTGGGCACCAAGCCCCCTCCAGAACCAGTGGAGACTGTTATCCACTTGAGAGACCGTGGCTTTGCACTCCCCAGGATTGAACAGTGGGCAAACATCCCACTGTAGAGACTTGTGAGACTGTGGCTTTGCACTCCCCAGGATTGAACAGTGGGCAACCCACCCACTGTAGAGACTTGGGAGACTGTGGCTTTGCACTCCCCAGGATTGAACAGTGGGCAAACCACCCACTGTAGAGACTTGAGAGACTGTGGCTTTGCACTCCCCAGGACTGAACAGTGGGCATGTGGCCCCCTCGTGGATTTGGCGTCATGCACTCAACTGGCTGAGGTGCCCCCCCTTTCCCTTCCTCCTGAGGTGCCTGTTTTATTTCTATCTGATACCCCTGCAGTGTTCTCTCCGTCATGTTTGGGTACCTTGTGTGGGCCTCGACCATGCAGTGTGGGCCCAATGTTCCACGGACTTAAATGGAGCAATACCTGGACTTCTATTCTTGGTGTATATATTTGTTAATAATGTATATATATTTTTGCGTACTGGATTTTAATAGATTACAATGGTTACACTAATTTCCTTTTGTCTTTGCATTCTTCCGGGGGGGGGGTTGGTGGGTGTAACTGTAATGTATCAACATGTACTTGTGTGTGTGTTGTAGTGGGTGAGGGTGGGGGTGGGGGTGTTGCGTGTTGCTTGTGTGTGTCCCTGTTTTTTCCCTCCTCCCTCCCCTGTGTCGTAGGTGCAGTACTCACCGTGGTCTTCGCTGCCGGCGTTCGTGCTCCTGGTAGAGGAGCAAGAAGATAAAGGCCGAGAAAATGTGAAGCTTTGGTTCCATGGTTTTGTTCGCGGTGAATACGCCCCGGAAAAGGTGGCGGATTGGTAGGTTGCGATACTGTGGGCGGTACACTCTCCTCCGTCTGTCTGTTGGCGGTGACCGCTGCGCTGTTTGTTTGTTAAAGAGGCTGTCTTTGTTGGCGGTTTCCGCCACGGTCGTAATTCCAATTTTTTTACCGCCGGCCTGTTGGCGGTCTTACCGCCGCTTTAACACCGACCGCCATGGTTGTAATGACCACCATAATCACAGTTAATTTCACTAGACAATGGTTCTAAGTGTTCTCATACTGTAATCAAGGATAACCTAAGAAGTTACTATCACTAGACCTCAAGAACTCTGGGTACCTGGAAAAAAATCAAGAATGGTTAATACAATGTTTCTTATGGGCTTTTCATGAAATTACACATACTGTCTAGGAATACAAGAACCTTCTAGAATAATGTTTCAGAACAAACATTGCATTTCAAACATGAGGACAAAGGCAATCTGAAACATTCTCAGGAAAACAATAGGAATTGTACTAGGACCTTAATTTGCACAAAGAATGTCACATTTTGAGTTTAGTGTCTTCGCAGAAAATCCAGAAGCCCAGGATAAATGTGTGCACTTCAACAAACACTACACATCAAAGTTTTTATTGCCATGAAATGATTGCGCACACTGTTGCCGATCTGAAAATCAAGTTTTACATGTTGGAAATGAAACACACACACTGTTGATTCTAACAAGTATATGCAAATGCCAAGAAATGATCGAGCACACTGTTGCCAATGTGAACCTCAAGATTTACATGCGGGAAATAATTTGCGCACACTGCCGATTCGAACAAAGATATGCAAATGCCAAGAAATGATCGCACAAGGTTTTGCCTATCTGAACACCAAGTTTTACATGCGGGAAATGAATCGCGCACACTGCTGATCCGAACAAGAATATGCAAATCCCATGAAATGATCGCGCAACTTTTGCCGATCTGAACACCAAGTTTCAGATGCAGGAAATGAATCGTGCACACTGCCGATCCGAACAAGAATATGCAAATGCCATGAAATGATTGCGCAAGCTTTTGCCGATCTGAACACCAAGTTTCACATGCAGGAAATGAATCGCGCACACTGCAGATCCGAACAAGAATATGCAAATGCCATGAAATGATCGCGTAACTTTTGCCGATCTGAACACCAAGGTTTACATGCAGGAAATTAATCGCGCACACTGCCGATTCTAACAAGAATATGCAAATGCCATGAAATGATCGTGCAAGCTTTTGCCGATCTGAACACCAAGGTTTACATGCGGAAAATGAAGCGCGCACACTGCTGATTTGAACAAGAATATGCAAATGCCATAAAGTGATCGCGCAAGGTTTTGACGATCTGAACACCAAGTTTTACATGAGAGCAATGACTCGCGTACTCTGAAAGTTCCACGATTAGGCCCAAAACTCAAGAATCTTTGAGAACGGGGTCAGGGGCCCAGCCTGACCTCTGCTCAAGGATCACCAATATAATGCGGGGCAGGCCTGGAACATCAAGGTAGGCCTCCGGAACAGGAGCTCAGGAAGTTGCTGCTGCTCTGCACCGGGACCTCTGGATAGTGAGCACGTGGAGCTGGGCTGGCTCCCTTATATAAAGACTGTCCCAGCCCACAAACCACACCCAGTCTTGCTGCAGGGAAAGCTTCTAGAAGGTCCTAGAAAGGGACCACATCCTAACACACTCAGTAAGCCTGCAGCAATACATTGCAAATGAAGTTATTGCAAACATCATTAATAGTGTTTTTCAAGGTTAAAGTCTGCAATGCAAAAGGTTAACATACTGCATATAAATACAATGCATGAATTATGCCCTTGCATAAAGGCAGGGGTTTTACATTTTTGTCACCCGTAGAGTGCGCACTGTCCTGATGTTGACAGCATGAGGATAAATCAAAATGTGCCAAACATATCAGATCAGAAAGGCAGTGAAATCATTTGACCTATGGCCATTACCTGGTGGTACTCTGCGGGCAAATGAAGTGAATTGTAAACTTAGGCTATTTTCAATGGAGTTACCATTTCTGTGAGGTTTGCTAGGGCTTACTTATCCGCCACTACCTTCTTGTTTCAGTCTCTGATGAAAATGCAGAGATGTACCTCAGCCTCGGATTTGTGTTCAACCACCACAAGGGCCAACTAGTCAGTTGCTTCTCTTGGTTCTGTTATGCCTAAACCGGAACTCCCTTACCCTTGGAATACTTCCTAACTTACGCAACATGGGTTTTGCCGGCTTCTTGAACCTAATATCATGTACATGTACCTTGCGGCAATCCTGTGTCTCATCAAAACGTCACGGATATTTTTTACTGAAATCACCCATCAAGATGTTATACAGTGTCATTTTCATCTATATCTGCGGAAAAGCATTGGAATTCAAGGAACCTCCCAATTACTTTTGATGTGGCCAACTCAACAGGCAAACCCCGTACACCTGCCACATACATTCTTTCTTGCAAATCTTCTTGCTATGAATCTCAGTTAGGCCTCTAAACCCACAAGTTTTATTGGTCTTTCACCATACTTTAGTGGTGTAACAGTTGTATCACTGGCAAGGTGTCTCAAGTGTGGTCTGTCATGCAAAACAGCAGAATGTTGGCACTCAACTGTGTGGCAGTTGACGGGTAGCTACTTTAGCTGAGGTGCAATGTCGTAGTTGGATTCTCGCTCTTGGCAAGACTGCTGGTTTAGGGATGACATTACTTTTGTTTGTAGTTGACTAGGCCAATCCAACAACAAGTGGAAACGGTCTACCCAATCCTCCCAGCTCACAAGCAGTACCTTACCAAAAACCCCAAAAATAAAAGGTGATTTCTGGCAGTCTTACGCATAGACGCTAGAGTGCACCATCTCTGGGGAGTCGTGGTGGAACGGAAGTTATCCTTTTCTCACTTTAGCAATAAGTCTAGGTCACACTTAGGCAATGAAGGAGATGTCATTTTAAAATGACGTTAACTCAAATCTTTTGATGCTAGATGGGTCTAGCGTCAAAATATAAATATGGAGTTGTTGGCGCCGGATTTGCGTAAAAAAAAGAAAATGACACAAATCAGGTGCAAACAGAGTATAAATATGCCCTTTAGTGTTCACCTGTGCTTGAGAGGAGCTTTGAAATTTCTCCCACCAATCGAGAGCAAACACAGGTTTCCCTGTCAGCACCAGTGCAGACAGGAAAACGACTAGTTCCCACGGTGGGTACCCCGGGACATAGCTGGAGCCTGCCCCAGGGGGTGGGGTCCCCAAGACCATTAATGGCAAAGGGAGGGGATTGTGTTCATTTTTCCCTTTTTATGGCCAGGTCCATGGGGTGGCAGTCCTAAGGGGCTGAAATCGGCTCAGGAGGGGGGCTGTGTGCCCCCTCCCACATTAAATTAAGGACTGCGGCAAGGCCCTGCAGTCAGCCCCCGCATGCAGCCAATCCCATGCTGAGCATGTCCTTTGGTCGTAGCTAACTGGTTTGTGAGTGGGTGTATTTTTTTAATTGTGCTATGGATCTGTGGTTACACTGGGGGCCACGCTGAGCTCTGGGGTAAATCAGTGGATCCTTGCCTAGGCCTAAAAATAATTTTTGGGGAACTTCTAGCCCATAAGGGGTCTCTTAGAGACCCTTCGATCTGTTTTATGGGGTCAGAATACCTGTATATTGACCTCTTGAGTCATTTTTCACTTTGTTGCCCCCTCAGGCTGAATGAGAAACAAAATGATGGCAGCTACTTTTCGTCCAGGTTGAGGCCAGACAATCAGGGCCTAAGATTTGGCTGCAGATCCGTGGATAGATCTGTGTCCTTAGATATACAAAAATTGTTTTCCTTTAATAAATCCCAAAGTACTGAGCAGATTTTACACCAAATTACAAAACCACTCTTTCTAGACAAAGATATAGCTTTCTGACAAATTTGTTGTAAATCCGTTCAGGGGTTCAGCTGTAGTCATGTCTAAAATCAATATGAGAATTTACATGGGGAAACATGTTATGGGTCCTCCTTTTTCTCAACCCCCGCTTGACAGATCACCCTGAAACTTTTCAAATAGGAACTAAAGTGTATGGCAAACTAGTTTTGAAATTTTCATGAAGATATGCCAAACGGTGGCAAAGTTATTAGGAAAAAAACAGCTTTGTCATATATATATATATATGAACCTGCCAGTAAGTTTCATATATATGTATACATATATATATTTATTTATATACATATATATGTGTGTGTGTATATATATGTATATATATATATATATATATATATATATATATACATATATATATATATATATATATATATATGTATATATATATATATATACAGTGCGCAAATAATGTACTGTAGTACAGTGAATGGGATATATTTCATTTGTCACACAGTAAATCAAACTCTAATCACACGCTTAGTCCCACTTTATACCGGGGCCTCCAACACAGATTATTCACAAGAAATACCTTCACTTGGCAGTGGGGGAAATTAGTCCACAGGGAGAAATGTTCTAGGGCTTGGGGTAAGTAGAGGTTTAGCTATGGAATGGTTGGTGTTAGCGATCATGTTGTACTCTTTTGGTCAGTCACATTAATTGATAGGTGTTGGAAAATGGGTTGCTGGTAAGGGCAGGTAGGTACCTACACCTAGCAACAAGCCACTAACCTCCACTTAGGTCCAGTTAGGTCTCAGTAAATTAACACCAGCTCAACCCTTGGTAGCTTGGCAACGAGCGTCAAGGCTTAACTTAGGAGACAGAGTGTAAAGCATTCAAATATCACAAAACAGTAATTAAATAAAACACAGGAAACAGTTTAAAAATCCAAAACCAATTTATAAAAATAGTTTATATTTTTATCTTTAAAATGATACCAAAACGAATAAAATCGGATAAGGGGAACCGGAGATATGAATTTTTAAAGAATTATTATTTTTCTAGCGCTTAGAAACAAAAAGCGCCAATCGGGTCATCTGGTTGCACCTCGACCGGGGCAAAGTCAAAGATTCAGGCCGACCGCGATGGAGCCCTGCTCGGCTACAGGTCGCGGGAGGCCTCGGTTAAAAAGTTACCTTCTGATTTAGGGGGTCATTCTGACCTCGGCGGTAAAAGGCCCTTACCGCCGGTCAGAAGTCCGCCATTCTACCGCCGCGGCCACGGTAAACCGCCACGGTCATTCTGACCACCAACTGTGAAACCGCCAAAAACCCGACATCCAAGGAAGGCCGCCTCATCAGCGGGCCGCGGAAAACTGGAGATGACCAAACCTCCACCGTCACGCCCACACAAACACGCCCATGCCATTCTGACCGACGAATCCACGCGGCGGTCTTTCAACCGCGGTATTCCATTGGCGGTACACACCGCCGCGCTCAGAATACACACACAGCTCCAAAACACAGCCACATTGGACAATTTGAAATACACACACCTGAGACACATACAAACAACACTCCCACACATCCAATCAACTATAAAACACACACCCACATCACCCACAAACCCCCACTAGTTGGAAATCGGAGAGAAGGCGATAGAGATAGAGATAGAGAGAGCGAGCACAGCAATCGAAAACCCCAACACACACAGGAACCCAACTTCATCACCCACACCACATTTACGCACACATCACCACATATCACCACGCACATCACCACAAACACCACCCCACACCTCATCCCCACCACCCCATGGCACCCCAAAGACACCCCAGGTTCTCGGACCAAGAACTCAGGGTCATGGTGGAGGAAATTATAAGGGTTGAGCCCCAGCTCTTCGGCACACAGGTGCAGCACACCACTATAGCAAGGAAGGCTGAGCTATGGCAAAGGATCGTAGACAGGGTCAACGCTGTGGGACAGCATCCCAGAAATCGGGAAGATATCAGAAAGCGATGGAACGACCTACGGGGGAAGGTGCGCTCGATGGTGTCGCGACACAACTTTGCTGTGCAGAAGACTGGCGGCGGACCCCCACCCACTCCACCCCAATTCACAGCATGGGAGCAAGAGGTAGTAAACATCCTGCATCCTGATGGCCTCGCTGGAGTACACGGAGGAATGGACTCTGGTAAGTCGAATCTCAACTACTTCACCCCCCACCCAACCACCAGCATGCCAACACCCCCCCACCCCCAATCTCAACCCCCCCGCACACAACCTCCCTGCCAATGACTCACCAGCACAACCCACCCTAAACAACACCAACCCCTGAATGCCAACACAAACCATAGACAGCCACCACCAAAGCATGACCATTGCACATACCCATACCCCCCCCCCCCACCACCCTCACAACACCTCCCACAAGGGAATGCCAGCACTGGGGGACAAGGGCACTCAAAATGCACGCCATGGCACACACAGAAAAAATAACCATACTCCTTTACCCCTGCAGGGCCCGAACGCCAACACACCGCCACGGAGGGTCCAGATTTGTCCATCCCACCCCCAGAACAGGCCCCCAGCGAGGACAGCAGCTCTGTCGACCTAGAACCTGATGACCAGCCCGGACCATCGGGGACCTCTGGACAGTCGGTTCCCCACACACAGACACAGGCCACAGCAGACCCAACCCCCTCTGAGAACACCAGCACAGCTCCCACCCAGCGGGCCCATGCCTCTGTCTCCAGGACGCGTCAAGCAGCGGTGTGTCCGCCACTACAGGGCACCCAGGCTGACCCAACAACAACAGGGACCTGGGGGCAGTGGTAGTCGGCACACCGTCCAGGGGACAGAGGCCCGGGGAAACAGGGCAACTGGGAGGGCTGCTGTGCGACAGGGGGGGGAGGACAGGCCCAGGGAACCCACTCTCCAAGAGGCCCTCACCACCATCATGGGAGCATACCATCACTCCCAGGAGACGATGGCGACGGTACTGGCCAGGTTCACCGAGATCCAGGCACAGCAGGAGGAACGGTACATGGGGTTCAGCAATGAACTCCGGAACATCGCTACCGCTATGGGGACCATAGTCCAGGCCCTCAACTGGATAGAAACCACATTGCGGGACCATGTGGCACCACAAAGGGCCCCTGTCACTAGCCAGGAACAGCCTACCACCTGCGCCGGCGCTAGTGGTCAGGAGGCCCCCACACAACGACGGCCCACCAGAACCCCACCTCCTGCTGAAGAACAACCACCCCGCAAGAGGAACCTGAGATCTCACAGGAAGACAGAGTAGGATGCCAAGACCCCCGCCAGCATAAGATACCCCCTGATGTCATCCCACAGTGTCACCCTGTCCAACCTTGAACTGCCCCTGCTCCATTCTTCCACAGGCATATGGAAAATGCACCTGTGAAACTGAGAACTGGGCTCTGCCATGGACATAACTCCACCCTCACCCATCACCGTTTTAATATCATGTACCAATATCTAGCACTAAAAATAAATCACTCATTGCACTGAAATCATTCAGGAGTCACCCTGTATTATTTACAAATGTATAACACATTACTGATCAATAATGTTCTGTTATTTTTGTGATGACAACATACCGATGTCAATAAGCATTAGTCCATGGGCTAACCAAGCAGAAGTCACGCAGTGGGTCATACAGCACTGAAAAGGGAAGGGAAAATCAAACATCAGTTTAAAAGAACTGGGGGGAAATACACAAAGTAAAGATGCAGGGGGCTTTCAGTAAATGTTAAATAGCGTGGGTGATTCTTACCTGTGTGCTACTGAAAATACTGTTGGATAACTCTGTCCCTGTTGTCTGTGTCGTCCTCTTCGTCTTCCTCCTCTTCACTCTCCGCAGGCTCCACAGCTGCTTCAACACCACCATCTGGACCATCCTCCTGCAGGAAAGGCACCTGACGTCGCAATGCCAGATTGTGAAGCATACAGCAGGCCACGATGATCTGGCACACCTTCTTTGGTGAGTACATCAGGGATCCCCCTGTCATATGCAGGCACCTGAACCTGGCGTTCAGGAGGCCAAAGGTTCTTTCTATGATCCTCCTAGTTCGCCCATGGGCCTCATTGTACCGTTCCTCCGCCCTGGTCCGGGGATTCCTCACTGGGGTCAATAGCCAAGGCAGGTTGGGGTAACCAGAGTCACCAATTAGCCACACACGCTGTCTCTGTAGCTGTTCCATCACAAAAGGGATGCTGCTATTACGCATCACATACGCGTCATGCACTGACCCAGGGAACTTTGCATTCACATGGGAGATGTACTGGTCAGCCAAACAGACCACCTGGACGTTCATAGAATGGTAACTTTTCCTGTTTCTGTACACCTGCTCATCGTCTTTTGGGGGTACTAAAGCCACATGGGTCCCATCAATGGCACCAATTATGTTGGGGATATGTCCAAGGGCATAAAAATCACCCTTCACAGTGGCCAAATCAACCTCCTCAGGGAATACAATGTAGCTCCGCATGTGTTTCGTCAGGGCAGACAACACTCTAGACAAAATTTTTGAAAACATAGGCTGAGACATTCCAGATGACATGGCCATTGTTGTCTGGAATGAGCCACTTGCCAAAAAATGGAGGACTGACAGAACCTGCACTAGAGGGGGAATTCCTGTGGGTTGGCGGATGGGGGACATCAGGGCTGGCTCCAGCTGGGCACACAGTTCATGTATAGTGGCTCGGTCAAGTCGGTATCGTAGTATGATATGGCGTTCTTCCATTGTCGACAGGTCCACCAGCGGTCGGTACACGCGAGGATTCATCCTTCTCCTCGCAAGTCCCAGCGGACGGTGCCTAGGAAGGACAACATGGAGCACAGAGTCAAGCAAATCACAGGTACGTTCACCACAGCATGCCTAGCACACGATTATCCATGTATTGAAAGGCGTGTATGTGTGGCAATGCAAGGCCTAGGCCTGTGTGACGCAGTACAAATTATGCCATGTGGGCCCTTGAAATGGCAGCTGCCTGACCTGTGAAGTGGGACAATGGGATGTGAGGTCAATGCGCTGGCGTGGCACACCATGGCGGTAGGCGGTAGAAGACCGCTATACGAAGCCGCATTGGTTAACATTGAAGCCTATGGGTTTCAGGAGCCAATGACGAGGTGCGCCGGCGGCCGCGGTACGCACCGCCGCGGGCGTGACCGCCATTTTCTATCTGCTTAATCACTCGAGACCAGATCATCCACAGGAGAGGACCTATACTGCAAGTGCTGCTGTGACCGCGGTCTGGAAGTGACAATGGCTGCTGCGACTGGGGAAAGGGCCCCTGCCTTCACGTCTGAGGAGTTGGAGAAACTTGTGGATGGGGTCCTCCCCCAGTATGCGTTACTCTACGGTCCTCCAGACCAACAGGTAAGTACACTGGGTGCACATTGAATGGGCTATGCCTGTGTGGAGTGGGGTGGATGTAGGTTGGTGGGGTGGGGGGCGAATGAGGAGTGCAACGCACGACAAATGAGAGCATGTGCCATATGGCAAGGTTGGGGAGGGGGGGCCAATCACATCTAACATGCAGAAAATTGATGAATTTTTCCTTCCCACTCTGTACATGTCAAATAGGTCAGCGCCCATCAGAAAGTGGACATTTGGCGTGCCATCGCCAAGGAAGTCCGGGCCCTGGGGGTCCACGTCAGACGGGGCACCCACTGCCGCAAGAGGTGAGAGGACATCTGCCGCGGGACCAGGATGACCGCCGAGTCACTGCTGGGGATGGCCTCCCAACCTAGGAGGGGTGCCAGTCGTACCCTGACCCCCCTGATGTCCCGGATCCTGGCAGTGGCTTACCCTGATTTGGATGGGCGCTTGAGGACATCACAGCAGACACAAGGGGGTGAGTATCAGCACATTCTGCTATCTTTCTGCGCAGTGGAGGCGTCTGGGTGGGGGAGGAGGGTTGTGGGTGACATTAAGCCACGGCGCTTTCTGTAGTGTAGTCCTCTCCTTTAGGCATGGCCCTGTGCTCCCGGCCCCCACCTCTGTAGGGTGACAAGTACAGCTATCGATGGTCCAGCATCACACATGTGCACGTTTGTCGTCTCTAGACCTGTTGTCCTAGTCAGAAGTACTGAGTAGTGTACCCCGAATGCGCGGCTTAGTGTGTCTGTCCTCTCCGCCAACGGTGTTGACATTGCATGCACTCAACCTGGTCTTCGTTTTTCTCCCCCCACCCTTCTTCTTCATCTTCTTGTGCATGTGTGCATTAGCATCATCAGGCGGAGGAGAATTGGCATCGGAGCACGAGGGAGCTGCAAGTCACAAGGCCCCGGTGGGCCCAGGAACAGACACCGAGGGCACCAGTGATCCGGAGGGCGAGGGGAGCACCACAACGGGGACCGGTGGTGACACCAGTGACACCGACACGTCCTCGGATGGGAGCTCCCTAGCGGTGGCGGCAACATCCGGGCCCCCCGCCTCTACAGGTACAGCCGCCACCCAGCGCACCAGCCCCGCCCTCCCAGCAGCCCCTCAGCCTACGCTTCGTGCCCGCTCGCCCAGGAAGGCGGGCGTCTCCTTCGCCCCAGGCACCTCAGCCCCTCCCCCTGTCACCCCTGCTGCCCTCAGTGAGGAGGTCATTGACCTCCTTCAGACCATCATTGTTGGGCAGACTACCCTTTTGAATGCCATCCAGGGGGTAGAAAGGGAGGTGCATCGGAGCAACGCCTACCTGGAGGGCATTCATTCGGGTCAGGCTGCCCATCAACGATCGTTCAATGCTCTGGCCTCAGCACTGACGGCAGCCATTGCCTCTGTTTCCAGCCTCCCTCTTCTGACTGCCTCCACCCTGTCTCTGTCTCCTGTTCCTCAGCCTATCCCATCCACACCATCAGACCAGCCTGCACACACCTCAACACCCAAGGGCAGCTCATCCAGACACAAGCACCACAGAACCCACAAGCATTCACCCAAGCAACACCCAGATGCAGACATTCCAACAGTCACTACCACCTCTGTGTCCCCCTCCTCCTCGTCTCCTTCCTCCCTCCCTGTGACGTCTACACTCACACCTGCATGCACACCACCATCAGCCAGTGCTTCCATCACCAGCACACCCTCCAATACAGTCCGCACACGTGCAGTCACCACCCCCACTACCATTTACACGTCCCCTGTGTCATCTCCCACCGTGTCTGTCACCCCCTCTTCCAAGACACACAAACGCAGGCAGACACCCACCCAACAGCCATCCACCTCACGACAGCCTCCAGCACAAGCACCTGCACCCAAAGACAGCACACCTGACTCTCCTACAACCACATCCTCTTCCTCCACTCCCATCACGACTACTCCTACCCTTTACCTTGGTCCTAAAAAACTTTTCCTCGCTAATCTTAACCTCTTTCCCTCCCCTGACCCACCCCCTCCATCTGCAAAGAGTCCCAAGAGCACCTCAGTCACCACCAGCCCAGCTTCGAGTGTTACTGTGGTGCATGGGTTCTGGAGTCCACCCTTTGCCAGCAGTGACACTTCAATCAGCAGCCAGGGGACAGCCAGCCCCCCCCCCAGGCAAGAGGACCAGGAAACTAAAGGGCCGCCGTGAGATGACTGACACGGCTGCCCCCAAGGAGCAAAGTTCGCCCACTTCACCAGCCACAATATCTAGGGGAGGCAAGGGCCCGAGAGCCCCATCTAAGGAGCGAAAGGGCAGCAGGGCGGAGAAGTCAGCCAGCAGGAGCACGGAGCAGGAGGGCCCCACAAGCCCCATCCCGGGTGTTAGGGAGGACACCAAAGGGCCCAGGACTCCGTCACCGAAGGGTCCAGCAACAGCACGGTCGGAGGGCGACTGAGCAGGGAGTCCAGGCCAGGTCTGGCTCCCTTGACTTACTGGACGAGCACCGCTGAAGAGGGCCCCGCCGTGCAGAAGAGCACCGCTGAACAGGGCCCCGCCGTGCAGAAGAGCACTGCTGAAGAGGGCCCCGCCGTGCAGAAGAGCACCGCAGAACAGGGCCCCGCCGTGCAGAAGAGCACCGCTGAAGAGGGCCCCGCCATGCAGAAGAGCACCGCTGAAGAGGGCCCCGCCGTGCAGAAGAGCACCGCTGAACAGGGCCCCGCCGTGCAGAAGAGCACCGCTCCGCTGGGCCCCGCCGTCTCAAGCACCGCTCCGCTGGGCCCTTCCTGTCAAGCACTGCTCCGCTGGGCACCGCCGTCTCAAGCACCGCTCCGCTGGGCCCCGCCGTCTCAAGCACCGCTCCGCTGGGCCCTTCCTGTCAAGCACTGCTCCGCTGGGCACCGCCGTCTCAAGCACCGCTCCGCTGGGCCCTTCCTGTCAAGCACCGCTCCGCTGGGCACCGCCGTCTCAAGCACCGCTCTGCTGGGCACCGCCGTCTCAAGCACCGCTCTGCTGGGCCCTTCCTGTCAAGCACCGCTCCGCTGGGCCCTTCCTGTCAAGCACTGCTCCGCTGGGCACCGCCGTCTCAAGCACCGCTCCGCTGGGCAGCGCCGTCTCAAGCACCGCTCTGCTGGGCACCGCCGTCTCAAGCACCGCTCCGCTGGGCCCGCCGTCTCAAGCACCGCTCCGCTGGGCCCTTCCTGTCAAGCACTGCTCCGCTGGGCACCGCCGTCTCAAGCACCGCTCCGCTGGGCCCCGCCGTCTCAAGCACCGCTCCGCTGGGCCCTTCCTGTCAAGCACTGCTCCGCTGGGCACCGCCGTCTCAAGCACCGCTCCGCTGGGCTCCGCCGTCTCAAGCACCGCTCCGCTGGGCCCCGCCGTCTCAAGCACCGCTCCGCTGGGCCCTTCCTGTCAAGCACCGCTCCGCTGGGCCCTTCCTGTCAAGCACTGCTCCGCTGGGCACCGCCGTCTCAAGCACCGCTCCGCTGGGCACCGCCGTCTCAAGCACCGCTCCGCTGGGCCCCGCCGTCTCAAGCACCGCTCCGCTGGGCCCTTCCTGTCAAGCACTGCTCCGCTGGGCACCGCCTTCTCAAGCACCGCTCCGCTGGGCCCTTCCTGTCAAGCACCGCTCCGCTGGGCCCTTCCTGTCAAGCACTGCTCAGCTGGGCACCGCCGTCTCAAGCACCGCTCCGCTGGGCACCGCCGTCTCAAGCACCGCTCCACTGGGCCCTTCCTGTCAAGCACCGCTCCGCTGGGCCCTTCCTGTCAAGCACCGCTCCGCTGGGCCCTTCCTGCATGCACTGTTAACGGTTCACTGTGCCCACCATGCCTCCTCCTTGACCAGTGGAGGCTGTAATCCACCTGATGGACTGTGGCTTTGCACTCCCCAGGATTGAACAGTGGGCAAACCACCCACTGTATAGACTTGAGAGACTGTGGCTTTGCACTCCCCAGGATGGCACAGTGGGCAACCCACCAACTGTAGAGACTTGAGAGACTGTGGCTTTGCACTCCCCAAGATGGCACAGTGGGCATGGTGGCCCCTTCGTGGATCTAGCGTCGTGGACTCATGTGGCTGTGGTGCCCCCCCCTTCCCCCTGCGGTGCCTGTAGTTTTTTCATCAGATGCCCCTGCAGTGTTCTCTCCAAAGGACTCAGGTCTCCTGTGTGGGCTTTGCCCTTGTGTTGTTACACTTTGGCCCACGGACACTTCGATTTTCTTTTGATGTGCAGGACTAATTGCCTCGGTTATCCATTGCAATGTATATAGAATTATTTTGATATTGATTTTTTGGCTAGTTGACCAATCCTTTTCAGAGCCTATTTTGTACATAAATTTTTATTCACAATTTAATTATGTCTTTGCATTTTTCAGGGGGGTTTGGGTGGTGTCACTGTGACTTGTTGCTCTGCATTGGTGTGTACATAGTTTGGGGGGGTGGGGGTCGCATATGTGTGTGACGTAAGCTTTCCTCCTCCCCCCTCCCGTGTGTCGTAGGTGCAGTACTCACCGTTGTCGTCTGCGCCGGCGTTTGTACTCGTGGTAGATGAGCAGGTAGACGAGAGCAGGTAGGATGTTTAATTCTGGTTCCATGCTGTCCTCCTTCCTCGTGGAGTGCGTAGAGGTTAGCGTTTTCCCATTCGTAGTCTGTTTCTGCCGTGTTTTTATCGGCGGGGCTCCCGCCCCGGAAAAGGTGGCGGATTGGTGAGTTATGATACTGTGGGCGGTACATTGTCTGCCGCCTGTCTGTTGGCGGTGACCGCCGCGCTGTTTGTCTGTACCGCCGTGGCGGTCGGAGTGTTAAAGTGGCGGGCTCTGTTGGCGGTTCCCGCCAGGGTCAGAATTCCATTTTTTGGACCGCCAGCCTGTTGGCGGGTTGGCCGCCGCTTTATCACCGACCGCCAGGGTTAGAATCACCCCCTTAGTTTTTATTTTGAAGATTTTCTTCAGCGGGACGAACCTGCCAGTCCAATCCGACCTCCTGGAGCCCTTCTCCGGATACGCGATGCTGGATTCCTCTGTGGAGATTTTTACCTTCGGACTTAGTCGTTTTTTCGAGGTGAAAATCCTTCGACCGGGGTAAACCTGGATCTTGATCTGACGTCCATGGAGCCCTTCTCGGATACGATGGCTGGAAGGTCCCGGTCAACTTTTTACCTTCGGACTTAGTCTCTTTTTCGGAGATTTTTCTTTACCGGGACGAACCACCAAATCAGGCCGGGTCGCGGTTGAGGCAAGCCGGCTAGAATTGCCGCGGCGGGTCAGTCCCTCTATGGAGCTTTTTTACAAAAATTCTCAAATCTTCTCCAAACTTCTGGGGCTTCACCCAGATGTCCTTTTAAGGTTCTTTTGGGGTCCACAGCTCAACCCAAGGGTCCAGAAGTTCTGTGATGGTCCTTGGGGGGTGCGGACTACAACTCCCAGGATGCTCCTGGCGTAAACTCCTTTTTGGCCACTGGACAGTGGTCAGCTGGTCACTTTCTTCAGGAGTTGGTGCAGGGGACTCTGGATAGCAATTTTTCACCTGTAGCAAACAGGGAGTCCCTCCTTGAACCAGTTGAAGCCAGGCAAAGTCCTTCTTGTGGTGAAGCCCAAGTGTGCAGCTGGTGCATTCCTTCTGAGTGCAGGTTCCAGGTGCAGGCCAGGGGTCCAGCAGGGCAGTCCTTCTTCTCCTTTAGTTCTTCCTTGTTGGAATCTGAGGGGGATCTGAGGTGTGGGTGCAGGTCTGCCAGTTTTATCCTTGCTCCTGGGTGAAAAGCAGGGGGGTCCTGGTTCTCCAATCAGGTACAGGGTCGTCCCCCTGTGATGACCACTTCCTGGGAAGTGTGGCAAAAATCCATCCCAGAAGGCAACATTCTCTAAAAATCCATCATGGCTGAATCTGATTTTTGGAGGTTACATCTGGCTGAGCCCACCCACTGGTGTGGCTAAAAATCATAAACACACCCCTCTCCTGCCCTCTCCTAATCTAATCAAGGGGGCACCTAGTTGTCTGGGGTTGCAGGATGTGGGGGTGTTGCTGGGTGCTCCAAATGTCCTTCTCTGCCTTTGAAGACCAGTTTGGCAGCCCTCCCCCTTCCTGCCTCACCATCTGCTGAGGGGAGATTCTCTCCCACAGGCACATTCCTTTGTGTGAAGCCAGGCCACTTCACACCTCATCAAGGCAGCTTGGCTAAGCTGCTGCAGGCTGGCCGATCAGAGCACAGCAGCAAAAACAATGCAGGGCTGAAATTGGCAACTTTTTAGGTAAAGTCTAAAACTTTTTACCTGAACAAGTTATATTAAATCCAACAACTGGAAGTTGTGGGATTTATTACAACAATTAATTTGATACCAAATTCTTGGTATGCAACATTTAAGGAGACTTTAAAATTTAAAATAAAGTCTCCCCATTCTAGCCTATGAAGGCCATTTACTTCAATGAGGGAAAAACGAATTTGGCTGTTTTACCTCACCAGGGCTTATAAATCTATTTTTATAAAGTCCCTGCTTATAGTTACATGGCACCCAGCCCTAGGGGCACATAGGGCACACCTTAGGGGTGACTTATATGTAAAAATAAGGTAGTTTAAGACTTTGGAACTACTTTTAATTCCAAAGTCGAATTTGCATATAACTTTAATTTAAAAGCAGCCAGCAAGGCAGGCCTGCCTTTAAAATGACACTGGGCACCTCAGCAGTGCACCTATGTGTGCACCACCTATGCTGTGGTCCCTAAACCTACATGCCCTACCATATACTAAGGACTTATAGGTAGTTTAACTTAGCCAATTATAATTAGCCTAATTTGCATATCCATTTTATACAGAGCACAGGCCCTGGGACTGGTTAGCAGTACCCAGGGCACCATCAGAGTCAGGAAAACACCAGCAAAAAGTGGAAAATGGGGGCAAAAAGTTAGGCGGCCTCTGCAATCAGCCCTGTTTTCTCACAATAGGAGAAAACAAATTTGGAACCCTCAAAATGTAATGGAAGCCATAAAATATAACTTCACATGGGCAGAGAAGTGTGGCATAGATATTACATGGTGAGATAGAATTGACTTTTTTAAGGTGGCTGGGACAGAAAGACAGAATGATGAAGTGAAGTTATAGTAGGCGAATGAGTGGGTACTGGAAAACACATCCTGTCTTCGGATTGTGCATTGCAGACTTCCGTCATGCAACAGTGCCACAGCACACACACATGATTTAAGCGCCTGCATCGCAGCACCAAATTAAACCATGCTGCAGTTTTAGTTGGCAAAATGCTGAGGGCAGTGACTGGGCCCTGGAGGTGATGGACAGGATGTCTGCCATGCTAAAAAATACAGAATTGTCAATAAGAAAGCAAGATGCCTTATCAGTTGTATCTGCAATCATTGGGAGTTCTCCCCCTCCCTCAATTGGCTGGGCCTCCTCCAACACCCCTGCACTTGGAAGATCACTGCTGGTAGTCTGTGCACCTAAGGAAAAAATAATGCACCCATTTTAAATTTTGAATACCAGATTAGCCACCTAAGTATTTATGTTTCACAAAGTACGACACCAATACCTCACTACAGTTAAGTTACCCATCTATCAGTTTCTTCTTCTATCAAAAGTCATCACTGTGGGAGGTTTGTGCTACTTTGTTTGGTACTTGATATTTTAAAAACCATGTAATCATTGAGTCAACCAAATAGTTTTTCTCCTATGGGAAATTTTAAAGGGGAGGGCTTAAGGCTACAAAAGGATAAGAGGTAGAAAGAAATGCAAAGGAAATATTGTATTCATTGTGGCATCTCATTCCTGCCATGCTGTCATGGCAACTGGTGGCATAAGACAACATTGGGGGTTCCTGACCATGACCCCTCTATCTCTGCCCCTATACTTTTGAACTGTCTAGTCAAGAAAACCATCAATATGTTTGGTGACTAGAGTAGTTGGACCTGGGTCCTATAAGTGCATTTTTAGGTGAGTGGGATACACTAACATTTAAAAACCTCTCATAAACATAGTACCACACTCATAAATAAAATGTCCTTTTTGCACCAGAGGGCACATGTGGCACTGGTCACAATCATTACTGCAAATTACACACATATAATTTACATTTTACAATAAATAAACACATCTACATTATGTACTTATATATAAATATTTTATATTTCTATATGCTGTTACAAATTGGGATGTTGTTTGAATGGGGTGTGAGCACTGGTCAAGCAGCAATCACAATCCTAGCCAGGTTAAGGCACAAGCAACCCCAAATTACCCTGTGATCAACCCCCTAGTAGATGGCACAGAGCAGCTAAGCTTAACTGAGGGGCAGAGTGTAAAGTATTTGTGCAACACTTCAAACAGTGGAAACACCACGCAAAAGACCCCCAGCCAAGTTACAATAATAGAGCAACATTTAATAACTAAACAAGACCAAGACAACAAAAATCCAATCAGTGGAACTTGAGATGATGTTTTAAAGAATTATCTGTGAAACAGTGCTTAGAAGCAGGAAGCGCTGGGACAATGTCAAATGTTCAGGCTGACCACGATGGAGCGCGATAGAGGAAATCTAAATGACGAGCTACAACAATTTACTTGTAGAATGGATATTCCTCAGGTATTGGATCACTACAGATGACGATAACCATAGTGTTGTAAGTCAAGAACAAACAAGGACACATGGATGAACAGTACGGCTGAACATCAAATAAAATGACAAATTAGGGCATTCTATCCACACAATATAATTGTATTTGATGATTTTACAAAATACTAAAACACATAAAACCTGATACAAAGAAAACAATCAACAATATACCTAACTCAGACATACCCAAATCATACCAGACTGAGGACAACCTAGAGGAAGAATAAAAAGAACAAGATTACAAAAAGGAGGACTCAAATGGTCCTGATATAAAATGAATTATACAATAACAATAATGAACCAAAGACGACAAACAATTACATATCAATGAAAAGAGTGAAAGAAATACAAATCTAGCAAGATTGAGATGACAATCTGTGCTCTGGTACTGACAGGATCTATGATTAAAAAAGGAGAATAACAATGATGAAGTTATTCTATCGATGGAATACAGTAGGACCAGAGGGCCTATTCGCGTTTCGGTGTTCCTCTATTATTTGCCATGATACCATTAAAACATTTGGGTTTAGTGAAGATGACTTAGCCAAGCTCCTAGATCAGCCCAGATCCGGAACTGGGACATCCATTTCTGTGAACCACCCCAAAGAAGGATGGTATAAACTATTAGAATTAAAGAAAAAAGCGAAACGTACAGAACTACATGCTGACTTCATCTTAGAGTACTTTAGAGCAGGTATTATTCCATCAGGCCTGAGAGTAAGAAACATACCAGGACTTTTCGTAGAGATTAGACAATTTCTAGAAAAATGGTCTCTAATCTCTAACCGCTGCTCACGGGACTGGATGATCCTCATAGTAGAGACTGCGAGAGAATTGATGGAGGTACTTATGAAAGAAATCCAAACCTTAGAGGACGAATTGAAAACACAAGATTCATTACAGGAATCAAAGAAACAAATAGAGGCTATTAATCAAGAGCTTGAGTCTTTCAATCTATATCTAGTTAAGAGAAAGACAGACAAACTAAGGAAGTATATCAGGTGGTTCTCTAAAGAACGAGTCTATCCTTATTTATTGGAAAAATACTATCAAAACCAACAACAGAATGTGCCAGAACAGGATGGACAGTTCTGTACTAACAAAAAGATTGTAACTTTTTCCGACACCTCCGAGTCTGAAGGAGAAGGCAACTCCAATCAGTTCGATCAATACTGCAGCAGGTCAGGCCCTAACGAAGGCCCCAGCCGCTCCAACCATTTTTTATCCAGGGGAGGAAGACCCAGAGCGAGATTCAGGAACTACCACAGAGGGAGATTCCAGAATGTGGACAATCCACCGCATACTCTACAAACATGGAGACAACAATATGGGAGGGACTAAAAGCAGTACCAGTTTTCAACCTTAGGTCTACTCCCATTGATACAGATACTGAATCCCTACTCAAGAAAGGCCTGTCATTTATTCCCAATACTATTATTAACCGATTTGACCTCCTAACTGACCTCCACGCTTTCTTTCGGAGGATCAGACTTAAAAGATTCTATGAAGACAGAATTGATAGTAGAGAAATCAATCTATCAGGTCTAAAACCAGTTTCCACGTTCACACCCCATCTAGACATGGTAGGTCCTGAAATCAAAATCTTTGAAAATGTTGTATTAGAAAAGACTGAAACCCTGTTGAAATGTATTCCTAAACCTCACTATAATTTAAGTAAATGTGAACAGCAGGCCCTTCAAAAGTTACAAAAAGACAAGCATACAACAGTCAAACCTTGTAATAAAGGAGGCGGCATAGTGTTGTTAGACACAGAAATATACAAATCGAAAATTCAGGCTATGCTTAATGAACCTCACTACTACCAAAGAGCTAAGAATATCTGGCAGGAACGAGTGAAAAAAGAGATAACACAAATAAGTAATGAGGCATTAAATAAGGGACTCATTTGCAAACAAGAGTTCCAATATTTGAACCCTCAGAAAATTAGGACCCCGGTCTTCTATGGAGTACCCAAAATACATAAAAACAAAGTAGATCCTCCATTACGACCCATAGTTTCCACCGTAGGGTCATTGACAGAACCTCTGTCCAAATATGTAGAGAAATTTTTGAATCCCAGAGTGGCTAATCTCCCTGCAGATATCCGAGACACAGGCCACATTATCATCAAACTGGAAGGTACTCCATTCAATCTGGCTACTCAGATCCTAGTTACGATGGACATTGAAGCACTATATACGAACATCCCACAGAGAGAAGCCTGGCACTCGGTTGCCCGTCTATTTGAAAAAGAAGGCATGACAGAACATTCTGCCTTTATTTTACAGTGCTTAGATATTGTCCTTCGAGAAAATGTTTTTGAATTTGATGGACAGCTGTACCAACAAAAGAAAGGAGTCAGCATGGGGGCAGCCTGTGCTCCCAGTGTAGCCAACATTTATGTGGGCTCCTTTGAGGAAATTCATATCTACAATGAGGTGGTGCCTTTTTTTGAAAATATTCATTTTTGGTCACGTTAAATAGATGACATCTTCTTCATCTGGACAGGCCAAGAAGAACACCTTAAAGAATTTAGTCAGGGGATCAATGTCTGTGACCCTAATCTAAAATTCACTATTCATACCAACCGAGAAAAGGTAGATTTTTTAGACATCTGGATTGGCCACAACAACCTCCAACTCAAGATGTCTCTGTTTACTAAACCTTCAGCCAAAAATACCATACTCCACTTTGATAGCTTCCACCCTACAAGTCAGAAACAAGGGATACCCTTTAGTCAGTTCCTACGTGTTCGTAGAAATTGTTCTAGTCTGCGAGATTTTGAAAACCATGCGGACATCCTGCAGAAAAAAAATATTTTGCGTAGGTACCCGAGAAGACTTATCAGGGATTCCTATAAAAGAGCTAAGTACTACAACAGGACCAGCATGTTCGAGAAACAGAATAAAAACCCTAAATCCCAGATGGTCTGTGTAGTTCAACACTCCAATTTGAATGAAAAAATCTGAAAGATTATTCTTTCTAACTGGAACATCCTCAATAGCAATCCCAACTAGGCACCATTGGAACGCCCGCTTGTGGCCTTTAGGAAAAAACAAAATATCTCTAACAAACTAGTTAGAGCTTCTCTACCGAAAAATGAAGATTTCTGCAAGAAATCCATCTGTGGAAATCAACCAATCAAGGGTAACCACAAATGTGGTAACTGTAAGGTATGCTCTAGAGCGATAGTGGGGGACTCCTTCCAATGGAAACAAAGAAACTATAAATTTACTGACATGACCAATTGTAGAACAGCTAATTGTGTCTATTTGATCTGTTGCCCTTGTCCTCTACTATATGTTGGTGAAACAGGGAGAGAAGTTAAAGTCAGAATTCTTGAACACATGTCCAACATACGTAACGATAAAGAGGGTGCCCCACTAGTCCAACATTGGAAACAGCATGGACATAAAGTTGAAGACCTAACATGGACTATTTTGGAAAAGATCAAGAAATCAGGCCCTACTGAGGACAATAGAATCAGGAAGAAACGGGAAGTCTATTGGATTTTTGTTCTGGACAGCTGCGAAAAAGGGCTGAACGAATACACCTCCTGGTAAAATGCCATTACATAATTGGTCTCACATTCTTTATTTCTTTTTTCTGTGAGTCATGCCCTGTTCCAAACAATATCTCCTTTTTGCGTTACTACCTCTGGATATTCCCTCCTCCTATGCTATTACACTATGAGGATATCAGAGTAACAGCTTGTACAGATATCCCACCTTCGAATTATTTACTAAGACACTCTAAGACTTATCTCTTAGTACCGAAATATAAAACAAAAATAGACTGACTGTAACCATCGCTTGTTGTTTAAGTTCACGTCTTACGCCAAAATTCCTCAATTCAAGAATGTAGCATGTAGTCCTGTCTTCTCCAATATGGCGGCCATTAGGCCGCTTTTCCTCATTGCCCATGTGTCGTTGAATGCTTGAGGTTATCTAGAATGTAACCACCAGATGTAGTTCTCCAACTGCAGGACGTAAAACATAGTCTCAATGCCTCCAATATATCTCTGTTGGCCTATGTTAGGCTTTGTCGGCAATTATAGTGTCTGCTGTTCTCTTTTCTTGTCAAGGTTCTTTAATTTTAGCTAGTTCAATATGGCGGCCGCCATGGACCCACATTCAATTTCCTTTGTGCCCGGTCTAGTTCTTTCCGGAAGCTAATTAATCAGCGTGAGTACAAAATCGAGATCTGTTGTCGGGCGCCGCTATTAGTCACTACATGCCAAGCCACTCTACCCACAGGTAAGCGTATTAAATATAACCTTTTTATCTATGAACTCATCTGACCATTTTCCATATCAACAGATTTTTTCGTAGCTGAATGGGTCGTACTTAAAGAGCCATTCATTCTATTTTCTTTCATTCTATTTAGCCTTTCCATCGAAGTATATGCCTTGGAATTCTCATCAGGCCTAACATGAGCACGGAGGCACTTTAAAAACCTTAAACTGAAACCCGTAAGTTTGCCCTGCCCAGCTGAACCACAGGTGACTTCCAGCTTAGATGTATAAGGAATTCCTTCCATGCTGGCTAGCGTCTAATTTACCTCTAGCCCTAGCTCTATGTTTCTGTATTGTCATCCAGCTCCCAGTATTTCCCATATTGATCAGAGCTTTCTTTCTCTACTAGAATGTTTTACCCTTATTGACAACAAAGGTTCCATTGACGTATTTCCTTGGAAAATGGAACAACTTTATATCAGCCCTATCATCAGGCTGACATAACAGGTACCACAAAAAATAACAATACATATGATTTTATTGTAACTAATCTCACGACTCACCTGGGTGTACTTGGTTTTAACTTGGGAACAGTAGCAGATATTATATCGAGTATGGAATCCCAATACATCAGTTCTTTATGTACTAGATTTTTAATCTTTACACCAGGCTAACCCTCCTTTTCTTATTCTAGATTCCTCTAACATCTCAAAAGCTGCTTGCTAATAATTATTCTCACAGCACTATTCTCATTGGAGAACCAATTCACTCTCGCACGATTTGCCTATAACTAGTGTATCGCATTACAAAGTATGGACCAAATATAGGTCCATACATATTATCTAGATAAATAAATCTCTTTTCTGTCATATAAAAACTAGAATTGGAGATTTCTGGAGCACAAACATTATATGTATATATTTCCTTTCATTAGATATCACGTCTATACTTTCCACATATATCCAGAATTGGGCACAAGTGATGACCAGGATGTTCGGCTGTAAGGATTATACCAACATTAGACTGCAATATTTGGAACGGCCCTGATGAAGGTGACCTCAATAATAGAGGAACACCGAAACGCACGTAGGCCCTCTGTTCCTACTGTATTCCATCGATAGAATAACTTCATCATTGTTATTCTCCTTTTCTAATCATAGATCCTGTCAGTACCAGAGCACAGATTGTCATCTCAATCTTGCTAGATTTTTATTTCTTTCACTCTTTTCATTGATATGTAATTGATTGTCGTCTTTGGTTCATTATTGTTATTGTATAATTCATTTTATATCAGGACCATTTGAGTCCTCCTTTTTGTAATCTTGTTTGTTTTATTCTTCCTCTAGGTTGTCCTTAGTCTGGTATGATTGCGGTATGTCTGATTTAGGTATATTGTTGATTGTTTTCTTTGTATCAGGTTTTATGTGTTTTAGTATTTTGTAAAATTATCGAATAAAATTATATTGTGTGGATAGAATGCCCTAATTTGTCATTTAATTTGATGTTCAGCCGTACTGTTCATCCATATTTCCTTGTTTGTTCTTGACATACAACACTATGGTTATCGTTATCTATAGTGATCCAATATCTGAGGAATATCCATTCTACAGGTAAATTGTTGTAGCTCGTCATTTAGATTTCCTCTATAGTAGTTTTCTCTGCACGAGCTACGCTCATCCAATCAGGGAACCCCCTTTGGTTTTCCTCCACAATGGAGCACGAGTCAGCTACAGGGACCCAGTTAGGCCCACTGAAATACCACAGAAATACCTTAAAGTCTGTTTGCAGAGCGTTGTGTGGGTCTGAAAGAAAGATTAGTAATGCAGCAAGGGCGATGCGCTGGTTTTCAGATGCAGAGAGGCTGCGGTACGAGATCCTGATGTGTGGAGGATCGTGTTGACTGGGCTTGCGATGCAAAGTTCGATGTCAAGGATAAGTGGTGCAGTCGAGACAATGCATTGGTCCCAATCTGTGCAGTAGCAGTGATGTGGAGGTTTGCCATCGTCATTGAGGCTGCCGTTGATGAGGGATGCGAGGAGCTTCCGCTAGTGAAAGCATCACGCAGTAGTAGTGCCAAAGACGATGTGCAGGTCCCAAGATGCGGCGATATGAATCTGTTGCTTGTGTTCCAACCCACACGGTAACGGTGATGCTCCCATCTTGTTCCGTGCAACAATGGTGATGCGTTGGTTCTGCTCCTGCAACAGAAGATGCAGCAGTTCTGCCAGAGCAATCACCTTAGTCCCACTTGCAAGGGTTCAGGACTGGGGTGGCACCACTTGGCATGGCAGATTCACAGATGGCAGTGTCCAGGTGCAGTACCAGGGTGGTTGGAAGTTTTTTATGTCCCTCAGATTTCATATCAGGAGACCAGCCAATTAGTCCTTGGGGTCACTCTGGGTTTTAGAGTTGCAGGTCCAACCCTGCTCACTCCCAGGCTAGAGGGCAGAAGGCACAGGTCAGCACAACAGAGCAGGAGTCCAGTACAATGCCAGTCCAGTAGAGTGGCTGGCCTTCAGTAACACAGCAGTCCTCCTTCTTGCCAGAGTATCCAGCAGAGTAGCAGTCCTTCTTTCTGCCAGAGAGTCCACAGGCCCAGAACTGTACTGAAGTGGTGATGTCTGAGATTCAGTATTTATACTTTGGTGCCCTGGTTCTGGAAGGTAGGAGACACTTTTAGACAGTGAATTTGAAGTGCAAGGAATCCCCTTCTTCCCCTGGCTGGCACAAAGATGGCAGGAGTGACACTATAGTGCTGTTAAGCCCTTTGTATCTGGACAAGACACAGCGTATTCAGGTGTAAGCGAGGTTGTGTCCAGCTCCTCTCTACCATCTTGCCTAAGACCACCCATTAAGTCATACCTTAGCTGCCATTGTGTGTGTCTGTCTGGGAGGAATACCAAAAGACCAATTGCCATGTACACGAAGTGATGTTACCAGAGGCAGGCTCCAGGTACCAAATTGCTAAGGCAAGAAAATGGCAACGTTCTAAAAGTGGCCTTTTCAGAATTGTAATTTAAAATTTGACATCACCGTAAGTTAGGATTTAAAATTGAGATTCCAGAGACACCAAGCTTGATGGTGTCACCTCTTTCCATTTGGAGGCTACACTTATAAAATGTAATAAGGCAACTTCAATGTTATCCTATGGGAGAGATAGGTCTCACATTAGTGAAAAACAAATGTAAGAGTTTGTCAAAACCAGGACATGTAAAACTATAAACTACATATCCTATCAATCAATCAAATCAATCAAAATTTGTTTATAGAGCGCGCTACTCACCCGTGAGGGTCTCAAGGCGCTGGGAGGGGGGGTCAAAAAAGAGGAGGGGGGGGCAGGGAGGGTCACTGTTCGAACAGCCATGTCTTGAGGCTCTTTCTGAAGAGCAGGAGGTCTTTGGTTTTGCGAAGGCTAGTGGGGAGGGAGTTTCAGGTTTTGGGGATGAGGTAGGAGAAGGACCTGCCTCCTTTGGTGGTGCGTTGGATGCGGGGGAATGTGGCTAGGGCGGGGTCGGCTGATCGGAGGTTGCGTGTGGGAGTGTGGAACTTCATTTGTTCGTTGAGGTATTTTGGGCCGGTGTTGTGGAGGGATTTGTGAGCATGGATGAGGATCTTGAATGTGATTCTCTTGTCTATGGGGAGCCAGTGAAGGGATTTGAGGTGTGGTGAGATATGTTCGTGGCGGGGGAGGCCAAGGGCGAGGCGTGCATCTGTGTTCTGGATTCTCTGGAGTTTGCGTTTGAGTTTGAGTGTGGTGCCGGCGTAGAGGGCGTTACCGTAGTTCAGTCTGCTGCTGATGAGTGCATGGGGCTGTGTCATGGAGAGGGAGGGGTCTAGTATGATGCTGAGGTTGCGTGCGTGGTTTGCGGGAGTGGGTGTGGGCCTAGGGCGGTGGGCCACAAGGAGACAAGGAGTGATACCATTTGGTTTTACTGGGGCCGAAGATGATGATCTCGGTTTTGTTAGAGTTAAGCTTGAGATGGTTAGTAGTCATCCAGTTGGCGATGTCGAGGAGAGCAGTGTGTAGGTTGTTTTTGTCGGTGGTGGGGTTGCGGGTGAGGGAGAGGATGAGTTGGGTGTCATCTGCGTAGGAGAGGATAGTGATTCCGTGTGCTTGTAGGATGTTGACTAGGTGGATCATGTAGATGTTGAAGAGTGTGGGGCTGAGGGAGGACACTTGGGGGACTCCGCAGATGATCTTGGAAGTGGTGGAATGCAAAGGTGGGAGGCGGACTCTCTGGGTCCGGTCGGTGAGGAAGGAGGTGAGCCAGTCTAAGGCTTTGTGGCGAATTCCTATGTTGTGGAGGCGTGTGCGGAGTGTGTGGTAGCAGACGGTGTCAAAGGCTGCGGAGAGGTATAGGAGGATGAGTGCAACGGTCTCGCCTTTGTCGACTTTGGTCCTGATGTCGTCAGTGCATGCGATGAGGGGGGTTTCCGTGCTGTGGTTCTTGCGGAACCCAGATTGTGAGGGGTGAAGAGTGTTGTTTGCTTCAAGGAAGTGGGATAGGCGGGCGTCGACTAGTTTCTCGGCAACCTTTGCGGGGAAAGGGAGGAGGGAGATGGGGCGATGGTTGGGCTGGCCTTGTTGTATAAGCGATGTGGACAGGGCTCGGAGGGGGATCCGGAGTGGATGGAGTTCATGGTTTTTTCGGTTTCTTCGTGTGTGGCGGGGGTCCAGGTGGTGAGTGTGGTGGGGGGGTCATGAGTGGGGGTTGGGTTGGGTGAGTGAGGGGTGTGTGCGGTGGGTGTGTGTGGTATGAAACTGTTGTGGATGTCCAGGATTTTGTGGTGGAAGTGGTTGTAGAGGGCGTCACAAAGGGGCTGAGTGTGTGAGTGGTCTATGTTACTGGCTTTGGGTTTGGCAAGTTCGTTAATGATGGTGAAGAGTTCTTTGCTGTTTTGAGAGTTGTTGTCAAGGCGTGTCTTGTAGTGATCTCTTTTGGTGGTGCTGGGTGCGAATGGTGGTTTTGAGGGTGGAGAAGTTGGTTGTGGAGGGTTCTAGTCACCATCTTTTCTCCGCTTGGCGGCATTTGCGCTTTGAGTCTTGGTGTTCGGGGGTGAACCATGGGGCGTTCTTGATGTTGCGGGTGGCGATGTGTTTTCTGAGGGGGGCTAGTGTGTCTGCGCAGGTGGTGATCCATTTGGAGAGGTTGTGTGCTCCTGTGTTGGGGTCGTTGGCGTGGGGGGGGTTGTGAGCCAGTTGGGAGTTTAGTCGTTCTGTGGGGATCTTGTCCCACACACGGTAGGGTGTGGTGTGTTGATGGTGGTGTGTGGGGGGTTTGGTGAAGGAGAAATGGACGCAGTGGTGGTCAGTCCAGAGGAGTTCGGTGGTGTGGGTGTAGTCTATGTGTTGGCTTGATGTGAAAATTGCGTCAAGCGTGTGTCCTGCTGAGTGGGTGGGTGCGGTGACCTGTTGTTTGAGTCCGAGGTTGGTGAGGTTGTCTATGACGGAGGTAGAGTTGTGGACTTGTAGGTTTTCCAAGTGAAAGTTGAAATCACCGAGGAGGATGTAGTCTGTGGAGGTGAGGGCGTGCGAGCTGATGGTGTTGGCGATGGTGTCGCAGAAGGCGGGGCATGGTCCTGGTGGTCTGTAGATTAAGGTACCTCTGAGGGTGGAGTTGTTGTTAATGTGGATCGGGAAGTGCATGTGTTCTGTGTTATTGATAGTGTCTTGGGAGCTGGTGGTGACTTTGATGGTGTCCCTGTGTAGGATGGCGATGCCACCCCCTGGCCTGTTGGGGCGGTCTTTGCGTTGGAGTTTGTATCCCTTGGGTGTGGCGATGGCTATGTCGGGTTCGGAGGAGGGGTTGGTCCAGGTTTCCGTGAGGAAGGCGATGTCAGGTGAGTGAGATGTGATGAGGTCCCAGAGTTCTATGGCATGTTTGTGAAGGGAGCGAGTGTTGAGGAGTAGGCAGTTGAGGTGGTTGTGATGGACGGTATTGGTGTGGTGCATGAGGGTGTTGTTGCGGGGTGTGTTCTGGTTGTGGGCTGGTGTGCGGCGGGGTTGTTTGGTAGGGTGGGGGCAGAGCAGGTGAGTATTGCATTGGGGGTGTTGTGTTTGTTGAAAGGGGGTCGCTATGGTTGGTGTGTGGTGTGAGGGATGTGGAACAGGAGAAATGACAGGTGGGGCAGGTGGCAGGGCCGTGAGTGTGTGTGGGGCTGGAAGGGGTGCACGTGGGGCGGGGGCCTGGGTTGAGTGAGTGGAGGGTGAGGGGGGAGTAGGTTTGTCTGAGAGAGCCAGGGAGACTGGCGCTGGACGCAGTCTTGGCGCGGACGGGCGCAGACGGGCTATACTAGTGGCGCGCCAGCTACGCGCGTCAGCGCCGTGGCTGCCATAAGAGGAGGGGAGGGTGGGAGTGGCAGCTGGGAGGAGGGAGGGCTGGTTGAATGGAAAGGCTGGGGGAGTGGGGCCGCAGGGGAAGGCAGTGGCGGGGATTTGGAACCTGAAAAAGGCGGTGAGGAGGAGGAGGGGGGAGGCGGGAGGGGCCGCAGGGGCAGCAGGGGACGCAGCGGCAGGGATTTGGAAGCTGAAAAAGATGGTGAGGAGGAGGAGGGGGAGGCGGGAGGGGCCACAGGGGACTGTCCTGCCATTTGATTAATTTTGTTTGACCAATGACTTTGTGTTTCACCACTGCGCATATTAGTTGCTCAATGTTCACCAGTAGCACATTGTATGTTTTGTTCAGTTGAGCCGCCTATTGGCTTTGACATTGCATTAGCCATTACATTCTGTATTCTGCCTATTGGCTTTGACATGCTGTATTCAGTTTAGTTGCCTATTGGCTTTGACATGATATTTGACATTGCATTTTATATTCAGCTCAGCTGTCTATTGGCTTTGAAATGATATTATACATTGCATTTTGTATCCAGCTCAGCTGCCTATTGGCTTTGACATGATATTAGACATTGCATTTTGTATCCAGCTCAGCTGCCTATTGGCTTTGACATGACATTAGACATTGCATTTGATATTTAGGTTAGCTGCCTATTGCCTTTAACGTGAAGTTAGACATTGCAGTTGAGAATCCAAGCTGTATTTTTCCAAGCTGTGTTTTTGCACAAGATGAACCAAGCTGTTTTCTTCACACAGTAGACTAGACCTGATAAGAGAGGGTACATTGGTTGTTTTTCTCACCGCTTGAGCTTGGGAAGAGGAGTAGTCTAGGAGATCTGGCCAGTCTCCAAAGGCTTGCGTAGTTTTCCAGAGTCTGAGAGGAGGGGGCACACCTTTGTAACGAATGTCACAGGCTTCAGAGAATTAGATTCGGATCTGCCTGACTTCGTGCTGGAGCTTGGCGCCAGTTGCCAGCATCCAGTGTGGGTAGATAAATCTCTTTCTCGCAGCTGACAGGGAGTCATCAGCTTGCAGACCCTAGAAAGATGAAGCTGTAAATAGTTCCCCACACGGTGAAGTATTTGTTTTGCTATGCATTCAATATCTTATAAATATAACCTGCTGTGTATATTGCAAACTGATATATTTTGTTTGATTAAAGTGTGCTTGAAAGCTAATAATTCGTCATTCATAAAAATTGTGGTTGGGGAAGAATTAACAACAATAAAAGTCTTCTATGAACTCATAAGTGCATTCCTGATATGTTATGTAAGTGCTAAAAACTAGATAAGAGCAAAAGCACTACATTTGGTACCAGAAGTGGGGTCGGTAAGAAGCGGTTGAGAGGTCGTTAAGAGCCGGTTAAGGTGTTGACGAATTGGTAGATTTCTAAGTGCACACTTTAAAAGTGTAATTGTTTTTGTTGTTTGGAGAATTACAGAAATTGTTTTCTGTTTGGAGAATCACAGAAGCACGGCAGACCATGTTTGAAAATGCATGTGTAGCTAAACTGCCTGATAGTGCTTTGAGAAATAATTTCTGTTGTACATATTTAGAAAAGGTGCCTTTTGGAAGCAATGATGACAGAAAGGTTTGGATACCTTTATCTGCTTACAGAGAAATGCAGGAGAAATGTAGGCAGTTGGAACATGAAAATGAGAATTTACGTGAGCAAATTAGCCAGAATACATTAATTCAAGATAATGCTGAAAGTTATAAAAATGCAGTTTTAGAAGAATCTTTCTTTTCCCATTCCAGTAATGAGGGGGTTAAGACAGCTTTCAGCTGCTCTGAGCCTTTGTGTGAGCCAGGGTTTTTGGCAGGCAAAGCGCATTCCTTAACTGATAACACGGATGAGAACGACCAGAATGTGATTTAAGAGTTACCGTTGCAAAATGCACAAGTAAAACGAAAGATTTTAGAGCAAGAGACACCAAGTTTCATTAGCTTGTTTGATTTTTGGAAACAGAATAGCCCTCATTTGAGTGAAATCCTAACACTTTTGTATATGGTCACTGTGAAAAATAATATGCAGTTGCGCGCTTGTGATTTGGCAAATGAAATAATTCAGACTTCAGGTTTCTGCGCAGTGCAAGAGGTAAAAACTGATGTACATGTAATTCAAGAACAAGGGAAGAAAATAGTGCCCCTAGCTAGGATCATACAATGGATCTGGTACTTGCAAGACAGGGCTAGAGTACCACAGGTAAAAGAGTCACTAGTGAAATTGTGTGCACCATTTGAACTCGTGTCCACTGAGGATAAAAAGCATGTTTGTTTGACTAATGATTAATTGACTGAAATGTTGTTTTATGGCACAGGAGAAGGAACAGTGTTGTACAATGTGTGTCAGATTTTAAAGCAAGAGCTACGTGAGATGTGTCATTTTTACGCTGATTCTTGGTTCATTGCTAATGTTTTACCTGTTTGTTTTTCCACATGGCTTGCACCTAACTGGTTCAATTACCTTGCAGATGTTAATGAGAAAAATTCAGAGAGAGAAGTGTACACCCAGAATTCTGCCTTAGTGGGGATGGCTAAGTGGGTGCCCCAGAAATGTGAACAGCTGAGAGAAAAAGCCACTTACAGGTGGGCAGAGATGAGAGGGATGCACATTCCCCTAGATTTGATAAAAACTGTGCAGCACGCACAAAAGCAGTCTGTCATGCAAGCAGTCACAGAGCAGTTGGGGAGAGGAAAGTTACCAGGACAGAAATGGCAAATTGATCAGGTTTTAGGGAGAGTGATTGCTGCAAATTACCAAGGAAAAATCGAAATTATGCTGATACCTAGAAAATAATCTGATTCATTCAAACAAATTGGAGACAGAATGGCCCAACTTGCCAAAAATGCAGTGAATGGAGGTTTGGTAAAGAATGAGTCTGCCCCAGCCCTTCTGGCAGTGCAAGAAAAGGGAAGCTGTGGCGCAGCAGATAAAAACCTCAGTGCTGATGTGTGGGTTAAAGTCCCAAGTGACCCTCCAGAACCTGCAGAAATTATAACAAAGGGCCCCAAAAACGTCCTGCTGATTATAAAACAGGGAAAGAAAGAGGAAGGGTGCAGTTTAAATGACAAATGTTATTTGCAAGAAAAGTCATACTTGTTTCTTTTACAGATCCTACCACGTTTCGCCACTGTCCCTGAGTGTGCTGTGTGGTCCCCCTTCCGGTGTGTGCGTGTGGGGTCGGGGAAGGGACCGAACCCCCAACCTGAACCTGGCTGAGTAAAGTGCCAGCACCATGGATCCATTTTGCGCAAACTGCGCCTTCAGTTCAAGTTCAACTTGTTTGATTGCATTCTTCCACTGGAACTAAGGTGTGTTTTTTTTTTTTTTTTCTTTTTTCCCTTCTCGTATGGAACTCTGACTTTCGCTTATCTTCCAGAAAACCTTTCAGATGGACCGTGCACCTTTACATGAGGAGTACTCATGCTACATCAAATTGCTAACACTGTTGCAGTCTTTTCTGTGTAGACGTATCTGATGTGAAAGGTTATGAGATCAATGTGTTAATTCACTTCTATTGCTTTACAGGGATTGCTTTGATCATTCAAATCTGATTTGCTGATAATGTTTTTTTGTGCTGATGTTTTTTGTTTTTGTTTGAAACAAGAGATATGTGAAACAGAAATTCATTGGTCAAAGGGCGGAATGTCCTGCCATTTGATTAATTTTGTTTGACCAATGACTTTGTGTTTCACCACTGCGCATATTAGTTGCTCAATGTTCACCAGTAGCACATTGTATGTTTTGTTCAGTTGAGCCGCCTATTGGCTTTGACATTGCATTAGCCATTACATTCTGTATTCTGCCTATTGGCTTTGACATGCTGTATCCAGTCTAGCCGCCTATTGGCTTTGACATTGCATTAGCCATTACATTCTGTATTCTGCCTATTGGCTTTGATATGCTGTATTCAGTTTAGTTGCCTATTGGCTTTGACATGATATTTGACATTGCATTTTATATTCAGCTCAGCTGCCTATTGGCTTTGACATGATATTATACATTGCATTTTGTATCCAGCTCAGCTTCCTATTGGCTTTGACATGATATTATATATTACATTTTGTATTCAGCTTAGCTGCCTATTGGCTTTGACATGATATTAGACATTGCATTTTGTATCCAGCTCAGCTGCCTATTGGCTTTGACATGACATTAGACATTGCATTTGATATTTAGGTTAGCTGCCTATTGCCTTTAACGTGAAGTTAGACATTGCAGTTGAGAATCCAAGCTGTATTTTTCCAAGCTGTGTTTTTGCACAAGATGAACCAAGCTGTTTTCTTCACACAGTAGACTAGACCTGATAAGAGAGGGTACATTGGTTGTTTTTCTCTCCGCTTGAGCTTGGGAAGAGGAGTAGTCTAGGAGATCTGGCCAGTCTCCAAAGGCTTGCGTAGTTTTCCCGAGTCTGAGAGGAGGGGGCCCACCTTTGTAACGAATGTCACAGGCTTCAGAGAATTAGATTCGGATCTGCCTGACTTCGTGCTGGAGCTTGGCGCCAGTTGCCAGCATCCCGTGTGGGTAGATAAATCTCTTTCCCGCAGCTGACAGGGAGTCATCAGCTTGCAGACCCTAGAAAGATGAAGCTGTAAATAGTTTCCCACACGGTGAAGTATTTGTTTTGCTTTGCATTCAATATATTATAAATATAACCTGCTGTGTATATTGCAAACTGATATATTTTGTTTGATTAACGTGTGCTTGAAAGCTAATAATTCGTCATTCATAAAATTTGTGGTTGGGGAAGAATTAACAACAATAAAAGTCTTCTTTGAACTCAGAAGTGCATTCCTGATATGTTATGTAAGTGCTAAAAACTAGATAAGAGCAAAAGCACTACAGGGACGCAGCGGCGGGGATTTGGAAGCAGAACAAAGTGGTGAGGAGGTGGCGCGATCGGCAGTGTATTCCTACACTGTGAATACATTCCACCCTTCCCTCTAAGCAGTTCAAGGTCTAGCTTAGGGGGTACATATGTACTAACAAGGAAGGTTTATTTTACCATTTCAAAATGGGAGTTTAAAACTGCACACACAGGCACAATAATTACTGCAGGTCCACTAGTAGCATTTATTTAGTAGCATGTACATTTAGTACCACCTTCTTAGGGACTTACAAGTAAATTAAGTATGCCAATTCTGTGTAATCCAGTTCTACCATGTTTAGAGGCATAAAACAGCATAAGCACTTTAGCACTGGTTAGCAGTGGCAAAATGTGCAGAGTCCTAAAGACCAGCACAAACAGGACCACAAACAGGAGGGTGAAGGAAAAAAGTCTGGGGCGACCCTGCAGAAAGGACCAAGTCCGGCAATACCCATTCATCCTTACAAAATGTGCTATATCAATGTAGGCTGCAAGGATTATTTTGTAATCTCCTTCATCAGCTATAATCTGCTCAAGAATCACCACAGTAGTGACTATTAGTTGATTTGTTACCAAAGCCAGATCTATGAGTGACTACATTACCACTTTTTCATTGTTTGTAATTTCACCTGTGTTGGAATTTGTGTACTGGTTCAAGGGAGTGAAACTCTGATCATGCAGCAACCACAAACTCTGTCAGGGTGAAACACAAGCAAACCCCAAAATAATCTGTGCCTACCCTTCTGGTAGCTTGGCACAAAAATCAGTCAGGCTTAGAGGCAATGTGATAAATGTTTTGCTGCATTTCAAAAAGCAATAAAATGAAAACACATATAAGAAATATTCCTTACCAATTTAGAAAAAATAGAGTACAAAATGAACAATATATTTGACATCAAAATGACAAAAGGAGAATGCTATTTCAATGTTTTAGATAAAAGTAGTGCCCAGAAGCACAAACGGTGGTTATCTGGTCGTGCTGGGCGGGAACAAAGTCACCAGTTTAGGCCAAATGCGATGGATCACGGGCCAGATCAGGGGCCACATTATGCCTGCTGATCAAAAGTACCTTAAATCTACATAGCCCATTCCTTTCCCTGTAGTGCATTGTTTTCCCCACCGTCTACTTATGGCAAATGGGATTAATAAGGTATCCACATTTTTTACATGACATTTGTGATGTATCTCATTCATTTATCTGCCTCTTTGGAGTTAGGGTAGAAACCAAGTGAAAGGCCTTTGGGGAAGAGTAGGGCCATTGGAATTAAAGATAGATAATTGTCAACTAGATCTGCCCTAGCTCTAGCTGCAGACAGTATCAAAGTACTCGAAGCACTGGCTGGCATGCCTCCATTAATTTGGCACCAAACATGTACTCCATAGTGCATAATGCCTTACACATAAATGGGAGGTAATTCATTTTTATTTTTCCGTTAAAAGTATTTGTTTAGTTATTTGAAAACAAAAGCCTTTAAGAGAAAAAAATGAAATCACAGTTTTTTTAATCTGGTGTTATTCTGCCTTAATTCTTTTTTACCAGACAGTAAGTGCCTTTTATGTGAGACATGTGTGGGTTAACAAATAAAATTGGCCCTGTCCTCATCAGGATCACATCAAATTCCAATGTCCCCAGCGCACCAGCAATGTAGTGTGACTGTGCCACCCACTACCTACTTTTGAAGAGGTGTTTGTTCAGAGCATTGTTTACAATTTGTCTTTTTTATTTTTATTTTTCTCAGTATAGCTGCTCCTGCTGGATGATCACCAACCAGGCAGGAGATAGCTGCCCTTCTGTGACGGCATTGGCTGGATATCATCCAGGCCGAATACCGGCAGCTGGTGGTCCTGGAGAAGGAAGAGGCTGAAATAGCTGCCTTGGACCAGGATCCAGCCCAGCAGCATGCCAGTGCCAGCCTACACCGGCTTGACCACATAGAAAGACGGCTAGGGAGCAAACAGCAGAGCCTGAACCAGTTCCAGACCCGTAGAGACAATGCCCTCTTAAGTCCTTTTTAAAAAAAAAATGTTTTGGTGGGAGGGACTTGTTGTGGGTGGAGTGGGTGGGAAGGGAGTTGGGACCGGGCTTCACCTTGAAGTTAGATGGACTTTTTGGGGACAAGGCTATTTGTTTGGGGAGAGGGGTGGGCATGTTGTGGGTGGAAAGGTCGGGATTTTGTATTTGTTAAAAATAAAAAGGGGATAATTTATTTTACTTGATTTATGCCTCAAATGTTTATTTTTGGTGTTTTACTTTGTACTGCTATCTTTTAGTTTAGCCTGTTTCTAAATCTGCTAAAAAAGTCTGTCATTTATTTATGCCCTTCCACTACTGCCCTCTGCAACTATATTGACCACTAGAGGATGATTGCCATTTTTCCCAAGGTGGAATCTTAAGGGGGTGGTAGGTAGTCTTAGTAGCAGGCTAGAACGCTAACTGGGAAGAAACAGGAACGAAAGAAGATGCCACTCCCATCTAGGCGAACTCCAACGGGTTATCCTTTACTGCCAACTAGACTGAAAGAAAACAGAGAGTAAGTGGGTCATACTATGTCATAAGTTTAAGAAGACTGAGTCCAGACTACCACAATGACAGTATTTGACACACAACAAAGAAGACCTGATACAATAATAAAAACTAGCAATATCAACTTCTTCTGAGCAATGGTGGGGAACTAGTATTTAAAAAGTAAACTTGGGAAATGAAATCATGGAGTCAGGAGAAGTTGGCTCAGAGTCAAGAGTGGTTGGACAAGGTTGAGCGTTTATACAACACACAACCCAACAGGCCTTAATGATGATGTTGATGGGGCTGGTGTGGAATATTGCTCAGGTAATAGAAGGCCATGCTATGCTTTGGTGTCGCATTCACCACATCCGCCTCAGCAAGTGTGTGATCCATTTATGGTGTAAAATTAATTCACACCTCAATAAATCACACAGCCCTTGGTTAGAGGGTTAGGGGTCTCAATGAAGGGTTGGGAAAGGGGATTTGAGGATGGTGTAACAAGACAAACACCACATGAAAGAAACCATGACAATATTCATCATTGGTGAGACAAACACGCCATCATCAATATGTTGTGGAAGGAAATGATGAATGGATAAGTATGACACAGTTGAATTAAATACATTGCAAACAGTCCTTCTGCTCCAGAGAGACCCAAGATAGTAAGTATATCTCTAAATGTTATGTCATCTAGGTTTGAAAAATACAAATTATGGGAGACTGAACTAAGTTAACCCACCCAGTTCTAAAAATGATGATTGTTAAAAAGGAAAATAATACTGTATAGCCAAATTAGGTGGTGCATCTCCATTCTTCTTGGAATGTCCGTCACTCTTGGGTGCTTGGCTGAACCTGTCTGGTAGGTAAACTAGAGTTTCGGCTTTTGATCAATTTTTGTTTGGGGGGGACTAGTAGATGAAAGGTCATCCAACTTTCTATTCAATAAAGTAGCTAATGACTCATTCATTATTAATGTATAAAGACTACCAGCTACTGCTAGTACTTACACAGTTCCCCACACATTTATATCACACAGTGTTTTTATTAATTCATCTGTTCTTTTTACATTTTTCATCTTCTTTACTTACTCTTTCAGAATATTTTCTCTAAAATCATTTCCTTTCACATATGTCTTCAATCACATTAAGTTTATGTACAAATTGTGGCACCCGTTGATCTAAATTAAAACTCCCTAAAGTAAGGACTCCTTTCTCTTCACTTGTAAGTGTCCCATCAAATATGTCAAAAGCACCCGCTCACTTAATCAATAATTACTTGATGAGTACGTTTTATAGCTATTTCTTGAAACTCGATTTTATAAACATGGAATAACTGCTCTAAAATTCAGTCAATAATAAATTTCATAAGTCCAAAATCAGCAGTCCATCTGATTCCAAGTAAACTGAATACACTAGAGTTGTTGCATTAGTTTCCAGTGTCCATTTAATTCCAACACAAATATTCCGGTATTCTTTATCAGTACGGGGATCGAACCAGCGACCTTGGCGTTATCAGCACCATGCTCTGATAGCAGGTTAGGGTGTATTCCCCATAGTAGTGCACCGTTGCATACAGTGAAGATAGTTTATTTTTACTTATTGTTGAAATTTTCCTTAGTGCACCGTTTTTCCCCTCATAATACACCTCATTGTGTACGCACATTAAGTTTATGCAGACTTAGTTCTACACACCTTTGTCAAAATGCCCCTCCTCCGTACTCATAAAATTATTTTTCTTGCAATTCATGAGCTACTTCAGATTATGGGGGTCATTCTGACCTCGGCAGTAGAAGGCGCTTACCGCCGGTCAGAAGACCGCCATAACACCGCCGCGGGCGCGGTAAACCACCACAGTCATTCTGACCCACAACTGGCAAACCGCCAAAAACCCGACATCAACACAAGTCCGCCACACCAACGGCCAGCGAAAAACTGGCGATGACCAAACCTCCACCGTCACGCCAACAGAAATACGCCCATGCCATTCCGACCCACAAATCCCCGCAGCGGTCTTTCAACCGCGGTATTCCATTGGCGGTACACACCGCGCGCTCAAAATACACACACCTTTACAAAACACAGCCACATTGGACAATTCAAAATACACACACCTGAGACACATACACACAACACTCCCACACACCCAATACAATATAAAACACACACCCACATCACCCACAAACCCTTACGACCACAATTGCGACTGAAGGCCAGAGAGAGACAGCACAGAATAGAGTACACCATCACACAGAGGCAAATCACAACATCACCCACACAATATCCACGCACAAAACACCACACACCACCACACTCACCACACTCTACAACACATACAGCACCCCACACCTCATCCACACCACCCCATGGCACCCCAAAGACACCCCAGGTTTTCTGACGCAGAACTCAGGGTCATGGTGGAGGAAATAGTTCGGGTAGAGCCCCAGCTCTTCGGGACACAGGTGCAGCACACCACCATTGCCAGGAAGATGGAGCTATGGCAAAGAATAGTGGACAGGGTCAACGCTGTGGGACAGCATCCACGAAATCGGGACGATATCAGGAAGCGGTGGAACGACCTACGGGGGAAGGTGCGTTCCATGGTATCAAGGCACAACATCGCGGTGCAGAAGACTGCCGGCGGACCCCTACCTACTCCCCCAGATTTTACAGCATGGGAGAAGCAAGTCTTGCACATCCTGCATCCTGAGGGCCTCGCAGGAGTAGCTGGAGGATTGGACTCTGGTAAGTCAAATCTTCACTACTTCATTCCCCCCACCCCACCTGCATGCCAAATCATACTCCCACCCTCACCCCCACCCCCATCACACCAACTCCTTGCAAATGGCTCACCCTCACAACCCACCCATCCCAACACCTAGCCCTGCATGCGTCCACAAAGCATGGACACCCATCACCAAAGCATTCCCACTGCACATACCCATCTCCCCCACAAGCCACCATCACAACAGCCCCCACAAGGGAATGCCAGCACTGGGGTACACGGGCACCCACCCATTGCACGCTATGGCACACACAGAAGCAATAACCATACTCTTATACCCCTGCAGGACCCGAATGCCACCACACCACCCAGGAGGGTCCAGAAATGTCCATCCCACCCCCAGAAGAGGCCCCCAGTGATGACAGCAGCTCTGTCTCCCTGGACCCAGATGACCAGCCCGGCCCATCGGGGACCTTGGGACAGTCGGTTCCCCTCACACAGCCACAGGCCACAGCAGACCTACCCCCCTCTGGGAACACCAGCACAGCTCCCACTCAGCGGGCCCATGCCTCTGTCTCCAGGACACGTCAATCAGCGGTGTGTCCACCACTACAGGGCACCCAGGTTGACCCACCACCCCAACAACAGCAGGGACCTGGGGGCAGTGGTAGTGGGCACACAGTCCAGGGGACAGAGGCCCAGGGAAACAGGGGAACTGGGAGGGCTGCTGTGCGACAGGGGGGGGGACAGGCCCAGGGAACCCACTCTCCACGAGGCCCTCTCCTCCATCATGGGAGCATACCACCACTCCCAGGAGACGATGGCTACGGTACTGGCCAGGTTCCAGGAGATCCAGGTACTGCAGGAGGAACAGTACATGGGGTTCAGGGAAGAACTCCGAAGCATTAGTTCCGCAATGGTGACCATCGTCGTGGCTCTTAACCAGATTGTCACCACATTGCGGGACCATGTGGCACCACAAAGGGCCCCTGTCACTAGCATGGACCAAGAACAGGCTACCACCTCTGCCGGCGCTAGTGGACAGGAGGCCCGCACACAACAACAGGCAACCAGAACCCCACCTCCTGCAGAAGAAGAACCACCCCGCAAGCGGGGCCTGAGATCTCGGAAGAAGACAGAGTAGGATGCCAAGAACCCCACCAGCAAAGGATACCCCCTGATGTCATCCCACTGTCCCACATTGTCACCCTGTCCAACCTTAAACTGCCCCTGCTCCATCCTTCCACAGGCATATGGACAATGCACCTGTGAGACTGAAAATCTGGACTCTGCCATGGACAATACTCCACCATCACCCATCACCGATTTTCAAGCATGTCCCTGAATTTAGCACTTAAATAAAATCACTTATTGCACTAAAATTATCTGGAGTCTGCTTGTATTTTGAACAAATGTATTAGACGTAACGGTGCCAAAATGTTCAGTTACATTGTGATGACAACATACCACTGTCACACAGCTGTAGTCCATGGGCAAACAAAGCAGAGGACACGCAGTGGGGCCCACATCTCTGAAAACGGAAGGGAAAGTCACAACTCAGTTAACATAATCTGGGGGGAAACTCAGACAGTAGAGAGGCAGGAGACTGTAAGTACATGTAAAATGGCGGTGTTGATTCGTACCTGTGTGTTATTGAAAATACTGTTGTATCACTGTGTCCCTGTTGTCTGTGTCGTCCCCGTCGTCTTCCTCCTCTTCACTCTCCACAGGCTCCACAGCTGCCACAACACCACCATCTGGACCATCCTCCTGCAGGAAAGGCACCTGGCGTCGCAAAGCCAGGTTGTGAAGCATACAGCAGGCCACGATGATATGGCACACCTTCTTTGGTGAGTACATTAGGGACCCACCTGTCATATGCAGGCACCTAAACCTGGCCTTCAGGAGGCCGAAGGTGCGTTCGATCACTCTCCTAGGACGCCCATGGGCCTCATTGTACCGTTCCTCTGCCCTGGTCCGGGGATTCCTCACTGGGGTCAGTAGCCAAGACAGGTTGGGGTAACCAGAGTCACCAATTAGCCACACACGGTGTCTCTGTAGCTGTTCCATCACATAAGGGATGCTGCTATTTCGCATGATGTACGCGTCATGCACTGACCCAGGGAACTTGGCATTTACATGGGAGATGTACTGGTCAGCCAAACAGACCACCTGGACATTCATCGAATGATAACTTTTTCTGTTCCTGTACACCTGTTCACTTCCTCTGGGGGGTACCAAAGCCACATGGGTCCCATCAATGGCACCAATGATGCTGGGAATATGTCCAAGGGCATAGAAATCACCCTTCACTGTAGCCAAATCGCCAACCTCAGGAAATACAATGTAGCTCCGCATGTATTTCATCAGGGCAGACAACACTCTGGACAACACCTTTGAAAACATAGGCTGAGACATCCCTGATGAAATGGCCACTATTGTCTGAAATGACCCACTTGCAAAGAAATGGAGTACTGACAGAACCTGCACTAGAGGGGGAATCCCTGTGGGTTTTCGGATGGGTGACATCAGGTCTGGCTCCAACTGGGCACACAGTTCCTGTATAGTGGCTCTGTCAAGTCTGTATGTCAGTATGACATGTCTTTCTTCCATTGTCGACAGGTCCACCAGCGGTCTGTACACAGGAACATTCCTCCATCTCCTCGCAAGTCCCAGTGGACGGTGCCTATGAAGGACAACATGGAGCACAGAGTCAATCAACCCACAGGAACGTTCCCACAGCTTGCACAGTACATGAATCTCTATGCATTGAATGGCTTGTTTGAGTGGCGATGCAAGGCCTAGGCCTGTGTGACGCAGTAGAATTTAAGCCATGTGGGCCCGTGAAATGGCGGCTGCCTGACCTGTGAAGTGTGACAGTGGGATGTGAGGTCAATGCGCTGGCGTGGCACACCGTGGCGGTAGGCGGTCGAAGACCGCGGTGCAAAGCCGCATTGGTTAACATTGAACCCTATGGGTTTCAGGAGCCAATGACGATGTGCGCCGGCGGTCGCGGTACGTACCGCCGCGGTACGCACCGCCGTGGGCGTGACCGCCATTTTCTATCTGCTTAATCACTCGAGACCTGATCATCCACAGGAGAGGACCTATATTGCAAGTGCTGCTGTGACCTCGGTCTGGAAGAGACAATGGCTGCTGCGACTGGGGAAAGGGCCCCTGCCTTCACTTCTGAAGAATTGAAGAAACTCGTCGATGGGGTCCTCCCCCAGTATGCGCTACTCTACGGTCCTCCAGACCAACAGGTAAGTACACTGGGACCATGCTTTATGGCCAATGCCTGGGTTGAGTGGGGTGAATGAACAATGGTGGGGAGGGGAGCGAATGAGGCATGCATCAAACGACAGATGAGAGCATGTGCCATATAGCAAGGGTGGGGAGGGGGGGCCACTCATATCGAGCATGCAGAAAATGATGATATTTTATTTCCTCTCCCTGTACATGTCACATAGGTCAGCGCCCATCAGAAAATAGACATTTGGCGTGCCATCGCCAAGGACGTCCGGACCCTGGGGGTCCACAACAGACGGGGCACCCACTGCCGCAAGAGGTGGGAGGACATCCGCCGCGGGAGCTGAAAGACCGGGGAGGCTCTGCTGGGGATGGCCTCCCAACGTAGGAGGGGTGCCACTCGTCAATTGACCCCCCTGATGTCTCGGATCCTGGCAGGGGCCTACCCAGATTTGGATGGGCGCGTGAGGACATCACAGCAGACACAAGGGGGTGAGTACCAGCACATTCAGCTGATATTGCGCGCAGTGGAGGTGTCTGGGTGGGGGAGGAGGGCTGTGGGTATCCCTAGGCCAGGGCGATTTCCGTAGGCTAGTCCCACCCGTAAGGCATGGCCCTGTGCCCCCGCCCCCCACCTCTGTAGGGTGCCAAGTACAGCTATCCATGGCCCTGTGTCACCTATGTGTGCAGTTGTCGTCCATTGGCTTGTAGGGCAAGTCTCAGTGATTGAGTAGTGTACCCCAAGTACGCGGCGTAGTGCAGGGGGCTTCTGTGTCTGTCCTCTCCGCCAACTGTGTTGCAAATGCATGCACTCAATGTGTCTTTCTGTTCCCCTCCCTTTTATTGCTGCTCTTCCTGTTCATGTGTGCATTAGCATCATCAGGCGGAGGAGAAGTGGCATCGGAGCACGAGGGAGCTGCATCTCACATGGCCCCAGAGGGCCATGCAACGGACTCTGATTTCACCAGTGAGACGGAGGGCGAGGGGGGCTCCACAACAGGGACCCGTGGAGACATCAGCGACACAGACACGTCCTCGGAAGGGAGCTCCCTTGTGGTGGCGGCAACATCCATGCCCACCGCTACAACAGGTACAGCCCTCCAAGCAGCCCCTCAGCGTTCGCCCCGTGCCCGCTCGCACACCAAGGCGGGCATCTCCTTCGCCCCAGGCACCTCAGGCCCTGCCCCAGTTACCCCTGCTGCCCTCAGTGAGGAGGTCATTGACCTCCTCCGGACGCTCATTGTTGGGCAGTCTACCCTTTGGAATGCCATCCAGGGTGTAGAAAGGGAGGTGCACCGGAGCAATGCATACCTGGAGGGCATTCATTCGGGTCAGGCTGCCCATCAGCGATCGTTCAACGCTCTGGCCTCAGCACTGACGGCAGCCATTGTCCCTGTCTCCTGCCTCCCTCCTCCATCTCCCTCCACCCAGTCCCACTCCCCTGTTCCTCTGCCTATCCCAGACACACCTACAGACCAGCCTGCACACACCTCAACACCCAAGGGCAGCTCATCCAGACATAAGCACCACACAAGCATTCACACAAGCAACAGCCACATGCAGACATACCAACAGCCACTGCCTCCTCTGTGTCCCCCTCCTCCTCGTCTCCCTCCTCCCTCCCTGTGACGTCTCCACTCACACTTGCATGCACAACATCCTCAGCCACTACGTCCATCACCAGCACACCCACCAGAACACTCCGCACACGTGCAGTCACTACCCCCACTGCCATTTACACGTCCCCTGTGTCCTCTCCCACTGTGTCTGTCACTCCCTCTTCCAAACCACACAAACGCAGGCAGCCACCCACCCAACAGCCATCCACCTCTCGACAGCCTCCGTCACAAGCACCTGCACCCAAAGACAGCACACTTGACTCTCCTACAACCACATCCTCTTCCTCCACTCCCATACCCACTGCCCCTACCCTTCCCATTGCTCCTAAAAAGTTTTTCCTGTCTAAAATTAACCTCTTTCCATCACCTGACCCACCCCCTCCATCTCGTAAGAGTCCAATCAGCACCTCAGCCACCACAACCCCTGGACCTACAAGGACCATCGTCCAGGGATATTGGAGTCCACCGCCTTCAAGGGCAGGTACATTGGCCAGCAGTAAGGGGACAGCCAGCCCACCCCCTGGGAAGAAATCCAAAAAAGGGAAGGCCCGGCGCGAGAGGACAGAGACGGCAGGCTTCACAGGCACTACCCTTGCACCGTCAGGAAGTGGGGTGCCACCTAGCACATCTACAAAGGGAGGCAAGGGCCACAGAGACTCACGGAAGGATGGCAAGGGCAGCATGGCCGACAAGTCCGGCAGCAGGCGAGCTGCCCAGGAGGGGCCAACAAGCCCCATTCCGGGGTTGAAGGAGGACACCCACGGGCACGGGACACCAGCACAGGAGGGCCCCGCAAGCGAGAAGTCGGATGGCGAGTGAACACCATATATTGGCCGGATCTGGTGCCCTGGAGACACATGGCAAGCACCGCTGAACAGGGCCCCGCCGTCTCGGGAACCGCTGAACAGGGCCCTTCAAGACAAGAACCGCTGAACAGGGCATTTCAAGACAAGCACCGCTGAACAGGGCCCTTCAAGACAAGCACCGCTGAACAGGGCCCCTCAAGACAAGAACCGCTGAACAGGGCCCTTCAAGACAAGCACCGCTGAACAGAGCCCTTCAAGACAAGCACCGCTGAACAGGGCCCTTCAAGACAAGCACCGCTGAACAGGGCCCTTCATCTCAAGCACCGCTCTGCTGGGCCCTTCCTCTCAAGCACCGCTCCGCTGGCCACCGCCGTCTCTGCACCGCTCCGCTGGGCCCTTCCTCTCAAGCACCGCTCCGCTGGGCCCTTCATCTCAAGCACCACTCCGCTGGCCACCGCCGTCTCTGCACCGCTCCGCTGGGCCCTTCCTCTCAAGCACCGCTCCGCTGGGCACTTCATCTCAAGCACCGCTCCGCTGAGCCCTTCATCTCAAGCACCGCTCCGCTGGGCCCTTCCTCTCAAGCACCGCTCCGCTGGCCACCGCCGTCTCTGCACCGCTCCGCTGGGCCCTTCCTCTCAAGCACCGCTCCGCTGGGCCCTTCATCTCAAGCACCGCTCCGCTGGGCCCTTCTTCTCAAGCACCGCTCCGCTGGGCCCTTCATCTCAAGCACCGCTCCGCTGGGCCCTTCATCTCAAGCACCGCTCCGCTGGCCACCGCCATCTCTGCACCGCTCCGCTGGGCCCTTCATCTCAAGCACCGCTCCGCTGGGCCCTTCATCTCAAGCACCGCTCCGCTGGCCACCGCCGTCTCTGCACCGCTCCGCTGGGCCCTTCCTCTCAAGCACCGCTCCGCTGGGCCCTTCATCTCAAGCACCGCTCCGCTGGGCCCTTCATCTCAAGCACCGCTGAACAGGGCCCTTCATCTCAAGCACCGCTCCGCTGGGCCCTTCATCTCAAGCACCGCTCCGCTGGGCCCTTCATCTCAAGCACCGCTCCGCTGGGCCCTTCCTCTCAAGCACCGCTCTGCTGGCCACCGCCGTCTCTGCACCACTCTGCTGGGCCCTTCCTCTCAAGCACCGCTCCGCTGGGCCCTTCATCTCAAGCACCGCTCCGCTGGCCACCGCCGTCTCTGCACCGCTCCGCTGGCCACCGCCGTCTCTGCACCGCTCCGCTGGGCCCTTCCTCTCAAGCACCGCTCCGCTGGGCCCTTCATCTCAAGCACCGCTCCGCTGGGCCCTTCATCTCAAGCACCGCTCCGCTGGGCCCTTCCTCTCAAGCACCGCTCCGCTGGCCACCGCCGTCTCTGCACCGCTCCGCTGGGCCCTTCATCTCAAGCACCGCTCCGCTGGGCCCTTCATCTCAAGCACCGCTCCGCTGGGCCCTTCATCTCAAGCACCGCTCCACTGGCCACCGCCGTCTCTGCACCGCTCCGCTGGGCCCTTCATCTCAAGCACCGCTCCGCTGAGCCCTTCATCTCAAGCACTGCTCCGCTGGGCCCTTCATCTCAAGCACCGCTCCGCTGGCCACCGCCGTCTCTGCACCGCTCCGCTGGGCCCTTCCTCTCAAGCACCACTCCGCTTGGCCCTTCATCTCAAGCACCGCTCCACTGGGCCCTTCATCTCAAGCTCCGCTCCGCTGGGCCCTTCCTCTCAAGCACTGCTCCGCTGGCCACCGCCGTCTCTGCACCGCTCCGCTGGGCCCTTCATCTCAAGCACCGCTCCGCTGGGCCCTTCATCTCAAGCACCGCTCCGCTGGCCACCGCCGTCTCTGCACCGCTCCACTGGGCCCTTCCTCTCAAGCACCGCTCCGCTGGGCCCTTCCTCTCAAGCACCGCTCCGCTGGGCCCTTCATCTCAAGCACCGCTCCGCTGGGCCCTTCATCTCATGCACCGCTCCGCTGGGCCCTTCATCTCAAGCACCGCTCCGCTGGGCCCTTCCTCTCAAGCACCGCTCCGCTGGCCACCGCCGTCTCTGCACCGCTCCGCTGGGCCCTTCCTCTCAAGCACCGCTGGCCCATTGGCAGAAGGGGCAGGCCTGGATCTGTGTCGGGCAGGGCTGCACGATACACTCTGGGCACCAAGACTCCTCCAGTGCCAGTGGAGTCTGTAATCCACTTGAGAGACTGTGGCTTTGCACTCCCCAGGATGGAACAGTGGGCAAGCCACCCACTGTAGAGACTTGAGAGACTGTGGCTTTGCACTTCCCAGGATGGAACAGTGGGCAACCCACCCACTGTAGAGACTTGAGAGACTGTGGCTTTGCACTCCCCAGGATGGAACAGTGGCCATGGAGGCCCCTCGTGGATCTGGCGTCGTGGACTCATGTGGCTGAGGTGCCCCCCCTTCCCTTCCCCCTGAGGTGCCTGTAGTTTTGCTATCTGATGCCCCTGCAGTGTTCTCTCCTATGGATTGGGGTCTCCTGTGTGGGCTTTGCCCATGTGTTGAGGACCATTGGCCCACGTACAATGACTGAAAGCCTATTTTGACAGGACAATTTACATATGTGTATATAGTTATAAGATGTTCGATTTATTTTTTACTTTGCCTTACATTATATTTGATTATCATGATAATATTATTTTGTCTTTGCATTCTTCCGGGGGGTTTGGGGGGTGTCACTCTGAGTTGTTGCTCTGCATTGATTGGGTGTGTCGCGTATGTGTGTGCCCGTAATCTTTTCTCCTCCCCCTCCCCTGTGTCGTAGGTGCAGTACTCACCGTTGTCTTCTGCGCCGGCGTTCGTGCTCCTGGTAGAGGAGCAGGTAGACAATAGCTGGTAGGATGTGTAGTTCTAGTTCCATGCTGTCCAGATTCCTCGTGGAGTGTGTAGAGGTGAGCGTTTTCCCGTTCGTATTCTGTTTCCGCTGTGTTTTTATCGGCGGGGCTCCCGCCCCGGAAAAGGTGGTGGATTGGTGAGTTGTGATAGGGTGGGCGGTACATTGTCTGCCGCCTGTCTGTTGGCGGTGACCGCCGCGCTGTTTGTTTGTCCCGCCGTGGCGGTCGGAGTGTTAAAGTGGCGGGCTGTGTTGGCGGTTTACGCCAGGGTCAGAATTCAATTTTTTTTACCGCCTGTCTGTTGGCGGGTTGGCCGCCGCTTTAACACCGACCGCCAGGGTTGGAATGACCCCCTATATGTCCTGCATAACAAAACTTGTGACATTTTATCTTGCATAAACACATACTCTATCCTCTGGAAGACATCACATAGGTACTATTTTTCTCCATCCTTTCATTAACTATCCCAGCGATTCCAAATTAACAAAGAAATTAAGAAACTTCTCAAAGCAGAAACATAAATAATTACATCATCACTTCTGCCTCATACTTTAAGAAGACATATGGTGCTTGCACACATTAATCATTGAAGGCCCTTATGGGAATACAGCTCAGTGTTCCCTGCCAGAGTTACCAAATCTGCATTTGGCCATATTTCTGACAGGGTGGAATTATTAGTGGTTACATGTTCTTAGGGCAGAACTAGGCTATCTTGATTTAGGTTTAAACCTATAATAAATGATTAAACCTCACTAAACGGGAAACAATCCTCATTGGTGTAAACAAATATACACTGATACATAATTGCACAAACACAAACTAAAATGCCATTTAAAGAAGAGTGAGAGAGAATGAATAATTTATATTACTTCCTGAAGGAGCCAACACAATGTAACGTTCTCGTATAAGGTATCAGCAAGAAAGACTGGTCTGTGATTATTCTACTTGAGATTTTTGTGTTTAATGTTATCACAAAAATACTGTTTCTTCTTTTGTTTTTTTTCCAAATATAAATGCTTGGATTGAAGGTGCAGAGATTAGAATCATGTTTTAAAGTTGATCTAAGTTTGCTGTACACTGTGAAGAATCTGGAAATATTAAAATCATATTTTTTTGTAGCTGGACTCTTGCTCTAGGCAAGAGTGCTGGTTTAAGGATGACAGTACGTATGTTTGTAGGTGACTATGCCAATCCTACAAGACGCAACAAGTCACAACTGTCGTCCAAACCCTCCTGGCTCACAAGTAGCACCTCACCATAAGCCTAAGCAGTAAATGGTAATTTGTGGCAGCCTTTATGCATGGACTCAAGAGTGTGACATCTCAGGGAGCGTCGTGGTTAAACGGAGATTATCCCTTTCTCACATGAACAACATGGCTCACTCAAACACAGGCAACAAAGAAGATGCAGTAAAGTTTCAATAGGTTTTATTTAGCAAAATTGCAATCTGCAATAAGTTGCATGGGCTGCAATGATTGGGATAACGAACAGTGCAAGAAACAGAATGGTAAAGACAAGAGTAATTAATACAAAGACCCCCACCATCTTGCAGTAATATGTAATGACAGGAGATGTGAAATATGTCCTAATACACTAGCATGATGAGCCTAACCTCTAACCTAAAAAAGAGCTACGTATGTTAAACCTAATCTGCCAACGCCATGTCCATGAGAAGAGCCCCCAACCCTTGTTAATTTGGAATGAGGTCTCTAGCTCAGACTCCGTAGGGACACGAAGACTGGGTCAGCGTCAAGGTGACGTGCAGCATCAATAGCAGCGATGGCATCTGGTCGGAATCCCTCTGACTATCTGTTTAAGTGAGGAGTATTTATACAGATCTGCTTGGACCTCTGACGTAGGTGTGTTCCCAAACAATAAATAACAAGACATGCTTGGGACGGTAATTCATATAAACAATTCCCTCGAAAGCGTGAAGAGGGAAAGTACCAAATGTGAACACCTACAGTTTGTTTATCTTTGTCACTTGATATTGACGCCTTAGCGCAGTGGCATTGTTAACGCAAAACTAAAACATGGGCCTAACTAAAAACAAGGCAGCCATCTTAAAAGATTTAATTAAATAAATGCACTAAAACAGAGCAAGCTAAGTAGGGTAAAAGTCACTAGGTGACGGGGGCACGAGTCTGCAAGCCAAAGGCTAAGGTAACACCTGTATCCCATTAAAACAAACTAAGATTCACTACAATTTGATATTGTAGCAGTGTTAAATTCTTTCACTGATTGGTGAAATGACAGGCTTATAACAATCTTAGTCAATAACTGTCACATTTACCCACGGACACAGAATGGGTAAAACCCTTTGATACACAAGACCCCTCTTCTAATAAGGCAGTATTGAGTAGCAAGTAAGCTGCCAAACACTCCAGGCATTAAACATTTAATGCAAGGTATCTGGACAGGCACCTGTGAAAAGAGTGCTGTCTCCATGCACATGGGATAGTAATAGAAACATGATCCAAGGCTCTCCACATACCAACAAAATATATATCTGTAAGGCCCCCCATTACTATGAGTGATACCTTCTGCTAATCCTAGCTTTTTACACAACTGTGCATTATTTGCAAAGGCTTTTGAGCCCATTGTTACAATGTCAATAGCAAACTTTCAAATCTCAGAATGGAAAGTGATATCCGTTTAAAGATCAGGATTGATTTTAAGTGATACATTTGTCATTGGGATACTTGACAGCTATGAATGTCCTAAAAACACCACCTTAATGTAGTCTTGCAAAAAGTGCAGAAAAGAAGGGTTGAATGTTGGATTTGGTCCTCTTTGCACTGTAACCCCTGAACATTTTGCTTTCACCCTTCCTATTTTAGCTGAACTCATTTTTGTTGGTATTAGGACTCTGTGCACTTTACCACTACTAACCAGTGCTGAAGTGCTGATGCTCACCCCTAAAACATGGGAACATTGGCTTACAAGTGTATTTAATTTACTTATAAGTCTCTAGTGAAGTGGCATACCGCATACCTAAGGTCTGTAAATTAAATGATGCTAGTGGACCTGCAGCACTTATTATGCCACTCAGTTCAATACCCCCCTAACTCATGCCCCCGGCTCACCGTATCAGCCTACATGCAGTTTTAAACTACTAACTGGACTTGGCACAATAACCCTCTTGACAAGCCTTAAATTCCTTTTTTATTGCATATGCGTCATCCTTACAAGAGTCCCTAGGTAGCCCATTGGGCAAAGTGCATTGTAATTAAAAGGTTGAACATGTACTTTTAAGTTTTTCATGTCCTGGTAGTGAAAACCCCCTAAATGTGTTTTTCACTCCTGGGAAGTATACTTCTCCCATAGTGTAACACTATTACATTTAAAAAGTGCTAACTTGCAATTGTGAGCAGGTATTTTTTTCATGTTTGGTGTCTAGGAAATTGTAATTTTAAACCCTCTTTAATGGTAAAGTGAGATTTTGAGTTGTAACTTTGAACGTGCCACTTTTAGAAAGGAGCATTTTCCTGCCCTAGCTATTTGGTTGCTGCAGTCTTTTTCTGGGTCACATGACGGGGTGTGGTTAGCAGTTAGAATTTGCTTATTCCTCCCAGGCAGCGACACAATAGAAGTATTAAGTGTGTCTGGATGGAAAATCACTGGCAGGATAGGGGGTGGAGCTGGGCACAGCCATACTTGCAACTGAATAGTCTGTGCCCTGCCTTCACACAAAGTTCTTGTCACCACTGCATTGTTCATTTAGCCAGTTTGGAGGCAGGAAACTTTGAGTACCTCAAAGGGAATTCCCTAAAATCTTCTCCTTCAAGGAAGGAACCATTTATAAAAATAGGACTATCAGACCCCCTCGTCAGTTCACTTTTTGGACCTGCGGAAGGACTCTCAGAGGACTGCCTGCTGCTGTGGCTTGCTGTGTATTTCAGAAGACTGCTTTGCTGCAAAGGCTTGCTGTGTATTTCAGAAGACTGTTTTGCTGACAATTGAAGGACTGTTCTCCTTCCTGAAGCCTTTTATGAGCCCTCAGAGGCCTGCCCTGTTGGTTGAGCCCTGTTCCACAGTTGAACCCAGGACTTCCAGAGTGACTCCAAGGGCTAGTTGGCTGGTCTCCTGATCAGAGTCTTTTGGACAGAGAAGCTCTAGCCATCTTGACTCCATACCTGAAACCAGCCTGATTATTTCATAACCTCCGCACCTAAGAAGTGCCCCTCCAGTCCTGGACCTTTGGTGGTGGTGTTAAAAGTAGCCAGATTGCCAAAATCCAAAACTTGGGACTTAGGTTTTTTGCCTAAAACCTGATCTAGGAACCAAGAGGAGACTAGGACTAATCTCCTCATTTATACACCCAAGGTGCATCACCGTTCGACATGACTTTGACGCAGCTCCCACTGCGTTCTTCTCTGCAGCAGCAAATTCTGTTCAGCAGTCTTTCATCAAAGGGGTATCTTGATTATTGGAGCTCTTATTGGCTGCAGCCTCTAGCCTTGTCCCACTGGAGATTTTTAATGTCCAAAAAAGAGACTAAGCCCGAACGAATTAATCTTCACCGTGAATTTGTCCAATATTCCCTGACATTGATGCCTCCTCTTTGGATGCCACCTGCATGCAGCCTTGCCTTGCTGAAGTTTATCTTTCCAAGCAACTTTTTATTTAAATTTCTTCTAGGTCTGAATGTAAGCGCTGACTGGGCCCAATCCACTTTTTGTATCTGACTTGTGCTTCATCATGTTTGGGCATAATTTTCGACTTTGCTCTTATCTTGTGCAACTAGATGTCTGCTCTCAGTGCTTTGATGTTTTAAGTGCTAGTTTTTACCCTAAACTTTAAAAATTCTACTAATTGTATTTTTGTTGTTTTGTGTTTTCACTTTATCAATGTTTATTGCTACATAAATACTTTACACATTGCCTCTAAATTAAGCCTGACTGCTTTTGCACACGCTACCAGAGGGTTACACATAGGTTAATTTAGTAATTTTTGTGGTTCAACCTGACAGGGATTGTGGCTGTTGCTTGAGCAGGATTAACACATCACTCAACCAATAATACAATTTCTCACAGCAAGCATGTTTCAAGCTTCAAGAGCATTAGAATGTAGGGCTTCAAATGAATCTGGTGTTATACACAATGTTAAAGGTTTCTCAAGGCACTATACTGTTGGCAGGATGACCACCCTAAGAATTCCATAATATTCTGGAAAGAGTAGGTGAATGACTCCCCTCTCCCCAAATGCATCCAGGAACTTGTTTACTAAAACATTTGAATATAGCACTCTTATTTTAGAGTGCATTAACAGCCCTGTAAACCAGACAAAGCCCTGACAGAGTGAGTGTAAGAGAGGAAGGTATGCGAGAGAGGGCAGTGAGAAGTGAGTGAGAGTGCAATAAACAGACTGTCTATGCTTAAAACAGTCTAACATAAATCCATTCGATATGCTGCCAATGGGAACACACTACATATCCTGCATTACTTCTTCTTTGTATTAAATAAGAGCCTTATAACAACATGTTTTGTAAACACTGGCAAAACACAGGTTTTTTCTCTTTTGGTTCTAGGAAGCTGAATAGTCACTGATAAGCACTGATTTAAAAAGGTTTGGAAATCACTGACAAAAACACCTCTGAAATCACAACAAATAAACACTGAAAACAGGATAGCCTATGAATATCATGCAGGTCCCTTTATTGTCAATTCTCCATCTAAGCTCTTTCCAGTTTTGTAGGCTTGGTACTGCCTCCTGCACTCCTTCTTATAGCGCCCATGATGAGGCTGTAAGTGCAACGGCAACCAAGCCTTGTCCAATGGCTCCTAAGAAGCTTTTTCTTTGACAAGTGGAGAGCAGGCAATGCTCACCTCTGCCAAAACTATTCTTTTCTTTCCATCCTAAGCCCTCCCCCAGAGCTGCTTCTACCTTTGCCTTGCAGGTAAGCCACTGCTCCCCTTTAGCATCTGCTCAGAGCAGATGATAAACGGGAGTGTGAAACCACTCAGAATAGGAAACACAAATCTGCACAGTAATTCCATGTCCAAACAGTTAACCCACTCCGAGGGGCCTAAATCATAATAAGTGGGATTCCTTGCAGCAATACCAGTGAGTAATGGTAGTTTCAGCTGCTAGGAATCTCTGCATGGAATTGTGCACAACTGGTAATCAATAATCAATAGATGGTGTGCTAAGGGACCCACAGCAGGCAGAATGGCGAAGGTAATGCGCCGGTTTATCTTTATGGACCTGCTCAACAGCTTAAAGTTATATGATGTACTGCAGTATCATTATTAAATCCCGACTGCACATTCACATGTTTGAACCAGCATGGGGTCGTATATTTTGTTTTTACTTTTATTGCAGATAGGTAACCGGGACATCACGGTGGTTTGTGCAGTGTATGAGGGTGTCCTGGAGAGACCCCTTGAATGGTGTGGAGCCAAAACATCAACTGAAATCCCCAACATGGTTGAGAGCTACATTTGATTTATAAGGGATTATCTTTGATGTACAGGCTACACTATTGACCCAAAACTTTTACTATACTGAACCTTTGGGGAATGCACAGTGTGTGACTGTTTTTGTAATGTTTTATTTGCGTTGTGTTATAATTTGTGAGCACCATGTCGTCCGCACCGTTTCACTACCTCACACTTGATGGTTTGATTCTTTGTATATTAATTTATGAGCAAAGAAGGCATACACGATGAACAATTGAGTTGGTTGTCCAGCACTCATATCGGATTATCGTTTGGATTCGTTTGTTCAGATTGGTTTGTTATTATGGAATAAGGAACAGACATACATAAATGTATTTGCAATTCAGTTGAGAGTGTAAACAAGTACAAGTTAAATTCAGAGCCCGCAGACCTTTTCAGATGACTGCTTTGGTTTCAAATAAGTCCCAAGTGACAATTGTTACATATTGATTGTTCTTCACGCATGTCCCGTGGGAGTATTGGATGGGCCTTGTTGAATATATACTGTATAACTCGTTAGCAGGGCAGTGCTTTGTTTGTAAAATGATAAGTGCTGGTGGTCGAAGCGCTGCTCAGACACCCTCTGCTGGCGCTATAAAATGTCAGAGCGCGAGTAGCAAGGGTGTGCTGTCCCGAATCCACTTCAGGCCTCTTCAATTCACTGCCAGGCACTCCATGCTCCGTTATCTCACTCTTAAAGGTGTCTGGCGTCTCTCTTGTTGACGCATTTTATCCCTGGTGTGGTCTCGGGTAATGTCTTATGTGAAGAAATAACTGCTAGCCCTAAAAAATAAGTGCCGGTGAACCCCACCGGCAACCACCGGCTCAAATTAAGCACTGAATCAGGGCCTTAATTTTCTCCACCATTCAGCAGCAGGGTTATCTCACAACGTTTGCGAGCTTCACAGCGTCAACACTGGTAGTGCAGCATGGCACGAGCCAGCAAATGGGCCAAAGTCGGCAAATATGATGTTTCACATGTTTGTTTTTCACACAGACAGTTTGGAACGATGATAAATTGTTCGCAAGTGGAATGCATACACTCTTTCTTGATTCAATAGCACACAATCTCTCAAGTGGTATTTTCTTCAGATTTCCCTTTTCCCCAAACAGCACATATAATTGCCACAGAAGGTCGAGCAACGTCTCCTCCTGGGGTGGTGATCTCCGCCACGTGCCCTCTGCACAGCCCTCGTTGCCAAGGCAAAGACGTGATGTAGAGTGTTCTTCAATGGTCTTTATTCTTGTTATAAATGCCCCTCTTAGCATTATACAATATGCAATCCAGTAACCTTCTGCATTGCACAGTAGGATTCCAATGACATATATTTCGAACTGCCCCTGTTCTTTCTGCTGTTTCCCGCAGGTCTGCATTTGTCTTTTTGCAAAAATGGAATATCTTCAGCTTGCCTAAACGATGGCGGAACAATGCCTGATGTAAGCGAGTTGTTGAAAATTTAGCACAAAGGGGGAGACAGAACAGGAACAATCATTTTTGAAAAAAGAGCGGAGCAGAGGTCATAACAGGGCCGTGATATCTATCTATTTTGAGCATCCAAAAATAGGCCAAAAAACGGAAACATAGACATAGGTGCAATGGTTAGAATAAGGAAAAGAGGCGCAGCATCATTAAACATGCGGAGACACATTTAGGTAAACTTATCACTTTTTTTGTTGTTGTTGCAAAATATCATCTGCAGACCCAAGGCTGTAGTTGTTATAGCACTGCACAAGCACGGTGCACGCAGCGCTATGCCTTGCAAACGGACATCAAGATCATTAAACAAAGGTTGACAGTGCTGGGAACAATTCAAAGCTCTGACTGCACCACTAGCAAATGTGGAATGTTCTCTATCCTGAACGTTTGGTGTGCTGCATTCTGTTTATAAAGATTTGCAAATATACTTTTCAGAGGTGATAATAAATTTGCAATTCATGTTGAGTGATCCAGTACATAAATCCCTACAAACTGACATAGGCCCAGTGGAGGGCCTCTCTTCAAAATCACATTATTTCCGGAAAATAGATTAATAGTGAGCCACAACGCCGCTAGACATACGAAATGTCCATGGTCCCTTTGCCCAGGCCTGAAGCTGGCCTGGACTCAGTAGCTGGGAAGTTTATCGTTCAATCAGATACAGTTCTAGTCACAAAGGTAAACATACACGAGTAGATTTAATCATGTGTGGGTCTGATTGGCAAAATGCATTTTGAAGCTTTTTTATTATTACCAAAGTAATACTGCTAATGTACTATAATATGCAATTTACAATGCTATGTGCACAGACCCCAGCCACCCCTACCTTTGCTGTGTAGAGATCTCCACCACGTGTGTTGACATATTTATACATGTATTCCTACATTTTAGTAGGACATATGGGAGGGACCAAGGTGAATGGCTTGAAAAGGGGTAATTCATGCTGCTAAATGATGAGTGTGAATTATGGGTAAGTAGGGATGGGTTTGAAGAAGGACATGTATATACAAATAGGCACCCACAGTTGGCCCACTGTTATTCATAAACTACAACTCTAAAGAAGGTACTGAAGCTAAAATGTCACAAAGCGTAGGAAAATGTACACCAGATCAGCCTTTGAGTAAGACAAGCACCGCATATGATGACTCACAGGTACTGAACTCACTCCCAAAGAAAATAAGTAAAATGAAATTATTAGTGCTAGGTGCCTAACACATAATGCTTGTAAGACATTGGGTTGCTGTTTGAGGGGAGTGAAATTCTACTCAAGCAGGAACCACAATCCTTGTCAGGGTGAAGTCACAACCTAACTCTAAACTAACCTGTGCTCAACTCTCTGGTGGCTTGGCACAGAGCAGACAGGCTTAATTTAGAAGCAATGTGCAAAGTATTTGTCAAAACATCAAGCAGTAAAAAAGTGGAAATACTAAACAAAAAGACACAACACTGGTTAGAAAAATAGAACTTAATTGTATGAGCAAAACAAGACCATAAGAAAAAAAATCCAATAAGTAGATGTTGAGATATAATTTTTTTAAGATTAATATGCAATATACAGCTTAAAAGCATAAAGTGCTAACTGGAGATATCTGGTCGCACATGACCAGGGTATTTGTGCAATACTTCAAACAGTAAGAAAGTGAAAACACAACACAAAAAAAAATCCCACATCAGATTAGCAAATATAGTAAATTTTAATATATAAAACAAGACAAAAACAACAAAAGAATCCAGTCAGTAGTCCAATGGAAATATGCAGGTTTAAAGATTCCAGTGAAAACAGCGCCAAAAAAGCACAAAGCTCCAACTGTGCTAGACCAGGGTAAAGTCACAAGTTCAGGGAGACCGTGATGGAGAGTGGGCGGCTACAAGATCCCACTTACGCCTGCTGAACAAGAGTACCTTAAATCCCGGTTGCAGAGCATGCTTCATGCACTGAGGCAGCATCAGTTCCGGGAAGCTGCAGGGCTGCGATACAAGGCCCTGCATAGTTGTCCAGAAGGCCATCAGTGAGGGGGGACTTACGATGTGAAGTCATGCATTGAGGATGTGTCACGCTATGACTGGTACCGGTGAGGCTGCAAGACTTGACATGCAAATTTTGCATTGTCTTTGAGGCTGCCATCGACGAGGGGCCTGTGATGCAAGGGCTTGCATCAAAGATGCATCACGCGGCAGTGGTTCCGATGCACCTGCAGGCTGCGATGCAAAGTCCTGGTGCCTAGAAAGACTATGCAGCAGAGTTGATGTGTCGGTTCTACTCAGGGTTGCGCGTCACATCGTGGGATATGCATTGTTTCTGCTGGATCCACAGAAGGACTGACAATCCACCAGCTGACGCACTTCTGAGGGTCAAGGACTGGGGTGGTACCACTTGACAGGGTAGGACTCACAGTTGCAGAGTCCAGGTGTTGGTTGCAAGAAACTAGTCCTTGGAGTCACTCTGGTAACAAGTAGAGTTCTTCTCATCAAGGCAAGATGGCAGCAGGCAGCTGGTCAGCACAGCAGGCAGCAGTACTTCAGGGCAGCAATCCAATGGAGTGTCAGTCCTTTCAGAAGCACAGCAGTCCTTCTACCTGGCAGTTTTCTACAGGTACAGAAGTATTCTGAAGAGTTGGTGTCTGAGGTCCAATATTTATACCTAGTACTTTCTTTGAAGTAGAGGCAGCTGCTAGAGGTTTCCGCCCCCTGTGATGTCAGGCATACCCTTCCTCCCTGCCCAGACACCAGCTTTTCTGGGTCACAAAAGGCCAGTCTCAAACCATTATGAAAGTGGTCAGGCAGAGCCTTTGTGATATGCAAGTAGGGTTGGTGACAGCTCCTTTCTCTCATTAACTCAGAGTGTACCATCTTGCCAACTCCTAGCTTCCCTTTGCCTCACTATCTGGAGGCTATACACAAACGTCAACTGCCTAGACATGTGACCCAGGTACTAAGCAGCAGACACCATTTGATTGGGTCAAGAAAATGCTATCTTTCTAAAAGTGGCATTTTCAGAATTGCGATAAAAAATCAGACTTCCCCAATACTGAGGGCTTTTAATTACAATTCTTTAGGCACCAAACTCAACTTGTCTACCTGCTCCAAATTGGAAGTTACAGCCTATTAAATAGAAAAAGGTAACCCCAATGTTATCCTATTGTAGAGGCAGGCCTTGCAGTAGTGAAAAACAAATGTATGAGTTTTTCACTACCAGGACATGTAAAACTTAAAGGTACATGTCCCACTGTTTAAATATAATGCACCCTGTCCTCTAGCGAGATCGGGCCTAGCTTACGGGGTTCATATTTACTGAAAAGGATGGTGTGGACCTGGCAAAAGGATAATTTTACCAGTTGGAAATTACAGCTTAAAACTGCACACACAGGCTGCAGTGGCAGGCCTGGGACAGGTTTTATGGGGCTGCTTAAGAGGGGGGCAGAAGAAGTGCTGCAGGCCCACTACCAGCATTTAATTTACAAGCAATGGGTACATTTAGGACCATTTTATTAGGGACTTACAAGTTTAATCATGCCAATTCAGTGTAAGCCAATTCTACCATGTTTGGAGGAGGGAGCACCAGTGGTTAGCATCAGTAAAATGTGCGGAGTCCAAATGGCCAACAGATAGGGGACCAGAAATCAGGAGGGTGAAGCCAAAACATTTAGGGACGACCCTGCAGAGGGGGCCAAGTCCAACAATACCCATTCATCCATACAAGATGTGCTACATCAACGTAGACTGCAAAAACCATTTTGTGATCTCCTTCATCAGCTAGAATCTGCTCATGAATTGTCACAGTAGTGACTACTAGTTGATTTGTTGCCGAAGCCTGATTTTATCAGTGACTACTTTTTGACTTTTTAATTGTTGGTAATATCACCTGTGTTGGAAATTAGGTTACTGGCTGAGGGGGTTGAAACCGTACTCAAGCAGCAAACACAATCTCTGTAAGGGTGAAACCCAAGCAAACCCCAAAACAACCTGTGCCTAACCTGGGAGCTTTGCACAAAAATTAGTCAGTCTTAACTTAGAGGCAAAATTTGACACCAATTTAGATAAATAGAGAAAAATGTGAATACATTATTTGACACAAATATGACAAAAAGCTAATGCAATTTCAAAGTTTAAGGTAAAAGTAGTGTCTAGAAGCACAAACTGTGGGTATCTGATCACACCGGACTGGAGCAAAGTCACCAGTTTAGGTCAACCATGATGGAGCATGGGCCAGATCAGGGACCAAGTTAGGCCCGCTGAACAAAAGTACCTTAAATCATAAAAGTACTTTAAAATCTTGGTTGCGGAGCTGGGCAAGATCCCACGTCAAGGATGCGTCATGGAGCAGGGGGTCTGAGGAGCTGCGAGGCTGTGATGAGAGGTCCAGCCTTGTGCTCAAGAATGCAGTTGATGAGAGTCTTGCGATGTATAGTCCTGCATTAAAGATGTGTCAAACACTTTTCATTCCAAAGAAGCTGCAGAGTCCTGTGTCATCATTGAGAATGCCGTCAACAAGGGGCATGCGTCAAGGATGCATCAAGCAGCTGCGGTTCCGAGAAGACTGCGACCTGTGATGTGAAGCCCGGTGTTGAGAAAAGCATTGTGCTGCAGCAATTCGGATGCTGCAGCGAGGAGATGAGTTGTGCTGTGCTGCTTCACTGGACCATAGCTGGGCTGGCAGAGCACCTTCAGGCCCACTTCCAAGGGTCAAGGCCTGGAGGGCACTACAACTACTGGGGAGTGTAGGACTCACAACAGACAAAGTCCATGTGCTGAGTTCAAGGTGGTTGAGCATTTTCCGTCCCTGTGGCTCTAATCAGGAGGCCAGGCAATGAGCCCTTGGAGTCACTCTGATGGTCCTGGCATCAATATGCAGGTCCAGTTCTTTGACTCAGGCATCAGGGCAGCAGGTCAACAGAGTAACAGTCCTTCTTGCAGGGCAGCACAACAGTCCTTCTGAGTCTTCCATTGGTCCAGAGGTGTACTGAGGAGTTGGGTTTTAGGGTATAATATGTATACCTGGTGCAGCTTTGAAGTAGGACAAGGTTCTGAATGTTTCTGACCCAGTGGTATTTGAATTTACCTGGCTCCAGCTTAGCTGACTGGATAAGACTAGTGTCAAATCCTTTGTGAGTGTGCATAGACAGAGCCTTTGTGATGTGAAAGTGTTTTAGGTGACAGCTCCTTCATCAAGTTAGAGATGGCCCATCCTGCCAACAACCATCTTTCCTTTGTCTCACTGTATGGGAGCAATACTTACAGACCAATTGCCAGCTACATAAAGTCATGTGACCCAGGATATAAACGGAAGACACCAAATGGTTGGGACAAGAAAATTAGGGGTGGGTGATGAATTTCACTCCACCGGCGGAGTTCGCAGAGTTTTGCCCACTCTGCGCTCAGCGGAGTTTCAAAAAACTCTGTGGAGTTTTGCAGAGTGGAGATTTTCTTCTCTTGCGGCTTGCCATCATTAGGTTTGGGGGGCGTGAGCGAGAAAAATTACACACTTGACCACCTTCTGGTCAGATTTCTCAACGTGGGCAGTCTCAGCAGGACATTTTCTGAATTCTGACTTAAAACCCAACATTACCATTTAGGAAGGTTTTACAATAAAGTCTTTAGACACAAAACTAGAATACCAACTTCTAATACAAATGTGTCAATTATTAAATGTAATAAGTTAACCCAATAATATCCTATAGGAGAGGTAGGCTTTGCAGTAGTGAAAAACTAATTTAAGAGTATTTCACTACCAGAACACGTAAAAGTTAAACGTACAAGTCCAACTTTCTAAATACACTACAACCTGCCCTATGGCCTGTTTAGGGTTTACCCTAGGAATGACATATATATTAAAAAGGAAGGTTTAGACCTGGCAAGAGGTTTATCATGTCAGGTCAAAATAGCAAGTGTAATGCCAGGCCTGAGACTTGTTTTCAAGGCAACTTAACTGGGTGGCACAATCAATGCTACAGACTCACTGGTAGCATTTCATTTACAGACCATGGGTACATTGTGTTCCATTTTACTAGGTAATTACAAGTAAACTAAATGTACCAACTCGGTATAAGCCAATTTGATCATGTTTAAAGGAGAAAGCACAGGCACTTTAGCACTGGATAGAAGTGGTAAAGTGTGCTGAGTCCTAAAAGCCAACGAAAATGGTTTCAGAAAACAGGATGGTGAAGAGAAAAAGTCTGGGCATGACCCTGGTCTCTCTGGTATCCTTGTCAGGTTGAGCCGCACCACATAAGAGGGTGCACGTAAGGATACAGCGCACCAATAAAACACAATTTGTAACACACTGTGCACTTTTGGCTCCTATAATTATGTATGGCAAATTAATTTAATTATTTTTTAATTTATTTTAATTCCCTGCCTCCATTGTTTTCTATGGCATCATGCTGCAGTACCAGTGGTTCGACTAGGATACATTTACATCTGTTTTGATAGTTTTAGGGCTATAATTATGTTAGAAGTGTATTTTGTGAATTGCAATGGTCTTACTTGTTTGTGGGTGTGTGTGTTAGTCCCTCCCACATTTACTAAAAAGTAGTGTACTTAGGTGTGTGGATATCTCTACCACTGTGGTGAAATCTCTGCATTTAAAAGATAGGAGAGCCGGAGGATGAGGCCTCCTGCCATAGGCTTGTGAATTACATTTTTTCATGCCTGAGTAGTAATTCTGTAATACTAATTTCCATACTACCAAATATAGTTTGTGAATCAAGCCCAATAATTTTAACGTTTTGCATGTTCCAACACTATGCACATTGTGACTAAACTGACTGTTAGCATTTGACCTTGAAAAGTTCCTACCTCTCGGCATTGTGCCAACGCCTCACTGTGGAAACGCGCATCACCGATTTCTATTTCACCCATCTATGCTATCCATTTGTGAGGAAGACTTCATATATTAAAGCTGGGATGAGAAGTTGGAACATTGTGTCCTCCATGTAAATGGTGCAAATTGCAATGTCATTGGCAGCCAAAGTACCTGAAAGGGGAAATTTATAATAATCCACTGCTTAGCTCTCAACCTTCTAAATCACTTGTTCACATCAGCCCAATGAATAGCAATTAAGTCGGGTTACGGACTTCTAAAATGTAACAACGAACTGTGAAACGCCACCAGTCCTGCAGGAAATGGACACCACCTCTAACATCACATAACTAAATAGGAGTCATTAAACCTTGCAGATTTGGATAAAAGCCCCACCCCCTATGAGTCAGTGCATTCTGAAAAGAGATATTACCTGGCTCATACCAGCACCTGAGGGACCGCCACTGGCTCCTGATCCAGGAAAGATGTCACTTAAAACTCTTAACCCACACCTACAAGGCCCTCCACAACCAAGGTCCTGCCTACCTCAAACCCCACCTACAATTCCACCAACCTTCCAGAGCCGTTTCTCCGCACAACATGCCCTCGCCCAAATTCAATGTATTTGACGATGCCGCTTGGGAGGACGCCACTTCTCCCACCTTACCACCAAAGCCTGGAACGTCCTCCCTCTTCACCTACGCACCACACCATCACTAACCAACTTCAGGAAGGGACATAAGACCTGGCTTTTCAACCGTCAATGGCAGCTAGCGCATAGATACCCCCTCGGGTGATAAGCAGCACTTTACAAATACCTCTTAATTGATTGAGTGTTACAGCAGCCACAATGTACGTCCTACTATAGGCTGTGGGAAAACAGTCAGATCTAATATGTGAAGAGCCAAGAGAGTGGTCAAAAGAATGGAGTAACAACTAGAGACTCAAAAAAGCAGTGGAAGTCTCCCAGTCAGACTTTCCAGTGGAATCTGTAGCCAAAACATAGACAAAAATAAAAGTTCATCTAGTAGATGATGGCATAGCCTAAAACGCTGAGGAAGCTTGACTGACAAGGAGTCGGGTGGAGCTTGCATTAGAGCTTTTAACGCGTGCTTAAAGCATACTTTTAAGAAAAAATTGCAATGTTTATTTACAATGAAACATCCGATAGCCAAACCCATGTGGAGATGTAGGGGTTTCTCCAGGGAAAAAATAAGAAGTGCAAATGTAAAGCGGTCTTTCCCAGTAAGTACATGTACTGTGTGTGCCATCTGCATGTTGGAAACTGTAAGATCCTAAATGTTATATGACCAAAATGTCACATGGCATTGCCAGGAGTATGCCTGAAACTTGTGACTAGTGCAACTTTCCAAATCTACTGCTGCCATTGTTTGCGGGTTCAAAAAGTAGTAAATCAGAGACCTTTTCATAGAAGTGTGTGCATGGATGCAAAATTACTTTTTTATTTTTACATCTTTAAGTTCCTGACCGCAAAAATGAGCAGAGCAAATGCCTTTGCCAGTTTCTGGCTGCTTTAGAAATAGGGGACTAGAGCCAATGATTTTTGGACCAATCCAAGCATGGTACAAACTGCACGTTATTTCTTCTCTGTTTACTCTGAAACAAATTAATCAAATATGTGTTCTTCACTTTTTAATTTAAAGGATGGGGCTACTTTTAAGGCAAATAACGGTATTCCTATGTGTCTACATGGGTAGTAAATGCAGTGCAAAGTTACTGTTATCTCTACTTAAAGAAATGAATATGAAAGTACACTTTAAAATATAACAATTCTGTTTAAATGAAATTAGGAGAAAAACCATCACTAATTTAGCAGACAAGACTCAGAGCCCAAGACCGTACTACCAAGCCAAGAATGCATTTATTTGAGTGATGTGACACTTGAAACTGCCCCTGCCTTGACGGTATGACTAGGTAAGCACCTGTCCAGAGAGTGATCAGCAGACCAAGGCATCTGCTGCTATTTGAAACCAATGTGGGCGAGCTCTGTTGGTTGTATAGGGTGTAAAGTAACTGTGATGTCCGTGACAAGTGAATTATAACCCTAAAATGGAGGAGAGGTAAGGAGACTGCATAGATAAACTCGGCATTGAAGAATGAAGCACATACTCTCTGGAGCTGGTTTATAATTAATCTGGACAAGAGCAAAACCTAAGAATCTGAGGAATATTGTGACTGCCCTATCCACAGAGCTGGTAGGAGTTTGGAGAGTGCCTGTGAAAAAAGCAACTGTCTCAGTGGCTATCACAAAAGGTTGAGGGAGAAGCCATTTGAAAACTGCTTTGAAGGGCAGAAATCAAAGTCAAAATAAAAGTCAAGTTTATTAGCATAGTAAATTAAAACCAGTGGCAACTATAACATTGGTTTATATGCATACAGACAATGTAAATATACAAGACAACCTTCATTATTTGACATAAAAAGCTCCAAGAATGAACATAGGAGCCGTCCAGTACTAAACGTGTTGACCTGTAGCAAATCCATAAAAAACTGTACATGTGCACTAGAATCTATGAACAAGTCACTTTGTTATGACTTGAATGATGCCAGAGCTTACTCTATACAAAAGAATGTAATTGATGAGCTGTGCTACAAGCCTACTGAAACCCTTCCCTACTAAAGCTTGTCCTGAAAACCAGGCTGAATAAATTAGTCCAATTAAAATGCTGGAGAAGCATAAAACATTAAGGCCCAGATTTTAAAAAGGGCATAGGGCCAACTAATGCCACATTATTTTAATTTGTTTATGCTAATGTGGCAATAGTGTGTCAAAAAGCCACAGTATAATTACAAAGTGGTGCAATGCACGTATTGCGCCACTTTGTAAACCCTTGCGCCATATTAAGCCAGGATAATGTATGCAACAGGGGTTCCCCTGTTAGGGAGCCCGCAAAAATGGCGCAGTGGAATCTATAAGATACCACTGCACCATTTTTCGCAGCCTTTTTAATGCCTGCACAGAGCAGGCGTTAAAATGAGGCACACCATTATTTTTAATGGGCTTCTGTACTTTGCAGGATCAGTGCCAATATTTTTGGTCTAATCCTGCAAAGTACAACAATAGCTTTCATAATTATGACGCTCTTATCTCTAACTTGCGCCGTGGTGCGCTGTATGTTAAATGCGGCGCACACATGGTGGCATTAGGGGGGCTCAATGGGCCGCAAAAAAAGTGGTGCTTCATGACATGAAGCGCTACTTTACCTAAATCTAGGCTTAAGTGTCATTTGGAGAGTAGTCCGTATGATTACTGCTGTGGGACTGTAGTCTGGGGGTTCTCTTACTAGCTCTACTACAAGGGGGCAAAAAGAGAACTTTCACAAGCTCAATTTTCCTTAAAAAACACCACAGCCCGATTTTTTAAAATTCTGGTAGTTACTACCCACTAGCATGGTTGCACTCAATAGGAGCTCCTGGCTGAGACCTGACCTTACTCAGTCTTTTGAGACATTTCTTTAAAAAGTGGCATTAAAAATCTACGCTGCTACACGCCAGAAGAATTGAGGCTTCACTTACCCATGTGATTACTGCTTGTCTGCACAAGCGAATGTTCAGATTCATGAAAGTTTGTTTCAAGTACATTTTCTTTTGTGTCTCTGTCACCCGACACACACAAAAAACATGTTCTAGTGACTCTTGCTTGTACCCACAAAGATGACAAGATTGAGTTTGCGGCTGAAATTTCCAGGAAGGAACAACATTGTTGGTCTCCATCATACCAAGGCGATATAAGTACTGGTGCTTCAGAACTTGAGAAAAGTGGATTGACAGGTATTTCTGGGCTCGCAAAGATTTATATGAAGATATTACTGTCCAAGCGTGTCACCTTCGTGCAAGAGCATTTTTATCTGTTAAAAAAGACAAAGACCGGATAGATGCGTTCACTATGCGGCTAAACGCCAATTTCTCCAAGCTCATAGCCCATGCATCTTGCATGTCCAGTTCCTTAATTGCCGAATTTAAATGGTGACCCCATGAACTTTTTAAGTTACTACGCTGTTGCTCCTCAATTTTCTTCCAGCACAGATTACTGATGGAGCCATCATCAACGGCACAAAGTCTCCAACATAGTTTAATGTAGGCACACTTGCGCTGGAATACTTGTCTTTTCAACCCAAATTGTAAGCGTACCTGTGCTGGTGAAGCTGATTTAGGGCTCTGAAACACTGAATTGTAGACCTTAATTTGCTTTTGGTTAAAGGAGGCTACATCCTTGCCCGCATGATTTCTGCCCCATAGGCAACAAGATGGATTTGAAGGTCATTTGCTGATCTGTATGAATCCCAAATATTTATATGAAGGGACAACCTCCACCTGTTTTCCTTTGACGAACCATGCATATGTCTTATATTTCGATTCAACCAACTGAACCACCTGGTTTAATTCCGGTTTAGTTCAAAACCTTGCTCGTCCATATAACTGGTTAGGAGGTTGATAATGCGCTGCAAGCCAATTGTAGTTTGACTCAGTAAGACAATGTAACCTGCATATTGTAGACAAACTATTGCTTGTGAGGCCAGAGAGGGTAGATGGTTATTTTCCAGTGGAAGGGAGCCAACTAAGACAGCAAGATATAAATTAAAATGCGTTGTAGCTAAAACACATCCTTGTTTGAGTCTGTTGGCTGTATAAACGTTCTTTGTAACTTGACCCCACTCACCGATTTTAACTTGCGCCCATGTTCCTGAGTGTAATTGAGTGACTGGCCTCAATAGGCCACTGGGGAGACCCCAAACTTTCAGCTTTCACTGCAATCGAACTTGAGGAACTCGATCAAAGGCTGAGTTGAGATCGAAGAAACACGCAAATAGTCGACATTTCCTGAGTTTGGCTAGAAAGGATAAAACTGTTAAGTTTGTTAGTGTCAATATGCCAGCTCTGAATCCTGTCTGACTGTGTGGTATAAGCTGCTTATCATTTACCCAAGCTGTTAAATGATGGAGTAGCCAGGATGCATAGAGTTTTGCTTCAACGTCAATTAGAGCCACAAGCCTGTAGTTTTGAGGCAAGGCGGGATTACCACTCTTGTAAATCGAATGAAAGATGTTTCCTTTCCATGAGTCTGGCAGGCGCTTAGTTCAGTAAAGATCATTGAAAAGTTTTGCTAAATAATAAGCCCAATATGTTACGTCTCCTCTGGATAGGGATTAGGGATACCATTTGGCCTGGCAGCCCCCTTCCAACTTTAGTTTCTTTATAATTCCCTTCAGCTGTTCTAAGCCCCCTGGCCTTGGTGGTATGGTCATGCTTATTTGGAGGTGTACAAATTTCCAATTTCACTTCAAAGCCAAAGTTGGCTGTATCCAAGTTTGCCTTTATTTTCAACATGACCAACGAGTCTTCACCTTAACCTCTTGAGCTGGCGTTGAGTACATCATAAGTACATGTGCTTCCCAAGTGGCAGCATCAATCCCAGTGTTAAATTGTCTATTTTTTCCCAATAACAGGCCGTTCACCAGCTGCCAAAGCTTTTTATTGTTCTGCAATTTGCTGGACATGCGGAGCTTAGTCCACAAGTCCTTTTGGTAATGTCGTTTTTCTGACCAGCAATTTTTCTTAGATTTAAATTTCAATTTATGGAGCTTAGATTTATCTGGCGTCTTACGCAGTCGTAACTCCTTTACACGTTTCTTATTTCTCGAGACACTAATGCTTTTTAGGTTAAATAGCTCTCTGTGTACCATGGTTGTCTTACGTGACCTTCGCTTTTATTTGCCCCATTTAATGTTGCTAAAAGTTGTTTATTTGAGTCACATTTTGACAGTACAGAGTTGCATAAATGCAACCCTGCCATTTCCCGCTCGCCTGTTCCAGTTTCAAGTTTATCCGCCTTTTACAATTGCTGTTAGCGACTTCGATAGATCCTGCACATAGGTAAACCTCTTCCAGCACTTTCTCTACCCCAGGGCCCTGCCATTTTTTGTATTATAGGTCACTGTGGCAGGGATGATGGAATTAAGTGGACCCAACTGCTGAAATTTGCACTGAATCCGGATGGATTACGGAAAATGGTCACTCTCTGAGTGGACAAGTATTTGGTAGGAGGTGATTTCAGGCAAAGCTGCTTCGTTGATTAACGTGAAGTCAATCATTAAACTTTTTTTGCCACTAAAGAAGGTAATTGAGGGGGATGAAGACTCATTTGGGTGGCCAATCAGAAGTCTCAGTCCAAGATGTTCCAACCTCTTACCGGGATTCATTCCGCTAGGTTTTGAGCCCACTTTTGTGCTGGCCTTGCTTAGATCTGTGTTAAAGTCTCCAGAGATAATAAAAGTTGCATGCTTGTACGGCTTCTGTAGAATGTTAATAATTTTAAACGTTTCCATGTTTTCACTTTTTTGTGATTTGTGGGGATGGATGTAAACATTAATAATCAGCAATGGCATATAAAGGAAATCGGCTCTCATGAGTACCAGCTTGATTGGAAGCATCCAGTTCACTCCAAGGTCGATTTGTGCAATGGCCCAGTAGTATTTGGTGGAACAAAACATTGAGACACCACTTTCAGAATGTCCAAATTTCAGAGACTTTGTTGCAACATAGCCTGTAAATTGAATTGGTTCAGTGTGCCAAGTTTCTAGCGTCAAGATGATGTCATAGCTCTGAAGATACATCTTTGCCTCCACATCTAATAATAGGTTCTCCAGGCCATAGGTGTTTCAGGAACAGATGACTATGCTATTGTCCACTATCGTTGAGTCATGTAGTTTTTCATCAGGACCAGTCATTGGCTTGACAGTTTGAAGGCTGATGCTTTGTCTGAATATTAAGATGTGATGAGCCTACGTACACTTGCTGAATCATGCCCTGGTGGAGCATTCTCAGACCCTTCACAATTGTTAGATTTTCCAATATGCTCAGGGAGTTCCACATAGTTTTTGCCGGGAGCAGTGGACCAGGGTAGCGGGGAGGTTCAGACTTTTGAAGCACGATTCCCTATGCGTTGAAGATGTCTGGATTTGCCAGAATTTGGGCAACAATTTCTGTAGAGACCCAGGTTGCTTCTCATTTCTGTCGGGATGTGGAATAAACTCTACCAGCCACAAGTCTGCAGACGTGATACATGATAGGACTGAATTTCATGTGTAAGTTTGATGATGGCTCTTCTGTTTAACTTGTCGAATGACCTATATCGAGTTATAACAGGGAATTATCAATAGCTTGTTGTCTCCAGGGTCCCCACTAGATTGCTGCATCGCAGGGTTTGATACATTGAAAACTCAGACGCTTTTAAGTGCAGGTCCATGTCCAGCCTGGAGTGTTGCACCAACCTTGGGGCCCATGTTGGAATTCCTGCTGTTGGAAATGATTAGTCATCCAACCTGATTCTGTGGTGAACATGGCATGGACCTGCTGGAGTCTTTGGCTGTCCAGCTGTAGGTTACTGTACTCCTGCTTTGGGAGACAATGTGTGCATCTTCCTGTTGAACTTGGCTGTATCCCCGACTCTTTCTCTCTTTTGGACTTCCAATATTGCCAATATTGAGGCATCCTCCTTGATGGTTCCCTGCAATTTCTATCTGTGGCTCTCCTCTTGATTGCCTGTTACTGAGTTTGTAGTCGGTAGGCTGCCTGTTTACCTTAAAACTAAATCATGACCCAGAATTTTGTAGCTGCTCTCTGTTAGGCAAACTCAGGAGGCTTGCCACTGCTGTAAACCTCTGTGGGCTTCTGTGACGGTTCTCCTGTGGGAGGCTATTATCTCACTTTCTGCCTTGTTATCCCCCTCAAAGTCTGTAACCTGTATGGTTCTAGGCTTAGAGAATATGGGACTGATTACAACTTTGGAGGAAGGTGTTAATCCGTCCCAAAAGTGACGGATATACCACCAGCTGTATTACGAGTCCATTATATCCTATGGAACTCGTAATACGGCTGGTGGTATATCCATCACATTTGGGAAGGATTAACACCTCCTCCAAAGTTGTAATCAGGCCCTACGTTCCATATGCTGTTCTGCTGCACCATCTTGCCTTTCTTACGTGCTTTCCTTTGTCTTTTCTTTTCTCTCTTAGAGATTGTTAACCCATTCTCTGCTTTTTCCTCAATCACTTCAGTGCAGTTCTCACTCCAGCAGCAACGTCCTCTTGGGAATGGGAGTCTGTTTCATTTTTATTTAGGCTAAGACCTGTAACCTGAAGGGGAATATAAGTGCCCGTGTAGGGGTATCTTCTGTTGCTTGCAAGACTTTGTTATCTGCATTATCCTTTACGACTGATTTATCATTAACCTCACGTTCAACTAAATGGTGCCCAGCGAGGGATCTAGTAGTTTAGGCCCTTACTTCTGTCAAGATGTTGCTAAGGATTGCGGACATCACTTGGGGTTGATCCTCCGAAAGTGCACACTGACACAAGACTTGATGGGCGTAAGAATGGTTTTGAGCCCTCTTTATCAAATCGTTAAGGGCTTGTAGCTTGTTGCCAATGCCCACAATATGCACTGCCAGAATATTGAAAAGATCTACCTGAAGTTCCTATTTATCGGCTTGATTGTGAGTTGCTGTGGACATTGCGTCCATGGTCGGCAAGAGGGCCCGCCACGTACCAGCAGGCTTTCCCATTACAGAAGATTCAGGGATTCCCTTATTTACTTTTCCTGACTGTAAGGATGAAGGCAGAGGGTTGTCAGATTCCTCTTGATGGTCTAATATAATATTGATTTGTTCATCCTGCTTGTTAATTCTCCCTGAGCTCCCGGGTTCAAAGGAAAACATTGTCTTGACTGGGGAAGTACTGCTGAAGATAGAAAACAGGCTTAAGCTGACTCTTGTGGTTGTCCGAGTGTCTCGCCCCTTGTTGCAATGGAATAGAAGGCTGTGCCAAGGGCGAGTTGATCAACTCTGTGCTGGCCCCCTTCTTGCATAATATTATATCTAGAGAGGTCAATTAGCGGTTGATCCTGCGACCCTACGCCTACGAGTTGGCGGTGCTGGTTTGTTAAGGGGGAACTCGAACTCAGATTATCTCAGTTACTGAGATTTAAAGAGGAGAAGGAATTGGGCTGATTGTAATTATGAACATCCACTTGAATAATTTGGCCGAGGTTGCTAAGATGTAGTTTTAATGCTTTGCTGGCAATGACCTCCATTCGCTGTGAAGGCCTCATCGCTGTCTACGAGTGTAGTTTTGGAGTCTGTCAATAAGGGTTGCAGAAAACCACTCAAAATGGCAGGAGAATTTTCTACATGTTTTGTTACTAAAAAGTCTGTAGTTTCATATCCCTCTTTCTTAGTGGTCACAGTTACTTTTTCTTTCTTGGATACAACTGTTCTTGTTGGGGTTTTCTGGCCTGCGGTTTCACCCTGACATGTAGCTAGTTCCTTCTCAAAAGAACCCAGAATGCAGCACACATAGAAAAAGCAAAAAGTGAGGAGGAATAATGCATTCCTCCTTGTTTTGCCATGCTCATGCTTGGGTGGCGTTAGTTCTTGATGCTGCCTCCGGTTTACACAACTCGTAAATCTGAGGCAGCGTCAAAGGTAATGGGTGTCGCAGTGTAAATATGGAGCAGTGCTCAGCGCCACCAAAGCATCATGAAAAGTGACGCTCCGGTGGTGCTAGGGGCTCTTAAATATGCCCCACAGTATAGGAGCGTACAAAAGGAATGAGCTTTATTTCAATGTAACAACTCCAGCCTCCAACCGTTTTTCCACTCCTGCTCTCAAAGCCCCCAGCTCAGAACCAAGAACATGGAACCTAGAACATACACCCATTTAGTCATAAGCAAGAGCCAGATACCACACATCCTCACCCCAAAGACAACCCACAAGTAACTGTTGGAAAACACTACATAGGATAAAGGAAATGGAATATCACATTAACACATGTGACAGAACAAAGCAACCTCAAAAAAACACATACTCACATTACTTAACTACAGCAATACCAGATTCCAGTTGAGTCAATTTTCCAATTTTACAGCATTTTTATGCAATTTAACAACTTATAGAGGCTTGTTTAATTTAGAGTTTTTGCGACAATTGATAGGAAACCTCACTCCAACCAAATACCCAATTGCCACCTTGACATTTTGACATTTGAAACCCCTTTGCATAAGTCATAAGTTAGTTTCCTTTGAACTTGCTTCTTTTTTTCCTCTCAATACATAATCATCTGGGATCTTTTGGTTATGTTCTAACCATTCAAATTCATTCTGGCCAATATTCTCCTTCATCCCTTCGGGACAGGCTGTAGTACTAGGCTGTCTCCTCCAAAACAACTCAAAAGGAGTTTGTCCAGTTATAGCATGCAGAGTGAACCTGTAAGACTGAATCTTTCTCCACAAGTCTCCCTTCCAATAATTCCCACACACTTTTGCCATTTGCAAGCTCTCTTTCAAATTTCTATTCAATTTCTTCACCATACTATTGGTTTGGGAATGATAGAGCAAACATTCCTTGTGTTTAATATCCCTCTCATGCAAGATCTTTTCCATAGCATGCGGTGTAAATTGAAATCCATTGTCAGTGAGGATGGCCCCTAGATTGCTCTCTCTGCTGAAAGCGTTCTCAAAAAATGTAACCACCCCATAAGAACTTCTTTAGCCTTCTTATAGCCCAAAATACTTCCCGTGCCTCCTTTTCAATAGTGGAATTTCTTAATTCCGATCCTCTTAGCGCCCTGAAGGAAAAAGTTATGATCATCTCACAATCACCCTGTACTTGCTTCAACACCACCCGAACATACTTATCAGTGGCATCAGTAGAGACCAAGGATAATAAACCTGGGATAAAGCTACTCACATTTTGAGCTTTCTTCAGACTTACTTTAATGTCCAAAAATTCTTCCTCACATTGTTCACTTCACTCAAAGTCCACATCTTTTCTCAACAGTCTTCTCAAAGCGCAAGTCTTACTTGCCAAAGTTGACACAAAACAAGAGTAAAATTCTGCCATACCTAAACATATCTGTACATTTTCCTTCCTTTCCAGCCTCAATAAAATCTGTATGCCATTAACAAGAACATCTTTAGGCTTAACTTCCTTGGTTAAAATGACATGTCCCAAATACTTTATCTCCTCCTGGGCCAACTTATAATTCTTAGTCTTAAGAGTGACACCATTCCCACTCAAAATATCTAGTACTTCCTTGACTTTACCCAAATGTTGCTCCTTGTCACATATGAAAATATGTCCTGAAAGAATAGGGCTTTCTCTGTGCTGCCAAACATTCTTGTTATCACCCTCTAAAACAGCGGAACAGAGGCCAAAAGGCATGCAATTGAACCTGTAGGAACCAAATGGTGTGGTACATGAAGTGGAATCTTTGGAACAATCTGTGAGTTTGACCTGAAGATACGCAAAGGTGAGATCCAGGGTAGTGAATCACCTAGTACCAGAAAGAGTTCCCTCCATCTTTGTTATTTGGGAAGGGAATCTTGTTCTACACCACTCTGTTATTGAATTCCCCTCAAATCAATACACAACCTAATCTCATTATTGGGTTTATGAGCTACTACAATGGGAGCCAACTACTGCTTTGCTTCCACCTGTTCAATGATTCCCCCACCACATAACCTATCTAATCTTTGATTGACAGCTTCTCTCACACTATAGGGAATGTTCCTCACTTTGCATGAAAAAGGAACTGCGCCCACCTTAAGCCTTATATCATGCAAGTAATTCTTCAAACATCCTACGATTGATGTTTGATGAAAAGACAGAGGGAAACTCTGACACCACGATCTCAGGAAGCTTGTTGGCACAGGTAAATTGAACTTGGAATTGAGGATTGCCATTGGGGTTTAGTGTAATGTCCAGTAACTTCTGATGGGGCCAACATAGAACAGTATCTGCTACAAGCGGAATGTAGACTTTACTTTATGCCTCATTCCCTTTAAAATTGAAATGCCATCCAAAGTAACAGTAATGGTTCACTCACAACATTTACTTTATCGATTTTCCCTTTCTTTTTCATACAAAGAAGTCCTATCACTCTTACATCACTTAGCATAATGTCATTTTTCCCAAACACATTGCATTCACACTTGATAGCAGAACTATCCTTACTGTTGGTCCAATGTCCCACATTACCACGTCTAAAACACTCCCCTTTACATTTTTGCAAGTATTAGTTTTTAGGTACTAATGTAGATTTAAAACTGACAGCATAATAATCTTCACCTCAGATTTCTTTGAAGAACTCTGACATAATTCAGCAACACACATCTAAGAATGTTCAATTTGTTTTGCTATAAATAACACCTTACTGAGTTTTGGATCTCCCTTGAACCACAACTCTTCTCTCACTTTATCATTTATGCACTGCAACATAAACTGATCTCTTATCCACTCTTCAGTATTGCCACAAAAATTGTAAGTGGACTCTAACTGCCTCAGAGCAGTTACATAGTCCTCTGCTGAATCACCAGTCAGTTGCGCATGCATACCAAAAGGATACCTTTTCATTGTTTTCATACATATTTTATATTCATTTATACTGGATGCTGCCACATTTTCTTCTTCATCAGATGAATCCAAGACACTGGACAAGCAAGGAAGCCTTATTTTCTGCAGAAAAGTTTGCTTCACATACTTTTCAATAATTATTAAACACCTTTTTCCACTTGGACCATTTTAGCAAGAAGAACGGAGGAATAATCTGCACAGTGGAACAATACTAGAGCGCAGTAAAATGGTGGTAAACACTACATAACAAATAACAAAACACTAACAAAGCCCACACACTAGTATCCAATATGATATTCGAGTCTTGCAGGTGTTCACTTTAGTACACTAGCGGAAATGAAGAGGAAAAATAAAAACGCCCCAAAAACTGAAGATGTGACCAGTAGATGGCAGTCTATCCACTGAGTTCCAAACACAAATAAGGAAGTGATGTAGGAAAACTTCCCCTGCAATTGAGATGGCAACAAAGTGCCACCCCTAGAGAAAGTTCCCAGACAAATTCAGCTGTGAACTGTACATAGAGTTACCTTATTTTCCTTCCTGTAGAAGTTGGCAGGTGAGTGGGTTGTAGCAACAGAACCTGCACATGTGAATAGAAGTCTTATCAATGCAGTGTATATTCTGAAATGAAGAGCACACAGTGAAGATCCGGTGGGCTCGGGGAGAGTTGGAGGTTCCATAAGGCTCTCAGGACCCAGCCGTCACACAGCAGAGCACACAGCGGCATGTGGTGCAGAAGGTGCTGTAGATGCACGCATGAAGGTCCGCTAAGCATGCAACCTACACTGGGTGCTGGCAGAGTTGAAGCCGTATGACAGTCAGCTGCGCTTGTGGTCTGCTCGAAGTTGCAGCAATAAAAAGTTGGGTCTGTAGCTGAGCTCATGGCAGGATCCTCAATACTGTTATGACCAGCTGGTATCTTCCTCATAAAAAACAGTTGAAATTCAGCCAGAGGCAAAAAATAAATAAATAAAATTGGTAGGAGGAATTATCAAAAGAAATCCAGCATTTTTACTAAATAGAAAGGCATTCCACAACTGAAGGAGCTAATTAAACATTGAAGAAGTCTTACACAGGTAGAACATAGAACTGAGAAAATAGAACCCCAATCATAAACGAGAGCCACAAGTAAGTTTACTACTTGTTGGCTATTCACAAAATCTGAGTGTAAATTTACTATAAGAGTTTAACTTACACTAAAATTATGTGGCTAGCGGGAAGTAGTAAACTTACTCAAAAGTGTAAATTACTCACAGTTTCAGATACGTTTGTGAATCAGGCCCTTAGAGTCAAGGAACTTGTAGGGTCTATAGGATTTGATATGACTCCACATTGAGACTATTATATATGTGTGTGCAATTAAGAAATATGGCAACCTTTAAGTTATTATCAGGTAAAGTTTTAGAGCTAATGTATATTTCCCTACAGAAACGGTACACAGCGCATATACCTAGTACTCTGCCAATGTTAATGTCAAGTGAAAGGATTGTCGAAGTGAGCATGAAGAAATGATAGGAAAAGAGTTCAGGTGATCCCAATTCTGACTCACTTCATATTCAAAGGGGATATTTAAAGGAGATGAAAGGGTATATTTACTAACATTTTGCACCAAATGTGATGCAAACGAGGGCAAAATGTTTATTTGAAATTTACATTCCAGTGCAAAACTTGATTTGCATTTAATAGTCACCTGAAAGTTCCATAAATCAACATCTAGAGCTGCTTTTCATTACTTCAAGGGAGCATTTCATGAGTGGTACATGGTTGTTCTCTTGCAACACTCATGGGTTTTGACCACAGGCAAAACCCTACCAAGTAAAAATATTAGACACAGTTTTACATCAAAATATAACACTTTTTTGATATTGGTGTTAGGTGAGAAATGTTTTTATTTCTCCAGTCTTTTCCACTATACAGCACACATCCAAAGTGGAAAAAGTTTAAAAGTTAGTCGAAGCATAGTATTTTGTACTGAAGGGTAATTTTCAAGTACAAAACCAATGTTGGACATGACTCAGACAACCTTGCACTATGGTGTATAGATGTGTGCATGGAACTGGCAGCCTGACCGTGAACCAGCACTAGGGAGAGTGCAGAACCGTGCCATATCTCTGTATATATGGAGTAGTTAGATAGGAATTTTTGCTATAATTCATCATTCTATGTTCTGTATGTAAGCCTTCATGGCAAACTCTTCATTTTTCTGTATGGTTGATTTTAACAATTCTGTCAAAAATCTTGTAAGCTTAATTGAAACCTAGAACTGAGTTATTGAGTATTCCTGGTTTCTATTTGAATTCTACTCCGCTAATTGTAGTGCCTAATGTTGTGGAGGGTGGTCTCTTGCTGCTAGAGCAACAAGAGTTGCGGCTGCGGATTAGCTGAGGTAAAAATCAGGGTACCTGGTAATCAGGGTAATGACCATCAGTAAATTTTTAGAGTTCAGCTCCCGCATTGCCTTGCAAGACATTTTAGTATAAATAGACATAGAGTCTGAACATGTTTTTGCTTAAAAAGTCGTGTGCGTTTCCTTCCAAAGTACCATGCTTAAGGCAAAACAAATATGACTGGTGATATTGTTATTAGGACAAAAGCCTACATTTTCAGTCTTTACCATCCTCTCAAAAGTTTAGAGTGACCATCGACTGATCCACTTGGGTACAAGAGCCAGCGTCAAGGATGGGGATGTATCGCACAGCAAGAAGAGGTCAAGATATGGAGAAGGGAATTAAATTCCAGGAACGAGCAGCAAAATATTGGGCAACTGACTTCACTGCTTATTAATGTATGTGGTGAGTAACACAAACCCAGAAAGGGAGCACTGAAGGTTGATGGATAACATTCAATCTTTTAACCCTCTCATTGAGAAGAAACGAGTACTGAGAGCATAGAAGCCAACTAGACTGAGTAACTCCGTGTCATGAACTGACCAACAGCTAGGCCCATATGAAATTTCAATTACGCCCGCATAATTCACGTAATTACGCGTTACGTTTGTTTGACGAATTTCTCAAAATGATGCCATTATGGCACATTGCGTAATTGCACTGGTGGAGAAGAGGAACAACACAAGCAGCTGTTGTTTGCAGTACTTGTGTTTCTGAGGCTATTATTTAACATAAAGGACACATTTGACGTTACAATATAGCGCCCAATGGCAAATTTGCTTTTCTTGTAATTATGCGTAATTGCACATACTTTTTTCCTGAAATTTCGTATAATTTCAGAAAAAACAAATTACGAGGATTGCCAGACCCCTACAAAGAACCCATCGCAAATAAAAACATCTCTAATATCGGAAAGTATGGGGAAAGACCTTTGTGCGATAAGGCTCATTTGAACTTTCAAGATGCGGAGTTCATCTATGTTTGCTAAGAAGTAACCGGACCTAAAAGCTCCCATTAAACATGTTCTTTCCTGATGGTAGCACTGAATTGTTTGCAGCACAACCCGCAACATGTGAGATAAATAAACGATTAATCACTAACCTGTAATCAGTGTTAGACATCACATTATAATGCCCCAATAACTGCACACTACTTAACCAGAAGTTTTTTTTTTGTACGGGTGGAAATGTGGACTATTGGGGTAGAGCTGCTGAGATTTGTACCTGGGAAATCAGGCTTGAATCTTGGCCTCCTCTTATCACCCTGAGATTCTTGGACAATCACTTTTATCGCTGTATGCCAAAAATAGAAAAATAAAACTGTGTAATGTTGTTGGGTTGTGTTATAAACTTCTCTAGTGCGGTTGGGGCAAGTTTGTGCTGTGGAAAAGAGATGAGTGTTTTGACTGCATCTATACCTATATGTCTACATGTATCATTTGTGCAAGCAGATTCTATACATGTATCATTTGTGCGAGCAGAATTTATAGGAGGAACAACAGAAATAGGTTTGTATGATTATCCAAAACAACTACCAAAAAGCCTTTGGAAAAAACCCACCTAAAATGTATTTGTGTATATACCAAACATGCAGTTGTGTTGGAATCCTTTAAACTTCCTCAGCCTTTTTCCTGATGAAAATGTGTTCCTTAATGTTCTAATGCTCCATAAAAGAGCAGCCCTTTTGTTCGGGACACGTCCCATCTATCTACGAGTCTGTATCTAAGGTGTAAAGCGGGTCCATTGCGTTTTTTTTAACCACAAAAGAACCTATTGGCAATTTTTTATTTGTTGTCCCAGGAATAGGTTTTGTGCACTTAACTCAGAGTCTGACAGAAGGTCGAAGGGGTAGCGACCAATACCAATGGATGTCCAGTTCACAGATTTCAAAATCTAGAGTGCTGACATAAAAACTTTGAGGTGACTTCCAGCTTACAGTAATTGCAGAGACCTAAAGACTATGGGGCAGATTTACTAACACTTTATGCCAGGTTAGAGTTGCAAATGAACACAAACGGCTCAAAATGAAGAACTGGAATTTACTTTGCTCTGGAAAGTAGCGCTAAGAAGCTAACTAAACCCGCCTCTTGTTCAGCTAAAGTATGTGGACTACAGGCCACCTAAAGAAACTCATAAAGGGCGTCTTGGTGCTTAGCTAAAGGCTAAAATGCAGGAACTGTTGATCAAAGACTGATTTCTCCATTTAGTACAATTAATTATTCCCATCACAATGTTTAAATTTTTCAATATTTGCTTGTTAATTGCTTTCATTACCACTTTCATGTTTATTTTCATAGTTCTATTTGTACACATTACCTGCACTAGATTAAGATATTAATTGTAATGAAGTCTTTAAAATGTATAGTGTGGATTTCTTGTGTGTCTATCCATGATGAAAGAAGTTTCATAACTCAGTAGTACATCACACAATCGTAGCTCAGGATGCCCCCCTGTCATGTAATGCGCAGATGGTCTATGGGTTGCAGTTTGTTAGATTCGCTGGCTGAAAATTGGAAAGCTGGCTCAGCCTGTGCTTTGACAGAGGGTTTAAGACATCTAAAACCTAGATCATATTTCAAAAGTGCAAAAAAACATATCTGAAAAACATTTGGCACTACAAATGAATGCTAAACATCATTTACAAGCCCTTGCACTTTGGTGTAGGGTCGTGGCATGGACTATGGCAGCCTTAAGTATGCCATCACAGGCGATGACAGCAGCGTCATATCTTTATAGATATTGTGTTGTCCTGCAGTATACCTTTCACACAACATAGCATAGCAACATTGGTTGGTGTGTTGCACTTTGTGAAATATTATTAATTCTGCCCCTGTCAGTCTGGCACTGTGTCATATGGTTCGCTGAGTCCAGAGGTGAAACCAAGGTCTCTGTGTTTGTTGCTGGTCACATATGCTGTGGGCTCCAGATGTGCTTACTAAAGGACTCTTAGGCTCAAATTTAAGGACGGCCAGCTCCATCTAACGCCACATTAGTGTACTTTTTCTGGTGCTAATGTGGTTTTAGGTTGCCAAAAACACCACACTTATCTACAAAGTGGCACAATACACTCATTGTTGGACCTGGCTGTTTGACAGGGTCATCCCCAAACTTTTTGCCTCCTTCCTCCCATTTATTCTGACCTGTTGTTTTTGGCTTTTGAACTCTGGGCACTTTGCCACTGCTAACCAGTGCTAAAGTGTATATGCTCTCTGTGTAAATTGTACTGTTGATTGGTTTATCCATGATTGGCTATTTGATTTATGTGTAAGACCCTAGTAGAGTGCACTATATGTGCCTAGGGCCTGTAGATTAAATGCTACTAGTGAGCCTGCAGCACTGGTTGTGCCACCCACTTAAGTAGCCCCTTAACCTTGTCTCAGGCCTGCCATTGCAAGGCCTGTGTGTGCAGTTTCACTGCCACTTCGACTTGGCATTAAAAAGTACTTGCCAAGCCTAAAACTCTCCTTTTTCTACATATCAGTCACCCCTAAAGTGTGCCCCAGGTAACCCCTAGAGCAGGGTGCCGTGTGGGTAAAAGGAAGGACATGTACCTGTGTAGTTTATATGTCCTGGTAGTGTAAAACTCCTAAATTAGTTTTTACACTACTGTGAGGCCTGCTCCCTTCATAGGCTAACATTGGGGCTGCCCTCATACATTGTTGAAGTGGTAGCTGCTGATCTGAAAGGAGTAGGAAGGTCATATTTAGTATGGCCAGAATAGTAATACAAAATCCTGCTGACTGGTGAAGTTGGATTTAATATTACTATTTTAGAAATGCCACTTTTAGAAAGTGAGCATTTCTCTGCACTTAAATCTTTCTGTGCCTCACAATCCACGTCTGGCTAGGTTTAGTTGACAGCTCCTTGTGTATTCACTCAGACACACGACAAACACAGGGTACTCAGCCTCACTTGCATACATCTGCATTTTGAATGGGTCTTCCTGGGCTGGGAGGGTGGAGGGCCTGCCCTCACACAAAGGACTGCCACACCCCCTACTGGGACCCTGGCAGACGGGATTGAACTGAAAGGGGACCTGGTGCACTTCTTAGCCACTCTTTGAAGTCTCCCCCACTTCAAAGGCACATTTTAGTATAAAACAGGGCCTCTGCCCTACCACCTCAGACACTTGCTGGAGAAGAAACCTGAACCAGAACCTGCATCCTGCCAAGAAGAACTGCCTGGCTGCTCAAAGGATTCACCTGACTGCTTTCTACAAAGGACTGCTGCCTTGCTGTTGGCCTGCTGCCTTGCTGAACTCTTGTCTGGCTGCAAAAGTGCTCTCCAAGGGCTTGGATAGAGCTTGCCTCCTGTTCCCTGAAGTCTCAGGACCAAAAAGACTTCTCTTTTACAACTGGACTCCTTGTGTGCTGAAAAATTCGACGCACAGCTTGCTCCGCGGTGAAAAATTCACTGCACACCGATCCGGAAAGACGCCGCTCGACGTGACGCCTGCAGTGCGACCGGAACTTCGACGCACGGCCTCGTCTGGACAACGCCGCCCGACTTCCAGAGAGGAAATCGACGTGACGCCTGCCATGAGAAAGAAAATTCCACGCACAGCCCCCCGGAACGACGTGCAGCCGGATAACAAGCAGAGGAATCCACGCACAGACCCTGGGTCATCTGGTAATCCAGCGATCCACAGAAGGAGACGGTCTGCATGCCGGAAAACAACGCACGTCTTCCCCGAGTGAAAAATAACAACGCAAGTCCGTGTGTGAAGGGGCGTAACCGTCGCACACACTATTTTTCCATGCATCTCCTCCTCTGCGGCCCTCTGCGGAGATTTTCCACTCCAAACCAGGTACTTTGTGCTTGAAAGAGACTTTGGGAGTCATTACAACATTGGCGGTAAAAGCCGCTTACTGCTGTGCAGAAGACGGCCAATACACCGCCGCGGCCGCGGAATTCCGCCACAGCTATTATGACCCACATCTCGGAACCCGCTGAAATTGAGACACCCACACAAGTCCGCCACACCAAAGGTCAGTGATAAACTGGCGAAAACAAAACCTCCACCTCCACGCCAACAGAAACACGCCCATGCCATTACGACCCACGAATCCACACGGCGGTCTTTCAACCGCGGTATTCCATTGGCGGTACACACCGCCGCGCTCAAAATACACACACATCTCCAAAACACCGCCACATTGGACAATTCCAAATACACACACCTGATACACATACAAACACCACTCCCACACACCCAGCACTATATAAAACACAAACCCACATCACCCACAAACCCCTAGGACCACAATTTATTCACGAAGGCCAGAGAGACAGCACAGAATAGACAATCCCACCACACAGAGGCACACAACACCATCACCCACACAACATCCACGCACAAAACACCACACACCACTACACATCACCACACACATTAACACTCACACCGCCCCACACATCACACACACCACCCCATGTCACGCCAAAGACACCCCCGCTTTTCTGAGGAGGAGCTCAGGGTCATGGTGGAGGAAATCCTACGAGTAGAGCCACAGCTATTTGGCTCACAGGTGCAGCACACATCCATAGCCAGGAAGATGGAGCTATGGCGAAGAATCGTGGACAAGGTCAACGCTGTGGAACAGCACCCAAGAAATCGGGACGACATCAGGAAGAGGTGGAACGACCTACGGGGGAAGGTGCGTTCAGCAGTCTCCAGGCACAACATCGCGGTTCAGCGGACTGGCGGCGAACCCCCACCTCCTCCCCCACAACTAACAACATGGGAGGAGCAAGTCTTGACCATCATGCATCCAGAGGGCCTCGGAGGAGACGGTGGAGGAATGGACACTGGTAAGTCAATCCGTAACTATCATATCCTCCACCCTGCCTGCATGCTATCACACCCCCCACCCCCACACCCTCCCCTATCACCCAAACTCCTCACTAATGTACTAAGAACACAAACCACACATCCCAACACCAAGCCCTGCATGACACAACTAAGCATCGACACCCATCACTAAAGCATGCTCACTGCACATACCCATAACAACCCCTAACCATCATCACACAAGCCCCCACACAGAAATGCTTGCACTGGGGTACACGCTCACCCACCCATTGCACACCATGACACACACACACACATGCAATAATCATGCTCTTATGCCCCTGCAGGATCACGAAGGACCGTCACCACCCCGGAGGGTCCAGACAACTCCACTCCACTCACAGAAGAGGCCCACAGTGACGATAGCAGCTCTGCCCTACTGGATCCTTATGACCAGCCCAGACCATCGTGGGTCTCGGGACAGTCGGTTCCCCTCGCACAGGCACAGCCCAACACTGACCTTCCACCCTCTGGTAACACCAGCACAGCACCCACCCAGCGGGCCCAAACCTCTGTCCCCAGGACACGTCAATCAGCTGTGTGTCCACCACTACAGGGAACCCAGGATAACCCACCACCCCAACAACAACAGGGATCTGGGGGCAGTGGTAGTGGGCAAATAACCCAGTGGTCCAGGGGACGGAGGCACAGGAACACAGGGGAACTGGGAGGGCTGCTGTGCGACAGGGGGCGGACAGGCCAAGGGAACCCACTCTCCACGAGGCCCTCTCCTCCATCATGGGAGCATACCATCACTCCCAGGAGACGATGGCGATGGTCCTGGTCAAGTTTCAGGAAACCCAGCGCCTGCAGGAGGAACAGTATTTGGGCTTCAGGGAGGAACTCAAGACCATCAGCTCTGCCTTGGGCACCATCGTAGGGGTGCTGAAGGACATACAGCAGACCTTGAGGGACACCGTGGCACTCAAAGGGGCCCCTGACACTAGCATGGACGATGAACTGCCCACCACCTCCGCCGGCGCTAGTGGACAGGACGCCCCACCACAGGACCACCACACCAGCACCCCACCCCCTGCAGACGGACAACCACCACGCAAGTGGTCCCTGAGATCCAGGAACAGGACAGAGCAAGATGGCAAGACCCCCGCCAAGAAATGAGACCACCCTGATTGTCCTCCCACTGTCCCACTTTGTCACCCTGTCCATACTTAAACTGCCCCAGCTCCACTTCCTTTGCCCATATGGCCAGTGCACCTGTGAGACTAATAGTCTGGACTCTGCCATTGACATTCCTCCACCATCACCCATCACCATTTTACAACTCCCCTCCAATTTTGAGCACTTCAATAAACACCCTTGAACTACAAAACAATGTTGAGTAAGTCTATGATTTGGTAAATTGTATTATCAATGACAGTGTCAAAATGCATTTCTAGTTGTAAAGGCAACATACCTATGTCACACATCACAAGTCCTTGAAGGATGCATGCAGATGACACACGTTGGTAAGCACACCCGTGAAACCGTAATGTAAAGGAACAACTCAGTTACTAAATAATCCTATGAAATTACACACAGGATAGAGGAAGACGTGTGACAGTGAATGTAATGGTAAAAATGAAAATGTTCTCACCTGTGTGTCACTGGAAATATTGCGGTATGACTGACTCCCTGTTGTCGTTGTCTTCTTCCTCAGCTTCCTCCTCATCACTGTCCACAGGCTCCACAGGCTCCACAGCTGCCACAACACCGTCATCTGGACCATCTTCCTGCAGAAAAGGCACCTGGCGTCGCAAAGCAAGATTGTGAAGCATCGAGCAGGCGATGATCATCTGGCACACCTTCGGTGAGTAGAATAGGGAACCACCTGTCATATAGAGGCACCTGAATCTGGCCTTCAGGAGGCCGAAGGTGCGTTCGATCACCCTCCTAGTCCGCCCATGGGCCTCATTGTAGCGTTCCTCTGCCCTGGTCCTGGGATTCCTCACTGGGGTCAATAGCCAGGACAGGTTGGGGTAACCAGAGTCCCCTAATAGCCACACACGGTGCCTCTGGAGTTGACCCATCATATCAGGGATGCTGCTATTCCGCAGGATGTATGCGTCATGCACTGAGCCAGGGAACATAGCATTTACCTGGGAGGTGTACTGGTCTGCCAAACATACCATCTGTACATTCATGGAATGATAACTCTTCTGGTTCCTGTACACCTGTTTACTCCTGTGGGGGGGGGGGACCAGAGCTACATGGGTCACATCAATAGCACCTATGATGTTGGGGATATGTTCAAGGGCATAGAAGTCACCTTTCACTGCAGCAAAATCTTCCACCTCAGGGAAAATGATGTATTTCCTTACGTGTTTCAGCAGGGCAGACAACACTCTGGACAACACGTTGGAAAACATAGGCTGGGACATCCCTGATGCAGCGGCCACTGTTGTCTGAAAAGAGCCACTTGCAAGGAAATGGAGCACTGACAGCACCTGCACGTCAGGGGGGATTCCAGTGGGATGGCGGATTGGTGAAATCAGGTCTGGCTTCAACTGGGTACATAGTTCCTGGATAGTGGCACGGTCAAACCTGTAGGTGACGATTAAATGTCGCTCCTCCATTGTCAACAGGTCCACCAGCGGTCGGTACACCAGAGGATTCCGCCATCTTCTCAATTGTCCCAAATGACGGTGCCTAGGAAGGACAACAGCGACCACAGAGTCAACTATTTACCAGGTATTGCCCACAGTTACACAGAACACGACACCAAATACAAAACCCTTCATGTATCTGTGTTGAGTGTAGGCTTAGCTATGTGTGACGCAGAAGTAAATGAAGCCATGTGGGCCCCTGAAATGGCGGCTTTCTGACCTCTAAACTGGGACAAGGGGATTGTGGGGTAACTGCGTTGCCGTTGCACACCGTCGCGGTGGGCGGTCGTAGACCGCGGCGCAATGCTGCATTGGTTAACATTGGACCCTATGGGTCCCAGGAGCCAATGAACAAGTGCGCCTCCGGTGATGATACGCACCGCCGCGGGCGTCACCGCCGCGAACGTCACCGCCATTTTCTATCTGTTCAATCATTAGATACCTGATCTTCGACAGGAGAGGACCTACACTGCACGTGCTGCTGTGACCTCGGTCTGGAAGTGACGATGGCTGCTGCGTCTGGGGAAAGGGCCCTGCCTTCACTGCTCAGGAGTTGGAGAAACTAGTAGACGGGGTCCTCCCCCAGTACACGCTACTCTACGGTCCTCCAGACCAACAGGTTAGTACACAGGTAGCACGTTGTATGGGGAAAGGCCTGGGTGGAGAGGGCTGGTTGTAAGAGGGAAGGGGGCAGAGTTCAGGGAACATTAATGCATGTGAATGAATGTGCCACATGGCTAGGGTAGGGAGGGGGGACACTCACATCGACGGTGCAGTTGGTAATGACTCCTCTTCTTCCCTTGTGCATGTCATGTAGGTCAGCGACCACCAGAAGAAGGACATTTGGCGTGCCATCGCCAAGGAAGTCCGGACCCTGGGGGTCCACCAGAGACGGGGCACCCACTGCCGGAAAAGATGGGAGGACATTCGCCGCTAGAGCAAGAAGACGGCAGAGGCTCAGCTGAGGATAGCCTCCCAACGTGGGAGGGGTGCCCGTCGCACCATGACCCCCCTGATGTCCCGGATCCTGGTGGTGTCCTACCTGGAGTTGGATGGGCGCTTTAGGGCATCACAGCAGACACAAGGGGGTGAGTACACTCTCATTCTGCGGACTTTGCGCGCAGTGGAGGGGTCTGGGTGGGGGAGGAGGCCTGTGGGTGTACCTAGGCCAGGCAGAAATACGTAGGCTAGGCCCCTCCGTAATGCAGGCCATGTGGCACTCTACCCCACCGCAGTAGAGTGCCAAGTACAGGTATACATGCCCCTGTGGCATCCATGTGTGCAGAAGTCCACCATAGCCATGTAGGCCAGATCCCAGAAATTGCATCTGTAGAGGCCAGGAGCACGGCGTAGTGCAGGGGGCTGCTGTGTCTGTGTTGTTCGCCAACGGTAGCGGTATGCCATGCCTGTCTTTCTTCTGTCTCCCCCCTCCTTTTGTGGTCTCCCTGTTCTTTTCTGCATCAGCATCATCAGGCGGAGGGACAGTGGCACCGGAGCACGAGGGAGCTGCATCCCACATGGCCATGGAGGGCCACACCACGGACTCAGAATGCACCAGTGGGACGGAGGGCGAGGGGAGCTTCACATTGGCCACCGGATCACCAACCAGCGACACGGACTCGTCCGCCGATGGGGGCTCCCTTGTGGTGGCGGCACCATCTGTGCGCCCCACTTCTACAGGTACAGCTGCCACCTCCCCTACCAGCACCACCCTCCCAGCAGCCCCTCAGCATTCGCCCCGTGCCCGCTCACCCAGGAGGGTGGGCATCACCTTCGCCCCAGGCACCTCAGGCCCTGCCCCAGTCACCCCTGCAGCCCTCAGTGAGGAGGCCATTGACCTCGTCAGTTCCCTCACTGTTGGGCAGTCTACCATTGTGAATGCCATCCAGGGTGTAGAAAGGGAGATGCAACACAGTAATGCATTCCTGGAGGGCATTCATTCTGGTCAGGCTGTCCTTCAGCGAACCCTGCAATCTCTGGCCTCAGCACTGATGGCAACCATTGTCCCTGTGTCTAGCCTCCCCCCTCCAACCTCCTCCACCCAGACCCAATCTCCTGTACCCCAGCCTATCCCAAGCACACCATCAGACCAACATGCACACACCTCAACACACAAAAGTAGCTCAGGGAAACATAGGCACCACACAACCCACAGGCACACACACAAGCATCACCCACATGCAGACACAGCAACATCCACTGCCTCCACTGTGTCCCCCTCCTCGTCGTCTCCCTCCTCCCTCCCATCCTCGTCTACACTCTCACCTGCATGCACTACATCTACAGGCACCAGGACTCGCGCCAGAACACCCAGCACCACACCCCGCTCACCTGCACTCACCACCTCCACTCCCATTTACACGTCCCCTGTGTCCTCTCCCAGTGTGTCTGTGACACCCCCTCCCAAATTACACAAACGCAGGCACACACCCACCCAACAGCCATCCACCTCACGACAGCCTCCAGTACTTGCACCTGCACCCAACACACCTAAAGTGACACCTCCTACAACCACCTCCTCTTCCTCCACTCCCAGACCCCCTCCAGCTACCCATCCCAGTGTTCGTCCGAAACTGTCCCTCTGTAAAGTTGACCTTTTTGCCCCCAGCCACCCTCCACTTCATCAGTCCCATCGCAGCGCCTCAGCCAAAAGGCCTCCTGTACCAGTGGTGCTTGCTCAAGGTGTGTGGAGTGCACCGGCCACCAGGGCAGGCAGTGTGACACGGAGCCAACACACTGCCAGTCCACCCACTGTAAAGGCTCTGAAATTGGAAAGTGGCCAAGGGGACCGTGTGAAGACTCCTGGAGGCAAAACAACTCACAGGGGTCCCAGGGGGATAGCAGAGTCAGCTGTGACTCCTCCAAAGGTGGGGAAGGGCCAGAAGAAGTCCGCACAGCCTGGCGTGAGCATCACGATGGAGAAGGGCGGCATCCTTCCCGGCGGCCAGGACGCCACCACCAGCACCGTCGTCACTGGTCCGGAGACCACCGCCAGAGTCAGTGCCCAGGAGGGCCCAAGTATCGTCACTGGTCAGGAGACCACCGCCACCGCCGGAGTCATTGCCCAGGAGGGCCCAAGTATCGTCACAGGTCAGGAGACCACCGCCAGAGTCAGTGCCCAGGAGGGCCCAAGTATCGTCACTGGTCAGGAGACCACCGCCAGAGTCAGTGCCCAGGAGGGCCCAAGTATCGTCACTGGTCAGGAGACCACCGCCACCGCCGGAGTCATTGCCCAGGAGGGCCCAAGTATCGTCACAGGTCAGGAGACCACCGCCAGAGTCATTGGCCAGGAGGGCCCAAGTATCATCACAGGTCAGGAGACCACTGCAAGAGTCAGTGCCCAGGAGGGCCCCAGCAGCCACAGCCCAGCTGGGCAATGAGGGACCGTCATGCCACACACCAATGTCCAGTCCAGAGAACGTCATGCCACACACCAATGCCCAGTCCAGAGTCCTCCATGGCAAAGCACTGCTGAACAGTCCAGAGACCGCCATAGCAAAGCACCGCTGAACAGTCCTGAACCGCCATGGCAAAGCACTGCTGAACAGTCCAGAGACCGCCATGGCAAAGCACCGCTGAACAGTCCAGAGACTGCCATGGCAAAGCACCGATGAACAGTCCTGAACCGCCATGGCAAAGCACTGCTGAACAGTCCAAAGACCGCCATGGCAAAGCACCGCTAAACAGTCCAGAGACCACCATGGCAAAGCAACGCTGAACAGGGCATGCACCGCTGAAGAAGGAAAAGACCGCCACATCAAGCATCATTATCCCATGTGCAGCTGGGACAGTGACGGGACAGGAACTGTCACGGGGAGACTAATGCAGTCTGGGCACCAGTCCCCCTCCAGAACCAGTGGTGGCTGTTATCTACTTGAGAGACTGTGGCTTTGCACTCCCCAGGATGGTACAGTGGGCAAACCACCCACTGTAGAGACTTGTGAGACTGTGGCTTTGCACTCCCCAGGATTGAACAGTGGGCAAACCACCCACTGTAGAGACTTGTGAGACTGTGGCTTTGCACTCCCCAGGATGGTACAGTGGGCAAACCACCCACTGTAGAGACTTGTGAGACTGTGGCTTTGCACTCCCCAGGATACATCAATGGGCATGGAGCCCCGTCGTGGATCTGGCTTTGCACTCATCCAGCTGAGGTGCCCCCCTTCCCTTCCTCCTGAGGTGCCTGTTGTATTTCTCTCTGATGCCCCGGCAGTGTTCTCTCCGTTTGTGGACAGGTATCTTGTGTGGGCCTCGCCCATGCATTTTTGGACTAGTGGTGCACGGACATTGATATGTGCATATCTGCACTACTTCTCGTAATGTATATACTTTTGAATGATTTTATCATATTTCTGTATATATTTGAGACATGTATATTGAAACATTACAATGTTTGAACAGATTTCGTTTTGTGTTTGCATTCTTCCGGGGGGGGTTGTGGGTTGTTACTGTGATGTTTGTGAATGCATTGGTGTGTGTGTTGTAGTGGGTGAGGGTGGGGGTGGGGGTGTTTCGTGTGTGTCCCCATGACTTTTGCCTCCCCCCCCCTATGTCGTAGGTGCAGTACTCACCGTTGTCTTCGCCGGCGCCAGCGTTGCTGTTCGTAGATGAGTAGGAATACAAGGGCCGGTAGGATTTGTAATTCCGGATCCATGGAGTCCTCCTTCCTCGTGGGATGTGTTCAGGTGAGCGTTTTCCCATTGCAGGGACTGTTTCCGCCGTATTTTTATCCACGGTGAATCCGCCCCGGAAAAGGTGGCGGATTGGCGGGTTGTGATACTATGGGCGGTACATTGTCTTCCGCCTGTCTGTTGGCGGTGCCCGCCGTGCTGCTTGTCTGTACCGCCGTGGAGGGCGGGGTGTTAAAGTGGCTGTCTTTATTGGTGGTTTCCGCCAGGCTCATGATTCCCTTTTTTGGTCCACCGGCCTGTTTGCGGTATTATCGCACCTTTAACACCATCCGCCAGGGTTGTAATGACCCCCTTTGTTTGCTTTTTAAAGACTTAAGACACTTCATATCACTTTTCAGTGATATTTTTACAAATTCATATTGCATCTTTTATCGTTTTGACCTGCAAATATCCAGATAAATATTATATATTTTTCTAAACACTGTGTGGTGTATTTTTGTGGTGCTATTGTGTTATTGTATGATTTATTGCACAAATACTTTACACATTGCCTTCTAAGTTAAGCCTGACTGCTCATTGCCAAGCTACCAGAGGGTGGGCACAGGATAATTTGGATTGTGTGTGACTTACCCTGACTAGAGTTGAGGGTCCTTGTTTGGACAGGGAGTAACCTGACTGCCAACCAAAGACCCCATTTCTAACACTCATCCAAGGGTCTAGAAGTGCTGAGATGGTCCTTGGAAGTTTAGGACCACAATTTCCACAATCCACCTAGCCAAATCCTTAAAAGTCCACTAGATGTACTCCAGCATGGGGACGTTTGTGAAAGGTGGTGCAGGCAAGCTCTTTTAACCTGTTGCTTTCAGGGAGTCACCTACTGAGTCCTTTGTGAAGCAAGTCAAAGTCCTTTGGGCTGTTGTTCCAGTGTGCAATAGTAGCAGTACTTCAGTGTACAATACTCTGGGTTGTAGACCAGGGTTCCAGCGAGGCAGTCCTTCTTCCTGTGAATTCATGCATCAGATCTGAGTTCCAATGCAGATTAGCCACTTTTATGCAATCATCTTGGGGGACTAGTGGGGGGGGGGGGGGGGGGGGAAGCCTTCACCAGGGAGCTCCAGGGTGCCACCCAAAAGCATGGCAGCTTCCTCCAAAGTTTGGCATTTGTTTGTCCCATTAAGCACTGCACTTTATCATTTCAAAATGGACGATGTTCCTCCAGAGGAGTAAGACCTGGCTAAACCAGCCTTCTGGCATGGCTCATTTCCATTAACACGCCCCCTCTGGACATCTGCAAATTCCTTTCCTCAGCTTGCTATCTATCGGTGGGGTACAGGGAGAGAGGGTGGCATGGCTGGCATTCCTTTCTATCCTGCTTCCTTTGAAGCCCAGCTTGATTTACCCAGCCCCCTTTCTGGCCTGGCCTCAGGATCTGCCAACCTACCCCCGTCAGATAAACTCTGCTCAGTGTAGGCCACTTATTACCTCATCAAAGCACTCTGGCTAATCCTGTTATGGCTGACTAAACAGGAGAGACCATTAGCAGGCTGGAATTTGGCATACAGAAAAGAAAGTCTTATAACTTATTTTCTGTATTAGCTATGATAACTTCAAGTAGTCAGTAAGTTGTTGGATTTATGATTACCATTCTTTGGAGTCCTTTCATGACACATTAGCTCCCTCCCAGCCATATTTATACTTATGGAAAATATTCCCATTTTATCCTATGGCGTCAAGGGCCTCATGTATCAATCGATTTTGCATTTGCAGACATAGCGAATCACAAAAATAGTCTATTTGCGAATGCAAAATCGCCTCTCACAATGTATGAAAGGCATTGCATTCCCATTTTAGGGAATCACATTTTTTTGCTGTTCCCTAAAATTGCGACTCCTAATAAGGAATCGCTATTTGCGATTCCCTAAATAGTATATCACAAATAGGGAATTCCTATTTGTGACTCCCTACACACATATAACAAGCATTTCCTAATTGCAAACTGGGCATTTAGGATATGCTATTATCATCAATTCCAAGGTGATGGTAACCATGTACAATTAAAAAAAATGCATTAAAAATTTATTTTTTTAAGTATCATGTAGTGCACACATGCCCCTAGGGCATACATGTGCATAATTTTTTTTTTGGGGGGGGTGCATCAAAGGGGGCCATAGGCCCTCAGCTCTCTTGGTTTTGCATTTTTCTAATTTCGATTTCCTTATAGTAAATCACAAGTTAGGAAAAGCAAAATCATTCGCACCTATGGGCCTTCAGGACCATAGGAATGATTGGAGTCGCAATCCATAATATTGATTTGCTAATAGCAATTGCGATTCTCCAGGAATCTCTATTAGGGAATTCCTATTTTGTTACAGAGCATTTTACATTCCCTTAGTAGCGTTTTCTTAAAATTCGCTATTTAGGGAATTCAAAATGGGATTTTGATATACGTGGCCCCAAGTATCTACAATGAGGAAAAATGAAAGGCGCAGTTATTCCCTCACCAGGGCATATAAAACATATTGGGGGTTATTCTAACTTTGGAGGAGGTGTTAATCTGTCCCAAAAGTGACGGAAAAGTGACGGATTTACCACCAGCCGTATTACGAGTCCATTATATCCTATGGAACTCGTAATACGGCTGGTGGTATATCCGTCACTTTACCGTCACTTTTGGGACGGATTAACACTCCTCCAAAGTTAGAATAACCCCCATTATGTAATGTCCCTGCCTATAGTTACATGGCACCACACCCCTGGGGCATCTAAGGGAGGCCTTGCCGATGATTTATATGTAAAAACAAGGTAGATTGTCACTTTGGAAGTACCTTCAATTCCAAAGTCGAATTTACACACATTTTACTTTTTAAAGACAGACTGCAAGGCAGGGCTGCCTTTAAAAAAGGCAGCAGGCAATACAGCAATACACACACCAGTGCAGGAAATCTACTGGGCCTGTAAACGTTTCTGTACTATTATATACTAGGGACTTACAGGTAGTCTGAATCCTCCCTGTCCTATTATCTATTAGGGACTTGCAGGGGTCTGTAATTACCAATTGTAATTGTGCCACTTTACCATGTCGTAGTTTGACTCTTGCTCTAGGCCAGACTGCTGGTTTAAAGATGACTACTTATGTTTGTAGGCGACTAGGCCAGTCCTACAACAAGTTTACAACTGTCGTTCCAGCCCTCCCTGCTCACAAACAGTACTTCACCAAAAACCTAAACAGTAAAAGGTGAATTGTGGCAGCCTCTACGCGTGGACTCAAGAGTGCAACAGAGATTACCCCTTTCTCACATAAGCAACGTATCTCAATCAAACAGAGGCAATGAAGGGGATGCAGTAACTTTTCACTAGGTTTTATTAACAAGGGTGCAATCTACGATAAATTGTATGGGCTGCAATGATTAGGATAATGAATAATGCAAGGAACAGAATGGTAAAAACAAGTCACGAATACAAAGACACCCACCATCTTGCAATAACATGTAATGTGAAATAGATGTGGAGTAGTTTCATCTACCCTAGCATAATGAAGCTAATCACTAACCTAAAGAGAGCTAGGCATGTTAAACGTAATCTGCCAGTTCCATATCCATGAGAGGAGGTCCCAACCCTAGTTACCTTGGAATGAGGTCTCTAGATCAGGCTCCGTGGGGACACGAAGACTGGGTCAGCATCAAGGCGACGTGTAGCATAGATAGCATCAATGGCATCTGGTAGGAATCCCTCTGATTATCTTGTCTGTGTGAAATGTATTTATAAAGATCTGATAGGACCCCTGACACAGATATGTTCCCAAACAATGTATAAGAAGGCATGCTTGGTGTGGGAATTATATAAACAATTCCCTTAAAAGGTACATTATGTTACTGGCAAACAAAAGTGTCTCATTTATCTTTCATGCTGATAGTGACGCCTTTACAGAGTAACACTGATAATATGAAACTAAAACATCTTCCTAACTATAAACATAGCAGCCATCTTGGAAGAAATAATTAAATAAATGTGCTAAAACAGAGCGAGCTAAGTAGGTTAAAAGTCACTGGGTGAAGGAATCACAGGCCTGCAAGCCAAAGGCTAAGCTAAACTCCTGAGTCCCTTTAAAACTAAATAGGGTCCCTACAACCATATACCTTTTGTTCAGAGTGGTGGCCCTAGGCCTGTTTAGCAGATCCCAGAGCATAGCCAGTTACCACCAGTATCAGTCAGACATTTTGAAGTGAACATGCTAAAAGGATGACTTTCTCACAAATGGCTGTTGCAACCTTGAACTCTGTTGGTTCTCCAGGCAGAATGTCCACAGAAAATTTCCAAGTCCCACGTCTTACAGTTTGGGGACAGGAGGAATGTGCCCTAACACCAGCCAATGGTGCAGAAGCAAGGAGGCACTATTTGTGGTTTAGGAATCACTTCAACAGAGCACTGCATCAGGATCCAGGGTAAATCTAGTTGGATCAGGTCTGCCAGACAGTGTCAGGACCCCTGGAAACTTGATGTCTCCTTGTAGCTCACACAGGACGTCTGCCAGCAGACCACTGGAATCACTTCTGGGATCCTGGGTTCAAGGCCAGACGGTCTAGTCTTCTTTCAGATTATTCTGACAATAGGAAAGACCTTCTTCTGATACTTCTCAGGTCATGAAGTGTTCTTAGTCTGTAGAGTCCACAGTTATGCCCAGTGCCAGCTATGGGTAGATGGCAAGGCTTTGTCCACCCTCTATATCAGTCCTGATCAGTTCCTTCCATCCCACTGAGTGTAGAGCCAGCCTGATTACAGAGACAAAAGGGAGGCAGACCTAGGTGTGGGCTTCAACTGTAAGTGACAGGGTAGTCGTTCTTTGCAACTCAGGAAGGGGCAGGACACAGCACCCAGGTCATCATGTCAAAGGAGATGAATCTCTCCCCACAGCCCACCCAGTGCCCTTTGTCTGGGAGCATTACACATCTCACCATAGGGGGGTTATTATAGGGTCGGGTGACAGCTGTGATATGAGGGGAAAGCCTTTTGGATTGAGCAGGAAAATTACAACATTCTGAAAGGATCATTAATAAAATAGTGATAGAAAATCTGACTTGACCATTAAGTTGGATTTTCAATTACTGTTAACATAAATCCTTGAGATATTTTTCTAGATATTCCCAAACTGAATTTAGCGTGGATTAAATGTGATAGTGTTACAGTGTTAACCTACAGGACAGCCAGCTTTGCTGTAGTGAAAAACAACTTTGGAGGTGTTTCACTTCCATTAAATATAAGCCATTGAATATACATGACATACTTTTAAATGCCATGCACTGTTTCCTATTGGTGTTTAAGACATATATTGGTGGTGACTTATAAGTCTTAAAAACAAAAGTTTAGGTTTGATAAAATGTTTATTTTGCCAGGTTGAAATGGCAGTTTCAAAGCATGAGCAGGGTTGGTTCTAGGATGTTTGTGGCCACGAGCAGAAAGGGAATGTGTAAGGCCCCACTAATTTGCAAACAGTGTGAAATGACATAACATCACAGGAAGAGCCATCAATTGACTAATGATAAGTGATTTTGCAAGAAGCAACTCTCTTGATGTGGATATGAGTACAACAATAGAAACATAATTAACACTAATAAAATAACAATTTTTTTATATTTATATAATTATATTTATTATATATTATATTTATCATATATTTATTATATTAATACAATAAATTTATTTTAAAATTCGACTAACTGGAAATACAGTATATTAGCCATACTGGATGGAAAGGTTCTACATAGCTGTCTCCAAGACGTATATCTTAAGTCAAATGTTAACAAATTGCCTCCAGAATATTGCATTATGTATGTTTGTATGCGGTATTTATATAACACAAACCTAGCTGAAAAGCTGTGAAGCGCTCGATAGGGTCAGAGCCAAAGACACAGTCAACATGTGGTAGGAGGAGTAGATGGTTTGTGTACTGTAACTGCAGCAGAAATTGTTTTTTTCAACAAAGCTAGTCAGCGATTTCCTTAACTGGAGCTGGCTTTGGGCTGTCTGGATGGATATGGTGTTCCAGGTCCTTGGTACACATATGGGAAGGACCCTTTACTTTTGTTTTCTTCTTTTTAGCACTTTTTCTTCTTCTGTATGAAGGTGTCCTTGCTGGAGGTGTGTTGAGAGGCAAGAGTCACTGAGGATGGCAAACTTGTCATCCAAGTGGGCATTAGGTAGGGATGTCAGTCTTGTGTATGTGGTGTTTCTGCAGTGTAAACATAGCCAAAAGGCAGGGAAGCACTACGTAGGATAAAAGGCAAGGATAAAGTCAAGAAATCATAGGAAAGGTACCTGATTTGTGGATTGCTAATGCATTATGATGGATCTGTTGATGATCTAGGGCCACATGTACAAAGCTTTTTTCTTCTCGCAAATGGCTGCGACAAGAAAAAAACATATTGCGATGCACAAACCCAATTCTATGATTCAGTAATCTCTTTACCAAAATGAAAAAGGGGTTTGCGAGTCACAATTAGGAAGGCACTTTCCCTTCCTACTTTCCAGTCACAGTGCAATGTATGATTGTTTTGTGACCGTGAATGCGGTCACAAAACAGTCACGGTTAGCACAAATTTCAAGTTGGTGCTAACCTATTGGGAAGGGATCCTCAGGGGACCAAACAAACAAACAAAAAAAACACTGCTTTACTTAAAAGCAGTCACAGACATGGTTGTCTGCTGTCCCCAGCAGGCCACTATCCCTGTAAGTGCGGCCATTTCCAATGGGGTCACAAATTGCGACCTACCTTACGAATATTAATGAGGTAGGTAATTTGCGACCCAATTGGGAATCACAAACAGTGTAATTGACACCTTTGTATGTCAGGTTTTGCAACACGCAAATTGCGAGTCGCTAAGACTCGCAATTTGTGAGTCACAAAACCTGATATTTGTACATGTGGCCCCTAGTGTGGGCTGGCAAAGGGAATCTGTGGATTTCCATCATGGTCGAATGATATGGTCATATTTCTTTATGCCCTAGTGAAGTGTGTTGAAGAAAGTAGTGCGCGTGGTTCAAGATGGTTTTTAAGATTCCCAGGGCATGGTAAGGTATGTGCAAGTCACTGACAAATACCATAATCTACTCTATGACAATCATATATAGGCTAACAGGGTTTAACTGGCAGTGAGCCATGGCTACAACAACCCTATCAAAATCCTCTGAAACCTTTAAATGTTCGGATACTAATTATTAGCATACCCTTCCACGAATCAAGAGTGCATTTACTTTTGTAAATTAGCGTAATGCAGATTCAATGAAATCTTTTAAGATATATCTACACTTTTCTCCTGCATATGGTCATTTATATTAATTTAGAAGAACACCTATAAAGCACACGTTCAAATGCAATTAAATTATGTTGCAAGCTAGGTTCATTGCCCCATTTCTTTGGGCTTCACAGTGCAGGACTTTGGCTGCGAGGCCCAGGAAAGGAAGGCCAGACCTCTAACGTTGCATCTGGTCAGTATTTTACCATCATTATCATCAATTATCATTAATAAAGTGCTGTGTTTTTAGTGAAAGAAAATATTGGCAGTGAGCCACTCTGTAATGGGCCATAATTAATGTATTTGTTTACTTTGTCCTGGCTGGAGGTAAGTGTCAAAGTGGGAGGAGGATAGAGGGTCCCAAATATCCCTTAAAGTTGATCACTCCATTTCTGATAAATGATCACACTGTGGCCATTTTTACACCTTTTGGGACTCCAGCTGCCACGAGCATGAAGGCAATCATATACTTGATTACATTTTTAAAAGGATGGATAATCAAACATACTGCAATGTCTGCATTCCTAAATATGTTCAGTGCTGCCAATGTTATTGAATTGCTATGAAAAAAATATAATTGTCATAATGTGGGGCTCTAGTGACCTTTTTTTAATCTAGGGAGATGGTGCAGCATTAAAATGGTTAGAGACTATGATATAATTAAACGACCATATGAGCATAGTTGCCACCTATAATTGTAAAATAGGGAAGCCAAGAAAAGCGACTTCTCTGGTCGCATCCTAAGCTTTCACCCTCTCCACCGAATTATTCCATATTGTAACAGAACTATGATCTCCTTCAGCTTCCTCATTTACAACTCTTCAAACGCCTATGTGACAACATCTAGGCAGAAAAAAAATCTTACACCTGATGACCACGCACAACAATCCAAATGTGATTAATTTCATCTCTTTCACACCAATTAATGGAGCTGATCTTCGTGGCTCTGTTACATGCTGTCATGTAACAGGCTTAATCCCATGCACGAAGCTCCTTTTCCATTTTCTCAAAACACAACTGCAGGATTTACTTACTTGTCATCATGACAAGATATTTTCCCCATCGCGTAGAAAAATGACACTTTAAAAAAAAAATCCTTAATGCACAAGATAGATACAGCTTTCAGCTAAATTTGCTTCTTCAATTCATTAGCAAACGTTTGAAAAAAATGTTTTTTTAAACAACTTCAGCAGTTTGTCAGACAAACATTTTTAGGGTCGAGCACAAAGCGCTTTCTCCCTGGTGTATTCGCTCTGTGGGCCTTTAACCACGCCCATGTCAAGCCCATTAGTTTGGTTGGTTTGTGGGCTTGCCTTTCAAAATTAGCTTGATTTAATTAGTGAAAGGCATGCATACATCATGCCTTTTCTGGTGTTTAGCCCACCTCGAGCACACCAGTCAACTACTGAGAACATACAAGGCTCCATGTTTTCCGTGTAGTTTCTGGACTACTTTTTCTCTTTATTTCGTAGGCAGCATGCTCTCGCTGGGCAGTAGTCAAGCGCTTTGCATGACACTGACCTGGTTACATGGATAATAGCACTTTTGCTGATGCGTTTCACTGCGAGCGAATCTCTGTTTCCTTTTGTGTGTTTGCTTTGCACTCATGGAGGCAATAGGCTCACTTAGATGAAACTGTTTTACTTTGCATTTTCACTTAATGTGGCAAGAAGAGTCCGGTTAGTTATGTGAAACTGTTTTACTTTTCATTTTCAGTTTACGTGGCAAGAAAAGTTTGGTTAGTAGTTTACAATGCTAATAACTGTAACTCGAGCAAACATGAGACCCATTGCATTGCGAATGCTTGTTTGGATAGCTTCTAAGCTGAATTCTGGATAGGACACAGTACAGAACTGATGAACATATTGGTTTTGGATGTGCTTTGACACCTGGTAGACAATGGGGTTGTTAGGGCACTGGAACTTTTAAACATTTCAATCTCCTTCAGTACTATAAATCCTTCTACTCTGAAATGTCCTAAAATGAAATAGGCATGGACTACCAAGTCATTAAACAGATTAACTCATTTCCATGAGGCTGTCAGCAGATAACTATGTTAAAACATTTGCATTTCATACCTAAGCAATTAAATGGCGATGTTTCACGAGATGTTTGGCGGGACTACTTGTCTCAGTGTTCCAGGTGGTGGAGGGAGGAGGCACTGTGATCACCTGACACTATGAAGCACACGTCGCTCCTGCAGCGCTGGACGCAAGACTTTAAGCAGGAGTTCCTGTCCCAATATTCCAGGGGGTGGAAGGAGGAACCTGGCACTATAAGGTGTGCTTGTCACTCGTGCTGCATGGGACACAAGCAAGCTATGCTCGGGTAAATCCTGGGCCAAGGGCATGTCCTTCCTAGCCCGGAGGAGGTTGGGCTAGGCCACCCCCCTTGGTTTTGCTCCTTGGATTGCTACAGGCATCTTTTGGTGACAAGTACTCCTGCCTGGACTTGATATTTCAAACTTTAGTATAGCCCTAGAATCTGGATGAATCGACTACCCGAATACCTCTACACTATTAAGTACTTTTGAACCATCTCTTTGCTCAACACTAGGTTAAGTTTTATATTCCTAATTAAACAGGTTGCATTAGTATTTTACCTTTTCTTTTTAAATGCTTTCTCAACTTTAACGAATGGCAATTTATGAGTGGTAAATTTTGTTCTAATTTCTGCATTTGGCCATTTTTAGAGCTTTGACATTTTTGGCTGGGCTTCATACTCTTCAATGAGCCTGCACGTGTAAAATAGTTTACTATACTAGGGACCCTGTTCACGGTTGGGTAGTAACATCTGTGTGAGTACAATCTGTTGTTAAGTTTGTCCTCTTGCTGAATTAGGGAACAGCACAATAATATCTTCTTTTATTGGTCCCCCACTGATAGTTATGGTAGTGAATTAATCAATTATTTCATATTTTAGTCCTAGATATTTTGTGAGAGTTGTTAAGTGTAAGACAATGGAGGAAGCACCAAACAAGGCAAAAACTTCCAAAATTAGGGAGTGTGTTAGGGGCAATTACACAATACCTGTCTGTAGTTGACAAGTTGAGATGCAAGGCGGTGATCCCTTTGCAATTGAATCTCTGAGCTGTAGCTTCCTCACCAGCCGAGGTACACATAAATGACTATGCCACACATGGAGCTTGGTCTTACAGGTCTTTTTTTGCTATGCTTGTCACCATGAACTTAATATTCTAAACATGAAATCTATTCACTAAAGGGTCCCGTCATCACTAACTCGCAAGATGCAAGACGATACATCTACTCCCTTGTTAGATACAAAATACGTTTTTATCATGTACATATATTTTACAACTCCTCTACAAGTGGTTGTGAACCTCTGAGCAAATGTTCAGATTGTGTTTTCTGAGATGCCCATGATTGGCAACATTGATGTAGGGACAGAAACAGTCAAGGGACACACTAGAGTCTCAATCGAACCAGTCTCATCTCTGACTTGAGGAACTGGCAAATGATGAGGAAGGTGCTTGCAGTGTGAAGAATCTGGCAAAATGTACTTTCGAGGACAGTGATCAGTCACCATGTGCACTTGCTAGTTACAGCTACTAAATGTTCAGCATCTAAAGGAGCATCAGATTTGCGTTTTCTCTGTTGTCGCACCAATACTTTGATCTCCTTAATTGAAAACAATGTTCTTGGTACATCAACACTTATCAGCATATAGTTTCATTTTTTGTTTATGACACAAGTCTGTTCGATGAAGTTCACCCTCTGTTGGATCACTGCCAAATTAGTCAATCAAATTACCACTGAATCGGTTATTAATTTCCTCAAAGATATTTTTGCTGTTGAGGGCATACCAGCTACTCTTATTACTGACAATGGCGTTCAGTTAACATCCTCAACGATTAAAGATTTCCTCTCCTCCCTCAGTGTAAATCACCTCACTACAGCCCTGTATTGCCCTCGGGCTAATGGCCTGGTTGAAAGAACCAACTGTATGCTCAAGAAATGTATCCAATTAGCTAGTGTCAATCGGTTAAATGTTGAAAATGCAATCAGAGACATGCTATGGGCTTACCATACAACTCCAAACTCTCACTAAAGTGTCTCTGATTTCAGCGCTATAGGGCAGGAAACCGAGCACAAAATTATTTCCTTCCTGGTTAGGTTGAGGAGGAAGAAGTGAACATTCAATCCTGCATACTAAGTTAAATTATCTTTGCACCAAGATAGGTATAAAAATCAGTGTGATGTCAAACATGGTGCGAAACAACAACAGTGGAAAGTGTGGGATCAGGTGTATGTAAAAAAAAAACGGGGGTGGAATGGGGTCAGGCATGAAAGATACCAAATTCATGGGTCTTATATATATTGCTAAATGTAAAAACAATGTGGTCGTTTTGGAAAATGGTCAATGTTGGAGCACGGATAGGATTGTTAAACAGCCATCATCTCATGAAGGGGGTGGAGAAAACTTTGATGAAGCTTGCAGGAGGGAGACGGATCCACGGGGTTCTGCAGAAGAGGACTGCAGTAAAAGAACAAGTGGCAGACAAACTAAATCTCCCATATGGCATAAAGACTATAAGTTTACCACTTAAGTGTAATTCCACCAGACGAACTCAGATGTGATTTCTCTTAAGGGCATTGAAAAATGTCAACAATGTTATATATATATATATTGTTGGGAGAGAAGGTGTGTTGTAATATACCTTTCTGAAGGTATAAGTAATGCTGGAAGTATTCTTTTGTAAATGTTTTTGTATTAGTAATAGTTTAATAGGTTTTATTATAGATTATAGTAATAGGTTTTATTATAGGTTATAGTAATAGGTTTTATTATAGATGATGGTATGTTCCACATTCCAACAATGTTATATTATATATTGTTGGGAGGGAAGATGTGTTGTAATATACCTCTCTGAAAGTATAAGTAATGCTGGGAATATTCCTTGGTAAATCTGTTTGGTATTAGAAATAGTTTGGTAGGTTTATTATAGATTATAGTATTTCCACTTCCCCTTCCCCTGTTGAGTGGAACATTCTGACAGTTGACAGGGAGACAGGAGTTCACAGTAGAATGTTGAGTTGGAGGTGATGAGGGAAAGGCTGTATGGAGAGCATGAAGGGATGGAGCAGTAGAGATGGAAAATAAAGACTGACTTCAAAAAGTGGAAATCGTTTTTCATCATTATCACAAACATGCCTTTGAGGATTTGGGTGTCCATTGTGTTGGGCAAAGACTGCACCCAAACCAACCAAGGTTGAGTCTACAACAACCTCTGAATGAAGCTTTGGATCAAAGTAGGCAATTTCTGTGGTGTTCTCAATTGCATGCTTGATTTTCTTAAAACTTTGTTCACATATGTGTCACCAGTGAAATGAAGCATTTATTTTTCTTAAGTGTCTTAATGGAGCACTTAGGGCCATATGTACAAACACATTTTCCCATCGACACAGAATGGGCAAAACTGCCTGCTACATCTGGCCCTTACTGTGGCAAAGTCACATATGTATCTGGAACGGTAACCGCCCATGCCATGGAATGAACGTCACATGGTAACATCTTGTGGGGGATTGGTGGCTGACAAAGCTTGCACTTTAACTGGATCTGGCATCATACCCCTTCAGAAAAGATGAAGAAATTGAGTTTTGTTTTGTGAAACTCACATTTCTCAGCATTCAGCAAGTAAACATCACATTTGTGTAAGAACTTTGTCCTGTTTTTGTTAGGGTAGCTCCGAAAACCAATATGTCATCACTGTAATTGGAAGCATTTGTAGCAGGTTGCATGATATGACAAATGACATCTCAATAAAGATTTGCAGCTGATGAAACAGTGAAATGTGAGTGTGCAAATCCGAACAAACCAACATGGGTAGAAAAGGTGGTAATGTACCTACAATTTTCTTCACATTCCAGTTGATGATACGCTTTGTTAAGATCAAGGCTAGAGAAGACTTTTGCAACATTTAACTGTGTGATAATGTCAGAAATGTGCGGATCAGGATGTCGTTCTCTTTCATTTGCCTTGTTACCTTGATGGATATCAACACAGATGCTTACAACTCATTCACTGTCCTTTTTGGGCACTACCACTATAGGCAAAACACACGGAGTTGGAACAGTAGATCTCTCAATGATTTCATGCTTTAGTAATGTCTTAAGCTTTTTCTCAACAGCTTTTTGTAGACAAAATGCAATTTGTCTATGTCTTTGAGCAACAGGACGAACTTCATCAATGATTTGCAGTTTCACTTTTATGGTCTTAATCCAATCCATGAAACAATGACAGGAACTGACTTACTATTTTGTGATAAGCATTCATGTTGTAGTTTACATATATCAGCCACATATCAGCAGCAGTGTTGAAACTGACTAAACAGGCACATGACGCATTACCTTGAAGTATGCGATGGGTGCTTGTACTTTTGTCTTTTTGTGTCTCCTGGTTGCTACGAATGAACCTGGACTCTAATGGTGTCGATGCAGCCCATGTATTCATTTTACTCTTCAACATTTTGAGATGGGGCAATAGAGACAGTTCATTGCATTTCTCCTCAGGCATAATATTTATCAACATTCCACTATCAATATTAAAAGGTGCTAAGCAACCGTTTACCTTTAGTGTAATCTTTGGACAAGTTTGAATGACTTTTGTGATTTTGCTTGTCAACTTTTCTTTGACTTGAATTCTTCTTTGCATGCAGCCAATCCAACATGCACAAGTTTTTCTGAGGTAAACATCGACATGGCACATCCATCTTCCTCACTGTCACTTGACAATGAAACTAAAGAACTCTTGAAAGAAAATTTAGATGCAATCAACTTCATTTAGTATTGATTTGCCTCAACTGATGTTGCTGCTTGTCCATGTGGGCCAGTGTAGAACGTCACTTCTAGAATGTTCGGTGCCCACTTTATTTTCTCTTCTTGATGCACTTAGCTTTCCCTTTGCCTTGCAAACCATTCTAAAATGGTTCTCCTTCCCACTGCCTTTGTATATTTGCCCAATGGTGGGACATTTACCTTCACATGGAAACAAAAATCTACATCTAAAGCAGTTATCACGTTGTGCCTTCTGTTTTGTGTTTCTCAGTACTCACTTTGTGTCCTTCTGCTTTGTGTTTCTGATTACTTTTCATGTTCCTCACTGACTCATTCTAGGCAACTCCGGCCTCCATGTTATTAGCTTGTTGATCAGCATGTTTCTCAGCTCTGGAAGCCATAAGAACTTGCTCCAGACTAAGGGTGTCTCTCAGTATTCGCTGTCTGAATGAATCTGACACACATTCATCAATAATTCAGAGAGGTATAGCTTCTTCATCATTTAATTAGTTGAACTTACAGTTTGGCAAGAATATCAAGTGTCTCAAAAAATGGGTTGATTGCTTCACCAACAGTTTGTCATTCCTGACTGAAAATACATAATTCATAATCGACTTCCGCATTGGATTGAATTTGAGATTTAGCGTTTCTTTGATTTGACAGTATGTGAGTTCTTCAGTTCGCGTCAGTTTCTTTATAACCACTTTTACATTTGACAATTTTTTGTTGTCTGTTTTTATTCCGGTGCATCAATGAAATCTTCAAACATTTCTATCCAGGCCGTCCATCTGTCAACAATATTTTGCTTTTGGCATTATCGAAGAGAGGCGGTGGTTTCAGGAATGGGGTAGCATCATAACCTATATAACTTTCTGATGTCGAGAGTGGAGTTCGCTCCAGCTTCATCTGCTGCTCACTTGTACTGAGACCTTCGACATGCACTAGCCGCATGCTACCACCTGGATTGTCGCACCCGCTCTCTGTCTGTGTGGTGCTGTCTTCTTCTTTAGCAGTGAGTAGTGACTTTGTTTCTTGCGCAAGTTCTTCATCCTTTTCACTTCTGCTTTGCATTTTCTTCTGCCTTTAGCGTTCTCGTACTGTATGATTTATAGCTCTGTGTCGTGTAGTGGCAAGTTCCTCTTTTATGGCCTTACTGGCAAGTTTGTGGCCAATGATGCGTAAGCTTCTCAGTGAGGCTTTTGTTGTCTTCAAGAACTTCACACTGGCTGAGGTGGCGCTTTGACTCTACATGCACCAGACATAGATCTTCACTTCAACTGAGGAACGTGTCGCACAAACAAGCATTTTACTGGACCATGGCAAACTCTATGGGACAGCACTATTGATCTTCAGGCTCTGTATCCCCTATCTCTTTGCCAGTTGTAGCATCCTCTCCAGCTGGGTTACTCGTAAATGATTACGCCACACATGGAGGTTGGTCTTACATGTCTTTATTGTTCTGCGTGTAGAGCAATACTGAAGGTCAGAGGGTGAAGTTCTAGTAGCAGTTCCCACCCAAACCATTCCATGGTTGCTGAACCTCCCAAATACACTGGTAATACTCAAAGCTGGAGGTCATCGGACTTGGTCTCGATTAACAAAATTAATAGAGTGCACACTTGGGGCTGGGAGGCTCCTGGAAACGTAGTGGGAACAATACCGATTTCAGTGCTAAAAAGGGACCAAAGGTGAGAAATAAACCTGGGCATTTTTTATTCCCCCAATGACCTCAACGTGGTTTATCCCTTATGGGAACAACTGAGAGAGTTTTCCACCAAGCCATTTCCACTATGGTGACCCTTCAAATATCTACTGAATACACCAAAAAAAAACACTCAGAAACAGACAGGTAACTTAGTATACATGATAAATGTCCCTAAGTCAAGCTGAAATGCAAGAGAAGTTCATGAATCTCTAAAAAATAAAATAATACATTGGATTAGGCATGAACATCAATGTTTGTCGCTAGTACGTACAGACGTACTAAGAGCTGAGTGAATCTTGAGTAACACAGGACAGTTTGACAATGTCAGACACTTCTTGAGAGCCCAAGACATGGTGGATGGACTGATAGCATTAAAGATAAGGTCATCTTCACCTAGGCATTCTCCAATGCAGTTTAAATTAAACACATCTCTCACCATGTTTATCTCGTGAGTCAAGGCAAATGGGCAAACATTTACCATCATCTTTTGCAGTACTTGTTGATATTGCACAGGTCAACAACTCGCCCTCTAAGAGACTCACACTATCTGTTAGAAATGCATACTCCCTATCAAATGTAAATTGTGCATCACCAAACTTGGAGTCTATTAATTGACTTTCTCCATCTGCGATATCCTTCCACTATGCAGGCCCATTCTGCACTAAATCTTTCCAACCACACGTACTAATTTCAAACTCTAATAATCTTATGGAATCAAGATCGATAGTCCACACTTTTAAAGATAGTCTCTTGACCACACTACGGACGCAATGATTGGCACGTTTCTCCTCAAACAAGTTGATAAATAATTCACTGAGCCCTTAAATTTAGTATCTTGGAATATTGTGGGGTTAAGGCAAAACTCCTTGACCCTCATTGGCAGGATTATATTGATCAATTCCATTTCTTTATGTTACAGGAAACCTGGTTAACTCAACCACCTCACAAACCAGGATACAAAATATATTGTGTAAATGTTATACCTTCCCCTTTTGGTAGGCCATTAGGGGGTCTTGTTGTTTGGGCAACAATAGTGTTGAATGTCCATATTGAACCTCTGAACATTGATTCTCCTGATATTCCCGGGGTGGGGGGACATACACAAAAGGGACTTAATCTGTATTTTTCAACATCTATATTAGGCAGAGATGGAAAAAAATGGAATCACCCACTCTAGCTTCATTGGAACATTTCTTAAAAACTATACAAACGAAGGGCATGATTGCTATAGGAGGGGGCTTCAATATCATGCACAAGCCTATTTGTGGCTTTGGGTTGGTTACTGAGGAGGAGGAGGAGAAATGGTGATACCCTCTCTTGATACTAGTTCTCACCTTCCATGTACAGTGGCTGCCATGAAGATGGCCCTTTTAACTGCACATGTCCTGGCGGCCTGCAACGGCAGGGCCAAATCTGATGAACTAGGTTCACATACTTGTAAGAGAGGTATGACTAGATCTAAAATCAATTATATCTGGCTAGGAGTTATCCATATAGGATAAAATGATAGATTTCAAGATAGATTCTAGGGACTATAGTGATTCATACTCTTTACATCAACTGATGTCAGGATCCTTGATTGAGGAATTGGACATCTCTACTGAGTCTCCTATTGCAATGCCTGTTGAAAATAACCCCAGATCTATCTAACGGCCAAAGATACTGGGTAATACGGTTGTCTTAACTGAAATCTATACAATTATACCATTGCTTTGATCCCATTATCAACCTCCCAGCTTCTAATATTCCCATACTCAACATTGATAAAATAAAGCACCTTCTAAAAGTTCGGTCACAGTGTTAATTGAGAATAATTCAAGAAATCCTTGATATGCTAAGGATTTCTGAATAGTTACAAAGGCCTTATTAAAGGCTCTAAAATCGAAATTCCCTCTTGATGTTTGTGCAGCCAGGGCACAGTACAAGAGAGCACTGGCACAAACAAAACGTAACTGGGAAGACTCCACTTGGATAGACGTGATTGAAGTAGCAAAGACTGGTGATAATATGACATTTCAGAAAATCATAGCCCATGGGAGTAAGGAGCCTGATTCATAGATTGAATGCTTTTTAAATCCAAATGAATGGGATGAACATTTTGCTAATCTTTACTCACATGGCAATGGCACTGGTGATGATAATTCACTTCCTATAGCGTCTTATATCCCACACAGTAGCCACTTTATTAGGGATTAGCCAATTCCATCATATTTCACTATGGGAGAGACAAAGTTGGCATAGAGGATATGAAATTGTGCACAGCCCCGCGCCCATATAAAATTCCAGGGGAACTACTACACCATGATCTGTCAATATGGGCCCCTTATGTCAATTTCAACAGCTTTGAGAGCCCAAGTACCAGATGCCAAGTTTTTTCCTATCTACAAAAATGGTGAGCTACATGATCCAGGCAATTATAGACCAGTCATTCTCCTGGACACCCTTCAAAAGGTTTTTGCTAGGGAGTTTTTGAACAAGCTCACAGGATGGATGGGGGACTATAGGATTATGTCATTTTTTGAGGCAGGCTTTGGGTCAAGAGTGAGCACAACGTGTTCAGGGTCATTCTTATTATCTGGAAGTATATAAAGTTTGGGGATGGTCATCTATGTATTGCTTTTGTCGACTTGGGGGCGGCATTTGACCTAGTTCTAAGGGGTTCATTATGGGCCTCTCTTGAGAAGCTAATAAGACTGCATTACGAGAACTATGCTCAAGTATGCTGGGAACCCCAGGATCAACTAACTGATGGTATTCCAATACGCAGGGGAGTGAGACATAATTGTGTGCTTTCCCTTTTAAGTCAATTACGTCAGAAAAGCTCTTTTGGAGTGTAATAATGACTCTCCCAAGTTAGAAGGGGCCTCAGTCCCTGCACTTCTATTCACAGATGACACCCTCTTCTCATTGCAAACTCTGAGAGGTTTGCAGTTGCTACTGGACTAATGTAATGTTTATTGCAAAAATAAGGGATTGGAAATCAATGTTAATAAGACTAAATTCCTGGTGATTAGAGCTCATAAGTTCTTTAGAGGGTCATAGGTCTGCAACAGAAGAGGCTTGAATCTGTTTCTAAATGTGAGTATTTGGATATTATGCTTGACAGTTAATTGTCTTGGACTCCACATATTCAAATGCATAGAGCTGTCCTCCAGCATAAAGCAATGGCAATACAGTACATCAGGCAATGTATACTGAGCCATTTTCCTGTCCAGTGAAGTCTCTAAGTTAAAAACAGAGGCAGCTGCCCTATATGGCGCTGAGCTCTGGGGAACAGTTAATGCTGTGAGGCTGACACTGGGTGAGAACAATTTTATAAGGTCACTATTACACCTCCCGAAAAGTACTATGCTTATTCCTCTGTTCCATGATGTTACCCTTAAGAGAGTACAGCAAGTAGCAGTTTTAAGACCTCTGCCTTACTGGGTGAGGATTTGGACGGTGCAAGAGCTTGCTTCATATCAAGAAGGAAGGAGGGAACTCCTGGAATTAGATGAGCATATCAGCTTTCCCTGGTTTCAGCATTTCCAATCTTGGCGGCTCTTTCAGAACTGACCTTCACTCTTTGACTCTTCAAAAAGCAATTCAAGTTTTGAAATTATTTTTTTGGAAACATGTTATTGCCAACTTACAACAAAGCTCCAGGTTGGGGAGATTGTCAGCCCATATTTTGGAAATTAAACCCAGACCACATTTCGAAACATTTTTGGATGCCTCTCAATCTCAGTTGGCTAAGACAATTTACATAAGGTTTCGCTGTGACATCTTAGAAATTGGGTCCCATGCGACGAGATGGAAAATTAGCAATGGTAATCCTGGAAATTATTTTTGTACCTTATAAGAAATGGTAGATCTATTATGTCTCTGCCTAAGTTTCAGGCAATATCTAGAAGTCTTAAGGGTCTTAAAAAGTGACACATCCCCTCACATGGGGCAGATTTAGAAGAAAGTGGCCCTTCAGACCCGATGCACCACTTTTTTTGCATCCCCCTATCGCCACCTAACAACACCATGATTGGATCGTATTTACAATACAGCGCACCATGATGGTCGTTAGCACAATACCACCAGAATTTTTGATGCTATTGTGGTGCTTTGCTTCCCTAGCATAGAAAATGTTGCTGCAAGTGTAGGAAAGCACAGGGAGACCCATAGGTTACTATGGAAGTGTCATTTTAATGCCTGTTTTGGGCAGGCAATAAAAAATTGACAAACAAATGGCGTAGTGAAATCTTGTAAATTTCACTGTGGCATTTTTTGGGCCTCCCTGCATCGGAACGCCTCCCCTTCCATACATTATGCCTGATGCAAAGGAAGAATATCGCCACTATGTAAATGTGGCATGGGGAAAAGGCCACGTTCGCGCCACATTAGTGCCACCTTAGCTTACAAGAAAATGATGCAAGTGCAACTCAAGGTGGCACAAGGGGCTTGTAAATATTCTCCATAGTGTTCAGCCTAAGTAGCTACTTATTTGCAGTAGGGCTCCTGCGGAGGCAGTGGGGTCTAAACGTTTAACATGTTTCTTTTTTCTAATCTCGGAGATGATATTCTAAAGTTGACCTCTGCGATGCACTAGCTTTAATATTTAAACAACAAGTGACACATCCCTACATAAAGTGTGCAGCTTGAGGCAATTTATATTTGCAGTAGGGTTTCCGCAGTGGAGGAGAAGGAAGATAAACCTTGCATCACACTTCAAAGGTTCCATGAAAAGCTGATGATTATGTCGCACTAGCTGTTTTGTTCTTTTTGTCTGTTACTCATCTTAAAAATAACATGGATTTTATGAGTGTATAGATAATTTTAAAGGGCATATGTAAGAAATGTGGCTCTGTACCCAGTGCAATGCCACTTTTCTTGCTCCTTTTAGCCCCCCCCTTACCGCCACCATGGGTGTACCGTCTTTAAAATACAGCGCACCATGGCGCAGGGTAGGGGGCAATAGCGTCATCTTTTTTTACACGATTGATGTACACTGCAGGAGTAACGTCAAAATGTTGTCACTACTCCTGCAGAGTACATAGGGGCCCAATGTATACAATGGCATGCCCCCTTTTAATGCCTGCTCGGAGAAAGTGTTAAAAGTGACAAAAAAATTATGCAAGGAAATCTGTTAGATTTCCTTGCAACTTTTATTTCCCCCCCCCTCCCAATGAGGGGAACACCCCCTTTGCATACATTATGCCTGGCGCAGGCATAATGTAGTGCACAAGGTTGCAAAGGGTTACAAAGTGGTGCCATGCATGCATAGCACAACTTTGTAAATATGACGCCACAGTTTTGGCCTTCTAATGCTACATTAGTGTACAAAAATGATGCTAATGTGGTATTAGAATGGTGCCATGGACTCTTAAATACGCCCCTAAGTGTTTTTGTAAAGCACTTCTATTTTAGTCTCCACTCTAATAATTGTTAAAAGCGATTGACTTAACTGGTGTACTACATGGGGAAACTAAATCTTCAGAAATTTTAAATCCAGTACATTGTGCTTCAAACATACACAAAAGGAAACTTGTTGCACACCGTTTTTAAGTTAATTAGTGAAATCAGAGAGTTGTGTTGTGTAAAGTAATCTTAATTAGAGATTTGACTTTTAATGTTTTGTGAAGCATTATGAACTTTTATTAGTCAAGTGAACCTCGAAGATATACAGTATATTGGCCTAGTATGTTCTTCAGAGACTCTTCTCCCATATTTAAATAACAGGAAGAACTACTTACCTAAGAGTTTGTGGCTTGTAATTGTGTAATTATGTGTGTTAAGTGATTAGTTTGTAAGATCATTGTATGATGAAGGAATTGTTTTATACTGTATTTTGTTTTTAAGGAAGAATTTCTCTGAAATAAACTATTTACTACTAAAACATCAATGTCCCCATGGGCCAATCCTGTCCCTGCTGCTTTTCAATCCACCCTTCTACAAAACATAGAAATCCGTTTCCATATATGTGTGGAAGGCACTCATATTACATTGAGGGCCTTTTTAGGGTTTGGCAGTCAAAATGAAGGCAGACAGGATGGTGGAGGACTTTACATTTAGCATCCTGCCTTTACTTTGTCCACAAAAGTTAGAGATGTCCACTAGCCCCACAGTCCTCTATTTACAATAGCAGAAACATCCGCCATGCTGGACCCTGTCAATGTAGGGAAAGGTTTTTAGTTTAAAAAAAAAAAAATCACAAAAAGGAACAGTCTGGACATCCATCTTCAAACCAATCTGGCGTGTATGGTACGTGCTCTGGCAAACTAACATCTTGAAGAAACTTTGACCTTATATCCACACACCTGGCACATAAACGTTGTCAACATCTTGATTCAATCTAGGGATTACACTAAAGCCATTTATTTAGCCATTTTACAGGTGAACTGTGATCTGAGGACATTAACGCTGTCAGACAGGAAAGTAATTGAAAAAAAAAATATTTAAAGATCAGACGTAATCAAAGACAAACATAGTGCTCACTTCTTTTGGCCTCGCAGTTCCTGACCAGGACTGGGACTCCTAAGAGTGAAGGGCCCCAGACTCTCAGCCCTGGTCCAGCACTGCAAGGCCAAAGCATGGTTGTTCTTTGACTCCTGCGGCACTTGACCATGTCTTTGAGGCCCAAGCGGAGGAGGGCCTTTCCTGTCATGGTCCAGTGCTGCGAGGCACAGCTGAGAGCCCTTCCTTTCCTTGGACCTCGCAGTACTGGGCCATGGGTGGAGGCCCTTGATGACAAGAAGAGAAGTAATCCCTAACTTCTATAAATGAAGAACAGGCTCCACCCTCACCCACATTACTCTGAGGGCTCCTTCTTGAGTACAGAAGCCTATTTTCCTTTATTACTAAGCAGGATATTACTTTGTTTTCAGTTTTACAAAGACAACATTTATATAAAAGTTCCTTAAAATGAATGAGTTCATTTTGGGATTTTTTTACATTATGTTCTGAATCAGATCCCTAATCTCTTTAACAGATAAAGAATGTGGTAAACTGAAAAGCTATATGCCTTGAAACAAGCAATCCTGTATTGCAATCTTGGTTCTCCTACTTGACCAAATTGTTTGATCTTGGGCAAATTATGTTCTTCCTGGACCTTTTCATCCTTATCTGCCATTATCTCATGGGCTGACTAGCCACTATCTTAAAGTGAAGATTTTAGGATGGATGCTACTCAATCACGGCTGTTTCTTTCTCAATATTTACATTCGTACATGTTTAACACCCCTAAGGGTACACATTTTAATAAAGTAGTCTGTTTACCTCACTTCCTGTGGTACAGGTCTTCCCTCTCAGTTACCAAGTTAGCAAATGCTGCCGCCCTTGCACCTTTGCACAGTGGTTGTTCCCAGGGTCAATGTTGTGAGTTCCCACTAGCCTGGGCTGCTTCAGGCTTCCCATCTAAACTGTTTTACATCCCCTATTGATTAGCTTGAGTGCCTGCATCAGTCCCTTTGCAAGCAAAGAAAGGTTAGGCATTTCATCCTGCAGGAGCATGCTGCAGGATGCAGGGCAAACTCTAAAATGAAGAAAAATCTTGCACCCTGCCACCTTCCTTTGATAGGCCTTAGAGCACTGGACCATGCCTGCGAGATAAAGCAGAGAGGAGAACTCTCATGGGTCTCACAGCACTGGATCATGGCTGTAAGGCCCAGGAGCGAAGGTAAGTGGTCTACCAATTGTGCCATGGGTCCTGGTGAAGCACGCCAAATGGACCACTCCCTCTCCCTCGTTTCTCGCTGGTGCAATCAGCCCTGATTCAAACCAGATAAATTGCTTCTACCCACTACCCTCTGATCACAGACTTGACACTAAAATACATCCATAATTTAGGTGCATTGGACCCATACTCCAAAAGAGCATGGTCCCACTGCATTTGTTTCGCTGTTGATAGCTATACCCTTAAGAGGTGCCTCTTTCCTTGGGCATTGAAGCCATGGACCAATTTTTCAAAGTCCGGAACAGTGGGCTCCCTCCCTTTAACCTCTCAGCACTGGACCACAGCTGTAAGGCTTAGGGGAGAATGGGCGTTGCCTGGGTTTGTGATGCATGAGAGAAGTGGCATGTGGCATAGTGATATTGCCATGTGCTCTCGTGCAAGAAAATAATGCTCAACAGTAAAACACAGCCATAATTTGGGTGCACTGGGTTCCTAACATCCTTGATTCTTGGTACCATCGCACCTGCTGCACTACTGTTAACTACATACTTGAAAGAATCCCCCATGGGCCTCACAGCCATGGCCCAGTGCTGATAAGCTCATGAGTAAGTGCCTCCTCCCCTGAGTGTTCAACCGGGCCTGCAAGGTCCAGGGGAGGGAACGCTTCTCCCAGTCCCCCCACCACTGGACCATGACTATAAGGCCCATGAAAGAGAGGAAAGTAGCACAGCAATGGTGGCATTGGCCATAATGCAAAGTATAAGTGTCCCTCACCCTCTTCTACTGGACAGTAAAATAAAGCCATAATTTGGGAAGATTGGGCACTTAATATCCGTGGGCCTGTTGCAACTGCACCTATGCAGACAACCATGGTACAGCACTGTGGTCAAATTCAATTGGGCCCAGGGGAGGTGGACCACCTGAGGTGCCTCCCCCTCTCCTGGGACTCTCAGTCATGGCTTAACATTGAGAAGGAGCTCTCAACCTATGGGTTTCACAGCACTGAACCATGGCGTGAGGATCAGAGGAAGGGGGCTTTCCTAAAATCCTTTCAATGATACACTAGGTCTTTGCGGCATAAGGTAGAGGCATCCACTCACCTTGGCCTTGCAGACATGTTCTAGTGCTGAAAGGCCCAGGCGAGGGAACATACTATAGATAGGCCCTCTTTTATTGGCCTCACAACAATGTTGGAGCACTGCAAGCCCAGGTGCAGGGCGTTCCCTCTATTGGACTACATCTCCATGATCTTGAGCTGCAAGCCCAGGAGAGGATGGTTCCACTGCTTTGGACCTCACATCTATGGTCACAACCCATTTCTGTGGGGGCCAAGTAGGGTGGACAATTTTCCATTATCACTTCAGAGGACAATTTGTACCTTTGCAGACACACTGCACGTGTGGAGGCACAATGTGAGTTCAGAGACGTTGGGAGGTGTTTATTGGGGAGCAGGAGAACTATGAGTCTGAGCTCTAAAGCAGATCATGTTAAAAGAAAACTCAGCAGCAGATTGAGTTTTACGAGCGTGATATATTTTCATACAATATTTGAGTTCTAATTTCCACCTACTGGAGTAAGCCTTGACTGATCACTATTGCAGTTTTTTAGTTTAAAAAACGAACTCTGGTATTCAAATACAATTAAATAGTATTATGTTTTGAAACACCAGTGATAAATATCAGTATCTCACAACCATAACTTAGCATGCAGATGAATATTACATTGGTACAATCAGTAAACCAAGGCATTAATTTCCTAATCCAAAAGATTTTTATGGTTAAAGCACAATAATCCTCACTCACCAAAAGGTGGCATGCTTCATTATGGGGTCCCTCCTCATACCTCTCTGAGAAAGGTCTCTTTTTGCAAGGTTAGCCCCCACATGTTGCCTGGAAAATGATGTGGTTTCAAACTGTAAGTGTCCTGGGCCCCTGTTAAACAGGTTCCCAGGGCCAGATCTGTTTTCCCAAAACTGTACTATATTTGGCACTTCAGCCACCCTTGTAAGTCCCTAGTAAATGGTACCCCTGGGCCCCAGGGCCCAGGTACTGAAGAGGGTCCCCCAGAGCTTCAGCACCAATTGTGCCTCTCTGAAAGACCCCCACACCAGCCTCCTGCAGACTGCCAATGCAGGTGCATGACCTGGTGCCTTTAAAAGTTACAGCCTCTGCATGGCACTCACCAAGAGTGCCTTCTTCACTACCACTGCATGCACTGTAGGTACGTCACTGCTCTGGCATGCCTTACAGCCCTAAGGCAGCATGAACTATAATGCATGTGAGGGCATATGTTTGCATGAGCAAATATACCTCTACTATGTCTTTACAAAATTTAAAGGCATAGTAAGTATACAAGAGACCAATAGCAAGCACATGTGCTGGTTGCTGGTCATTAGGTGTTTCACAGCTACATGATGCCTACTCGTAACCCGGGGTTGTTTTATATTAAGCAACTCAGAATAATAAATCCTCACTGGTATCAGTGCTGTATTTATTATACCATGTACCCAGGGGCCATCGTAGCGATGCCCCTGTAAAACCTACACCACCCTGGCACGGTTGCTGGCTAGTCCAAACCGGCCTGCCACCACCAGACACGATTCCGGACACAATTTTGGATCCCTGGTGTCACACCACCTCCCCCAGGAATGTGCCCTGCTCTGGCAGGAAGCTTCAAAGGCCATGTCGCCTTTGAAGCCTTCCTCAAACAATTTGTTCCTAGAAGCAGGTGGCCACCCCCGTTCCAGTCCCCACTTTTGGTGGGAGGAACAGATGGAAAATACACAAAGTATAGGGGGGAGTGGTCGCCCTCAGCTTGCACCACCTCTCAGATGTGGCAAACGAGGTTACCACTCCATTTCATTTTCCTCCACCTTAGATGGTAGGAAAATATCTAACCATGGTTAGGGTTTTGACCTCTAAACACAGGAAATGGTCACATAGTGGGTGTGGCCACCCAAAGGTAAGTGGCCATTGGCCACTACAAGGAGCCCCCTCCAATGCCCACTAAATACAGTATTTAGTGGGCATCCCTAAACCTGGACATCAGATTTGACAGACACAAGAAGGCTAGTGACAAAGAAGACCCAAGGCTCAAGAACAGAAGTCCTGCTGCCAGAAGAAAAAGGAGTGAAACCCTGCCTGCGGCACTCAGACAGCCTCTAAGAAACCCCAGAGGACCTCCAAACTTCCAGAAATTGTCATGAATCTCCCTCTGAGTGAAGGCATCACTCCCTCCACCCTGCAGGCAAGAACCCAGTGAAGTCCAGTTCACTGACCAGCCTCTGACCAATGAACTGGACGCAACAGCCCAATGAAATTCCACCTGATAGGCCTGGAGGACAAACCCTGCAAGTGTGCCAAGTTGTGTGGCACTGCAGCCTCCAGTGGCGGAGATGTGCCATAGCCCTGGGAAGTGGAGCCCCAATGTTGGACACCCAGAAGACAAGTCCACAACGAACTCACTGAGGACCAGAAATAAGCACCAGTTTAGGGACTTCAGGACACCCAAGCACCAACACCCTACGGAGTGGCCCTACTGACCTGCAATCCACCCTCAAAGTGACCTGCACCTGGCTCCAAAGGCTCCTTGACGCACAACCCTTGGCTGAGCTATGTGCTCTGCATCCAGCCTCCCTAGCCCGTGCATCAGAGAACCACTTGTGCTCTAGGGGTCTCTAACCCCTTGCAACCTAGATCCTTCAAAGAACCCACCAGACTTACTTCTAAGTCCCACTGTGCAGTGTGTTTCCAAGTGGTCCCCTTTCCTGTTGCGCACCAGCTCCAAGACTTTCAGCTGCTGCTCCACCCAGAACTGGGAGCCACCCGAACTTCTCCAGCTGGCCCTTATGACATCTCGACGACCTCGACCTAGAAACAAATGGTGACACTTGTGAGAGCATTGCCTGATTTTATATGCAATTTTAATTGTTTCCTCCAATTGATTCCTTTGGTGCATATTTACACACAGAAACAGAACATTCTCTAAACTTTGAAAAATTATAACTTAAAATGTACTTACCCGATTTTGATGATCTTGGTCCTAAAAAATTTGTAAACATCTGAAGTATTTTTGTAAATTGGTCTTGAGCTATTTTTCTGAGTGTGTGTCCACATTTATTGATATTGTGCGTACAACAAATGGTTAGCACATCTCCTGGATTAGTCCAACTGCTTGACCAACCTACCACAAAAATAGAGCACTAGGTAATCTATTTTTGCCTCTGAATACCAAGGTGTGGTTGCTCGGACTATCCGTACAGTGTACATCGTATTTGTATGCTGTACAGGGGGCTAGCCTCTACAACTACTTCCCAGTGGTTTGGGGTGTGGACTTCAACTCCAACTTTGTGTTGAGAAATACCAGTATCTACTACACATACTGTCCAGTGGGAACCCACTGCCACAGAACCTAGCCCGAGCTGCCAAATTTGGAACTGGGTTGCCACTGACAAGCATCTATTTTACAGCTCATCAACAGCTAAAAGATGAAAGTGGCTTGTCCTTTGAATGTGTTAAAACTGCTGTGAAAACAAAATGAGGGTTTTTGGGCAACATGTACTGCCTTTGAGTGGCTGCCAGAACAAAATCCTAATCACAGGCCAATCTTCCATAATGCAGATGGGCCTTGCAGCTATACTGTGGGGCAAGGGGAGAAGGGGTCCCTCCTCTGGGCTTCGCAGCCATGGTCCAGAAGAAATTGGCCTCTTCCTTCTTCCTCACAGTGCTACATGTCCCTGTAAGGCACAGGAGAGAGGCGCACCTCTCCTGGGCCTTGTAGTGCTGCATCATAGGTGCAAAGCCCAGTACAAGAGGGAACACTGGTGCTGGAGCCAGTGTTGGTGGGCTTAATGCAGGGCCCTGGGCAGCTACCTTTGCTGCCCATGACTAGAACCTACCCTGGCCTTAGAGACATGTTTTGCATTGCTATTGAAGTGAGTGGCACAATGAGTGCTACAGCCCATGGGCTGCATTTAATTCACAGGCCTTGGCTACATATATCATCATATACTCTGGACTTAAAACATAAAATAAATGCCCAAATCAGGTATATACCAATGATATCATGTTTACCAGGGAGAACATAAGCACTTTAACACTGGTTAGGAGGGGTAAATTGCACAAAGTTCTTCAGCCAACAAAAAGGGTGTTCAATTAAAAGGCAAAAGAAATACTGGGTGGCCCTGCAGGAAGGCACATTTCCAACAATAATTATCACTCTTTAACACCACAAGATACTTTCTTTATATAGATTCAAAAAATCACATTCTGATTACTTAAGTACAATAATGGAAAACCAATCAATCCAGTAATATTCGACTATTTTAGTGGTGTGTCATTTTATTTATTCATTTAATATTTTTATAGCGCTGAGACACTGCAAACTATATTTGATACCTTATAATATAACATGAATAATGACAATATTTTTTACATCAAATAAAGAACTGTGTGAGACAAGCGTGATCCAGGCAAAACTGGAAAAAGATATACTGTAGCGAAAGAACTTGGAGGAGTAAAGGAAGAGGAACGAATGGGGCAGAGGAAAGGAGGAACCAGCTGAATGAGCTGAAAATACACCAAAGGGAAAGTGTAAAAGAACTTGAGGGTGTAACGTAGGGGAAGGTTGGCGGAAAAAGCATAGTCAAGGGCCAGAGGTGCCAGGAAGGGGGAGTCAATGGAGAAGGAACTGAATGAGTGAGATGCAAACAGGTGAACAAGAACAAGCTAAAGGAAGAGGCAGCAGTGTTATGTTAGACTAATATCCAACATGAGGAGATACAAAGTAAGCATCTAAAGTCAAAGAGATGTTAGAGTGGTGGGCGAAGAGAAGCATATAGCATATATATAAGCAGGGACGTAGCTAGAACAAATCAACTGTAGATACGGGGAATAACTCAGAACACAACAAATTCAAAGGAAGGATAGAGGGACCAGGAGGGTTGATCTGAGAACCAGGGAAGAAGAGTGAAATAAATGCAGACACATGTATACAGTGAATGGATCAAGTATGGATTTTGAATTAGATGCAGTCTTTAGATTTTGTTGGAGTGATAAGAGGGTGGGTTTAGTCTTGCAGTTGGCCAAGGAGGGGGCGGATTCCATAGAAGACTCGCAGCTCCAGAAATGGATTGACTTTGAGAGTGGGTGATTTTGAAGCCTGGGTTCTCCAGTCACAAGATTGATTTTACTCCTGAGAGCTCTAGTCTCACCCAGTATTCTAGGGAGGTTAGAAAATTATGGTGGGGAGTTAGAATGGACTGCTTTGTAAGATAGGTATCCCAGTTTAAACATTATTCCAGCCCCAATAGGAGCCAATGTAATTCGATAAGGCTTGAAATGATGTGTCTGAAGTTCCTAGATGAGTCTGCCTGTGGAGTGCAGAACAGTTTGGAGAGGCAGAAGGCAGGAATGCAGTACGGCAGCAAGGACATAATTTCTAAAGTCCATTTGTGAAATGATTAAGACATGGGGGGTCATTACAACATTGGCGGTAAAAGCCGCTTACCGCCGTGCAGAAGACCGCCAACACACCGCCGCGGCCGCGGAATTTCGCCACGGTCAGTATGACCCAAAGGCCAGAATCTGCCAAAATCTAGACACCCACACAAGTCCACCACACCAAATGTCAGTGATAAACTGCCGATAAGAAATCCTCCACCGTCAAGCCAACAGGAATACGCCCACACTATCACGACCCACGAATCCACGCAGTGGTCTTTCAACCGTGGTATTCCATTGGCGGTACACACCGCCGTGCTCAAAATACACACACATATGCAAAACACATCCACATTGGACAATCCGAAATACACACACCTGATACACATACACACCACTCCCACACACCCAATACAATATAAAACACACACCCACATCACCCACAAACCCTTACGACCAGAATTGTGACTGAAGGCCACAGAGAGACACCACCATCTACAAACGAGCATCCACAGGCACTCAACACCATCACCCACATAACATCCACGTACCTCACACAACACACCACTAAATATCACCCCAAACATCACAACACACACCACCCCACACATCACCCACACCACACCATGGCACGGCAAAGACACCCCAGATTCTCTGAGGAGGAACTCAGGGTCATGGTGGAGGAAATCATCCGGGCAGAGCCACAGCTATTTGGATCACAGGTGCAGCACACCTCCATAGATAGAAAGATGGAGCTATGGCAAAGAATCGTGGACAGGGTCAACGCAGTGGGACAGCACCCAAGAAGTAGGGATGACATCAGGAAGAGGTGGAATGACCTACGGAGGAAGGTGTGTTCCGTGGTCTCAAGACACCACATTGCGGTACAGAGGACTGGTGGCGGACCCCCACCTCCTCCCCCACAACTAACAACATGGGAGGAGCAGGTCTTGGCTATTCTGCATCCTGAGGGCCTCGCAGGAGTAGCTGGAGGAATGGACTCTGGTAAGTCAAATCTTTACTATTACATCCCCCACCCTACCTGCATGCCATCACATACCCCCACCCTCGCCCTCACCCCCATCACTCCTAATCCTCACACATGTCCCAATATCACAAACCACCCATCCCAACACCAAGCCCTGCATGTAACACCAAAGCATGGACACCCAACACCAAAGCCTGGCCACTGCACATACCCATACACCACCCTAAACCATCATCACACAAGGTCCTACACAGGAATGCAAGCACTGGGGTACACGGTCACCAATCCATTGCACACCATGGCACACACAGATGCAATAATTATGCTTTTACACCCCTGCAGGACCTCTACCCAACGTCACCAGACAGGAATGTCCAGACATGTCCACTCCACCCACAGAAGAGGCCCACAGTGATGACAGCAGCTCTGTCCAACTGGATCTAGAGGACCAGCCCGGCCCATCTGGGACCTCAGGACAGTCGGTTCCCCTCACACTGGCACAGGCCACTACAGAGCTCCCCCCCCTCTGAAAACACCAGCACAGCACCCACCCAGCGGGCCCATACCTCTGTCCCCAGGACATGTCAAGCAGCAGTGTGTCCACCACTACAGGGAACCCAGGCTAACCCACCACCCCAACAACACGAGGGACCTGGGGGCAGTGGGCACACCGTTCAGGGGACAGAGGCCCAGGAACACAGGGGAACTTGGAGGGCTGCTGTGCGACAGGGGGAGGACAGGCCCAGGGAACCCACTCTCCACAAGGCCCTCTCCAACATCATAGAAGCCTACCACATTCCCAGGAGACGATGGCAACGGTACTGGCCAAGTTTCAGGAGACCCAGCGGCTGCAGGAGGAACAGTATTTGGGCTTCAGGGAGAAACTCAAATCCATCAATTCCACCCTGGGCACCATTGTAGGGGTGCTGAAGGAACTCCTCAACACCAGGAGGGACACTGTAGCAAAACAAGGGGCCCCTGATACTAGCCTGGATTATGAATTGCCCACCACCTCCACCCACGCTAGTGGACAGGAGGCACCACCACAGGACCACGACACCAGCACCCCACCCCCTGCAGATGGAGAACCACCTCGCAAGCGGTCCCTGAGATCCAGGACAAAGACAGAGAACGATGCCAAGACCCCCGCCAAGAAATGAGACCACCCTGAATGTCATCCATTTGTCCAACCTTGTCACCCTGTCCATACTTTAACTGCCCCAGCTCCACTTCCTATGCCCATTTGGACAATGCACCTGTGAGACTATTAGACTGGACTCTGCCATGGACATTCCTCAACCATTACCCCTCACCATTTTACAACCCCCTCCAATATTGAGCACTTAAATAAACTCCCTTAAAGCACAAAACAATCTGTAGTCTGTGATTTCGAAATAGTGTATTAGCAATTACAGTGCCAAAATGCTCTTTCAAATGTAATGTCAACATACCTATGTCACACAGCTCTAGTTCATGAGGAAACAAAGCAGATGTCACACAGTGGGACCCACATCTGTGAAATTGTAAGGGAAAGTGTCAACTCAGTGACCATAAACTGGGTGAAAATGACAGACAGTAGAGAGGTAGAAGATTTAAATTAGATGTAGCAGGCAGGTTTGTCTTCCTACCTGTGTCTCACTGGAAGTATTGCAGGATCACCATGTTCCTGTTGTTGATGTCCTCTTCTTCTGCTTCCTCTTCTTCACTGTCCACCTGTAATGTGGAGGCACCTGAACCTGGCCTTCAGGAGGCCAAAGGTCCGCTCTATAATCCTCCTAGTTTGCCCATGTGCCTCATTGTAGCGTTCCTCTGCCCTTGTCCTGGGATTCCTCACTGGGGTCAGTAGCCATGACAGGTTGGGGTAACCAGAGTCACCTGTAAATGGCGAGGGACAACTGTTAGACACACACTAACTCATAGGGACATCCACAGACCCAGACAACTATTCCCACTGATTTGGGTCCAGGTGCTCACCTAATAGCCACACCCGGTGCCTCTGTAGTTGCCCCATCACATAAGGGATGCTGCTATTCTGCAAGATGTAAGCGTCATGCACTGAGCCAGGGAATTTTGCATTAACATGGAAGATTTACAGGTCTGCCAAACACACCATCTGCACATTCATCGAATGGTAACTCTTCTGGTTTCTGTACACCTGTTCACTCCTGCGGGGGGGGTACCAAGGCCACATGTGTCCCATCAATTGCACCTATGATGTTGGGGATATGTCCCAGGGCATAGAAGTCACCTTTCACTGTAGGCAATTCCTCCACCTGAGGGAAAACGATGTAGCTCCGCATGTGTTTCAGCAGGGCAGACAACACTCTGGACAACACGTTGGAAAACTTAGGCTGGGACATCCCTGATGCTATCGCCACTGTTGTTTGAAAAGACCCACTTGCTAGGAAATGGAGTACTGACAGCACCTGCACTAGAGGGGGGATTCCTGTGGGATGGCAGATAGCTGACATCAGGTCTGGCTCCAACTAGGCACACAGTTCCTGGATTGTGGCACGATCAAGCCTGTAGGTGATGATCACATGTCTTTCCTCCATTGTCGATAGGTCCACCAGCAGTCTCTACACCGGAGGATGCTGCCATCTCCTCACATGCCCCAGCAGACGGTGCCTATGGAGGAAAACAGCGAGCACAGAGTCAACCAACTCTGAGGTACGTAAACACAGCTTACTCTGAACATATTCATAAATAGAAATTTGCCTGTATGAGTGGTTAGGCAAGGCCTAGGTATGTGTGATGCAGTAAAAAATAAAGCCATGTGGGCCCCTGAAATGGAGGATGCCTGACCTGTAAGGTGGGACAAGGGGATATGAGGTAACTGCGCTGGCGTACACCGTCACGGTAGACGGTTGAACACCGCAGCGCAATTCGGCATTGGTTAACATTGGGCCCTATGGGTCTCAGGAGCCAATGACGGTGTACGCCGGTGGTGACGGTACGCACCGCCGCGGACGTGACCGCCATTTTCTCTCTGTTCAATCACTCGATACCTGATCTTCGACAGGAGAGGACCTACACTGCAAGTGCTGCTGTGACCTCAGTCTGGAAGAGACAATGGTGCGTGTGTCTGGGGAAAGGGCCCCTGCTTTCAGCATGGAGGAGTTGGAGAAACTCGTAGATGGGGTCCTCCCCAGTACACACTACTCTACGGTTCTCCAGACAAACAGGTAAGTACACTGTGAGCATGCTGTATGGGCAATGCCTGTGTGGAATGGGGTGGATGAAAGATAGGGGGGGGGGTGAGAATAAGGCGTGCATTAAACGACGGTGAGTACATGTGCGTCATGGCAAGGGTAGGGATGCGGGCCAGTGACTGTGACGGTGCAGTTGGTAATTACTACTCTTTTTCCCCTGTACAATTCCTGTAGGTCAGCGCCCACCAGAAGAAGGACATCTGGCGTGCCATCGCCAAGGAAGTCCGGACCCTGGGGTTCTACCATAGACGGAGCACCCACTGCTGGAAAAGATGGGAGGACATTCACCGCTGGAGCAAGAAGACGGCAGAGGCCCAGCTGGGGATGGCCTCCCAACGTGGGAGGGGTGCCCGTCGCACCATAACCCCCCTGATGTGTTCAGGATCCTGGTGGTGGCGTACCCGGAGTTGGATGGGTGCTTGAGGGCATCACAGCAGCAACAAGGGGGTGAGTACACTCTCATTCTGCTGATTCAGCACGCATTGTAGGTGTCTGGGTGGGGGAGGTGGGCTGTGGGTTCCCTTAGGCCAGGGCGAGTTTGGTAGTTAAGTTTCCTTCTTCAGGCAGGCCCTGTGGCACCCCACCCCACCTGTGTACAGTGCAAGTACACCTAGTCAGGCTCCTGTGACATCCATGTGTGCAGAAATCGGCCATAGCCTTGTAAGCCATGTCCCAGGGATTAAATAGTGGACCCCAAGTGCGCGGCGTAGTGCAGGGGGCTTCTGTGTCTGTCGTGTCCGCCAACGGTAGCGGTATTGCATGCACTGAACATGTCTTTCTTCTGTCTTCACCCCCCTCTTTTTGTGGTCTCCCTGTTCTTGTGTGCATTAGCATCATCAGGTGGAGGAGCAGTGGCACCGGAGCAGGAGGGAGCTGCATCCCACATGGCTCTAGAGGGCGAGATTACGGACTCCGAATTCACCAGTGTGACGGAGGGCGAGGGGAGCTCCACGGCGGGGACAGGAGCTGACACCAGCGAGACGGACTCCTCCTCTGATGGGAGCTCCCTTGCGGTGGTGGCACCATCTGTGCCCCCCGCATCTACTGGTACAGCCGCAACCCCCTACCAGCAGCGACCTCCCAGCAGCCCCTCAGCTTTTTCCCTGTGCCCCCTCACCCAGGAGGGTGGGCATCACCTTTGCCCCAGGCACCTCAGGCCCTGCCCCAGTCACCCCTGCTGCCCTCAGTGAGGAGGCCATTGACCTCCTCAGGTCCCTCACTTTTGGGCAGTCTACCATTGTGAATGCCATCCAGGGTGTAGAGAGCGAGTTGCAACAAACCAATGCATTCCTGGAGGGCATTCATTCTGGTCAGGCAGCCCTTCAGCGAGCATTTCAGACTCTGGCCTCAGCACTGATGGCAGCCATTGTTCCTGTCTCTAGCCTCCCCCCTCCAACTTCCTCCACCCAGACCCAATCCCCTGTACCCCAGCCTATCCCAAGCACACCATCAGACCAGCATGCACACACCTCAACACACAAAGAAAGCTCAGGCAAACATAAGCACCACACATCCCACAGGCACTCACACAAGCATCACACACATGCAGACACACCAACATCCACTGCCTCCACTGTGTCCCCCTCCTCCTCGTCTCCCTCCTCCCTCCCAGTCTCGTCTCCACTCACACCTGCATGCACTACATCTACACCCACCACCCCACCCCGCTCACGTGCAGTCACCACCCTAACTACCATTCACACGTCCCCTGTGTCCTCTCCCAGTGTGTCTGTGACACCACCTCCCAAGGTACACAAACACAGGCACACACCCACCCAACAGCCATCCACCTCACAACAGCCTCCAGCGCATGCACCCTCACCCAAAGTCACCAAACGTAGACCTCCACCACAACCTCTTCCTCCACTCCCAAACCCCCTCCAGCTACCCGTCCCAGTGTTCCCAAGAAACTTTTCCTGTCCACCCTTGACCTCTTTCCCTCACCTCCCCCACCCCACCAGTCTCCTAGGGCCTGTCTCTCCAGGTCCCAAACTAGCACCTCAGCCACAACATTGGCGGGACCAGTGGTGCCAGTAGTCACCGGATTATGGAGTGCACCAGGCAGCAGGGCAGCCGGTGTGGCAAGGAGCCACAGCACGGACAGTCCCCCACCTGTCAAGCATCAAAAGTTGGTCAGTGACCGACTGGAGAGGGGAAAGAAATCAGCCACCAAAGCCGCTTCCAGGGGTCCAGTTGGGAGTGTGGAGACAGCTGTGACACCATCCAAGGTTGGGAAGGGACACAGTAAAACCGGCAAGTCTGGGAAGATCAGCACGGCGGACAAGACTGCCAGCAGCCCTGCTGCCACAGACAGGACCGTCAGCAGCAGCCCGGCTCCCAAGGAGAAGACCGCCAGCAGCCCAGCTGCCACAGACAGGACAGCCAGCAGCAGCCCCGCTGCCCAGGAGGCGACCGCCAGCAGCCCCGCTGCCACAGACAGGACCGCCAGCAGCAGCCACACTGCCCAGGAGGCGTCCGCCAGCAGCCCCGCTGCCACAGACCGGACCGCCAGTAGCAGCCACACTGCCCAGGAGGTGACCGCCAGCAGCCCGCTGCCACAGACAGGACCGCCAGCAGCAGCCACACTGCCCAGGAGGCGACCACCAGCAGCCCGCTGCCCCAGACAGGACCGCCAGCAGCAGCCACACTGCCCAGGAGGCGACCGCCAGCAGCCCCGCTGCCCCAGACAGGATCACCAGCAGCAGCCCCACTGCCCAGGAGGCGACCACCAGCAGGCCAGGGCAAAACTGCCACCAGCTGAACCACTGCCAAGGACACCGCCGCCACCAGCACCGCTGAACAGGACAAGACCGCCACAAGCTGAACCGCTGCCAAGGACACCGCCGCCACAAGCACCGCTGCCAAGGACACCACCGCCACCAGCACCGCTGAACAGGACAAGACCGCCACAAGCACTGCTGAACAGGACACCGCCGCCACCAGCACCGCAGGCCAATGAGCGCCAAAAGCTCTGACGCTACTGAGACCGCCACGAGCAGGATGAAGCACTCTGGGCACAAAGCCCCCTCCAGAACCAGTGGAGTATCACATCCACTACCTCTGTCCTTGGCAGGATGAAGCACTCTGGGCACAGAGCCCCCTCCAGAACCAGTGGAGAGTTACATCCACTACCTCAGTTCTTGGCAGGATGAAGCACTCTGGGCACAAAGCCCCCTCCAGAACCAGTGGAGAATGTAATCCACTTGACAGACTGTGGCTTTGCACTCCCCAGGCTGCAGCAGTGGGCAAACCACCCACTGTAGAGACTTGAGAGACTGTGGCTTTGCACTCCCCAGGATTGAACAGTGGGCAAACCACCCACTGTAGAGACTTGTGACACTGTGGCTTTGCACTCTCCAGGATTGAACAGTGGGCAAACCACCCACTGTAGAGACTTGAGAGACTGTGGCTTTGCACTCCCCAGAACTGAACAGTGGGCAAACCACCTACTGTAGAGAATTGTGAGGCTGTGGCTTTGCACTCCCCAGGATTGTACTGTGGGCATGGAGCCCCCTCGTGGATCTGGCGTCGTGCACTCAACCGGCTGAGGTGCCCCTCCCCTTCCCTTCCCCCTGAGGTGCCTGTTTTATTTCCAACTGATGCCCCTGCAGTGTTCTCTCCGTCTTGTTCGGGTATCTTGTGTGGGCCTTACACAGGACTCTGATCTATGGGCTACCTAGGGCCTAGCATAAGGATGGATCATGGACAATGAAGAGGTTTTTTACGGCTTGGCAATGGTTTTAAATGCCAAATCAAGATGCTCTGCAGTGGCAGGCCTGAGACATGTTTAAGGGCTACTTTAGTGGGTGGCACAAGCAGTGGTGCAGTCCCACTATTAGCATTTAATTTACATGCCTTGGGCACAGGTAGTGCACTTTACTAGGTATTTAAAAGTAAATTAAATATACCAATTGTGGTTGTACTAATCAAACTATTAATAGGGGAGAGAGAACATGTACTTTAGCACTGGTCAGCAGTGGTAAAGTCCTCAGAGTCCTAAGGCCAACAAAACCTAATTCAGCAAAAAGTGGGAGTAAAAGATAAAACTTTTGGGGGTGACCCTTCAGAGAGGGCCATTTTCCAACAATTATAAATCAGATTTACACATATTTATGAATAACTGGTGCACTATCAAAATATTTTAAATCAAATGCTATAAGTTAGATGTATGCAAACAAAACTAAGAGGCCAATTACGAGTTTGGCGGACAGGAAGACCCACAGTTGCCGGGCTCGAGAGAGCATGCACAGGCTCCCAGTCTGTGCATGGCTGCCATGTATTACCTATGTAGAGACATTTCAAATTGACAAAGCATTACTGCTGGCAACATTGCCTTATGCACAGAGATGATCCCTGCTGCCAGTGCATATGATGGTCACTAATACAATCTTGTCCGATGTGGTCACTATGACAACACTAATAATATTTATAGCTCGTGAGGATCTTACTTGAACATAATTAGCATAATTAGCATTTATTACACAAAAGGATAGAGACACCTGGTTTAACTGCTAAAATAAACAATAGAAATGCAATAAATACAAATAATAAACATACCATTAAAAAGAATTGCAAAAATCAGTGATCAGTAATGACCCCAAGAATGGTAATGAAGGTGGAAAAGAGAGGAACCACCAGAGCAATGTTATAGAGATGTGTACATTTTCTAGTTTAAACATAGAGGACGGGTAGGATAAAGAAAAAGCTACCTAGAAATGTCAACCCTGAGCTCACATGATAGCTTGAGGGCAGTGACAGGGATGAATGGAAAGTGGATGGGATGACTCTTCCTGGCATTGTCATGGAGACTAGGGTCTGCTTTAATGTGCAGTGCTGGGTGAGGGAGTTGAATCAAATGCGGAAATAGCAATTGTAACGATAGACTGCTGTTAACTGTATAATAAAATGTATGTTTAATAATAATAATGAATACAACTACCATATGATACTACTAGAACTTGTAATGTAGAACATTATAAGAAAATGTAATAGATATAAATAGTGTGTCTAGGGGAGAAGTTGTGACTGTGGAATGTAGCTTATTGTACTAAAGATTGCAGACAACAGATGTTGATTGCAGAGAAAGCCAGTTATAGTTTTGTAATTTAAAGATTTCAGGTTACTGTGCTGTGGATTGTGGTGAAGACCACAAAGGAAGCTGGAAACATTGTATGCATCAAGGAGCTGGTGTGAGAGATCCCAAGAAGACAATGTAGATAGCTCTCAAGTAAGTGCTTACATGGAAGCAGAAGGGTGCAACTATGTGTCACCAGGATATCTGCAAAGGAGGTGGGAGGACGCTGCCATGAGATGTATGTAATTACTGCTGCCTGGTTGGTACATTCTGCTTCGAGTGAAGAGGATATCTACTAATGGCAGCTATCACAGTTTCCTTGGGACTCATGGGTCGGAATCCTGATTGTTGTTGTGTCGTCATTTGTGCTGTTACCAGTGCTTAATTTGTGAATAAAAACGTGCTGGTGTCTAAAGCTCTCCTCTAAAACATGCGGCTGCTGCAGTTAAATGTGCAAGCAAGGAATACTGAGGCAGCATAATCCTGAAGCCATCTCGGGTCTCTTTAATCCATTTACAGTCGCTCCCTGCCCCCAGTCGCGACTCCCAGGTGTTACAGAGGGAGGGTTGCTGCGCGTTGTGGGGGCAGTAGAGGGGAGGTGAGGGTGGCAGGGGGAATAATAATAAAATTCAAAAAACTAAAATAAAAAATAAACTTACCTGCATGCTGTGCTCCGCCGCTGCTCCTCTGTCTCCTCTGCAGGCTGCAGGCACAGGATCCCAGCCTGCCCTGTGGCCAATCCCTGATGCTGCCCTGTCCTGATGCTGCTCAGAGCAGCATAAGGAATGGCCCTGGCTGGGCTTTCCCATGCAGACTGGGAGCCTGTGCATGCTCTCTCGAGCCTGGCAACTGTGGGTCTTCCTGTCCGCCAAACTCGTAATTGGCCTCTTAGTTTTGTTTGCATACATCTAACTTATAGCATTTGATTTAAAATATTTTGATAGTGCACCAGTTATTCATAAATATGTGTAAATCTGATTTATAATTGTTGGAAAATGGCCCTCTCTGAAGGGTCACCCCCAAAAGTTTTACCTTTTACTCACACTTTTTGCTGAATTAGGTTTTGTTGGCCTTAGGACTCTGAGGACTTTACCACTGCTGACCAGTGCTAAAGTACATGTTCTCTCTCCCCTATTAATGGTTTGATTAGTACAACCACAATTGGTATATTTAATTTACTTTTAAATACCTAGTAAAGTGCACTACCTGTGCCCAAGGCATGTAAATTAAATGTTAATAGTGGGACTGCACCACTGCTTGTGCCACCCACTCAAGTAGCCCTTAAACATGTATCAGGCCTGCCACTGCAGAGCATCTTGATTTGGCATTTAAAACCATTGCCAAGCCGTAAAAAACCTATTCATTGTCCATGATCCATCCTTATGCTAGGCCCTAGGTAGCCCATAGATCAGAGTCCTGTGTAAATAAAAGGTAGGACCATGTCCTGATAGTAAAAAACACCTACATTCATTTTTCACTACTGTGAGACCTACTCATCTCCTAGGTTAATATTGGGAATTCCTCATTACACTCTCAGCTATAATTCCTGATTGAGAAGTAGCGGGTTGTTCACGTGTCATATTATTGAAATGATAATGAGATATCCTTTTTGCTGGCAAAGGTGGATTTAACATAACTATTCCAGAAAATCCACTGTTAGAAAGTGGAATTTCTGGGCTCTGAGAGCTCTGTGTGTGTGTTTACTGTCTTCAATACACCTCTGGGGTAGGTGAGAGATTAATTTTGTGTATTCCCTCTAGATGGCCCCACACAAAAGAATGATGGGTGTGTCTGGGTGCCCATCTGCATCCTGATGGCTTATCCTGGGCAGGATAGGAGGGAGGGGCTGACACACCTGAAAGGGCAGTGTTCTGTCACCACTCAAAGGGCTGATTACCCCCTGTAGTAAGCCTGGAGCCAGGGCTAGGAATAAACAACCTCTGTGCACTTCAATGCCCCTTCTTTAAAGTCAGCCCCACTTCAAAGGCACAACTGAGTATAAGCACGGGGACTCTGACCCCACCAAATTAGACACTTCTGGATCTGCAAAGAACGTCTATCAGAAGAACTGCTGTGCTCCTACAAGAACTATCACGCTGCTGGACAGCTGCTCTAGAAGAAATGTTTTTCTTCTGTGCTAGCCTGCTGCCTGCTACTCTCTGATCCTGCCGGGAGAGAGCTAGACTCTGCCTGGAACCTAGAGTGATCACCAAGGGGTTTTTGGCTTACCTCTTGTTGCTTGAGACTCAGGGATTTCAAAGTCCCATCACCTGCTCCTAGCCCATTGGAAGTGGACCCAGGTGCTTGCTCCAATCAAACCAACGCATCTCCCATCTGCTGGAACCAGAACCAATGCACAGTAACAGTGGTGATAGAAAAATCACACATCACATTAGGAACCAGCACTTCATCTAAAGAACCGCACATCGGAACTGGCGCATCACCGCCTCTGCAATGTGGAAAGATCAACGCATCCTCTCAACTGCATGGAGAAACCCGGCTCATCATCTACGGAGCCAACGCTTCTCGGCTCAGTGCATCGTCTTCGGAATCAACGCATTGCTGCCTCTGCATGAAGAAAAATAATGCATCACCATGACTGAAGGATAAGCACTGACACATCCTGCTGCACTCTGCATCTCGCTGTTGCAACCAGGATCTGTGTTCAGCGGGTCTGCGTGGATCCTGCATCTAGCCCACACTCCATCATGGTCAGCCTGAACTCTTGACTTTGCCCCGGTCCAGTGCAACAGATAACCCCCATTGACACTTATTTCTTCTAAGCGCTGCAGACATTTTTATTTTTTATAAATTCATATCTCGACTTCTTCTTATTGGATTTTTGTTGTTTTGATCTTGATTTATTTATCAAATCATAATCTGTTTTTAAAACTTGGTGTGGAGTCCTTTTTGTGGTGTTTTTACTGTGAAAAGCTTGATGCGTGGAGAGTCTGTGACTGCCTGTGGAAAAGGAAGCCAGCATCCGGTCAGCAGCAGTGGTTGTTCCCATGGCAGGGAGCACTGTCTCATCCAGGAACCTGCCCCCAGAGGAGCTGGAGAACAGGAGGGAGGAGAAAAAACTGAAGCTGGAGCTTGCTATGTTGGAGAAGGAGCAAGCTCTGGTAGAGAGGAGACTAGTCATGGAGGACAGGAACACAGCTTATGAGCTCGGCCTCACAGAGCTGGACATAAGAGCATTTCATGTGGTGTCCAGCACTAATAGTGGTCGCATACCTTACAGAGGCCACTGGTGATGTCAAGGTCTGCATACCAAAAGACTTGGGGGCATATTTAAGAGAGGCTTGAGCCGCCATTGTGTCAAAACCTTTGACACAACAGCGGTGCAAGCACTACTCCATATCTATGAGATTATGCATTAACCCTATTGCATCATTTTATAAGACTTGCGCCAGGCCAAAGCTGCAACTAAACCAGCTGTGTCACACACAAATTAAAATATACAAGGTAGGCATTCCCCTGAAAATTCTCATGCAAAACAAACACAGTGATATTTATGGGTTTGGCAATGTGTGATATATCATTGGGAAGCGTGCACAAAGCCTGAAATGCAAGAAGACCACCCCCACAACATAGGCAGGAAAGGAGGAGGGAGCATGTGTTCCAGCAGCGCATCTCCTTCTTCGGCTCCAGGGAGAATAAGTTCATCAAGTTCTATAGCCTCAAGAGGGAGTCTATCCTAGAATTGCTTCACAAGATTGGGTCAAGTTTCCTGCCACCAATTGCCAAGCCCACTAACATTCTTCCATAGCGTAAACTGATGGCTGTGCTCCACATGCTTGCTTCTGGTTACTTCCAGGTTACAAACGCGAGAATGACAGGAATATCACAGGCACCATTTTCTGCCTTCCTACGTACTGTTGTGGATGCCATCATCCAGCTCACTTCCCGGTACCTCCTATTCCCCAAGACTCACCAACAACAGCTAAATACCAAGCAATGCTTCTATACCATTGTGGGATTTTCCCAGGTGTTAGGTGTCATGGATTGCACACATGCAGTTGGTTCCCCCTGCAGAAACATCACACCTGTACAGGAGCCAGAAGCACACCTACTCCATCAATGTCCAAGCCATCGTGGACCATCTGGGGATTTTCACCAATGTGCTGGCCAAATATCCTGCAAGTGCGCAAGATGCCTACATCTTCGTTCACAATATCATCAATGAGCTCTTCCAGAATGGCCGGTATGGGAATACCTACTAGTTGGTAAGTAAATCTGAAGAAAAGTATGACATAATAGCCATCTAGAAGTGGTGTGCCTCATACTTCCACCATGCATTGTGGTACATGTGTGATAAAAATTCCTAAGTCAAATATTTGAGGACATTCCAAGACACTCTGGTGGTGATTCCTAGTTTGGCGGGCGGCGGTCGCCGCTCGCCAAGCGGGAACCGCCAGAAGACCGTACCGCGGTCAAAAGACCGCAGCGGTCATTCTGGCTTTCCCGCTGGGCGGGCGGGCGACCGCCAAAAGGTCGCCCGCCCGCCCAGCGGGAAACCCACAGCAACGATGAAGCCGGCTCCGAATGGAGCCGGCGGAGTTGCTTTTGTGCGACGGGTGCAGTTGCACCCGTCGCGATTTCCAGTGTCTGCTATGCAGACACTGGAAATCAATGTGGGGCCCTGTTAGGGGGCCCCACGACACCCGTTCCCACCAGCCTGGTTCTGGCGGTCGAAACCGCCAGAACCAGGCTGGCGGGAAGGGGGTCAGAATCCCCATGGCGGCGCTGCCTGCAGCGCCGCCATGGGGGATTCTGCAGGCCAGGGGAAAACCGGCGGGAAACCAGCGATTTCCCTTTTCTGACCGAGGCTTTACAGCCGCGGTCAGAATGGGCCTGGATGCACCGCCAGCCTGTTGGCGGTGCATCCGCGGTCCCCTGCCCTGGCGGTCTCGGACCGCCAGGGTAGGAATGACCCCCTCTGTTTAGCTTGGAATGGCACCCAAATATGGAGTACTGCAACACAACACCAAATGCTGTGTTGCATTACTGTGTGTGTAAGGGAGTTGTTTCATGGGTGTTGTGTTTGTGTATCCATCCAACTCCCATGAGTGATGACGCATGTCATGTATATCAAACATGGTAAACCTGAGATTGTGCAAGATAAATATGTCAAGTGAGATATAACAAAGAAAAATGACGTAACTCCCCCAAGTTACCTATGTTTCCTATGTGTGTTGCATTCTGGGGCACAAATAGATAGAGGAATATGCCTCTAAGGGTTGTTTATGTCCTGGATTTTGTACCTTCCGGCACTAAAACAATGATGCATGCAATGCAGACACACTTGCCCTGTGGTGCAAGGATACCTGTGCATGTGCTAGGCAGACGCTTGTTTGCCACTGCAGGGTGAAAGGACAGGAATGTACTGTATGGCTTGAATTACTGTGCCTCCTGCACTTTCTCAGTGATGCAGTGCAGCACAGCAAGGTCACTTGCTGTGCTGCTCTGTGGCACTTTGTCAAATATCTGTCCACTAGTGTCATGTGCACACAGTGGGATCAACTTACTACTACATATAGACAATAATTTCCCATTTTGTCATACCCTCACTAATCCTGCACTGCAGTAGCAACAGAAAATCAATGTGTAGTATCAACTTCATCTTACACTGTCTGAATGAAATGAACCTCATCATCTGCACTGGTTAACAAATCAAGATGATAATCATATGGTACACAAGACAACTTAATATTAAACAAAATGCACATGATGTCTGAGGGCCTCATTACGAGGCTGGAGGGCTGACCGTCAGCCCGGCAGCCCCGAGGTGAGAAGACTGCTGCAGATATAGAGGTCTTCTCACTTGGCCTATTACGACTTTCCCACTGGGCTGACAGGCGGGAACCAAGGTTCCCGTCCATCAGCTCATTGGGAAAGGTGTGGCAGCATTGTTCCCGGCTCATTACAGAGCCGGTAGCAATGCTGCTGCACGCAGTGTGCACCAGCATCTTTGAAATGTGCAGTGTCTGCATAGCAGACAGTGTGCATTTCAAGGGTGCTGGGCAGGGGAACCCCTGCACTTCCCATGATGTGGCCCCCTGCATTGGTTGTCCGGCAGTCTTCTCTTGGTGGGGAAGCTGCTATGAAAAGGCTGGCGGAGAACAAGGTTGTAATCAGCACGGCAGCGCTAAGTTCAGCACTGCAGTGGCTGACTACAACCAAGACCTCTATCAGCCCGTCAGGATTTTGATCCTGGTGGGGACGGCGGTCTGTAGCTGGGTCCCCCCGCCTATCTTGTAATGTGGTGTTCAGCCTGCCACAGCCCCTGCGGTCCGACCGCCACTGTGGGGCTGGCAGTCGTAGGACCGCCAGCCTCGTAATGAGGCCAAACGTGTGGAATGAGTGTTTCTTCAATGGTGTACCTTGTCTCGGTATCAGTTAAACTTCAAAAACATATAATGGTGTTTGAACTAAACCTGTGTACATAAGGAAGTGTGTCACACATGAGTGAATACTTGTAGGTCGACCTTAGGTTCTGGAGCAACTCTGAAACAAGTAGTTGTAAATTCCATTTGTGTCACACAATGCAAGTGTGGGCTCCAGTCATATGTAAAAGTCAATTTAATGTCCAAATGGGAGATCCAGCATTAAAAAACACACACATGTCTCAGCTAAATTGACAGTCTATGTATATATACATACAGATGTATCAAGTCACATTGACAGATGTAACCTAGGTGAAAGATCACCAGTATTGCTTTGTAACTGGGCCAAATTCCCAGCATATGAAGCCTCTAATGTTAAACCCAGAACCTTAAAGATAATGCTGTCAGGCAAGTCACATACCAGTAACTAACACAGATTGGAATGCAACCAGGGCAAGGTATCCCAATGTACCCATTATCCCAATCTCAACATTCGCAAGCCACATCAATGATGACAGAATCAAGGCATAGAAGTACAGAATCCCCTACAAGTTGAATCATATGCATATATGGTAAAAAAAGAAAGTATTGTTTCCTGGTCTTTAGTAGGAAGCTACTTGACATCAGTCTGTCCTACATAATAATGGTCTACATTGCCATACCTACATGTCCTTCTAAGTTCAACATTACTGATCTGACAACAAGCATTAACTGAAGGCTGACAACAAAATGTATAACTATACGTCACCTGTAGCAAATACAATACATGCTGCTGGTTTGGCTCAAAATAGGAGCGGTGCGGTGGAGGCGAAAGTGCACTCTGTCCTCAGGGGTGCCTGTGTCTCGCAGCTCCTGGCGGCCATGGACGCGCTTGGTGACCGTGAAGCCTCTGTGCTGGTGGCCGGACAATGGAGCGGCCTGGGAGGTTGCTCAAGAAGTCTGCGAGGGCTGGCTGCTCTCGGTGGCTGAGGTGCTCGCCACTGTCATGCCCCACAAGGCCCAGGGAGTTAAGCCGGCCATGCTGCCGTGGATGTGGAGCCCACCCGAGGCTCTGCGGCCTCCGCCGCCCTTGCTGCCCGTCTCCTGCCTGTAGCACTGCATGAGAACTGTGGGTTCTGGGGCATTCTGGAGGATGGTTCCCTGCAAGCAGGCAGTGGTGGGTGCTGTTGCAGGGTGAGCCGAGGACCCTGCCACTTTCCTGCTGGAGCCCGCACCCTGAGGCTATGTGTTAGGCCTCTGAGCTGCTGCACGGGCCTTGCCAGTGCCTGGCCAAGGCCGGGCTCAGCCCCAAGGACGTGTCCCAGCTCCCCTAGGACCAGCTCCAGGCCATGCTGACCAGTGCCCCTAGCGGCAGCCCCTGCTCCTTTGACAGCACCTTCGAGCTGAGCCTGGGCCTGCGGGAGCTGCTGGAGGCCTACGTGGTGCACTACTGTGAGGTGCGGGAGCCCGAAGTTCACCAGATGGGCACCACCCTCTACAGGCTGAAGATCACCCACTGCCTGCTGATGCATGGCCCCAAGCATGAGGGGGACTTTAGCCACCTGCCCCGGGTGCCCTTAGAGGGTTGTGAGGGGGTGTCCATGGTGAGCAACGAGGCAGGGGAGAACCGTGCACTGACGGGGTGGCGCTAAGCACACAGGGAGCAGAGGAAACTGCTCGGCCCAAGGGGGACCAGGCATCGGTGTGGCTGGAGAACAGGGAGACCCTGAGCTGCCCTCAGTGGGGGTGTCAAAGGAGGAGGGTAGCTGGCAGGGCTGCAATGCCTCACCGGGAGACAGCCCACCTGAAATAAATGTAGGCTGCAATTTTCAACGTCAAACTAAGTGAACAAATCAATGGCTGGCCCAATGTCATGTAGCCAAGCAACAACATTCAGATGGTTCAAGATGACATATGCATGTGTGAGTGTCAAACAGGTTGGCACTGTTCAAACCTACCTAGTGCTGAATATAAGATACACATTTTGATCACTACTCTGTCTCTTTGCACATGTAGTGAGTGCACATAACAAAGAGTTGTCCACAACTTTCAAAGAAGTGTCCAAAGTATCAGGACATGGACATTAGCATTGACACAGATAACTGTAAGAGACACATGCCAAGCCATGGTCAACTCATGGTCAACCCATAAAGTTCAATACTGAAGAAATATCTTTGTTCGTCAGTATGTATAACACACATGGACAGGTATGTCTCGGTAACAATGTGCATAATTATTAAAAGTGCATTTTTTCGACTTTCAGCTGACCAAAGATATGGTCTACAGCTGTGAGTCATGAACCCATTCCCCCTTCCCTAGATGGAGGCTGAAAAATGTTTCAACCAGGTGCTGCCCAGAATTAGGAATGTGGCGGGAAGGACTTTTTGGTTTTCTGAAGTCCAGATATGCCTGGGGAAAGATTGCAATACTTCCCTCCATGATGGTTTGTGCAATCCTGCACAACATTTGTGCCATAACAAATGTCCCATGCGACTTGGAGCCAGAGGAGAGTGACCCAATGGAGGAGGAGGATGATAGTGGTGGAGACCTTCAACAGACAATGGCCGGTCGGTGGCTATGCAACAACATTGTGTCAATTTTTTTCTTTTCATGATTAATTTAACTAATTAACAAAATGGTAGAATGTTCATAAAAGTTCAGCATCAGAATAAATGTTTGAACTAATTCATTGTGTTGTCCTTATTATCAAAGTCAATGTAAACATCAAGTCAGTCACACCTTTTAACTATAAGTAGGGCTAAACATGTATCAATCATGTTGTCAGACCCACTGAGCAACATGGGGCCATGGCTCCAAATATTCATTCAACCAACACAGCAATGCAAAGTGATGTAGTATACTGCAGGCAAGGGACAGATCAGGCTTGCCACACGTGCACATCTACAGTCCAATATGTGTCTGTCCTCATGCTCTTGAGCAGATAGGGATGCACAGCTACTAGTCTAGCTGTGTCATGCAGCAGCAAAGTGTGTTTTGTATGGTGCTCAGTGAGTGTTGCAACACAAATCATCCAGCAGATGACATTGCAATGTGAGGAATTACCCAGAGAAGAAAGACAATGGAAATGTTTTTGCAAACATCACGACACCTGAAGAATACAGAGATATCAAGAGTGTGAAGTGCCCATGTCAAAAGTCAGACAAAAATGTATCTGCACATACACTAACTCAAGAGTAGTTTTCTACTGCCCTGAGTGTACAAGTGCATTGTTGAGGGGATCACAAATCTTGTATCATCTGAAAGGGGAAATAGCATTTGAGTGTCTGCCATTACATATGCCTGTGTCAGGGATTGCAGTCTTCTTGGACCAGGAGGGCCACACAAAGTCTGCCTCAGAGTAGATATATTGCTACTGCCTTTGACAGGAGTAAGACAAAGATCATGTGGGTTTGTCAGCATGATGTTTATTAAACACCAGTAGTGAACATGACTATGTGACCCTGGTTCACTGCAGTGAGGCCTACTGGATCTCTCACCTAATCCAAAGGTCTCTTGCTGTGTGTTACACTCAACCCTGCCCAATGTCATGTTGAACAAAATATGTGTGCTTGATAACACCATGTGCAGAACATATGTGCCTGTGCAAGACACACAACAGAAAGGCTGCAGTTTGGAACAGTGTGCACATGCTGAGAGTGTGTGTGCTGGTAGAGTGTGTTCACCTTCAGATACTCTAGTACAGTCCAAAGGGAGTATAAAACCAAATAGGGTGTAATGGCTGAGTGTGTGTGCTGTATGTCATGATGTTTGTGTTCGTCCAACACATGTAGGTCACAGTATAGATCTCCTAATGTCCTATGACTGTAAACAGAGGGGCATATGATGAGCATGGCCACACAGTGCAGCACAGATAGTCTCCTTACTTCATGGCTATGTGTAAAAGCGAAAGACAAGTAATGTGCGTTATCTAGTAGGATACAAATCATTCATGCCTGTTCCCCTGTGCCGGCGCTGTTTTGACTGCCTAGAGCAAATGCAGACACACTTGCACCATGGAGTAAGGATGCTTCTTTCGCATGCAGGAATGTTATTGTACATGACGGAGTGTATTCATGCATAGCAAAATATCCTGCAAGCCATATTCCACCATTTATGTGTGCTGCGGAAGGCAGCACACATTGAAAATTTGAGTAACCAGGAGATTTAAAGGTATAACTGCTTGTAATGCCACGCCTGGGAAGTTAGTACGTAGTGGCTCATTTCCAAGTTTACCTTGTTTGGTAAGTTTTGGAATGCATCTACAACCATGGTATGAGAATGGGTACCCCACTGCAATGGTAAAGGAGTTTCTCTCTGGTGCAGAGTAAGGCAATGCAGTGTTTTGCAATACATTGTGTCACTTGTGATTAATGACAGTAGTCAGGGATTCATGAGCTGTCCTTGGTTGGCTCAAACAATATCCAAATAGATTTGTGTAGCACATTTACCATAGATTATTGTGCAAGCACCACACATGTTAGTTCCTACATATGGCCCAAAGTGAAGATGTGTCTTTACCACCACATTACATGGCCAACCTTGCCTAGCCTTGTGCGCAAATACATGGCTGTCCGACAATCACATGTGCAATTATGTATTTACACCATATGATTGTTAGAAATTCAGTAAATCTGAAAGCTCGGTGGCATATACACTTATGGGTGAGCCAGCCTATCTCTGTTCTTCCCTTAGTGTCTGTTGCATCCATAGTCCATTATATGTAAGATTCCTGACAGACTGGCTGAATAAAGACATTGGGCAGAATAGGGAATACAGTAGCTTGGGCCGAAGACCCTAATAGCAATCTTCACATTAACATATGACTCTGGGGGCCGGTATTTAGACAAAATATGAATCAAAAAGATAAAGCCACAGAAATATTGAGTTTTAAATATCGTGACATCTAAATATCATGATGCTGAAACATCATTGACACAAATATTGATTTTTAGGTAAGTAACATGGTTTTCAATAATATCTGTGTTGTTAATATTGTTTTCAATAATATTGGTGTAAAAAATGTTTTTTTTAAATTATCTTCATGTGTTTTAGTCATATTTTAATTGTACATGTTTTATATTGTTTGCATAATTGTTGTTAATATTCGTAAAAATAGTTTGCAATTTCAATGTATTTATAATTTTGCATTTAATTGTTAATAGTAATTGATAGTGTCATAGCGGGTTGTGAGGAATGCAGGGGTACAGGGTGGGAAGCTAATTAGGTATAATTAATAAATAATTAAACATTAATTATTTTAAGTGATAATAATTATGTAAATTGCATAATTATTATATTTTTAAGTTATATTTTAGGTGCAGGTTGTTGGGTATGTGAGGGTATAGTGTGGGAAGTTAATTAAGTAATCATTAATTATATATTAATTATAAAGTTCTATTACAATATTTAATTGCATTTTAATTAATCAAATTGTTTAATAATTTGTTTATGTTATTTATTATTTGCAGATTGTTGAGTCTGTCGGGAAATACGGTGGGAATGTAACTGAGGAGCAAATTATTGTTCTTTAATTATTAAATAATTATGAATTATTTAATTGATAATCAAATAATTGAATTGTGTAATTATTACATATTTTTAAGTTATATTTTAGGTTCAGGTTGATGTGTTTCTAGAATTATAGGGTTGGGAAGTTAATTATATAATAATTGATTATTAATTAATTAATGATTATTTATTAATTATTAAATTGATAATTATATATGTAAATTGTGTTATTATTATACTTTTTTATTTATATTTTAGGTGCAGGTTGTTGTGTTTGTAGGGATATGGGGTAGGAAGTTGAATAATAATTAATTATCAATGTTTTGATTAATTATGAAAACATTTAATTGGATAATAATTATGTTCTTTATTTAATAATTATATATTTTAATGCTATATATCAGTTTCTGGTTGTGTTTCTAGGTTAATACGGGCAATAGGAAGGTATTGCAGTAATAACTCCTTAGCAATTCATACATGTATTCATTTTTCTATTACTTAATATGTTAATTATGTTTTTTTATGTTAACTATATTTTAATCTGGGGTGCTAAATTTGTGGGAGTATAGTGGGAGTGGGAGATTAATTAAATAATCAACTAATAATTGTATTTTAGTTGATACCAATTATTTAAAAATGTTAATTATAGAAAATGTTTCATTGTTTTTTTAATTTGTATATGTAATTTTTATATCAACATATTTATATTTCGGGTGAATTATTGAGTTATTAAATTACGTAGTGTGTTTTAAGGGCTCTTCTTTCTTTACTCCTGCACAGGCTGAAGTGGGAATAGTAAATTGTACCCCTCCTTAGTTCAACGCATTCCCTACTGTTGCACAGACTGGAGGGGGACTAGTATATGTTACCCCTCTGGAGTCCAATGCTTTCTTCACTATTGCACCAACTGGAGTGGGACTAGTAATTTTTACAGATCCTTAGTCCAACAATTTCCCTACTGTTGCACAGACTGGAGTGGGAATAGTAAATGTTACCCCTGCTTAGTCTAACACTTCCCCTACTGTTGCATAGACTGGAGTGGGAATAGTAGATTATACCCCTCTGGGTCCAACGCTTTCCGTACTATTGCACAGACTGGAGTGGGGGTGACAAATTTTACCCCTCTGGGGTCCAACACTTTTCCTACTGTTGCACAGACTGGGCTGGGAATAGTATATTTTATCCCTCCGGGGTCCAACTCTTTCCCTACTAATGCACAGACTAAAGGGGGACTAGTAGAATTACTCTCCTGAGTCTAATGCTTTCCCTACTGCTTCACAGACTAGAGTGGGAATAGCAAATTTTACTCCTCTGGAGTCTAACGCATTCCCTATGGTTGCACAGACTGGAGTGGGAACAGTATATTTTACCACTCTTTAGTTCAACGCTTTCCCTACAGTTGTACAGATTGGAGTGGGAATAGTAATTGTTCCCCGTCCAGAATCCAACGCTTTCACTACTGTTGCACAGGCTAGAGTGGGAATAGTACATTTTACCCCTCTTAGCCCAACACTTTCCCTACTGTTGCCCAGACTGGCTTGGGAATTGTAAAGTTTACCCCTCCAGAATCCAACGTTTTCCCTACTGTCGCACAGACTAGATTGGGAATAGTACATTTTACCCCTCCTTAGCCCAAACCTTTCCCTACTGTTGCCCAGACTGGATTGGGAATTGTAAATTTTACCCCTCCAGAATCCAACGCTTTCCATACTGTTGCACAGACTGGAGTGGGAATAGCAAACTTTCCCCCTCTGGGTCCAATGCTTTCCTTACATTTGCACAAACTGGAGTGGGAATAATAAACTTTACCTTTTGGGGTCCAACGCTTTCCCTACTGTTGCACAGACTGGAGTGGGAATTGTATATTTTACCCCTCCAGAATCCAACTCTTTCCCTACTGTTGCACAGACTGGAGTGGGAATAGTATATGTTACCCTTGCGGGGTCCAACGCTTTCCCTACTGTTGCACAGTGGTAATAGTACATTTTACCCCTCTTTAGTCCAACGCATTCCCTACTATTGCACAGACTGGAGAGGGAATTATAAGTTTTACCCCTCTGGGGTCCAACGTTTTCTACTGTTGCACAGACTGGAGTGGGAATTGTAAATTTGACCCCTCCAGAATCCAACGCTTTCCTAACTGTTGCACAGACTGGAGTGAGAATACTAAACTTTACCCCTCCGGAGTCCAACGCTTTCAATGCTTTTGGAATGGGAATAGTAAAGTTTACCCTTTGGAGTCCAGCGTTTTCCCTACCGTTGCACTGACTGGAGTGTGAATACTAAATTCTACCCCCAGGAGGTATAATGCTGTTATTGCCAGACTTTATTTATTATATTGTTTAAATGTATGTAATACCATTCTTCAATGTATATATATTTATAGTAAATTTATATATTTACAGTAAGTTTATATTTCTTTTTAGTTATTTTAGTATGTTTTTTGATGTTTATATTTTACTTTGTTACTTTTTTATACTTTGGACTATATGGGCTGCACAGCACAAGCACAGACAGTCTGTGCTTACGCTGTGCAGCTCTCACTGGAGCAGAGGATGGAGGCAGCCGCGCCTAGTGGAGGACTCGTTGGAGAGGAGGAACCCCATGGGAAGACACAGGTAAGTCCTCTTCTCTTTTTTGTTGTTTGTGCACACTAGTGCACAAACAAGGACTGAAATGGCAGCTTTCGCTGCCTACGACCCTGGCCTGAATACAAGATGCTTGTTTCTGGTCCAGGGAGGACCTGGCTTGGCAGTTCGGGCTGGGCTGTTCCCATGAGGAACAGGGTCAAGACTGATTTGGATATGGCTGGGTCCAAACTGGGGTGGCGTGGTGAGCAAAAAAACGATGGATTAAACCCAGATCTTTGTGACTGGGGGTGAAAGTTTGCATTGTTCAGCATTTCGTCCATCATCTGTTCTTTTTGTTCTTTTAAGAATGTATAATGTCACACATAAACACACTATGACCACTGAAATGTCACACAGAAGCAAACTTTAAACTTACCGGCTATAAATCTAGGGCCAATAGAAGTGTGTCCAAAGTGTGAGTCCCAGCATTTCACAGTCCTCTACATTAAATCCCACACATTAGGCCAGTTGCGTGGGTCAGAATCCATGCATCAACCCTGTTGCGTGGCACATTGCACCATTTGTGTCAGTTGTAAGTAGTGAATCAACACCAATGCATGGAAGTGACTGCAGAAGTGCTAATGCTCCATGTGTTCATCACGCAATGGCCATTTCAGTAGCGATGATTCATAAAAATTATGCAATTGTCGAAAACGTGTGGGCTACACCTAGGAAATGGCGCAATGGGTATGGCAGGCTGCATACTAGGAAGTGTGAAGTTACTTTCACTTTCTCTTACTCTCTGTTGGTTTGTTCTGGGTGTTGAAGGTGTTTTGGGGAGTTGACTGAGACTGTAGCGATTTTCTGTGCTTGTCAGTGTGTGAGTTGTCCTTGTCTTATGTCTTTGTAATACTGTTTAGTCCATTTTCATTGTTTTGTCGAGATATTTGTCACTGTACTGTTGGAAGTTTGTCTTTTTGGGGTTTCATCTGTTAGGAGTATTTATAGTTGTAAGGGGGGTTATTTTGAGTTTAATGTGTCTGGAAGGGATAGGGGCATGTCAGGGAGGGTGAAGAATTTTTCTGAGGCAGGGTTGAGTGGACTAATGTGGCTGATAGTCCATTACCTGCCTAGGATGCTGGCCTCTGGGGGTAGGGTCAGCCATGGCTACCAACCCAAGGTCAAGGAAAATAGGTGGGAGTGTGTGCGCTGGCATCACCAGAAGATGTTTGGGATGGATTGGACTGGCATCCAGATTAAAAATCAATGGGTTTACGAGGTAGATTGGGAGGCTGATTTCGTCAACCACCTTGGACTGGAGATTGACGGGGCAGTTGGTATGAATGTATGCTCAATCTTCATTTAGTGATATTGCTATATCAGTAATGCCAAATATAAACAAGGGCCTTACATCATTTGTTTAGTTGTTTTGTCACATCGAACATGCAAGATGTATGTAAAATAAATTTATGTAAGGAAAGGAAAGTAACTAAGAGAACTTTGTGCCCCTAAGAGTGGCTACATTAAGAAAGTGTAAAGCAAGCACAGTGTCAATCATTCCATTGTCATTCCCTGGCAGAAGGGGCTGTTCAATGGTTAGTGGGTGATAGTTTTCAATGAAAATGCATGTACTTATGAGCATCCCCTTTTGTAACATATTTGAATGACCAGGGGATGCTTCCAAATTGCCAGAGCACCACTGTTGAAGACTGAACAGAAGATCTATGTCCAAATTCCATTTCTATGTGTGCTGCATTGTGCTATACATGTACACAGATTAATATTCCTTATAAATATCTGTAGGTGCAGAGCTGTGTGTCTTTCAGGGCTACACCAAAGCATAAAACCTGCTGAGAAGACATGCATTCTTGCACAAAGTTGGAAGGTACAAAGCTTTCCACTAAGAAAACCAGAGTCACTTACCCCTTATATGGCTTTTACAATGTCACATACAGTGTATGCCTGTCCTTTTCCATCAAAGCACCACTTAGTTGTTCAGAGGGTCAATGTTGTCACCCATTATACTGGCCAGCATTTCTAAACACATCACATGCCGTAGGCATGCTTCAGGCATGTGATGATGAATACATCTGAACGTCATCATACAACCAGCTCAGGCCTGCAAACAGACCAGGTTCATCCAATAATCTTGTCCTACTTAGATATGTGACTCAAAGCTATTGTGTATATCAGAAATACAGGGTTAGCATAATTTGCAAGATGTAAATGTAAGCATATGTGAAAACACTACTTACAATGCAGGGTCCAAATTCTTATCTTTTAGGTGGACACCTTCCATTCACATGTGCTGAGGTGCAACGCAATTCTACCAGTAAGTGTCATAAGTACATGTATGTAGCATTTTGACATGTGTGTGTGATCTATATGAAATGTAACATTGTGATGTGTTCTGGGAGGTAACAATCGCCTACTGTCAATTTGCTGACAGTATCCTAAACACAACAGAACCTGCCCACATAATCATTTGGAATGAACAAGGAGGAATTTCATTCTGAATGTAGGGTGCATGTAAGCAGGCCTACAAGATCTAAGCATCTTTACATTTCTGTTAATGTTTGTACATAAAAGGTCATGCCGTTTTCGGCACAGTAACCATCATCTGGTGCATAATCTGCATGTGTTCAACACAAACACATTAGGTTGCACAACAAATGGCACAAACCAAAAGAATTATGTTTCAACATATGCATAAGCACAGTGAAATGTGTGTTGCTAAGCATATCTGGGCAGGGTTCAGTTGCACATGCCCAGAAGTATGTATGGCACAGGTGCAGATGATGTGGGATAATAATACACAGATTAGCAAGTTTGAACAGGTATGTATCATTGAATCAGAGTTGCACACTGTTGTGATTGTGCCACATATGTTCCATCAACATGCATCATACTTTGCTCAGACATGCTGCATACTTTTGAGGTCTCCTGAACACCATTCAAGCGTGGCCAAACATGCCTTCTGTGTTACACCTAATTTGTTTGTTGACAACATACCTGTAGCTGTAGAAATATGTCAAACCAAAAGGCAAATTGTGAAAACATGTATGACAGTGTCAGCAAGGTAGCCATTACATTCCAAGCAACTTTCAATATGATAGATGCAGCATATTTTTTTGTGATGGATGCAACATATGTTTTTGTGATGGGCCAAATAATTTATAACTGATGGGTTTGATCTATGACAGACAACAAAAGAAATGGCTACATGTATGTCTGTTCGTGTGTTTATACATTATCATAAGGACATCTAGATCTTCAATTTCCTGGCCTACAATGAGTTATGACTGTTGTAATACAGCCTCAGGGGTACTTGAGCTTGCCTCAGAGTAGTGGTGTTAGGGTGCAACAACGTTCTTGGTCAGATGAGTACTCCAGCATGCACACCCACATCTATCTGACACTGAATAAGTGAAGCCAGCAATGCCTGCTGCCTTGTGTGACTTCAGATAGCGTATGCAACACAGAGACACACTACCTGACTCTATCACCTTAACCACTTTCACTTATGTTGATGAGCAAGGATTAACCCACCTGCATGATGCATTCCCAGTACCCAAATTTTCTATTTCTGGACCATGTGCTCAATTTAAAATCTGGACACCATCATGAGTGTGAATAATTTTTTTTTATGATACAGTTGTAATCTCATTGTGACTATATTTTTATATTGTGCACCTACATAGATGGCACCTGACTCAAGTAGGGGATGTCTATATTGTGACACTATATTGTCCATATCTACCCATCTCTTTTTCTAGAGTTGGTCTGGTCAGGCACATATGATTGTGTTGCAATGTCAGCCTATTTTCACACACATCATGTACATGTACAGCTTGAGCTAGAACTGTTTTTACATTACCACCCTAGATAAAATGACAGCTGAAGAGGCCTGGACATTCCAGATGTGCTAGGACAGTTACTGCCACATGAGAAATGTTAGTAAGGCCTACCAGAAGATGGGCAAGCTATAAGAGCATGCAAAGTCTGTGGGGTTCTGGAATGCCCACTGGACAACACCATCTTGTGCCTCTACATGTGCTATATCCCCAACCATGGGTAAACCAAGCCAGCATCAGGCACCCTAACCCCATGTACCCATGGCTTCACCTGCAGCCACCCAGGCCACATCCACATGGGCCAGGAAGGCTAGAAGAAGACTGGAGTCTGTTCTTACATACCGTGGCCTCATTTACAAGCCCTATGCACCACCACTGCATCATTTTTTGAATGCAGCGGTGGCACTAGCAGTGCACTACACTGCTCCATATCTACAATCTGAAGTCGTAGGCCCAATGCATCAGTTTGTAAAGCTGTGCATCACATTTTACCTGCGCCAGGTATAATGTATACGGGTTATGCGTTCCCTCAGAAAAAGCCATGTAGAACTGAAGCAGTGAAATTTACAACTTTTCACTGCGACATTCTATGACTTCACTGCATCAAAACGTTACCACTTGCTCAGAGCAGGCGTAAAATTGAGGGCTTTTTTTCTACGGGACTATCCTCACGTTGCTGGAGTCAGTTTAACAATGCAACTCCAGCAATGCATCAGTTTTGCGCCAACAGATACCTCTGAAATTCTGATACAATGTGTGAAAATTTGCTCCATGGAGCTCTGTATTGTAAATACAGTGCATCCATGGCATTGCTAGGGGCTGTGCGGGAGGTGCAAGAAATCGGACGCATCGATGATGATGTGTCAGTTTTTTGTAAATGAGGCCCTGTATATTATGCAAGCTGTGGAAAATTTCAAAAAGGATGGATAGGAATCAGAAGGAGCAGGCCAGACTGTGTGGATGTGTAGAGACAATGGGGGAGGCTCTGGTGTAGATATCTCAACTCTTGAAGGAGCTGCCTTGGACAATATTGTTGTATTGTTACCTTTCTTGTTTAGATTTGTAGTGGTTAGGGATAGAATAAGTTAGTAATTAGGATAGGTTTACTGTAGTTAGGTTTTAGCTTTTAGATATCCGTATAGGTACTTATTTTTTATCTATTTTTGTGGTTTTAAGGTTTTTCAGTGGCTGGGGTTGATGTGTAGTATTTGTTAACAAAACATCAAAAAAAATATATGTGTGGTTAGTATATGGTGAGGTGAAGTTGCTATTTGTATTGTGCCAATCTGTGTGTGCTGAAGGGGGGGTGGAGGGTTGATGTTTAACATTTTATTTATGTTTAGTGTTTAAGATTGATTAGGATAAATTAATTTAATCTTAACTAATTCTCAGGCAATAGATTGCTCAGAATGCCAAAAAACATACCAACATGTCTATAGAGTTATTTAAGTGTTCAAATACCTTTGTTAGGCTACAGAAACATTGATTGAATGAACCCTGTGATGTGCTCAGTGAAGGGGCCAGGTGCCAGGACTACAAGCCCCAGCTTGCATCATTCCATATCGGCAGGGCTCTGCTCAGCATGCCATTGGGTGCATTTAAGGAATCCTTGTTCCCCACAGCGGGAGATGCATGCAGGACGCATCTGGCTTTGCCAGGGCAAAGCCTGGGCCAAAAGCAGGCGCATACGTGCCATTCAGAGCCTGGAAGAGGCTGGGCTTGGCCATCTCTCTTGGGTTTGTGCTTCTGGAAGGTACGTTGCCCTCCTCGACCCTTGAGTTTTTCTCTTCTGTACTTGTTACCTAGTGATGAACCCTCTCAAGTTTCTGCAGGTGCTTGCCTCTTTCTTTTCTTATTAGCCTTAACCTAAATGCTATTCCAATTATTGGGCACACTAATAAGGGGCCTCCTTGTATTGGTGATCTCCTGTTAATCCTCTCTTTGCAGCAGACACCACATTCCTGCTCCCATCTCTGCACTAATTGCTGTTTGCTAACTGCTCTTTGCCTAAGCAATATGGGAAAACGAAAGGCGGACGATAAACTACGAGAACTAGGGAACACGAAAAAATAACCAAGGCATTCAGCTGAGAATTGTACCTTTGATGAAATCGATGTCTTGATTGAGGTTACAGACCTCCTATTCACCAAGAAAAATGGGACAATGGCCGGAAAGTGTAGCAAGAGTAACATCAAATCTAACCTTAGCAACAAGTCTATTTCAACAGTATAAACAGCCTGTATGATGGCTGAGCACACACACATACAACTAGGGCTAGTGATATGAGACCCCAGTTAGCAGGCTCCACCAGGGCTACATCCTGTGCAATCAGAGCAAAAGAGGTTGTTCCTTTGGCTACATCATCTAGTGGGGATTCAGGGTCGAGAATTCCTCTAGGGGCTGTACAAGGCTCTCACCCCATCATCCCAGGTATGACCCTCTTCCAAGGGGATCACAATCAAATGATCTAGCTAATTTGCACACATTTTGTTTTCACGTCCCTAATTTGAACCCTCAGACAGCTAGGGATCACTTTAGGCAGAGTGTCATATACACGGTCAATGTCCCAAAACTTTTAGGCGTGTCTATTGCAACTAGGGAATCCCTAACCAATAAGACCATTCATATTCATTGGCTTCGCAAAACCTGTGGCTGCAGATCAATCATTAGGTGAGGACATTTTAGCCGCACGGCATTATTCTCTGGGACAAACTGTACATGATTATATAGGAATGCAGTTTGTGATTTATGAATTTGGTGCTCTGGAACGTAGGTTAAGCAACAATTCAAATTTAAGACTAAGGGCTAACCCTACACAATCTCTGACAGAAGCCCAAAACTCAAAGAAAAGTGAGCCTAGTTTTCTCTCTTGTGAGTCTCTGGGCAATGTTATCATTCTTCTAACCTCTCAGAAACAGATTGACTAACCAGCAACCACAACATTGGCAAGGAACCTCAGCCAGTGGAACCATCAGGTGCACCTCATAAAATACACTTAGCATGATCGGATAGGGAATTTATGGGCACAGATGGAAAGGTCAATGGGCCCTCAGTTACCCCAGCAACAGTAGAACAAGGGGTAGTACCCCTTGATCTCATCACTGAATCTCCCCCTGAGTCTAGTTTTCTTGCAGACCACCCCAGGCAGCACTTATCCTGGAACATAGGCGGGATTAAAACCAAATTGAACGATCCAGAATAGGGCACATTAATTGATCAACATCAAATCGTGTGTCAGAGTCACCAGATCCTCGGGGTCCGTGCACGTTCCCAACACTTCCACCACAAGACAGCTCCAATACTCTGATTAGATTTATCACAGAGTCTAAGAGAGTCCAAGTGGGGAAAAGGGGATTAGGACGGGAACAGCTGGGAAGGAGACCTGTAGGAAGCAAAAGGTTAAAACACAACATCAAAATTACATCTCATGAAATCAGTACCATGCTACAACTCTAAGCTTCGTCTTTTCCGAAAAAACATGAACAACTCTAGAATAATCCTAAAACTGACTAGGCTTTAGATGACCGAATACCTGAGGAGGAAACAGGAAAAGTTAAATAGGACTTTAGGATTCAAGTACTTTCTTTAGCATGAGAATCAGGAAACACTCTGAGCAATTTCTAAACAACCCTATGAATCTCCTTTTAGGAATACATATCAGGAACACACAGCATTACATCTAGAACTCTGGTATTGTTGTGTTCATCTCAGAAAAACATTGGGAAGTAAATTGCGCACATTGCAGATTTTTATATGAGTATTAAACACCATAAAGGTTTGTGCACCATGAAATCACACAACGTAGATTCAAGGAATAAATCACGCGACGTGTCAACTTGAAATGCTACCATGAAAATGTCTTAGAATGGGAGCGCACAGTAACTTATATTATTTATACACGAGGAAAGAATTGCGCGTCTTGCCGATTCAAATGCCACCATACAAAAGCCAAGAAAGGGTAGCGCACAATGAATAACATGAAAAAACACTCAAGTAAAGAATCGCGCGTGTTGCCGATTTGAATGCCACCATGTAAATGCCAGAAAATGGTAGCGCACAATGAACAGCATGAATTACACACGAGAAGTGAATCGCGCGTTTCGCCGATTCGAATGCCACCATGTAAATGTCAAGAAAAGGTAGCGCGCAATGAACAACAAAGTTAAATGCTCATGAAACGAGTTGCACGTCTTGCCAACTCGTAAAACATCATGTAAATGTCAAGAAATATCAGCGCGCAATGAACAATAATGTAATAACGAAGTCAAATCTTTATGGAATAAATTGCGCGTCCTCCCTATTTGCAAACCACCATACAAATGTCAAAAAATGGCAGCGCACAAGTAATCTGTTATTCATTTAAGAATTAAAATCAAGAATATGAAGATTCTCAATTACGGTGTTGGGAAATGTCCAAACACCGTCTTACCGCCTGGAAACAGTGATCACCAATGAGAGATGAGTGCAGAAGACTGGAAAATCCAAATAGGCTGCCGGGACAGGAGCTCAGGAAGATGCTGCTGCTCTGCACCGGTACCTCTGAATAGTGAGCACTGGAAGTTGGGCTGACTCTCTTTTATAGAGTCTTGGCCCAGCCTAGAACCACGCCCAGGCATGTTGCATGGAAAGTCTCCAGAAGGCCCTGGAAAGGGACCACACCCTAACACACTCTGAATGTCTGCAGCAATACATTGTAAATGTACAGTATTTATAAGCACCTTAAAAATGAATCTTTTGGATGGAATTCTGCAATGCAAAAGGTTAAACAATAACATATCATCACAATGCATAAATTACTTTATCTTGCGAGTGTTGGGTTTTTGCATTCTAGATGCCCGTAGAGCGCACACTGTCCTGGTGTTGACAGTACTCCCCTCTCCCAGGTGCGCTCTAGGGCCTGGTTTATCTGGATTGAGACGATGAAAGCGTCTCACAAGTACTGGAGCATGAACATCAGATGCGGAAACCCATGAATTACTTTCAGGGCCATAACCTTTCCATGAGATTAAGTACCATAGGTTACGCCCTTTCAGTTTAGAGTCCAACACTTTCTTGACTTCATATTCTTCTTCCCCCTGTACTAGAACAGGAGCTGGATGAGGGCGGACCTTTTGGACTGCCTTTTTTAAGAGGGAAGTATGGAACACTGGATGAATCCGTAATGATTTTGGCAATTGTAGTTTATAGGTCACAGGATTGATTTGCTGAAGAACAGTGTAAGGACCTATAAATTTGGGGTTGAACATGTGCTTCGTCTTGAAGTCTATATGTTTTGTGGAAAGCCACACTTTGTCACCAGGTTGATACTGCGGTCCCTCACAATGTTTCTTGTCATAAAGCTTTTTGTATTTTTGTTTGGCTTTTTCTAAATGTTGTTGAATCGATTTCTGAGTTTGATGCAAATGTTGAATGATTTCTGACACAGCTGGAGTGAGAGAGCTTTCTTGAGGAAGTGTGATGGGCAAGGTGTCAGGATGATAGCCAAACAAACCAAAGAAGGGTGTAACGCCAGTAGAAGTGTGGAAGGAGTTGTTGTAGGCTAACTCAGCTAACCAGAGCATTGATGTCCATGAATTAAGTGCTTTTTCAGCGTAAGCACGTAGGTATTGCTTCAAAGTCTGATTTAGTCTCTCCATTTGACCATCTGTTTGAGGATGGTGGCTAGTTGATAGGGTAGATGTCACTTGGAGTGTTTTACACCATGTCTTCCAGAAGTTGGAGGCAAATTGGGATCCCCGATCGGAGAGGATCACTTTTGGCAGTCCATGATAACGAACCACTCTATTCAGTAAGATAGTTGCCAGTTCACTAGAGGTGGGTAATTTCTTACAGGCAATGAAATGTCCATATTTTGCGAGACTATCTACTACCACCAGAATTACTGAATGCTGTTGAACCACTGGCAGACCTGTAATAAAGTCTAAAGAGATGTGTTCCCACGGACGACTTGGGGTTGGGAGTGGGTGTAACAACCCTTTCGGTTTTGAATGACTTGTTTTAGTGCCAGCACAGACTTCGCAGTTGTTTACCATTGTTTTTACATCCTTTATTAAGGTAGGCCACCAAAAATAGTGCTGGATTAATTCAAGAGTTTTAGGAGTACCAGGGTGACCTGCTGTAGGTATAACATGCAACCAATGAAACACTATCTTGAGAAGTTTGGTAGTAGGCACGAACAAACGAGCATCGTAAAAGGGTAATCCTTGCTTGATTGATCTTTTCGGATCTGCTTGGGCCCACGCCTGCCATTTTTCAACAGTGAATGAATTGCGGATGTCTTCAAAGAAATCTTCTGTTTTTATGATACATAGGACCTTGTCAGGAGCAATGATAGCTCTGGAGGTTTGAACTGCAGGCAATGTGGTAGACTCTTGGCGGGACAAGGCGTCAGCTTTGCGATTATCTTTACCAGGCCAGAAGGTTACCACAAAATCAAACTCGGCAAAAAAAAACATCCAGCGTAATTGCCGAGGAGTCAAAAGTCTGGCAGAACTCATGAATTGAAGATTGCAATGATCAGTATATACTGTGACAGTATATTTAGCTCCCAACAAATGATGTCTCCATTCTTTAAAGGCGTCACGAATCGCCAGAAGCTCTTTTTCAGCAATGACATACTGTAGTTCTGTTCGGCTTCGTTCAACTTCCGAGACATGTAAGCTACAGGATGAAGCTGACCAGTGTCTTTGTTTCGTTGTGACAAGACTGCTCCTATCGCCACATCTGAAGCATCAGCTTCCACTATGAAAGGTCGATCCGCATCTGGATGAGTCAAGACTTGGGCAGTGGAGAAAGTTTCTTTCAAAGTTGAAAAGGCTTGGTCTGCTTCTGGGGACCATACAAATTTTTTTTTCTTTCTTAATAACTTAGTAATTGGAGCCACTGTCTGGGAGAAATGATTGATGAACCTCCGGTAAAAATTTGCAAAGCCCAGGAAACATTGTACATCACAAACAGTCTTTGGGATGGGCCATTCAGATACGGCTTTTACTTTCTTTTCTGCCATCACCATACCTTGAGGGGTAAGGATAACCCCTAAAAACTCAACTGTGGTAACATGAAACTCACACTTGGTTAGCTTGCAATATAAATGGTGTTTACGAAGGGCTGCCAAAATTTTCTTGACATGTTGAACATGTTCATTCTCATTGTCTGAGTAGATCAAAATGTCATCAATGTAAACTATGGCAAAGATATCGAGGTACTCTCTAAGAACGTCATTTAAGAAAAATTTAAATGCTGCTGGAGCATTGCACAGACCAAAAGGCATGACGGTGTATTCAAAAAGGCCATATCTTGTTTTGAATGCCGTTTTCCATTCGTCACCCTCTCTCATTCTGACCAAATGGTAAGCACCTCGAAGATCAAGCTTCGTGTAGATTTTTGCTTTCTTTACTTGTTCCAGTAAGACCGGAATTAGAGGCAAAGGATATTTGTTCTTGATGGTGATTTTATTCAAGCCCCTATAGTCGATACAAGTTCGAAGCTCTCTGTTCGCTTTTCGAACAAAAAACAAAGGAGAAGCTGTGGGAGACTTAGAGGGGCAGATGAAACCATTCTCTAAGAATTTATCCAAGTATTTTCGTAAATGTTGATTTTCATGTTCTGACAGGGCATAAACACGACAGTTGGGAAGTATTCCCCCTGGGACTAGATCAATTTGACAGTCATAAGATCTATGAGGAGGTAAGTTCTCTACTTCCTTCTCATCAAATACATCTTCATAAGACGAATACTGTTTGGGCAACTGAACTTCTTTCTCTGAGGCGGTAGCTATGTAAGAATGGTGAACTTCCGATTCTTGAGTCCTTTGGAGACAATGTTCTTTACATAGCACGGATGAGAACACGATCTTTCGTTCAGCCCAATTAATCTCTGGATTGTGATGAGTTAACCATGGCAAGCCAAGGATGATCCCATACTGGGGAGCATGGATCACGTCAAGGATGAGTTCCTCTTTATGTTTCTTTCTTTGATTTTTACCTTCACAAATTATTGTCAAGGGGACAGTCTGAAGAGTTATTGGACCTCCAGTCAAGAGTTTTCCATCAACTGCCTGGATGGTTTCTGGAGTCTTCTTTTCAATACATGAGATCCCCCATGCACGAAACAATTGGGCGTCAACAAAGTTTCCGGTAGCCCCAGAGTCGACTAGAGCCTTCTTGAAATAGGTCTTTTTCTTGACCTGAACTCTTATTCCCAATTTTAGATGTTTGGATTGTGAAGGATCCACAGTGACACCCAAGAGCAACCCTTCTCTGCAACTTGGGTGCTTTAGATTTTCCGACTCGACTGATGCATTGGTTGCAACTTTCTGAACTGGGCCTAGCTTGCTCTTTGTTTTGATTGGACAATCTTTGGTGAAATGACCTTTCCGCCCACAATAGAGACATTGCCCATTTTTTCTGCGTAGGTCCTTTTCGTCTTTGGTCAAAGGTCTCCTGATGGTTCCAATTTCCATCGGTTCCGGCGTTCTTTCTCTCAGAGTTCTTGAGTCTTTGTTATCATGAGAATGCCAAGAATTTTTTTCAGTCTTTTTACGCGTTCCTTTTCGTTCATTTAAACGAGGATCAAGCCTCAAGACAAGGTTTATTAAATCTTGACAGTTTGCAGGTTGTGGGTCGATTTGCGCTAAGATGTCTTTTAGCTCCTCTTTGAGTCCCCTGTAAAACAAGGCCGCTTGTTTTTCTTCAGGCCAGGATGTCTCAGCGACCAGCCGATTAAAGTTGGCTAAATATGACACTAAGTCCTGATTCCCTTGGCGTAAGTCTAATAATTCACGATCTGCTGACTGTATTACAGTTCTACGATCGAAAACTCTCTCAAATTCACGAACAAAATTTTTCCAGTTGTACAACAGGGGACTATTTTTACGCACAAGAGGAATAGCCCAGGTAGCTGCATCTCAAGACAGATAGGACAACAAGAAAGCTACTTTAGACTGGGCATCGGGGAAAGTATGTGGTCTGCAGGTGAAGTGAAGTTCCACTTGAACCAGAAAAGTTTACGCTTTCAAGGATCACCTGAGAAGCGTTCTGGGGGAGCTAAAGGAATGGCTGAAGGAACATTGAGGGAAATGTTAGTCGGACTACCTCCAGACGTCTGAGAAGAAGTACCTGGCCAAGACACACCTGCGGGACTTCGTTCTTTCTTCTCAACCTTATTCTGTAACTGACTCACCCTCTCAGCTAGACTATTTGTCAAATCCTTTGATGATACCACTTCTGACTGGAGCTGGGTGATAGCCTTGACTAGCTCGTCCAGTGTGGCCATGCTGAGAACATACACAAACCAGGAGGATAATAATTTGTGGGCTCACTATTCTGTCAGAGTCACCAGATCCTCGGGGTCCGTGCACGTTCTCAACACTTCCACCACAAGACAGCTCCAATACTCTGATTAGATTTATCACAGAGTCTAAGAGAGTCCAAGTGGGGAAAAGGGGATTAGGACGGGAACAGCTGGGAAGGAGACCTGTAGGAAGCAAAAGGTTAAAACACAACATCAATATTACATCTCATGAAATCAGTACCATGCTACAACTCTAAGCTTCGTGCACTGTCCTGGTGTTGACATCGTGTTACTTCATGAGACATGGGCTAGCGAACCAGTGTTCATCCTGGGTACCTCTCCAGTTTAAATAATGTCACTCCATCAAAGGCAGAAAAAGCCTCAGGAATCTTGTTAATTTGGCTAAAATGTAATTATCCAATAGGGTAAAATTAATAACAAGTTACTGCAAAGATCTGTTCGGTATTGTTGTCTCTATCAATGGTTATACCACATTCAGACATTCTAGAATTATCAATCTTTATCTACAATCTACCCCGATTACCTTATGGTGTGGAACCATCTAAGTATTGATCGCCATACTTAATCTACTCTATTTGTCATGCCCCAAGGAAATCGCATGTTTAATAGCCCGAGTTATTTGATCTTGCTATATTACCTTGTTGTCATTTTCTATTGCACAATACGGTACATCGAAGCATAACTTTCTTGTGGATATGACATGGCACCTTTACGAGAAACCCACTGTTTGGAAATCATATCTTCCTTTGTGATTGTTTTGTATCTCATCAGAATATATATATTTTGTGTACACTAAATCATTATCATTGTTTATTTTTCACACATGATTTATTGTAATTGTATGCATTTATTGATATAATATTGTTTTGTGAGGGACATTTGTGCTTTTTGTAGAAGCAAAATAATGGCAGCAAGGAAAACCTGTATGGCAACGTTGAGTGCCAATAGACAATCATGGGAGGAACAGCAGTGGGGTGCTTTGACAGACGCTTTCCAAATTAAACAAGCATTTGCAATGCAATAGGTCTCGCATTTGGGAGAGTCACAAGTATTACCATTGTAAATGACAATATCTTTTATTTATGTGTTTTGGTATAAAGTGTAGTGGATGTATGTGTTGTGGAGTGAAAATTTGTGATTTGTATTTTAATTGTTACTTGTGGAATTGTGCAGTGCGAAATTGTGTGGTACCGAGTGTATTTTTGTTGTGGAATTTTGTGGCATGGAGAATATATACGCTTGAGAGCTGCATAGAATAGATGGAAAGGACGATAGAGAGGCATAGGTAGTTTATTTAGGAAGTGGTGCAAGCTTCCCTCACACAGAAGGTACAATGCAAGCTTCCCTCACATAGGAGGTAAAATGCAAGGTTCCCTCACAGGGAAGGCACAATGCAAACTTCCCTCACAGAGTAGGTACAATCCAAGCTTCCCTCACACACAGCAGATACAGTACAGCTGCATTGCTAGCTTCCCTCACAAACAGCACAGATACAGCACAGCAGCAGTGCAAGCATCTCTCACACACAGCAGATACAGCACAGGCAGAAGCAGTGCAAGCTTCCCCTACACCCAGCAGCAGTGCAAGCTTCCCTTTCAGAGAATGTACAATGCAAGCTTCACTTACACAAGGAACCGATACAGGACAGGCAGCAGTGCAAGGTTCTCACACACAGCACATATCACACAGCAGCAGTGCAAGCTTCCCTCACAGGGAAGGTACAATGCAAGCTGCCCTCACACTGAAGGTACAATGAAAGCTTCCCTCACAGAGAATGTACAATGCAAGGTTCCCTCACAGAGAAGGTACAATGCAAGCTTCCCTCACAGAGAAGGTACAATGCAAGGCTCCCTCACAGAGAAGGCACAATGCAATCTTCTCTCACACGAAAGGTACAATCCAAGCTTCCATCACTGAGAAGGAACAATGAAGTTTTCCTGGCACAGAAGGTACAATGGAAGCTTCCCTCACAGAGAATATAAAATGCAAGCTTCCCTCACATGTATAAGCTATTAAAAAAAAAAAAATTGTGAAGGACTCAACACTGTGTGTGTACTGCGGGGCTGGGTCTGAGAGTGAGCAGATGCTTTACCCACACTGCCATGAGGCCACAGCGTTATGACACTGTGGCTCTCTCAGTCAATCCCTCTCCTGCAGAGTATCCACTAAAGCTTTATTATTCTTATTGGTAATATGCTTGTGCAGCATATTAAGGACAAGGTGCTTGCAACTTTGTTGCTCTGTATTTATATTGCAAATGTTTCATTCTGTTGAGATGGTTAGATATGTGTCCAAAATGTTGCATATGTGTGATTGTGTATGCAATTTGTTTCTATTATAAATCCTTTTTTGACTTTGGAAAGCGAGTGTGTAGGCACATTGGTTGGGTCAATTGTTTCTCATTGGTGAACGCTATTGTAATAGTATTTGCTGTAGCTTGGAAGTGAAATGTAAACTTTTCAAAAATGTATAGTTTAACAAAGCAATTGAAAACGCAGCATATAGGTGAATTTGGATAAAATAAGCCTCATTCTAGTAACTTTTTTTTGGAACACACATTTTAAATATATTACTGTGTGTTAAGAAAGCATGTAAATCAAAAGCGTCAATGTGTATATATAAATATATATATATATATATATATATATATATATAATAAAGCGTTTGTAATGGTAGCTAATGATAGTTATTGTAAAAATAAATACACATACTCTCTTGTTTATAAATGTGTAAAGGATTTGGTAGAAATGAAAATAATTGAGATATTATAAAATTGTTAGGCAGAACAAGTAAATTACTGATTAGCTAAATAGAAACAAATGGAGAATACTTGCAGTGAACTTACCAAAATTTTTTATTGTGTAAATAAGGACTTCTGCTGAAATGTCGGCAGCGCATCGGTTTGGAAGAACTATTTGTGTCTGGCTTTTGTGATGTTTAAGTAAGGTAAAAGAGATAAAAATCAACTAAGGAATTCAAAGGGAACCAATGAACCATTTTTTATAGAAGATTTAAACATATGTGCATTTAACTTCAAAGAAGAGTAAAGTAGGGTAACAGCAAGGTGTTAAAAGGAGTTTGTGTTATTTGTGTGAAACATGGAGGCTGTGGTGCATTTAAACAATGAAAAGATGGTGAAGTAGATAGCAGTGGGTTGAGGACGAGTCCGCAACCTTAAGCAGAGCTATGTATAGGAGCCTCTGTGCGATCTGAAAAAGGGTGGCAGGCTTGGAACACGAGCAGCACACTAACCAACCAAGTTATGAAGCACACTTCGGAAAACAAGCAGGAAATTAATTAAAAAGATAATTAGCTATGGTAGGGAAAGAAAACAGTCAGGCGGCTGATACACTGGTAGTGGAGTTCAAGTAAACGCGACACAGCCATTTTGAAAACAGACAGAGGTCAATTTATCTGTGCATTTGTGTGATTGGAAAGGGAAAGGCAGCCAGATGCAAGGCAGGGGTGTTTCAAAGTCCAGTCTAAATGTCGGAGCGAGAATGCATTTGAGAGTAAAAGAAAAGTGACCAATTATGGAGCCGAACTCAAAAAATAATCTGGAAAAAAATAAAGCAGGAAACCAACTGAAACCATAAACACTAAAGTTTTTTTAATTTTGATAACGAACATTAGGGCATTTGAAAGGCAGCGTGTCTTTCTATTCTTATCTATACTTTTCATTTGCAAGTGTTACAAACGTTGCAAGCACATTGTTTAAACAGTATGCCTACATAACAATGTTTTCATTTAAAAATATCAATTTGGAGGCAAACAAACGCTACCTTTTTAAATGCCCTGAACCACATTACAAACAAATAAAAAAGAAACACATAGCTATTTTGAAAAAATGTCACAGCACCATTTCTCAGTGACGTTCTGAGTTTTAAAAGGAGCCAGCAGACAGATGCAATGCAGAGCTGTTTCCCAATGCGGTCCAGATATTAGTGCGAGAATACTCTTGCTTAAAAAAAAAAAGCGCCACGTTGATGGAGTCGAAATTTCGGAGCACAAAGGTGCTATGGAAAAAGAAACGGAAAGTAAAGTGAGGCACAAATGGCAGACACACAGAAAGAGAGACAAAGGCAGAGTGCTACGGACAAAGAAACTGACAGAATGAAAACAGAGAGAGCGTGACACTGAGAGACAGATGCACAAAAGAGATACACAATGCTTACTAAACAGACACAAATGACCACAAATAGAGGCACACAGAGTGACACAACAAACAGATGCAGAGAAAGAGACGTTGAGAACTTGCAGAGAAAGTGTGGCACTCGATGACTGATGCACGTAAGCAGAGGCAAACATGGCAGACGCACAGAAAGACAGATTCAGAGAAGAGTTCATTGGCACACTTTCTAAATAAATTAAATACTGGAAAGTGAAGCTGTGAATCGCCCGAGGTTTTCCTGTCCTGCTCGTTTGGAGCCCTGCTGCTAGAGCACGCTGAAAGGTAGACACCGTTGTAATCAGAGTTTTTGAAAACAAAACTTGTACAGAGCAATTTACAAAAACACAAAGGTCGTGTTTTACTGTGACCTTTTTAAATTATGCATGAGGAAGGGAATCATGTTTACACAACATGCAAGCTGGCCCTGGAAAAGCACCCCTCTGTTTTATTATGTTTGCAAGGGGAGCTGGTAAGGAGGAGGGACTAAACAAGCATCCACAGTCTTGAAGTCAAACAGGCAAATGGTAAAAAAAAGTCCCTTACAGAAGAGATAAACAGAACATAGCTTAATTACACAGTACTTTGTGCTGCTCCTAAAATAAAAAAAGGCAGGACAAAGGAAAGAACTTACCACTAGCAAGCAAAGAATTTTGAAGGACACTGCAACAAACGAATCAAAACACTGAATCTCACTCTATTGTATACTTTAGTATACAGCAGGCCGAACGCTAACGCTCGACCTAAAAACACAAGGGCATTTAGGAAAAATCTTGCCAATGGGAGTCGATCAACTGACTTTCAAACAGACTCTGCCATGCATCCAAAGATGTGGGTTGCCCACTTCTCTAATCTGTAGGAGAAAAGGGATGTCAGAGCGTTGTCTCCTGTAGCTTTGGATAGCAGCCCCTTGGCACATATTTGAACAACTAGAAGTGCAGTAGGGGTTCAGGAATTTTGAGTTAAGCAAAACAGAGGCAGCAATCTGCCAGCTGAAGAAGAAGAAAGCAGCAGGTCCCGTTGGCAACTTATCCCAGCTTTCATTCCGTGTCCCCTACTTAAACACCCTTAGAAATGCCATAGTGAGGGATGAGGAGATTTCCTCTTCATGGAGAGGAGCAATCATTTTCCCCATTCAAAAAAAGGACAGAAAATACTTTCCTGGTAATTACAGGCCAATTAGCCTTATTGACAACAGACAAAAAAAAATGTTTTTGCAGGTAGGTCCTCTCTACACTCTTGATGTGGATTGCTAGCAACAATATCCTTACAGAGTTCCAGGTGGGGTTCACAAGTGAGGTCAGGACGTTAGATCAGGTGTTGTATTTTCAAACCATATGCTGGAAATATGTTCTTTTGAGGAAGGACATATGTTCTTTTGAGGAAGGACCACCTATAGGCGAACTTCATGGCCCGAGGGCCAACCTGTGGAAGGTGCTGCAGAACTATGGCATTCCAGACGATCTACTTAGAATTTTTGTAATTCTTCACACAGAAACGTTTGCACAAGTAAAATGGGGGTCTGATGGAAACCTCACCCCAAGAATCTCGATCAAGCGTGGTAGTAAGGCAGGGTTCTGTTATGGCCTTCACACTCTTCAGCTTGTATATCAATGGAGCCATGGAATGGGTCGGCAACTGCAATCATGATGCCCCGAAATCTGAAGACTCTATTACTCCGATATAGATGTTCGCTGATGATACTCTTCTGCTCTCTAGGACTCCAGTGGTCTTCCAGGCCCTTTTGCATCAGTTTGGTTCTTTCTGTGTATCTAGAGGCTTACAGATCAACCCTGCAAAATCAAAATTTATGATAAATAACCCCCCACCACTCATTTAGGGGCTTGGTGAAGGTGGAAGGCGTTCCCTTCGAACAAGTCAAAAGCTTTGACTATCCAAGCGTTAGACTTGCTGACAATCTGACATGGATTCCGCAGATAGAGAAGAGCCGGGCACCACTGCAAAAAAGGGAGGCTGCTGTCATAAGGAAATTTAAAGCCACTTCAAGTAGAGCAGTACTAGAAGTATATAGGGCAACAGCTCTTGCTGGGGCAACCTATGGAGTAGAGGTAAGGGGTAGCACAAACACCACTCTTTGGTTATAGCTGAAGACACATTTTATAGGTCCTTGTTTAACCTACTACCAAGCAATCATTTATTGCCTGTTTGCTTTGATTTAGCAGTCGACAGGGTGTATTCAGTAGTGCATTTGAAAGCACTTAAATACTGGGTTGTCTGTGGACAACACTGGGGCTGGTCCCTATTGTGAAGCCTTGACTGAACTAATTACCTTAGACAAAGCAGTAGCTACTCCTTGGCATAGTCTAATTAAAATCTCTGCACTTTGATCAACATGGAGGAACTATGGCAGTGACAGTGACAATGGGCAAATCCACTTTTACCAGGGCGGGTAGCACATTGTATAAGATGTGGAATGATCAAAGGAGCTCAGGCTCAATTGCAAAGTTCCTCCAACACAACAGAGTGGATAGGATTACAAGCAGTTACAAAAAAACCTTATAAATAAGATTCAGAATTGGGATCTTACCCCTCAACAAATTCACCACTAGATGGTTTAAGGATGCCCCTTTGTTTGCTTGCTGGCCCTTTTGTACTATACTACCACAGACAGAAGAGCACTTTGGCCCTAATTAAGACTTTGGTGGACGGAAAAGCCTGTATGCTGAAGTCCCATGGTCAGGATACCGCCAGTGCGGTCCCCTTCCATTTCTGCCCACTGGCTTGGCGGGAAACAGCCCACAACGTTGATGCTGGGTCATAATTGTTGCGGTGAGTAGGGTGCACCAGCACCCGTTGCGCTTACTGCTGTCTGCTAAGCAGACAGTGAAAAACATGATGGGGCTGGCCATGGGGGCCCCTGCACTGCCCATACCAAGTGCATGGGCAGTGCAGGGGCCTCCATGGGGCCCCCTGCACCCTGTCTCCACCAGCCTTTACATAGCACAACCGCAAAAATTGCAAATGGGACAATATTGGGATTTAGCTCCACTCTTTTGGCCCATATGTAAAAACACCCAACAGAATCAAATGTGCTCTTGCTTGCCTGTGGGATGAGATGTTACAGTCCGCGGAGAGCAGAACGAATATTGAGGCTTTATTGGTGAGGGTAGGGCCTGATGTCTGGATTCACCACACCTAACCCATCAGTTTGTTGAAAAAATACACTTTTCATCCAGTGGGCTTTCTGCCTCCTCCCATTGGCAAATTGGGGACAAACTCCTTCTCTGCCCTCTAGGGATGTCAAAATACTGTTTGTTCCTGTTTGTGAAGAAGTGTGGTCTAGTGTCAAAGTGCGATGCCCGTGCCCTTTATTTTGCCCCAAATGCAATATCCCTGATGTTCTGTGTTTTTTTACCCCTGAGGGGCAGATTTAAGGCAATCTCGCCAACTTGGACAAGCATCCTATTTTCACACAGGTGGGCAGAATGACACGAGGCAGAGGTATGGCTCGATGTCAGGGTAGGCTGCACCCTCCTTTTGTTTGTTTTGGTGCAATTCTGTATTCACTGGTGTCCAGTGGGCTTTCTGCGCCCCACAGGAGCAGATTGGGGACAACCTGATCTGCTCTTCAGGGGGTGCAGGAAGACTGGATCTCGCTTTTGGAGTGGGGGTGTGGGCAATGCCAGAGTGCAATGCTTGCACCCCTTTCTATGAGCCACTTGCACAATTCCTGGTGTCTAATGGGCTTTTTACTCCCCCGAGTAGCAGATTTAGGGTAACCTTCCCAAGTGGGATAAACTTCCTGTCTGCCTCCAGGGGGGCATTAAGACACTATTGCTCTTTCTGGTTTGGGGGAAAGTCTCAAATGTCATTGTAGGTCACTCCCTCCTTTTGTTTTGTTTTTTGTTTTTTTGGCTTCATATTAAATTCCCTGGTGTCTATTGGGGATTCTGCCCCCCACAGGGGCAATGTGGGGGCAGGAAGACTGGTTTGTCCATTTTGGGGTGGGGGCATGGCCAAGGCCAGAACTCAAAGCCCATGCCCCTTTCTATGTCCCAGGGCTGGAGGAGGAAGTCTATTGGGCCCTTAGATGGGGAGAGCATGGGTCTATTGCCACGGGGGTGCTCCACCCAAATGATACTGCATAAATGCAGCCTCTGGGGAGCAGAAGCTGTGAAAATTGGGGGTTATTGCCCCATCCACCTTCCAGGGGGCAGAAAGACTGGTGAGCCCCTTGTCAGCACGGGGCATGGCCATGCCCATGGTGGGCAGTTCCCACTCCTATGTTTTTTTCTTCATGTCTAGTGGGTTTTCAACATCCCGGGGACCAGAACTGGGGTAATCATCCCCATTTGCCTCCTGTCGGGACAGAAAGACAGTCCCCACCCCTGTGTTTATTGTATGTTTTTCCCATGGTCACTAGTGGGCTTTCTGACCTCCTCATCGGGGTCGGGTGATTGGGGGTAATCACACCATACATCACCTGAAAGGGGGGGCAGAAATACTGTCTTTGTCCTTTTGTGGTAGGGGTACAGACATGCCCATGGTGGGCAACCCTCACCCCTATGTGAAGGGGTGAAGGCAAAATGTTTGAGGGTAACCCTACAGAGAAGGCCAAGTCAAAAAACATACATTCACTAGTTAGTTAGAAGAAACCTGATTGCACCAATGAATAGAATTTTTTTAAACTGTTCTTGAACTGATGCTGTAGATGTTTCCTGTTGTATAAAGCAGAGATAGTGATTTAATCAGCCTTATCGGTATTTCTTATGTGGTCAGCTAAACGGAAACATTTGTAAAAGGCTTTTGGTGATTTATTCACTGTAGGTATATGCTAGCATTAATGTAGGCATGTTCCACTTCCAGGCACTATATACCTTACCTTATGGGCTATAAAGTAATTTTAGGAGTGACCTATTTAGCACTTAATAGCAGTTTTTAGGCACGTAGAGCTTATTCTCAACCATGGGAGCTTGCAGGCTGCAGAGCAGGAGGCCTCAGTGAAAGCCCGTGTCATGTTTTGAGGGCCACAATATGGATGGCACAATATAGTGCTTTAATCCATATGTAATATTTAATTTTATGTTTCATAAGTGCAGTTCTTAAGGTGTAGTAAAACTAAATACCCTAATTAAGTTTTAAACCAATTTCAACTTTGACTTAGGGGTCAGAGCATATACACAGGGCACTGGATAACAGTGTCCTAGTCTTGAAGTTCAGTATTACCACCAGGTAAAAAAGAAAAAGACAAACGGGCCAACACTAGCCAAATGGAAATGTTTCAGTCCCAATTATGTTTTTATGATTCATCCCCACTCTGTGTGCCTGGATGCAGTTCGATGATAAACAGTTAATTGCACCAAAGAAATTGCTAGAGTTATCTAAAGAGATCTAGGAATACTAATTGCAACACATTGTAGATGATTGTAGAATCCAGAAACCCATGCTTTTCATACACTACTGGAAAACAAACACAGAAAGAAATATTCTGTGGGTTACATCTGACAGCCTTTTGGTGGTCTTCCCACAACTGTTTGCCTGCCTCCCACTATTTTTCTGATCTCATTCTTGCTGGTTTCAGGGCTCTGCACACTTTATCACTTCTGACCTGAGCTAAAGTGCTTCTACTCTCTCCCCTAAACATGGTAACATTGGCTCCTACCCAACTGGCATGTTTAATTTACTTATAAGTCCCTCGTAAAGGGCACTATGGCGGTCATTCTGACCGCGGCGGGCGGCGGTTGCCGCCCGCCATGCAGTCACCGCCGAATGACCGCACCCAGCGGGAAAGACCCTGCAACGAGGATGCCGGCTCCGAATGGAGCTGGCGGAGTTGCAGGGGTGCGACGGGTGCAGTGGCACCCGTCACGATTTTCAGTGTCTGCAAAGCAGACACTGAAAATCTTTATGGGGCCCTGTTGGGGGGCCCCTGCACTGCCCATGCCAGTGGCATGGGCAGTGCAGGGGCCCCTAGGGGCCCCACAACACCCGTTCCCGCCATCCTGTGGCGGGAAGGGGGTCGGAATCCCCATGGCGGCGCTGCAAGCAGCGGCGCCATGGAGGATTCCCTGGGCCAGGGGTAAACTGGCGGGAAACCGCCGGTACCCCTTTTCTGACCATGGCCCAGGAAGCACCGCCAGCCTGTTGGCGGTGCTTCCGCCGTCCCCGGCCCTGGCGGTCAGAATGACCCCCAATATGTGCTAAAGGGCCTGCAAATTAAATGCTACTAGTAGGCCAACAGCACTGATTGTGCCACCCACATAAGTAGCCCCTTAACAATGTCTCAGGCCTTCCATAACAAGGCCTGTATGTGCAGTTTTGCCACCAAATTAACTTGGCATTTAAAACCCTTTGACAAGCCTTAACCTCCCCTTTTACTACATATGCTACATATGCTACCCCTAAGGTAGGCCCTATGTGCATTTTATACACTGGGTGCAGTGTATAAAATGCAGGACATGTACTTTTAAGTTTTACATGTCCAGGTAGTGAAACACTCCCAAAGTTGTTTATCATCTTAGGGAAGCCCGACTCTCTCAAAGGGCAGCCTTGGGAACTTCTTATTATACTTTTAAGCTGTAATTCCTCATCAGAAAAAAGTAGCTACATCATGATTCATATCTTTGGAATGGTAGTGATAAACCATATTTAGTGGTAAACTTAGATTTAACATTACTATTTTAGAAACACCATTTTTAGAAAGAAGGCACTTCTCTCCTCTTACTGCTCTATGTGCCTTACAGCCTGTCTCCAATCCACATCTGGTCTGTGCTTGGGTGATAACTCTGCCTTTACCTCAACGGAGCCCATCGACAATGCAGTGAACGGACTGTGTGGAAAATATTGACGCATGATGCCCTTCACGTCATTGCATCGCTCCACCAAAGGTACTGTTTCAGCAGGCCAAGCATGGTTTTTGTAACAAGCCTATCACGGTCAGCCTAGATTTTGGATTTGGACTGGTCTGGCGTGACCTCAAGTGACCTTTTGACTGCTAGTGACTTCTAAGCACTGTTTTCACATTTAACCTTTAAAACATTAAATCTCGCCTTACACTTGATGGATTTTTGTTGTTTTAGTCTTGTGTTACTCAGATAAATATTCTTTGTTTTTCTAACCTGGTTTGGAGTCTTTTTATGGTGTTTTCACTGTGTTATTGTATGAGTTATTGTAAAAATACTTTACACCTTGCTTTCCAAGTTAAGCCTGTCTGCTCTGTGCCAAGCTACCAAAGGGTGAATACAGGATAATTTAGGTTGTGTTCTGACTTACCCTGACTAGGATTGTGGTCCCTACTTGGACAGGGTTGATACCTCTGCTAACTAGAGCCCCAGTTCCTAATATAGGTGATCTACGGTGAGGATAGGATTTGTGTTTTTGCAGTGCCATACAATAGATGTGTGTACACTACCCATACACATTTAAAGACCTTTTAGAAATGTTTCTGCAATTTCCCCTGTTTTACATTTTTGATACATCTTATACATCATGTCTCTGGCTGATTCTGCAATTGGAATTATGGAGTTTGAGCCGGCTAAGCTGGAGGAGTATATAGTTAATCAGTTGAAAAGCTTCTGCAAGGGGATGGAGGTACCTGCCAGAGAAGCCACCAAGTAGAGGGAGTTGTATACGGTGCTGAGAGCCTGGGCAGAGGCCCATTTCCAAGAGCATGATGAGTTGGGGGAGCCTGTGAATGGCTCTTCCCAGGAGCTATCTGCAGCGGTTGGGGTTACACCCCTGGATTTGTGCTACTTGTGAGGGCAGGAAACAGTATCTCAAGTCATGGCCTGACCCCAGAGGAAAGGAGAGAGGAGCAATTCCAGCTGCAGTTGGCAACATTAGAAATGCAGGCTGAGGAGAAGAAGGCTGAGTCTGAAAGAGCCTTAGCTGAGAAGAAACTTTTTTTGGCTCATGAGCTGAGTCTGAAAGAGATGAAACTCAAGGACACAGGTAGATTCCAGCAGTGATGGTGGCAGTATACATGCAGTACCTGAACAAGATAAAAAGGTCTGTATGCCCACGGACTTGGTGCCCAGATATGTTGTGGGAGTCTTCAGAGCATGGCATAGGGACAGTCTTAGCACAGCTGAATGAGGAGGGCCCAGACCAACCAGTAGACTTAATTAGCAGGAGGTTACTTCCACAGGAAAAGAGGCGGAGTTCCATTAACAGAGAACCATTTGCTGTGGTCTGGGCACTGAAGAAACTGAGACCATACCTGTTTGGGACTCACTTCTGGGTTCAGACAGGCCACAGACCCCTGAGATGACTCATGCAGATAAATGGTTAAAATCCTAATCTCTTGAGGCGATCCATCTCCCTGCAGGGAATGAACTTTACGGTGGAGCATCACCCAGGGACTGACCACGTCAATGCTGATGGCCTTTCCAGATTCTTCTGCCTTACTGAAGAGAGCTCCTAAGGGGTTGGGTAGGTATCCCCACTATCAGCTGGGGGGGGAGGGGCATGGCGAAGCATGTCCTGTGCCAGCTCCCCCCCACTGCCCATTCCATCGCCACTGTCATCCCTGCCCCACCCTAATGAGTAGGTGCAGCGGCTGCAGGACATTTTGCTTCCTTGCCTGTTTTGCTGCCTGCCTTCTTTTCTTGGCCTCTCTGGCATGTGTATAATGCCCTCACCCCGCTGCCTTTTCCACTTTATCACTCTTGAACCCCTGGCCACTGACTCCTGATGTATTCCCGCTGTTTTGTGCCCCCATGCTTTCCCTGATTGAGCTCCTCCCATTGAGCCCTCGCACCCCAGGGCCTACCTTAATGCGCTGCAGGTGCATGCAGTGGACGTGCTGCTGGCATGCCAAAGGTGTGCCAAAGGCAAGCCAATCTGTGAGCATCCGTGCATGAATCACACCCAGCGCCAGGAACCCTGGCTCGGCCATCATCCGCTGATTCTCTATTGCTGAACTCCAGGCCCTGGTCCCCTGGAAATAGGACACCAACTGCTGCATCTCCTCCCCTGGAACACTGTTGGACCCTTCACATATCGCTGATGGCACTTCACCTGCAACACTGAGGCCCTCACTGCTCCCACACCGCTGCCTTCCAAACCTGAGAAACTACTCCAATGCTTGCTGCTCAATGCTCAATACCACTGCAAACACGCCACGGAAATCTGGGACACTGTATCCACACTCAGACAGAACCTGATGTTCATCACCAAGACCTGGCTCACATCTGCCTCGGCCCCCGACATTACCTGCGCCACCCTGCAAGGATACAAACTGATCCACAAAAATCGCCACAACAAGCACGGAGGAGGCATTGCCATCATGCATAAGGACAACCTCCTGTGCACCACCTTTAAAGAACAACTAATCTTCAGAATCCAAACCGACACCAAAGCAACCACCAGGGGAACTCTTGCAAACAGACACCCAGGCCCCCGCCTCGCGTTCTGCAAGGGCATCATCGACCTCATTGCTCCCCTAGCCGTTTACTCAATAGACTACCTATTCCTAGGAGACCTGAATTTCCATCTAGATGACCCCAGTGACCACAACACAACCAATCTGCTGGACAACCTTAGCAACATCGGACTCAAAACTAGTCACCAGCCACACACACATCGTGGGCCACACCCTGGATCCCATCTTCACAACCAGCGAAAAAATCAAGTTCAGACACACAACGGAGCTCACATAGACTGACCATCACCTGGTACATTTCACCATAACCAGCAGACCAGAGCTGTCCAACACACCCCCACTCCCTCTCTCCAGAGATAGGGAAAAGTTACACAGACCCCCTGGACCACCTCCTTCCAGGCCAGCAAACCCTTCCTCTCCTGCAATCTCGAACAAGACGCCGTTAATCTCTCTGAATGGATCATTAATGGTGCCAACAAAGTTGACCCCAAAAGGAGCTCTGCCACCAGAAGATCCAGCAAGCCCACCTCGTGGTTCACCCCTGAACTTCGCACACTCAAAAGAGAATGCAAAAGTCTGGAAAGATGGTGGCAATGTAGCTGGGATCCCGCAGAATGGACCACCTTCAAAGTTGGCTGAATAAATATCATCACCACCTCAAAGAAGCAAAAAAGATGATCATACTCAGCCATATTGAGGAAAGCACCAACCACCCGAAGGAACTCTTCAAGACTGTCAAAGAGTTCTCCTGCCCAGCAGCCACAGAAAACACCATCCCATCCACCCAAGCCCGCTGCAACTCAACAGACGACTATTTCCATGACAAAATCACAGCCATCTACAGCAACTTTCAACCCCATCGCACCAACATTGAACACCTACTTACCCGCTCTGAGGATTCCCCCAACTCTCTCATCACAGACTAAAGGCCACTTTCCATCCAGGAAACAGCCACTCTCATGACCTCAACCCTCTCCGGTTCACCCAGCAACCCATGCCCACATCACATCTTTAACCTGGGCCAGAAGGAGAAGCATCCTCTCTCCCATCCTCAACACCTCCCTCAGGACTGTAACCATCCCCAAAGAATGGAAACAAGCAGAGGCCAAGCCATTCCAGAAGAAATGTTCTGCTAACACCAGCGAACTCAGGATCCATGACAAAGCCCTCAAGTGGATTCATGACTTCATCATAGGTGCACTCAGAGGGTCCGCCTCCCACCCTTCACCTCAGAACCTAAGAGCAACATATGTGGCATTTCTCAGGTATCCTCTCTGAGCCCCACCCTCTTCAACGTGCTAGCTGAGATTGTTCACTCCCATGGACTCAAAATCATCTCTTACACCGATGACACCCAACTATTACTCTCCCTTGCAGAAGACCGTGCCTCCCCCAGAGACATCTTCAGCAATGCCATGACACACAGATAAAATCCAACTTCTTGAAACTGAACACAGACAAGACAGAAGTGATCATCTTTGGAAGCAAGCCCTCCTACTAGGAAGACTCATAGTGGCCCTCCACGCTTTGACAACCCCTGTCACCGATGACCACGCCGGCAAACTCAGCAACATCATAGACAGCAAACTCACCTTCAAACAGCAGATAAACGCAGTGCCCTCCTCCAGCTTCCACAACCTTTCCATGCCACAGAAGATCTTCAAATGGATCCCCACCAACACCAAAAAAACAGTCACCCAAGCCATCATCACTAGCAGACTAGACTACCCTCTATGTAAGTCTCCCCACCCAGCTCCTTCACCGCCTCCAGACCATCCAGAATTCAGCAGCAAGACTCGTTGTAGACCTTCCCAGAAGATGCCACATCACCCCCACCTCGAAAATCTACATTGGCTGCCAGTGCATAAGAGGTGTAAATTCAAAGTTCTCACAATCGCCAACAAAGCCCTGCATAACATCGCACCAAAATTTATCAATCGCAGACTCTCCTTCCACAAGCCAACCACGGAGCTTCATTCCACAACTCTCACCCTCGGAAATGTCCTGGGAATCTGACACAGCTGCTGCAGAGGGCACTCCTTCTCCTACCTACCTGCAAGAACTGGAACGACCCCCCACAACCTCTGCACCTCACACACCCTCTAAAGACATGGCTCTTTGAGAAGTAGCTCAGACGCACAGCGACAATCCTGGGCACCTGGATAATGTGCACTTACAAATACTATGATTGATTGATTGTTAGACCTGACAGCCTTAAGGTGATCTTCCTCCAACTCTTTGCCTGCCTCCCTCCCTTTTTCTGATCTCATTTTTGCTGGTTTTAGGAATCTGCACACTTTACCACTGCTGACTAGAGCAAAAGTGCTTGTCCTCTCTCCCCTAAATATGGTAACATTGACTCCTACCCAATTGGCATATTTAATTTACCTTCAGGTACCTAGTAAAGTGCACTATATGTGGCCAGTGCCCGTAAATAAAATGCTACTAGTGGGCCTGTAGCACTGATTGTGCCACCCACATACGTAGCCCCTTAACCATGTGTCATGCCTGCCATTGCAAGGCCTGTGTGTGCAGTTTTACTATCAAATTGACTTTGTATTTAAAACCCTTTGCCAAGCCTTAAACTCGCCTTTTATTACATAGATGTCACCTCTAAGGTAGGCCATGTAACCCACAGAGCATGGTGCAGTTTATTTAAAAAGCAGGACATGTAATTTTAAGTTGTACATGTCCTGGTAGTGAAAAACTCCCAAAGTCATTTTTCACTACAGGGAAGCCTGCTCCTCTCATAGTTCAGTATCAGGAATTCCTTAATATACTTTTAAGCTGTAGTTCCTGATCTGAAAGGAGTAGCTACATCATGTTTCATATCTTTGGAATGGTAATGATAAATCCTCTTTACTGGTAAAGTTGGATTTACCATTACTATTTAACTAATGCCACCTTTTGAAAGAAGGCACTTCTCTGTTGTGAGAAAAGGTATCTTTTGTAGCCTAGAAAGTGTAGTGTCTCGTCCCCTGCTAACTGTAAAACTTCACACTTGTAGAGCACACTACTCACCCGTTAGGGTCTCAAGGTGCTGTACGCATACCACTATGGAAGCCTTCCTGGCTTATCCCTGTGAGGTGCCCACTCCTGGGCACCCCCAGGCATCCAAACACTGTTGGGGCCGTTGTGGAGATTAAGTAAGCTATTGCCCAGAGTTAGACCCATTAATTAGATTAGGCACTGAGGTGAGAATTATCTGGTCCAAGGGAATTGAGCCCAAGACCTGCCGAGGTGGGACTTGAACCCTGGCCTGGGCCAGATCTTTGCTTCAGGGTCTGCCACTCTAACCATTGTGCCACACTTCTCCACAGGTTCTCTGGGCCAGAACTATTTCCCTGAAACTGTTGTGATACATTGGCATGATTGGATACACCTTTAGCTACCATTATAAGTCCCTAGTGAAAGGTACTTAGGTACCCAGGGCAAAGGGTACTAAGGGAATGCCCCTGAGGGCAGCAGCACTGATTGTACCACTTTCTAGGGCCATGCATCCAGATGCACCCAGCACTGCCATTGCAGGCTGGGTGTCCTGGTGCAAACCTAAAACACAAACGCAACATGGCACACTGCCTGTGTGCCCTGTCCACCATACACTGCATACACTATGGATAAGACACCCCTCTGTCAGGCCTTCCAGCCCTAAGGCAAGGTGTACCATATTATATGTGAGGGCACAACTGCATGAGCAATATACCCCACTGTGTCCTTGCCAAACCTGGGACATAGTGAGTGAACAGAGCAGCCATTTTAATACATGTGCTAGGCACTAGTCAACACGAGTTTCCCAGCTACATGATGGCTACTCTGAATCCTGGGTCGTTTGGTATCAAACAACTCAGAATGTAAATCCAAACTGGTACCAGTATTGGATTTAATCCTAAATGTACCCAGGGGTCACCTTAGAGGTTCCCCCTGCAAAAGCTAACTACCCTGGCATGGTTGCTGACTGGTCCTATCCAGCCTGCAACCTCAACACACCCAATCTACAAATCTTGGGGAGAGATCCGTCTCTCTGGTTTGTAGAACAGTGCCCTTCCTGGTTGAAGGTGCCAACACCCCCTCCCTCAGGAATGTGTACTGCCCTGGCGGCGAGCTTCAAATGGCTTTGAAACTTGACCCCCAGGCCTGCTGCTAGCAGCAGATGATCACCCCCTTTGCAAACTCCCACTTTTGGCGGGAGCAAAGGTGGGAAACTACACAAAGAGTGGGAGGAGTGTACCCACCTGGCATGCACCACCCCGAAGGTGTTGTCTATGAGGTGGGCAATCCATTTAATTTTCCTCCATCTTGGACGGAAGGAAAATATCTAATCAGGGATAGGGAAGTGACCCTTCCCACAGGAAGTGGTCACTGTAGTGGGTGTTACCACCCAAAGGTAGGTGTCCCATTGGTCACTACCAGGTTCCCCCTAAAATGCCCACTAAATGCAGTATTTAGTGGGCATCCTTAGACCAGGTAATCAGATTTGATGGACAAAAGAAGACCAGCATGAAGAAGATCCAAGGCATGAGAACTGTGGACCTGCCGCAGCAAAGAAAAGGTGCCAAATCCTGCCTGATGCACCCAGGACCTGACAATCACCACTATGGAGCCACCGGAGAACTAGAAAAACTCTAAAGAACCCCAGAGGACCTCCAGGCTTCAAAAATCATCATAGAACTCCCTCCAGAGAGGAGGTACCACTCTGCAACAACAAGAAACCACCAAACCAGTGAGGGTCACTCCACTGACCAACCATTAAATCCTGAACCAGAAGTCACAGCTACACCCAACAACACACCAATGACCGTGAGGACAAATGTTATAAGTGTGCCAAGTTTGGTGGCTCTGTGCCCTCCTGTGGTCAAACCGTCCCAATACCCTTGGTATTGGTCAGCTAACAACAGACACCAAGAAAACCAGTGCCCCCAGAGCTGAAAAAGAACCAGGATTAAGCCCAAGTCAAGGGACTTCAAGAACATCCTGGACCTCCCGCCAGAGTGCCTCCGTTGTCCTGCAAATGACCCTTGAACCAACTTCCCTACTGCTCCAGAAGGCATCCTTCCACACAGCAACTGGCTCATCGATTTGCTCTGCACCCGGCAGCCCTGTGCCCTGCAACAAAGAACCTGCTATGCCCTAAGGGTCACCTACCCCTTGTGACCTCGACACTCCAAGGGGACCCCAAAGAACCACCTTTGAACTTGCCTGTGCAGTGCTTTTCCAAGTGATACTCCGCAGTGGCCCTGCAGCAACTCCAGAGACCTTTCATCACTGCTCCTGCCGGAACTGGGATCCACTCGACTTCTCCAGCTGGCATAGTGTGCCCACCAATTACCTTGACCAACCTGCAAAAGAAGAACTTGGTAAACCAACTGTGTGATTTTATATGTATTTTTTAAGGTGATCTTCCATTGATTCCTATGGTGCGTTACTATGCACAAAAATACTATTTTTATTAAACTTCGAAAATTCATATCTCAAAAAGTACTTCACCAATTTTGATAATCTTGGTCTTAAAATTATATAAAAATTTGAAGTATTTTAAAAATTTGTCTTGAGTTATTCCTTTGAGTGTGTGAGTTGCAAGATTGATACTGTGAGTACAACAAATACTTTGCACTTCTCCAAGATTTGCCTAATTGCTTGACCTAGCTACCTTAGAAATAGGAGCATTAGGTGGTCTAGTTTTTAACCCTGTAAAGCAACATGTGATTACCTGGACCCCCTACACAGTGTGCCTAGCTATGCTCACTACATAGAGGGCCAGCCTCCTACATTTGTTCTTACTGCTCTATGTGCCTTACAGCCTGGCTCGAATCCATGTTTGGTCTGTGCCTGGGTGACAGCTCTCCTTGGGCATTCCATCCAGATAGCCATAAACACAGGACACTCAGCTGCATCTGCATACTGATGGGTCTTCCTGGTAATGATTGTTAGAGGGGCTCTCATTTACACTTCAAATGGTTGTGGCCTGATCCCAGTACTGAATACTCCCCACATTTCTCCTGGAAGTCAGGACTGGGCAGAAAGGGGAACTGGTGCCTTCCCAACAGAGTAACCTCCAAGGGCTTGCCTTCAGTTCTCCTAAAGTCTCAGTGACAGCAAAGACTGCCCACAACTCTCCTGGTACTGCTGGACTCTGCTCTCTGTGAGCCCCACCCTTGCCTGAGGTGCCCCCTCCAAGCTCTGGGCCTCAGACATGGGTTGTGCATCTGGACTCTGCCAAAATCAACACATTGCCCCAAGTGCCGCAGAAAAGTTGATGCATCACCCCAAGTGAGACAGAAAAATCAACACGTCACCCAGAGCGCTGTAAAAAAATTGGTGCAGCGCATCTCCGAAGACGATGTTGCAGCTGCTCGATGACGACGCACCACATTTACCTCAACAGAGCCCGCCGACGATGCAGTGACCCGACTGTGTGGAAAATATTGATGTGTTGTGCCCTCAGCATTGCCACATTGCTCCAGCAAAGGTACTGTTTCAGGGGGGCCTTCGCGCGTTTTGTAGCTGGTCTACCCTCCATCGTGGTTGGCTTGGATTTGCACCTGTCCCTCGTGACATTAAGTAACCTCTTGACCGCTAGTGACTTCTAAGCACTATTTTCACATTTAGGTCCTCATTTAGAACCTGCTGGATGGACTACCCCATCACAACGGTGATGGATAGCCCGTCCGCCGGGTTCTAAATCAGGCCCTTAATCTTTAAAAAATCATATCTCGACTTCCACTGGATGGATTTCTGCTGTTTAGGTCTTGTTGTACTCAGTTAAATATTCTCTATTTTTCTAACCTGGTGTGGATTCTTTATTGCACAATTCTTTACATCTTGCCTTTTAAGTTAAGCCTGCCGCTCTGTGCAAAGGTACCAGAGAGTGAGCACAGGATAATTTAGGTTGTGTTGCGAAGACACTGAATAGGATTGTGGTAATTTCTTGGACAGGTTGTATACCTCTGCCAACTAGAGACCCGATTTCTAACATTGTGTATTTATGTTTGCTATAGTTGGTCAGAGCTGCTGCTTTAAGCTATATTTAGAAGGAATGGAAGATCTAAATTGAAATATGTAATATTTATGGCATTTCACCGCAAATGCCAGAGACTAACTACTGTACCTGTCAGACGTTGGGGAATTATGTAAATCGCATAACTATATGCATGAAAAATTATGCTTAGTGACTAATTGTCATGGTTAATGTAAATGCCAATTCATTCAGAGAGCTGATTGTAGCTGAAATTTTAAAATGAAGTCTAATAATTTATTACCGTAATTCCTTTCGTTCTGAAACAGACATTTCTGCGCCCTTTAAGGCAAGGGAATGAGAAGGACAAAGCTGCAAGCACAGTGATTCAATGAAGGCTGGAAATTCACCGCCCCTGTGAGAGCTAAATGCCGAACGTCTATCAGGCGCCGGTCGAGTGTTCCAGACTCACATCTATCACAGTAGTTCATGCTTCAAAGTTGAGAAGATATGATATTGTCGGCTGACCAGTAAGAAGGGTTTAATTGGCCGATGCTCCAGCCATCGTGATCATTTTTAAGCCAATCGATAAGTGCACATTTGTCAGCCAAATCGAAAAAAGTGACTACAGAGCAAACTGCGCACTGAGCAAAGCGGAAGTGAGAGATGCAAGGGGGGTAATCAGCCTTGGTACACCCTTAGGTAGGAACGAATGTGATATATACACATGCACGCCCATGTGAACACCGACACATACGCTTACACACACAAACACAAAACATCAGCCTAGCCACGCACAAACATACACGCACAAGACGCACACACGCACACACAGGCACACCCATGCACCCCAAAAACACAACCATACACCAACAAACACACATGGTGGCGTGGCACTCGATCACATGCAGTGTATATCACAAGACAATAATGCCAAATCCACTACATTGACTGAACATTACATTGTAACCTAAGTATACAATCGTCGTTCTTAATTCCACTTAAACTTATCTTCAAAGGTAAGTAGAGTTGAAGTTAAGAACAGTGGTATATGCATGCTTTACAGTGTAGTGGGAAGTCATTGTAAAAGATACATTTTAACTGTAGGTCGATATTAATGACTTTGATGACATATGAACTGCCACAACCGTACAGACGGACACCCAGACACACACTGAATAAGATCAAAGTTCTACATTTGTAAAGAAAAAAGGTACCTGGGCCCAAAGTTTTATGTTAGAGCCACTCGCTGGTGCTGCCCAATGTCAAATACTCGTGCTGGCTAGACTTGATGCCAAATGTCCTTCGTCCATCACCCTACAATTCCAATTTCGTTGTCTTACCCTTGCAGGTTCATTTTCGTCCCTGCTTTTTCACTTTGTCACTGTTTTCTTATTTTCTCTCCCTTTTCTGCCCTTCAGTTTATTTATTTTTTGTCTCATTCGGTGGATGGTACATAAGTCAAACTCATCAAAACAAAGCGCCGATGCCCACGGCTGACAAAGAGCAACACATTAAGGATCAGGTGCACATCATACGAAGGAGTTCTGTCTCCATAGAGGTATCACAACAGTAAAACCTTGGTCATAAAATGAAGGGGCAAGTAATACTAAACCACAAGATGCATGTCAGAAATGGTGGATGAAAATAAAAACTAAGCTCTCAGTAAAATCAGCAGAACACACAGACAAAAGGCTGGTAAGAAACTGGGCGTAATTATTAAACGCCAGTATTAACTAAAACAGCAGTGCTGCAACCCATCAGGAGGTAGCAAGTAGGCAAAGTAAAAATACGAAGACAGCAAATAGAAGGCGAGAAGCACAAATAAGGAAACACCCAGCTGTGTGCCCATAATAAGTCGATTTCGAACAGCACTAAATGCTAGTGCTATGGAAGGCAACACACTATACAGCTGATTGTCTATTATGAATCACCTGTCACACTGTGAATCCGATAGAAAACGCACTGAACACAGGTTTATGAAAATGCAGCAATTTCCTTTGCGCAGAAATTACTGTTTTCCAGGTTATAATATGGTAGATGGTACTAGCAGTGCTGCTGAATGTTATTAATTATTATGTTGGCTGAAATGGTTGACTCTATGGAGAAAAATCTCGTTGTGCATATGTTGGCTGCATTGAAATACACCCTGCAGGTGGGGGGCTTCTATAGGAGGTTTAGTACGAGCCAACGAGCTCCAACAGTAGCCATGATCCATTTGAGCAAATTCAGATGTATTTGTTGGAGGGAAAAGCTGTGCGCAGTGGGAGTTGGTCACCAAGGAGGTTGGATGCAGAGAGGCAGACCTTGGTATCTGGTCTGTGGTTGTCTTACATTCAATCTCCCATACACTTAACTCTTTGATGCTCACAGTCTGTGGCGGTGCACAGCTGGGTTGGCAGTAAGGCATAGCCTCTAGCTATATAGTTCACCCTACTCTCTGTGAGGTCAACTACCACTGTGCACAGTCATATTTTTATGAGGCAGGGTTTGGCTGAATGAGGGGTTGAATGTATGCCAAGCACTGGTTTACCCAATGAGGGGTGGGTGCAGAGCCTGGCTCATCCCTTTAGCACATGGCAAGAGGCCATGTGCTGCTGGGGTTGGGTGCATGGGAAGTTAGGGCAGGACCTGACCATTCAAACAACCTCAGCTTTGCAGGGTCAAAGCTCATGTCTAGCAAGAGCTAACAACCTAGCGGATTAAGTACAGGGCGCAGAAGCAGATAAAGCCCTGCAGGCATAACATGCTTGATATGGACTAATTCAGTATGCAGCAGACGATTGGCTGCATGGGAGGTTGGGTGCACTGCTGTCATCCCTGAACAGTGTGGATGGGTGAAGTGGAATATAAAAAATAGAGTACTGGATGCATAGCATCAAAAATCTCGAAATAACAAGTTATGGTAAATTACAGTTATCTTTTGTTCTTAAGATATTGTCATATATTTAACAAAAACTCCAGCAATTTCATGAGTAAACTACAATTAAAGGGAGGATATAAATACAATTGGCAGTCCAAAAACACTGAAAACTGCTAGTCAGGGTTGGCTATGTAGCCATAATCCACCCCGATGCACACATAGGCCCTTATTACGAGTATGGAGGTCTTGAGACCCCCAAGCTCGTGGTGGCAGTTGGTCCCCCGCCAAAGTGGCGGTCCAACCGCCATATTATGACTGTGGCGGAGCCGCCACGGTCGGACTGCCGGCACTGCTAGGTTGCTGCCGGTCGACAGCCTGGCAGTACCAGCGGCAACCCTGGGGATTACCACTTCCCTCTCTGCTGGCTTTTGCATGGCGGTCCCACTGCCATGCAAAGGCTGGTGGAGACGGGATGCTGGGGGCCCCATTGAGGCCACTGCACTGCCCATGCTCTTGGCATGGGCAGTGCAGGGGCCCCCATGGACAGCCCCGTTGTGCTTTTCACTGCCCGAATTATGGACAGTGAAAAGTGCGTGGGTGCTCCTGCACCTGACGCGCTGCAACATTGCTGCCTGCTCCATTACGACCAACGTCAATGTTGTGGCCTGTTTCCCGCTGGCCCAGCAGGAAACTTGTAATGGGGCCAGAGGGCAGAAAACCAGAGTGGCGGTTTTCCGGCCCAATGAGTTTGATGGGCAGCCTCCGCCGCCTGCCAAACTCATAATAAGGGCCATAATGTTACAGATGACTTCACAAATGACATAATTGATGCCACTGGTAATAACACCAATATATAGCATTAATTGTGATGTACATAGTCTAATATGCTATTTGTGCAATAAATTCACACTAACAAGGCTTCTGACTATTATGCGGTCTCTTCATTCTATGGTAGAGGCTGGATGGTGAAGGAGAAAAGTTTACACCTTACTATGGATTTATGGAGAAAATAACCTCTAAGTTGAATTCATCTGCGTGCAAGTTGATATTTGAATTGAAGATTAGTATGTTTTTGTGCTGATATGAGGATTTGGAATTGAGAATTCTGAATTTCCTTATCGTTGTTTTTTTTATTTTTATTTATTCTGGACATTAGGTTAATCAGTCTCCTGCAGACAGAATAAAATGTGTCCAAAGGAGGTGATATGTATATGAGCAGGGTGCTTCTGTGACTTGAAGCATAGAACTCAAGTATCTGGTGGGCAATACCATGGGTTTAATAGTGATGTCATATATACTTTGCTGTATGAATTAGCCCTGGAACAGCGACATAAGTTGCTAAATGAGTGTTGGCTGTGCCAGTTGTGAAGAAATGTGGCTAGTGCGTATATTTACATTGAAGAAATACACTGTGGATATTGCATTAAAATCACATTTTCTTCTTTGTAATTTCGTCTATTAGTTGATATTCTTGTGGTTGTACTTACATTGACATTATCTGTGAGGAATGTACGTATTAATGTTGGAGGCAGGGCCTGCTTTAGGGGGGTGTGGGCGGTGCGGCCGCACTGGGTGCTGGTATGGATTGGGGGGGCGCTGACCTCAGGGGGGCAATGTTGTTTAGCAATAACTTGCAATTTAAAAGCACCTGCTGAAAAGTTACTTGTGCGTCCAGCCTTCAGGAAGCAATTAAAATGTCAAGATACCTCTTGTGATTAATGTTCCTGCGGGAGAGAGATGGGAATTTTGTCTAGCAGCAGCTTTGACTCACCATAAAGTAGCACAGAGGGTTAAAGTGCCTGCTGCAAAGAACAGAACTATATTTTATGTGGATAGCTGAGTGGATTAGTAAAGCCGGCCTTTACAAACACTTTAAAACAAATGAATGTATGTGGGAGAGGGGCTACGGAGAGATGAGGGGCAAATTTTCCGGGTGGTGTGAGGGAATCCGAGGAGTTGGTCACAGGGTGGGAGGAGCCAAAAAAGACTGCCGCACATGGCGCCACCAGCGCTAAAGCCGGCCTTGGTTAGAGGATTGTATTATTAATAATATATTGAGATGATGACATTCTTTTTCTGTAATCTCATCATTTTGCTGACAGATTTGTTGTAGATAAGAAATTATTCATATGACATGAATAAATTGTTGGAATTTGGACTCAAAAGCAATTGTATTCTGCATTAATTGTAGAATATATTGGGGTCCCCCCACCTTATTATTTTTTCCTATTTTGATAGCTGTTTCTGTTTGTAAAGTGATTGTAACTTGCTGGCTGTGAAACAGTAAACAGTGCCATTTTCACCGCACTATGGTAAATTGGGACTATGGTAAATTGTATCACTGCATCATTGTGTTAATTAATTCAGTTGCAGTTAGTAACAGGTGTTATTGGGTTGCATGTATTCACGCCTCCATGGCACCCGAACATGATAGAAAGGGGTGGGCCACCATAACTCAGTGAAGCCTTCGCCTCTTGTGAGTAATGGCCTCAACCCACACTCATCAATAATAATAAAAAGAATAATGCACCTGAAACTCAGCATATGTAGCATATATATGTGTTCCGACAAGGGAGAGAGATATTGATAAATACTTGAGGAAGTGAAGTGAGGCTCAGATTTGGAAAGGTTTTCATCATTGACATGAATCATTACTTTAAAAGTGTTGTGGGTATTAGCTGAAAAAAAGTGAAGGATGGGGAGATGGTCAGTAAGAAAAAGTTGTGACCCTTTAAAGTATTAAGTACATAAGTACTGATGTACGCACTGTATACACTTTCAAGCTAGACAACATTGTCTTTTGTGAGAAATAGTATGTTGGTTTTGCATTTCCTGTGTATAGTACTGTGGAAGTGATCAAGTGTCAAGAGTTGGTGTTGAGCCTGAATGGAGTAAAACTATAAATCGTGCTAAAATGATAGCCAACAGTATAAAGTTCGGATGAATTGTGGATCACTATTGGAGTGTTCATATTTTGGGCTAATTTTGAGCAAAAAGTTTATTTACTTGAACATATGTGATTAAGTAACAGGTAAGTGGAATTTATCTTCGTAATGGTGATTTTTTGTTTTATAATAAGCAGTTAAGAGTGATTGTTGAAGAATTATTTGAAGTTTTAAGGGTTTATTATGAATATGATATAAAGATTGACTATTATAAACTAATGCAATAAAAAGTATTCACCAGGGTTAAATGGTGGTCAGAATTATATGTAGTTATATGGACATCTGCACTAATTTGTCTTAATTTAAAAGAATTTACACTAATATGTCATTAGGATGGTGCTAAGGGCTGTTAAATCAGCCCATTAATTTATAATTATATAAACAGGATTATAAGTACCAGGATGGAAAGACAAACTTTAATTGAGTGACCTCTTTAGGGAAAAGAGTACATAGAGACTGTGTCGGCTCAGTGTTTACTCATAACTACAATGCACATGTAAAGATAGCGAAACAAAGGCCCAGATTTACAAAAGGCCTGTACGGGTGTGATTCAGAGAGATGTAAAGTGGTGAAGGGTCAACATTCGAAAGTAACAGGTATTTGGCACTGAAAGTTGACACTCTTGCCATCCAACCATCTGCTAATGTATTCAAGAGGGTGTGTCTGGGGTGGGCTACAGCAAAAACAATTGTTTTAAGTAAAAATCAGATCTGCTAACATAGAGTTATTTGGTTTGGGGTCAAATTCTAATGCATGGAATAACGCGGCGCAAACAATGGCCTATGCAGCTGTTTGCCTGCTACATCAATGTGTAAGGTATACTTTATGTTAAAACACATATCTTACATGTCTGACACCTGTGAGATGGTCCGCACTCAGGAATTTATACTGTAGAGTGTACTTAGATTACAAAGCATGGGGTAGACCTTTCTGGCCCACTTTTGTACCATAGCGAATGGATGAAAGTAACGCAGAACCGCCAAATTTTGTGGGTGCCAACTTTTGCTAAATCTGGTGCTGCGCGATTTTCTTATTCGTGCAATGCAGTGCTGCAGTTTATCACACAGTGTTCCGTTGCATGAAGACAAGTACATCTGGGCCCAAGATCTCTCATACTTGTACAGCTCTTTACTGATGACTCTACAACTCTGTGCAAATCATTTTCCATAAAACAAATAATTTAATCTGATTATGGAAGCAACACAGGCGTATGGTGTAGTCCAAAGGTTCCCAACCTTTTGACTTCTGTGGAACCCCACTTTATCATCACTGTAACCCAGGAACCCCAACTGAATCAGTTTTGGAATCCGAGGACCACCCACCAAATCATTACTGATAGCTGGGGACCTAATCTGTTAATATTATTTCATTTACGAAGCTGTCGCGGACCCCCTGAGGAGGCTTTGCGAACCACCAGGGATCCCTGGACCATAGGCTGGGAACTATTGGTGTAGTCAATTACACTGCCATGTCCAGAGGCAATGCGGAGCCCACATTCTCTGGCCTTATAATGCCATTCCCACCGGGCACATCCAGGTCCTTCCAGTTTTCGAACATGAAATCGTCGATATGTTGCCTCCCAAACCCTGGGGATGCTGTGCCGCTATCAACCTCTTTCATTACTTTACTGTGCAGTTATCAGTGCTTCTAGACTGTACAACGGTTCCAGCCCCATTTTATATGTATGACATTTGTTAGACTGTGCTTCGAAAAGAAGTACATTCAGACGACTGCGAGAAGCACACTTTTTTCAAAATCTTTTTTGCTGCTTGCACGATTTTTAGTTTCTCCCTTTGAGAGGAGCTCTGAGCGAATGCAGTTCCACTCCATGGATTCTGCAATCCCAGTACAGAATCAATCCTTGGCTCGCGCTGTTGTCGGCGTTACCACTAATGCCTTGCTGCTGCTATTTCCCACCCCTGCATTCTCTCTCTCTCCCTGTATCTCTGGCTCTTGGTCGCTTTTCAATCATGGGAGCAACAAGAAAGGCAGGTTAGAGAGCCCTCCGAGGATGCAACTTAAGATAATGAACGAAACAGCCATGGGTACTGGCGACGCCTCTTTCTATTTCCATGGCATTGTCCCGCGCTGAGCACCGGGGGCTGCTCAATGACCCGTGCCTGGCTAGATGGGTGTTTATTACAGTTTTAATCTAGGTCTGTCGCCCTGATCGATCGAGCATGGCAGGGGAGTGGAATGAAGTCCTCAGTGCTGGAGAGGCGATGAAGTACTGCGCACATTCCAAAGCCCACCTCCCTGCTCGTTCTGCGTCTCACTGGGGAATTGATAACATGAATTGGTACACGGAGAGGAGGAGGAAGGCGTATGGACAAGACGCTGGAGTCTCCGCGAGGACAGCAGAATTGTCAGCCTGAATCCTGGGCGGGATGAGAAGCTCAGTGGACTGAATATTGCATAGACAGGGGCGTAGCTTAGTCAGTAAAACTGGCTGACCTTCAGGTTTCCCAATGCTGGAATATAATATTAACATACACTATATGAGAAGCAGGGAGAATGCGGATTGGTAGGAGTACTAAGTGAGAGAAACACAACATTTTGTAAAATAACCGACATTTATTTGGACTTTCACAAAAGAGATAAGATAGAAAGTATGCCTGTTTTTGTCAGTTGGTGCATGCAAAAATCCCAAGTCAAATCTTACCTATCAGACTGAAAGCACATGTACCCAACTATTCATGAGAAAATACAAATATGAGGGGGGTGTAACACCCCCAAACCACCACCCTGAAGCTAGGCCCTGGGGATAGGGCAATGGCTGAGATTATTGCCCAACCTAAAATGGTGGCCAATAGTATGTGCACTCTCAATGGACTGTCAATGCCTATTTAAATGGACATATACAATGTACATTATGTGGACTGCCAATAGACTATAAAACTGAGGGCTGTCAGAATACTTTCCTTAAATCCATAAGATTTTCTTCTTTGATAATTTTAGATGTTATATCATTTACAGCCCCTATCGATATCTCACTTTGGCTAGTAACAGTTTATTAGGTGGGTTGTTCAAGTTCTCAATTCAATGTAATCATTTTTCAGTTCTTTTCAGATACTTCCATGTAATTCAATAGGCATACTTTTCTAGGGTCGCCTTTCTCTGGCTTCAAGGTTGTTTGCATCCTCAGCTGCGAGAACAGCGGCCCACATCAGATTTGTACCTAACATTAATGAGATCACTTATGTGAACGATAACAGTGACTAACTTGGCTGAATCTCTATCATCGTTTAACCCCCTGTTGTTGTTAGACTCTACAAGGTACAATTTAATAGTCTGTATAGCAATTCCTGTTTAAATGAAGGCTCTTCGATGGGTGCTGCAGACCATGCACGAGATGGATGAATTATTGGTTGATGGCCGTCCCATGACCTGTCAGGTTCCACCTGCTGCTTCTTTCATACACAGCTGTGGAGGTGCCACCTGGCTGCACACTGAAGGTGAATCAGCAGACCTCTCCATGTAGACTGATGATCATTAGTCTGCATTAGCCGGACATTTGAACTGTTATATGAATACAGAAGCAGGTCCTGTTAATGGGTTCAGACTCCATGATAATGTACTCTTTGGACACAGGAGAGTCATGATTTATTGTTCATTCCTGATAAAAAACAGACTTCTACATGCCGTGTAAAATTAATGAAAAACTTGATGCTAAAAAGCAAACTATTAATTTGTGATTAACTGTTTTTCAGACTCCATGATAATGTACTCTTTGGACACAGGAGAGCCATGATTTATTGATAATTCCTGATAAAAACCAGACTTGTACATGCCGTGTAAAATTAATGACAAACTTGATGCTAAAAAGCAAACTATTAATTTGTGATTAACTGTTTTTCAGGAAGCAACATTGCTGGGTTCACTTTTAAAGACCACTAGATCTTGACGAAATAACAGCCCATCACCAGTGTCCTAACTAGGCTTCTTATCTAGTCACTCATTAACTGTATCTTAGGCATGAGCTGTTAATGCTGTAGCATGAAGTGCAGATCCTCCGTGGCAGTCGCTGTAGCACGAAGAATCAAGTCAAATAATGAAAACGAATACAATTTTCAGATGAGGAGGATAAGGATATATTTAGGATAAAATAGGCCAGATTTATTTATAGTGCAATAGCAGTTCCCTGTTTCCTTACATGCAGAGATTATGGAGAATACACATTGTGAAGCTGTCTTCTACCGACATCATTTTTTTGTAATCTTCATCAACCTTCCCTGCTTTATATGGATGAATTATTCCTCAAAATACAATTTGTAGAAAAAATACCTCATCAAACTTACTTTTGTTTGCAGATGGCCATTTCTAGTACAATTATATCACGCGAGGCAAACATTTTTCGGGAGGACATTTCTTACACAATTTTGCTTTGGGGGTAAGCATTATAAGTTTTCAAAAATGCTCATTTTAGGAACTTCACAATACTTTGCAGTTGAAAATATAATTTAGCACACACTATAACAGATTCTTGTTGTGAAAGGGTGCTGACAAATACGATGAGAACGTGTTAATGAGTACATTTACAAAAATCTAGGTAAACACATTCTGTTTTTCAACTGTGTTCATGCAGAAGCTCGCTAACCCCTACAAAACTCCTACTCCTGCAAAAGATGTAATATAAACGAACAACAAAGACACACAGCTTCTGCAACTGTAAAGAAATGTAGGCAGTGCATAACAAAGGTTGCAATGAAATTCAGTGCCAAAGGTGATGGACACAGCACGCTTGTGAGCATGTAGTTTATCTTTCTTTGTATGCAAGGACAGGTGCCATTAGCGGAGGGCACAGATTCATTACCTTCTCTCCGACTTCAATTAGTATGCTACCCATGCTTAAAAAACTTCCTGTCTGTCTCAACACCCATAGATGGAAGGGGGATGAATAATTCCACTGGGAAAAGCGGTAGCAGTCTTATCTTCTAATGTGCTTTTGATTGCATCTCACTATCAACATTATTGGTGGTTTGCAGCGGTAAATAATTAATCACAATAAAATGGAGTTAAAACAAGGAAAATAATTCACACTAAAATGCATTATAAGATCAAAGTATTTAAGTTTGAATAATTATACAGATTGCCAGCATGCGCGATCACATTTGGCCGTTTCTGATATCTTGGGCTAGTTTATTCATGCTGAACCATTATCGTGGAACAATGTAACCAATGAAAATAAATAGTGATCTATGGATCGTTTTATGAGTCCTTGAGCAAGGGTGTCATGGACTTCCCTTATCTTTCAGCAATTGGGATGCAGGCGCATTCGAGCAATACACTGACGTTGCAGGTTTAGGAGCTTATTTACAAGCCCCGTGGTACAGGGCAGCGCTGCGAGTGACCTTGCCGCGCTGCCGCGTGCCACAGGGGAAGGGCAGAAATGTGCTGGCTCTACAAGATACAGTGCATTTCTGTCCTCTACCCCTGTGCTGGTGCACAATGTGCTGCCTAGCGCTGAAGCGTGCACCATGGTACATGGATGCCTGCAACGCAGACAGGATTATTTCTGTGCAGGAAGGGACACTTTCCTGCCAGGGGTGGCTCTTCCGCAATGACAGAGGAGCATCGCCCCACTCACTAAGAGACAGCAGCAGAAAAAAAATATATTAATATAATTTCTTTTTCTGCTGCTGGCTCAGCCAGCAGGTGTAGGATGGGGCAGGGTGGGGGGGGGGCTGGGCCATGGCAGGTGGGGGGGGTGGGTAAGGAACTGTGTGAGCATGTCTTTGGATGGGCTAAGCTGGCCATCCAAACACACATGCGCACTTAGGTTTTTCCAGCCTGGCTGTGTACACAGCCAGACTGGAGAAATTACGCAGGCCCAAGGGTTGTGTCTGAGCTGCAGTCAGTGCCAGTCAGACCAACCTGACACTGCTTAAAGGCTATGTTTAGCATACCTAAATGTTTACCTTTGAGCCAATTATCTAATTCTTGGGACTAAGACCGTGTTGCTCTGCTGGGGTATTAATTATTATTTCTCAACTCAATGTAGTGGGATTTGCATTAGCTGGTAAATTCCAAATGGACATATCAGAATTTGTATAGCCTAAGAGTATTCCTGTCCTAGGGGTACCGTATTCAGCATTTGGAGGCACATTTGTCCTGGTCAAGAAGATGGGTGGTGATCTTTGAGGAAACCTTTCATTCGGGGAAAACCCTGATTGGCTTAATGTCAAATATACAACTGCAGTATGTGGAATATTCCCTCGTGTCTGGACTGAAGGTATTCTTTTCATTGTACTTCTTTCAGTATGAACAGCTAACTTATGTGTTGTGCTTCCTGTCACTCCACGTTTATACAAAGGGATTACAGGACCATTGGCATCAGGAACAGTAAATCCATCTTGGTTGTATAAGGTAGATACATTTTGAGGGACTGTCATTCCTGAACCCTCTGCCATCGAATTTGAACTTACATCTACTCATGTGGAAGGCATGTCAGAATTCCCATCAGTGACTGCATTACTCACTTTTCCTACTTGAGTTACACTATATGGGGTGGATGATTTAACAATAGTTCATTCTTGACATCCCCATAGGAATTGCTATTGATGTCCTCCCTTCTTTTCCTAGTATCATCTATCATCTATTGCTTCCTTCCTTTCTTTCCTTTTTGTTTATCCTCTCCCTCTTCCTTACTCGTTAATGTAGGATACAGTCTAGTTCCCTCAATCACATCAGTTCTCCATGTATTTTGTTCTGCATCCTATCTAGCATCCGCATAAGTACGTATTGCTTTCCTGATTCATCCTTGATAGTTTTCCTTCTGTTTCTGATGAGCTATATGTTCCCAAGCATTAAGTGCTTCATATTTTGCAAGAGTAGGAGGCACTTTCATGTCATACAACATTCTCCCTAAATGTTCAATGATCCTCAAATTGCCATTGTTTAAGGCAAAAACTTGTGTGGAGACCCACATTTATCACATTGAAATGACCTGGCGTAACTTTGGGCACATCTCCTATTATCAGGCTTCAAAGTGCTGTAAAGAATTTCATTTCCAATCAAAATATGCTATTTCACAAATAACTTTTCTATTGAAACCAGTAAATGATCCTTCTCCCACAATTCTCTGTTTGGCGTCCATACCCAATACCAGAGCAATTCTTTATGACGTATCTAACCAGTACCAGCACAGCTTCACAGCAACAGACCAATACCAGGGCGGCACCCTGTGACTTCAGTCTCACTCATTGCTGTCGCTAACCCTCCTTTACAATTTTTCATGAACACAGTCTCTTCTCAACAATCTGCGTGCAAAACAAATGCAAGTGATTTTATCAACTAACTTTGCCTGCCCTCCTATGGAAATTAAATATTCAAACACTTCAAGAAACTGTCTGGAGCAACGCTTTTCAACCTACTATGACTCATACTCGAATGAAATCTCGACCAGCGGGGTCTCAATTGGATTGATACAGTTCCTTCCCTTGCATTCACTATACCAACCACATCTCATAATAAAACAAAGTTAAGGTCCCCATCCAATAATGCTGTTGATGATATCTTATGACTAGGACCACAACAGTGCAGACAACTACAAAGCAGTGTATTATAAACTTTTCTCATAAATCATATCCCGGGTCTTAGGCCATTGCAGACTCAATAACCACTTCTACTTTTTTGCATTAAGTGCCACATTCACAGAACAACTGAAAGTATTTCCTCAAAACGCAACACAATCACTGTAAAATACTGCAGGCTAAGCATAAGCAATCGCAACATGCAACCCTATTAATTTTCACAACTCTGCTGTGCCAACTTGATCCCGAAATGCTGGAACTCAATCGGACCCCCGAACGAACAATGGGCTTTGGACGTTTGGGATGGGTTGGGCAATTTCTGAATTGGCCACCCTAACTCCCTCATTTTGCTGACAAACCATCCTCTGCTACTAGTTTGGCATAGTACTGGGCCCTTAGCACTCTTAATTTTCAAACTTCAGTTAAACGATGGACCTTTCTTGTTGAGTCGAGGGGTGAAAGGAATTAGCATGAATTCATAACAAATTCCAATTAACAGTGTAACACATTAGGCTACCCAATGAGGAATAGGAATCAATAATAAAGTGAAGGAATTTTAATACATGTTAAACAGTCAAGGTAATATAAATTAGCCTGAAAAGCATGCTATAGAGATACAGGATTATGACAGGATAACCAAACCTTCTGAAGAAGTTAAAGCAAATTAACATAAGACAAACCAAAAGTTCAGTGTCAGCTATACAGACAATTAGCAGTAAAATCCGATGCTCATAGAAAAGTATTCGGTCTTCTTAAAATGAGTAAAATCTAAAGTCATCTAGCTTAGGACCTGAATTAATATTATTTAGTAAATCATGAGAAATCTGAAAAGTTGGAGATAATGTTAAAAGAGGATAAAATGAGATATGCACTTGCATATTAGGGACGGTGTCATATTTGTAGAAGCTGGAGAAAATTAAGCATTAGTTTAAGGGGCAGAAAGAGAGAAAACATAGGGGTCTGCACCTCTTAAGGTCCAAAGGAATTGTCTCCTTCAGCAACCTGTGAAAGCCCTAGTTAATAACACACAAATCTTCTAAGCAACGCCCCTCATTCACGCCATTTGGATTCCATTATCTCCTACATTCTCACATCTGAACTCCAACACTTGTGGATTCTCCCAGACAAGTCCTGAGAAAGATGTTGGCCCCCATCACCTGTGTCTTTATGATACATTACGGAATAGGGACTGTCAGTTAACACACTTAACAATCTGTTTCTCCATGTTCCTCATCAAGGTTTCTTTCTCAGGCTCTTAATCACTAATACAGTGTAACATCTATTCCATGAAAAAAAAAAATATATATATATATATATATTTTTTTAAAGATGCACATTATAAAACATAAATAAGATGCATATAAATACATATTAATTAATCCATTCATATTAAACAAACAATGGTCAATGATACGATCTTCAAAACCATCACCAAGATTAAAGTGCTGAGAGTGCAAAGATTTGATTATACCATGTATTCATCACATAAAAAAAACAGTTATCTGCTACCTAACTATTGTGCTAGTGGGGCCCAGATTAATTTACCAATCTTTCTGCGGTATTGACCCTTAAGCGCATAAGAACCCATCTCAAAATAAAACATTGATTAAAGGTCGGTGAAGATGGTTTCAGCCAGTCTGAAGCAATGCAACACTGAGCCACTGACATAGTTAAAAACAAAAACCTCTGAGACTGGCCTGCACACCCCGCTTCATCAATCCCTAATAATAAAATTGAGGAGTTATCACAATATCAGGGTACATAATCCTTGATAGAAACTTAGCAATATCAATAAAAAACTCTTGCAGCATACCACAGCTAAAAACATATGTATTAAATCAGCCTCCAAGCTGTTACAGCGGGGGCATACCACCCCCCTCAACCTACCCCGTTTAGATAGCTTAGTGTGGGTATAATATAAGTGAATTATTGTCTTATAATGTTGAGCTTGTGGCACAGCAGCAAACAAAAACCACTGGGCCATCTCTAAAGAGGCCAAGAACAAAGCTTCAGAAGCACCAGAACTTCGTCCCCACTTCTCTGCGTGTTTGCCCAAGTCATCAGACAATAGGTCCAAAAGAGGCGGGTACAGCGAGCCGACCTGCCAATTAGCTGACTTATCCAAAACCTCCAAAACTGGATTTATATCCCCAAGTGGGCCATATGACGAAGACAGCAAAAAATCCCTAATTTGCAAAAAAAAAAAAAATCTTTGCTATCGAGCGAGAAATCATTTTTAAGCTCATTAAATGATTTCATATAACTGTCTTTATACAAATCCCCAATACGCTGGACGCCTCGTTGTACCCAGTTAGCACAACATTTATCCTTAAAAATATCAGGGAGTTTGGGACCATTCCATATAGGCGTGTAGAAATTAAGCCAACCAATTCCAATTCTACCTTTAATGCAAGACCAAACCTTAAATACAGACCGAACAGTTTTAACCTTACTTTTTTTTAAATAACTGGGCTCCACTATTCTCATAAAAGCAGCGTTGGCAGTCCTACCCCATATCATACTATAAGTAGTTGGACAGATTTCACCACCACCTCTATTACCAGCATCTTGAATGATTAATGGCTGAATATATTGTAAGACTGCTGCCCAATAAAAAAAATGAAAATTTGGGACTGCCCATCCCCTTTCTTTCTTGGAAATACTAAATACTTATGCCCGCTGCGTTTTAGAAAAGGACCATATAAAACCATTTACTAAGTTTTCCATGCATTTGAGCCAGTCATTACTAATTTCCAATGGGACAGTTAGAAAGAAATACAGAACCCTAGGGAGCAGGAGCATTTTAATAAGGTTGCACCGCCCAATGATCGTGAGGTATAAATTATTCATACAGTGTAGTTCCTTTCTAGTTTTGGTTAAGACAGGGGCAAGATGGCTCTCAACAATCCGCTCCAGATTAGTCATTAATCTGGCACCTAAATAGGTCACTTGCTCTACCTTCCTGTTGTCTTAAAAAAAGACCCATTCATTACCCATTATTTGTCAATTAGCCTTATTTAATAAATACTCTGACACCTCACCAAACTCTGCGGTTGACATCTCTATTTCTTCTACCGCCGTCCCTGGATCAGGTGTAGTAACAGCTATATTGTCGGCATACGCAAATATTTTAAACGTACCTTCAATCATTACCAATGGAGCAATCAAGTTGTTATCAAGTAGCCTTCTAATTAAGGGGTCTATATAAAGTGCAAAAAGCAAAGGCGAGCAGGGACATCCCTGTCTTGTGCCCCTTGTAATAAAAAAAGACTCAGAAGTAACCCCAGCCAGTTGAATTTGTGCCGTGGGCTTCTGATATAAGCCCTGAACAGCCCTAATAAAACCAGGATCTATATTACATTTAAGAAATACTGCCCATAAATACTCCCAGTTCATCCGATCAAAGGCCTTTTTGGCATCTAGTCAAATGAATGACATGGGGCTGCTATAGCCTGAGATGCATCTAGCATTGCGATGACCCACCTCACATGATCAGCGGTCCCTCGCCCGGGGATAAATCCATGCTGCCATGGAGAAACCAGCTTGTTGATTACTCGACTCAATCTAGTCGCAAGAATTTTAGCATATAGCTTAGCATCTCCATTTATTAGTAAAATAGGATGGTAAGAGCCTGGTAATAATGGATCTTTATCTTTTTTTAAAAAGACAATATTATCAGATAGCCAGGAGGCCGGCACCTGTGATCCATCCTGTACCGACTTAAATAATGCCAAAAGATCATTTTTCAACTCACCAAAAAAGATCTTAAAAAATTCAATTGGAATCTTGTCTGGCTCAGAGGCTTTCCCGCTAGGCAGAGAGCTTAAAGCTACAGAGTTCTCCTCCAACATAATAGGGGTAGCTAATTGGCAGCTATCATCCACAAGCAATCTTGGTCCTGAAGCTTTGCTCAGATATTGGCTGAATCTTTCTCCTGAATCATAGGGATCTTGAGTTTCCTGCTGGTATAATGCAGAGTAATAATCTTTAAAAACTTTTAACACTGCTAGATCCTCCCGAACAATCTGCCCTTTCTTGTCCTTAATTGAGGTAATAACATCCTGAGTCACCTTTTTTCTAGTTTTATACGGTAAAAGCTTACCCACCTTCTCACTAAGCTCATAACATTCCTGTCTACGAACCTGAGCTTTAATAATATCCTGATCTAGATACATCTGAGTGACTGTGGCTTTCCTTGCCACAATTTGATCTAAAATATCTTGCAAAGGGTTGTTATTCCTAGCTAGCCCCGTAATCTGTAGCTCCAAAAGGGCCAACTCGGTCTGGGCCATGCTAATAGCTGAAATGTGCTGCCTTTCCTGATTTAGGGCATAGCTTAAGGTTTCCCCGCGAATGCATGACTTTAAAGCATCCCAAAGCGCCCCAGGAGGGGCAGTCCCCCTATTGAAGTTCAGAAGCTCTGGTATCCATCTTTTCATCCATGCCACATAGGCCGGATCCAACAATAATCCCCGATCAAATGACCAGCGTTTAAAATGTTGCTCCTTACTTAAAACAGAGAGTTGTACCATCAAGGGGTTATGGTCAGATGTAAATCTAGGGAACTTATCAACAGTGAGCCCTTCACACAATGAGGCTGATAAGAAAAAGTAATCTAAACGGACAGACTTCTTATGTGGGTAGGAAAAAAAGGTACAATCAGGATCAGAAGCCTTACAGCACTGCCAGGCATCCACAAGTCCATGACTCTGGACCAGCGTCTGTAAGGCTTGAAAAACCTTTGGTTTTCTTCCCAAGTACTATTCCTGGCTCTGCAAAGGGATACTGGCCTCAATATGCATATTCAAATCCCCGCAAATAATAAGCGGTAGAGCCTAAGCTACAAGCTCCATATCCAGGGAATTAATAACATCTGATTCATCAAAGTTAGAACCATAGATTGAACACAGGGTAAATCTAGATCGCCCCATAATACACTCCAGGATCACCCATCAACCCAGGTTATCCACAAATTTCTTAGTAACCGCTAGCAAATTACATTGTGCGATTACTGCAGTGCCTTTCGTTGTAGTTCCTTGTGTGGTATAAGCCAGAAGTTGATAGCCAGAAAAATCCAGCAGATATTTTTTAGAGGGAATAACATGAGTTACTTGCATGCAGAATATATCCTCTCTCAATGTTTTTAAATCATGTACAGCAGGGCGCCTTATCGTGGGGTCATTTAACCCACAAATATTTATCATAGCTATACGTCAATTATTACAATATCCCATTTACATCACTATCAGCAACTACCAAAATCACAGCAAAACTAATCTTAAATATGCAATATTCCAACAATACTCTACTGTGCATCTTTCCCCCCCTTAAACCTACCCAACCCAATCCTCCCCGCCAATCCAACCACCCCAAACCACCCACGCCACCCACTTCCCAACCCTCACCACCCCCAACCCTCTCCCAAACCCTACCAAATGAGACAGTGAGACTGAAGGTCTATAAAATGGAAAAGGCCCCCTCCCCTCAAAGACTTCAAAAACAAACTCTTTTATCCTAGAGTCCGAAGCAATAGTGCCACAGAGCTACAAGAAGACCCCCCCGAAAAAAGCAAGTGATCAAGTAAAGGCAGTAAGTGACCCCAAATATCAATAACAATAGCCAACCATAAAATACATGTGGAATTTGGGGTCTCTGAGCTCACAATGTAAAAATACATCTTTTAGTAAAGTTGATTTTGAGACTGTGGGGGTCATTCTGACCCTGGCGGTCATGGACTGCCAGGGCCAACGACCGCGGAAGCACCGCCAACAGGCTGGCGGTGCTTCCGGGGGCATTCTGACCGCGGCGGTAAAGCCGCGGTCAGAAAAGGGAAGCCGGCGGTTTCCCGCCGGCTTCCCGCTGCCCCAGGGAATCCTCCACGGCGGCGCTGCAAGCAGCGCCGCCATGGGGATTCCGACCCCCTTCCCGCCAGCCTGGTTCTGGCGGTTTTCACCGCCAGAACCTGGCTGGCGGGAACGGGTGTCGTGGGGCCCCTGGGGGCCCCTGCAGTGCCCATGCCACTGGCATGGGCACTGCAGGGGCCCCCTAACAGGGCCCCACATAGATTTTCAGTGTCTGCGTGGCAGACACTGAAAATTGCGACGGGTGCAACTGCACCCGTCGCACCCCTTCCACTCCGCCGGCTCCATTCGGAGCCAACATCCTCGTGGAAGGGGGTTTCCCGATGGGCGGGCGGGCGGCCTTCTGGCGGTCGCCCGCCAGCCCAGCGGGAAACTCAAAATGACCGCCGCGGTCTTTTGACCGCGGTACGGTCTTCTGGCGGTTCCCGCCTGTTTGTTTGAAAATGCCACTTTTAGAAAGTGAACATTTTCTTGCCTATACCATTTCTGTGACTCTGCCTGTTTGTGGATTTCCTGTCTGGGTCAGTTTGACAGTTGGGCTGGTTGCACCTCACACTAGACAGTGACACAAAGGGAGCTGGGGTGTAGTCTGCATTTCCTGATGAGCCATCTGTGCTAGGAGGGAGGGGAGGAGTGGTCACTCACACCTGAAAGGGCTGTACCTGCCCTCCCACAATGCAGTCTCCAACCCCCGGTGAGTGTCTGGGGCCTGGCCTGGGCAAGGCAGGATTTCACATTCAAGAGAGACTTTGCTTTGAAGTAGGCCTACTTCAAAGGAGAAATTGGGTATAAGAAAGGCACCCAAAACCACAGACTTTAGAACACTTCTAGAAACCAAGAGGAACCTCTGCCTGGAGAACAGCGGAGGAAGAAGAGCTGCCCTGCCTGTGACTGTGCTTTGTGGAGCTATCCTGCAGCTGCTGCTTCTGCCAGAGTAATAGGGCAAAGACTGGACTTTGTGTGCCTTCCATCTTGTGAAGATCTCCAAGGGCTTGATTTAGAGCTTGCCTCCTGTTGTTTGAAGTCTCAGGGACAACAAAGACTTCTCTGTGCCAGCACCTGGAGTCTCTGGCGAGACTCCTACTCTGCCAAGTGGTGCCCATCCAGTTTCTCGGACCCTGAAAGGAGAAGCTGTCAGCCTAAGAGGAAGAAATTCACGCACAGAATGCCGTGCGGGGAAAAGATCAATGCGACTCCAATCTGTGGCTGAAAAATTGACGTGCCGCCGGCTTCGCGGCTGAAAATCGACGCTCGCCTGTAACGCGACTGAAAAATCGACACACGGAGCTGGAGAAATGATGGCCAGCATCGCTGACGGAGGCTGGGGAAATCACAATCCGTGCTGCGTGGTTTTCGGATCATCGTGAGGCTGGATTTCCAATGCAAGTACCGCTGGGAGTGTAAAAACAACGCAAGGCCTGCCCGGATCAGAGGGTGCTGACCGGATCGACGCATCGCTCTCCTGCGTAGAGAAGAAACGACGCATACCAACGAAAGGAGAAATGATGCAAGGTCTCGCTCGTGAGTGAAATCGACGCATCGCAAGCCCTTTTTGACACACACTCGACCATGTGGGGTTATTTTTGACGCACCCACTGTACATTTTCACGCTAACAATGTTAGTGTATGTTTAAAACTACGTGAAGACTCTTTTTGCATTTTAAGTGATAACTTGACTTGTGTACTGTGGATGTTTGTCATTTTGGTCTTGTTTTGTTTAGATAACTATTCTCTATTTTTCTAAACCTGTGGTGTGTCAATTTGTAGTGTTTTCATTAAGTTACTGTGTGTGTTGGTACAAATACTTGACACCTAGCACTCTGAAGTTAAGCCTACTGCTCGTGCCAAGCTACCAAGGAGGTGAGTAGGGGTTAGTTGGGGCTGATTCTGACTAGAGTGAGGGTCCTTGCTTGGACATGGGGTAACCTGACTGCCAACCAAAGACCCCATTTCTAACAGTGGGAAAATCAGTGTTGCATGCCCACTAGTAGCATTTATTATTCAGGCCCTGGACACAGGTAGTGTCCCTTTACTAGAGACTTACAAGTAAATTAAATATGCCAATTGGGTATTAGTCAAACTAATATGTTTTAAGGAGAGCACAAGCACCGAAGCACTGGTTATCAGTTGTAAAGTATGCAGAGTCCAAAGGCCATCATAAACAAAGTCAGCAAAAACAAGTGGTCAGAAGGAAATAAGTTAGAGGGAAAACCACACCAAGGATGTCAGGTCTAACAACTGCATTTTAGACAGTCGAATCACATAAAAGAAGAACCAAGCACAACTGTTCATGATTTGTGCCCCAGGTGATCCTTTGGATAGATTCTATTTCCTTACAAGCGAAACACAAGCTGTACACCCAAATGAGAAACTTCATATCCAAATGGCTCGACCCATAATCATTCTACTGTCTAAAAACTGCGTATTGAAGGACGATACATCTATGTTCTGACTTCTAACCTCTAGAACGCTAGAACACTCTCCCAAAAAGAATACAGTTCACTAATAGCCATCTAGAGTTCTGAAAGGAAATAAAGACCTAACTGTTCTTGAAAGGATGACTCAGATACCTCACAGAGGATAAAGATCAACAACCTACCTGCCACATTCCATTAACATACCGAAACTTTGTAAGACACTGCTAGATAACACTGCTTCTTGTCTGGAGCACACCTCACAGCTTTTTTGCACAAGACATAAACACAGCCACATAGGTACCACGTCAACCAGCACCTTCTTCTAGCCATGCATAGCAAAGAGATTATCTGCTTCCTCATCCAACAGAAAAGCACTTTATGGCTCTATCAAGTAAATGTGATGGAGTACCCTATCTTCCAATCTCTTGGTCAGCTCTCAAAATTTTGAGTGGGCAGACTGTCAGCTCTCTCTCAGCTGTGCCCATGTTGGCTCAGTTGATGGAAAGCTTATTCTAACAGCCTGACAGAATGCTTGCCACTGGAGTAAGAGTATCATACCATACACCAAATTTAGGGCTGATGGCCTTTTATTCTGCCCATCACCACCAGAGAAAACAGAACATTTTAAATAATAAGCCCACACCCAGAAAAAAAGAATTCCCTGGGTGTGGGGGATAATTAGTGATTGTTTATCAAAAACGTGCAGAGGTTGTTTTTGAAAGTCAGAACATTTGGTGGATGGTTGCCAAAACCGATGGAGGCAGTTCAGCAAACTTTTGGCAACTTCGGAGGAACCTCCAATATAGGGGTTCCTCTGAAGGTTCAGATATCACTGCAGGGCCTGGTGGTCTTCTGTCTGACAGGGTGATGGTTGTAATGACCTCTGACGCTCTGACAAAGTAAAAACCACAGTGCAAGAAATCAGGCTCTTGTTTTTGACTTGGACAAACAACGTGCTTCTAAAACTGCCAATATGGGTAGTAACTCATACTTTGTGATAGAAAAATGTCGCCCCTGCCTTGCACAACAAAATAGAGGCATTTTAGTCAGTTTCTTCATTAACAGCAGGCTTGAGAGCTGCCATCTTACATAAAAGCTAATTTTATTGGTTACACCTTGCACGGAATACTGAATACAATATAACCCTCAGATTAGTTGAGAATGAAAACAGCAATATCACTTCTCCTATAGGCAGGCAATTGTACACTGGGTTTGTGAAGAACCAAATGGAATTCAGGCTAGCTTGTATCTTCCTGGAAGGTATACAATATGTCTCAGTAATCCTATTGTAATAGCCTACTACATCATTGCACATTTTTTAGTGAAAACAGGGGCCCTTGACCTGATTTTCATAAAGAAGCACCACATACAGGATTCTAACCATCACAGATTGGATTGGTTAGTCCATTTATAGATTCCTTCTAAATACTGAACTTAACATGCCGTTCCCTATAACAAATCTGTAGTTCTCAAACACAATGACAAGAAATATTCACAAAAGGCCTTGTTCTAATACTAAATTTTCTATTTTTGTGGTTCCAACGTCTGTCTACTGTTTTGTTGATTAAGCTTGTAGTGCTGTTAATTTGTAGTTCCCTGTATCTGGATACCCTAAAGGGTGATTGGCCACGCTTTATAAAGCCTGATTGATTTATTCCCTAAACCTGCAAAGACAGAGGAGGTACAGATGTTGGCTGGCCTCATAGAGACACAGTACATATAGCCTTTTGCATGCCTGTGTTTGCATGCATTAGCACAATAAATCCAGACTTTTTGGTTTTGCTTTGCTTTTTGATACTTGTAGTTTAGTCTTACGGAGGTACGCATATCATCACAGAGTCAACAAGTAACTTTGTGTGTATTGTTTTTCAACATAAGTTACTGCATATTGGGCAGAGTCCATTACAGGAGGACAACACAATTCCAAATGTCATCTCTCCACTCATCTCCCTGCTCCATCCTAAGGATCCTAATTCAAGGTTCTAGAATACAGAGAGACTGGGACTTTCCATTGGGCAGCCAGACAACATGATAGCAGACAGCCGGGACATAACACACTTTGGGGGTCATTCCAACCCTGGCGGTCATCGACCGCCAGGGTGGATGACCACAGAAGCACCGCCAACAGGCTGGCGGTGCTTCCCTGCCCATTCTGACCGCGGCGGTAAAGCCGCGGTCAGAAAAGGGGATCCGGTGGTTTCCCGCCGGATTTCCCCTGTCTGGGCTGAATCTCCATGGCGGCGCTGCAAGCAGCGCCGCCATGGAGATTCCGACCCCCTTCCCGCCACCCTGTTTCTGGCGGTTTTTACCGCCAGGAACAGGATGGCGGGAACGGGTGTCGTGGGGCCCCTGGGGGCCCATGCACTGCCCATGCCACTGGCATGGGCAGTGCAGGGGCCCCCTAACAGGGCCCCAGCATGATTTTCACAGTCTGCATAGCAGACAGTGAAAATCGCGACGGGTGCAACTGCACCCGTCGCACCCCTGCAACACCGCCGGCTCCATTCGGAGCCGGCTTCTATGTTGCAGGGCTTTTCCAGCTGGGCTGGCGGGTGCTCCTTTGACGGGCGCCCGCCGGCCCAGCGGGAAAGCCAGAATGGCCTCCGCGGTCTTTTGACCGCGGAGCGGCCAAATGGCGGTGACCGCATGGCGGGCGGCGGTAATGACCGCCTTTGTTCCTTGCAATAAAATAAAAGCTATGCTGTCAGTGAAGAATAATAGAAGGAAATCACAAACAAATCATCCAACAACATACTCATTAAGTTTGATCGTGCGACTAATCCTTTTGCTAAGTTTGGTGACAGTACCAGTAATAAATCATTTCATATTTTCATAATTCAAATTATTAGTGGCTCTTATTTTGCATGCACAATTCCACTGTGGTCCAGTGGATATCTTTATTGCACAACTATCTCCACATAAGGTTTCTACTCTATAAAAAAGAGATACATCTCACTTTGCCCTTCATCACCTTGGATTTGGGCAATATGACACGAACAGCACCATTTCATAGAACACAGAAATTTGGTGCCATTTATTACTCTATATCTCTCTTTGCTCTTCGCCTGACTGAGGCAAATTTTCTCATGGGCACATTCAACCAATTTATCATGAGCGGTGATTTCAGCTGCAGACCTCACTTTCTCTAATCAATTCAATCAAGCAGGTCATACAAGTTCATAGGAAGTTCTATGTTACAAAGCTTTAAATGGTGAAATGTCGGAAACATATGAGGTATATTAGATACAGCCACGACATATGGTGAATTGTATCTTCAACATCCACACCTCCAATTGTTTCTCTGATACACCCAGTAATCTCTCTGATGGCCCTCTCTCATTTATGTCTATACTCTGTGCTCTAAAAAAAAATCTTTCATTTCCAAAAATGTAAATTGCACACAATTATCAGACACAAGGTCAGATGGGAAATATTCTCTAATAGACATGTCTGCAAGGAATGTGACTATAGTTTCGATATTTGGTTCTCGCATAAACCTTACTTCCAACCATTTGGGTACATTTTCAATTAAAACAACAGTACAACATTGAGAAGCTGGAAGAACATAACATGGATCATTTTTTCCCAGCATTGAGCAGCTGGAAGAACATGAAAAGGACAACTCTAACCGTCCTGGCTCCACCTCATCTAATTGATCTGTTCTCATGCTCCCCAGACAAGGTTCTAGATAACAGAGAGACCTGAGCATTTCACAGAGGAGCAAGGCAAGAAAGTAGAGGAACACAGGGTCTAAAGAGAAAGACAACACACATATTGGAATGCAAACATGATGTGAGACTGAGTGAGCTCCTAATATCTAGCATGAATTAATTTAAGGTCTCTGGGTTTCATGTCAGTATATCTTGGTCACAATACTATAAGGCAAAATACGTATAGGTTTACTGATCTTAAATCCACATCTACTTACCTGAACAATAAGGTGGTAGGTGATATAGTGGATGCAATATTTTTGTAAGCTGTTATTTTAACTGTAATACAATGATTCCAAAATGCTTACAAAATCAGGCCAGCCGTCTGCATCAAATTTCTTTCACTGTTCCAAAGATATAATCGGGCCATTAGGACCCTATGAATAGGCCATGGGTACACCAGGGGCCCGGGCTCATGGTCCTTGCCACCCTATGCTAGGACCATATGCCCTATTTACAGATTCCAGAAGTACCTGGCAAGGGTCTCCATGATGTTAAACGAGCAGCTGCCTTAGTGACTCCATTCTCAGCATTGATGATTTGCTGAGGTGGTGCCATATTCAAATAAAACTCAAAAAGGTGACACAAATGGTTACTGATGCTGTAAATTATGGGCAATCGCTCTGAGAAGCATTCCAATCCATAGGTATTCTCTCAGTGAGCCACTCTCAACAGAGGCCGGCCCACATTATGAAAATCAATACTGAAGCTGGTCCTCATGGAAACAGTCCATCCCAAACTGTCTAGCGATGCCCTCTCATATGGGAACACAAGCAACCCAAGAGGACCAGTTTCAACCTAATTAGGACTTGTCAATAAGGTACAGCTTGGATAGTGTGGCACAGTGATCAAGGTACCCATGTTTGGGTATTCCCTTGACTCCCTAAGGTGTTACCCCAAACACATAAAATGTTGCTGGTGGGTGTAACAAAACAGGCTTTATGCAGGTGCCCTCACCCCTCCACCACACTTTTTGCCCCTGTTTGGACTACTAGCTTCTGGTTTCGGATTCTGAGAGTGCACTGAGGTCTGCTAAACAAACCTCAGTGCCAGTGTTTTACCCCCATGCAAATTATATGTTGAATTGGATACACCCAATTGTCAAGGCCTATCTTACTTATATATCCCTAGTATATGTTACCCAGGGCATGTAAGATAGAGTGTCCACTCAGAGCTGCAGCATTATTTGTGCCACCCTATCCCTTAACATTATATGTAAGTCTCCCCTAAGGAAGGCCTAAGGAGTCCTATGGCAGGGAGCTGTATTTTGTTAAATAAGACATTTGTTTTAAGATTTGTCTTAGCAGCAACACTTCCAAATTGACAGTTTGCTGTGGGTAAAGTTGGTAGCCCCATTGGCTAATACAGTTACTGGGTTACCCAACCCAGCTAACTTTCATCTGGGACTACCAAAGCGGGTCATGTAAGGTATTAACTTAATTATAGTGCTAACGTGTCCCTTTATGACTAATTTACTCACTTTGGGACTCGTTTTAGGCCAGTGAATCTTTTGACCCTGATTGAAGACACCTTAGGACGAGATAACTAATCAGCATGTCAATCAATATGTCAATAACGTCATCAATATTTACCACAATAAGACAATTCAAATTAGTCAAAGACATTAATAAAACTCAGAAACCACCATGACCTTGCAGTCATGAATAACCACACCAGTTTAGTACTATTCTATGAAGTTTATTCCCTGTTGATTACAATTCTACTAGCAAGTTTATTAGTCTCAAAACCAAGAAACACATTAGCATAGTCACAATATGGCAATAAGATTTCATCAAAGCAAGAATCACGAATATTAGAATATAGCACGACGTCAACATGGTTATCAAATAATAATTATCACGTTATTCAACAAAGCATAGATTCAGTCATTTGTCTATTTGCGTCAGTTTAGTGAACCCCTCATCTAACCTCGAATTAGCATTGGCATGTCGGGCTTCATGCAAAACAATTTAGCAACACCAATTTAGAAAAACATCTAACTATGGTCTCTGTCAAAAGAAGCAGTTGGTACCTAGAAAGGAAAAGCAAACAGACAATTACAATTTAATTGTCATATAGTTACCCTCCGTATTGGGTCAGCATTCAGGTTCGGTCTTTGTCCTCAGGACATCAGTTGATTCGCAATCAGGAATTCAGTAAGTCAGGTAAAAGGGGGCACTTCCCTCATAAGGAGGTAAAGTGTAAATGGGCAATATAAAGGCAAGGATGGTTGGAAGAACCAAACATCAAAGTCTCTATGCAGAGTAACAAAGTGCCTGGGTCATAGCAAAATGCGACAGCATCTCCCACTCATCTATCGCCTAGTCTCCTATTCTCCTGTTCTAATTTACTTCCTTGTGTCAAGGGTTTTTATCCCTTTTCTGTTGTACAATTCCCTAAAAGTTAATTTTTTGGGGGTCAGTACCCTACTATCTCCCTCCAATAGAGTTTCAATGACTTCATTAAATTTGTCACCCCATAACAGTTCTCACGCAGTTTATTGGTCCTTATGATTGACGCCTTCAGCGGGTAGAATGTCCGGTATGATTTCATACTCTCGTGGCCCTCTTTGCATCTTTAGTCAGTGGTTCCATTGTCTGTACTGGTTCAGGCGACCTTGTACCTGCGAGTAGTCTACACTGTTGCATTCAGCAAGAATGTTTCATTAAGCAAGTCGAATTTCATGAGAACGGATCTACTACAGTTACATTCATCTTCTAGCTTTGGAAAAACAAGAGTTCATGTCCATCAGCAAGTCAGCACACTGCACGTTAGAAAAACACATTTAATATGAAAATCAGGCAGCTAGGCCTCGACTCATGCTAACCAATGCCTAATGAGTTATTAGCAGAATTTTAACATATAACCTATTATTATTAGTGCAAAATCATATTCTAACATAACATTTCCAGATTATTAATCAGTTTCATTAGTCATTGTATATATTGACGGACACTCCCCGTGGGTACATTTCAAGCACCTGTTTTAGCAAAATACATTAATACATTTTCTATGCGGCATTATTATGCATTAGTTCATAAACATTTCATGTTAATTTCTAAGTATATAAGCTACCCTCTCTCAGTAGCATTAAATGCAACTTGATGTCCAAGTTGAAATTAAGTCACTTTTAAAGGTAAGCAACTTTTACAAAGTTGCCACTCTGTGCCCCAGCTAGTTCAATGGCCTCACAGAGGCACTAGCACTCAGACAGCTTTCTGCCCACCTGGGGAGAAAATCGAACAACTCCCAGGCCATGAACAAAGGCTGTTGCTACACTGGAAGTTGTAACCACCTCCCACAGGATGGCTGCCCAGGGTATTAGCCCAAAAGGTGAGCTTCAAATGTGAAGCTGATTTTGAAGGGGCGCTGTGATAACACTCTCAGACAGGGATCCTTTTGTTTCCTGCAGAAAGAAGTAGAGCCAGGGACAGAAGAGGCAAAAGCAGTTCACAAACTGGTTTTCCAGGGCTGTGTAGCTTCATGGCAGCCACACCTCTGGGGGTGGGCTACCAAGGTCCTTAGAGACAAGGAAGGCTTCTGCTGTGTTGGTTGTGGCAGGAGTGATGTGCTCTGGGACAGGCAGATGCCACACATCACTGGAACTGTGTCACCAGAGAACAGGGGTCCAACTAGCCTATTGGTTAGTGACTGCATTGTCTCTTCGGGCACTTTACTAGGATATAATGGGCACCCCAGGCACTCGAGACTTTAGTACTTTCTGGACCTGGAAAGAGGAGGAGAAGGAGACCACTCTGCACCTGTTGGAAGTGCACAATGGGAGTTGCTGCAACACCAGAACGACTGCACCTGCTGCACTTTGGGCTAGTGGATCTTGGACCCTGCTTTGCGTGTCTATCTCAGGGATCCCCGGCCCAAGTCTAAAGCAGAGCCTCCAAGGGTCATTTGGCTGGCCCCCAGAACAGCACTAGGGATATTAAAGATGAAGGAGCCCAAGTTGCATATCTGGTAGCTGTGGCAGAAGTCTTGCACTGCCAGATGCCTGGCACCCCAAAGGAGATGTCTGCTGGACTGTGTGTCCGTTGGACCCATGAGTTTTTGTTGTGACCGGATTTGTCATCCACGGGGGAAACCAGCCTCCACCAAAGATTTGTACCATGACTGCTGTGTTTCAAAAGCGCAAGGTCTGCATTGGCAGCCCTCGGAACCCTGCACAGAGGACTACATGGGACCCTGAAATCTGTGGACAGACTCATCTCCACTCACCTGCAGACTGAGGAATCAACAGGACTTCACTCCCATAGATAGCACAGTATCTGGAGCATCCTTGAGCATCTTTGAGCCTGCATCCCTCAGCATCAGGACCACTCCATTATCGTCTGTGGAGGTCATCCTTTGAAGTTTGGATCTTGTTCTAAAAATGCTCTGGTAGGCAAGTACCTGTCCAAAGTATCCTCTCTGCCCCCCTGGACCTCCTTCCTGCTGGACGTTGTCACCCAAGTCGGGCTGGAGTTGCCGAACTAACTTTCCCAAACTTTTCAAAAGTTTCTAACGTTTTTTGTGACCATTGCTTGTTTGCGGTTGATGCTGAGGCTATGTATTCCTTTAAAAATGTATATCTTCAGAACACTCCAGTTGATTTTGATGATCAAGGCTACTTAAGATACATAGAAATCTTATCTTTTTTTCTAACTTGGTGTCTTGTTTCTTTTGTGTCGTGTAACTTTCTTATTCTGTTGTTTGGTGTTGTTAAATGCTTTACACATTGTTCCTTTGCTGAGCCTTAGTGCTTGCTGCCACAGCTACCCAAGGTTGAACTTAAGGTTGATGAACCATATCTGACTGGACCCAAGACGGTATCTGTGAGTGTATTGTACAGTAGGGCTACCTAGCCAGGCCATATAATACACCCCAAACCCTCACAGTGGGAATGCTTCCAAAAAGGTCAAACCACCGACAATCACTTTGGGTAATAGTTCAGCCGATCATTTTTCACCTACAAAGCCACTCTAGCCAGACGACCACCTTATGCAAATTAGTACTGATGCTGCTACTCATGAAAATAGTGGCTCTCAAACTGCCAGGTGCAGGTCCCTTCCCAAGGGGAACACAAGCAACCCATGGCTAGTTTTGGCCTTGTTAGTCCTTGTCAGTTAGTCATGGCTCGGATGCTGTGCCATAGCGAGTAGAGGGCCAATGTTTGAGTATACCCCTGACCACTTAGGGTGAGGGAAGGAATGCTTGCAAAAAGTCGAAAGCACTGGCAATCTCTCTGGCTGGCATTCCAATGCGTAGTTGTTCATAAACAGAGCCTCTTCATATATGTCTTCATTTAAAAAAAATATCTATGAGTCCAGTGGACCAATTTGTTATAGGTTTGTAGATGCACCTATTCTCCTAAGGGATCTTTGAAATATTGTCACAAATCAGCTGACAAAACATCTGGATAATAATGCTCTCATGAGGAAGTTGTGATCAACCTGTATGCACGTTGCAGTACATAAATGGATTCTATGGATTACTTGAAAGGGTGGCAAAAACACTGATCTTGGAATTGCAACACTGTTAGTATTGCTTGCTGTCCTTTTCATCATGGTAAACTGATCAATTGCCTGAAAACAAATAGATGGGGTGTCTCTTACCTTGTTCAAGTGGTCAAAGTCACTCATACTCTATAGATCATTGCTGGTGGGTAATGATTGTGTGCCAGCATTGGTTGTGGAATCAGTGGGCGGAATGCAATCTCCCATGTGTTTTGATCTATATATATAAAAGTGCTAGCACATTAAATAGGCTGTCATATCTAATCTGAGGACACCAGGTTGCTGCTCCGCCTAAGCAGAGACTTTAGGTCAGACTCTAAAACCTTTTCCAACCTGGCAGAGCTGATACAAGCCTGAAGGTTGGAACACTGGCTTGCAGTCAATGCCTACAAAGCAGAGTTGATGTTGGTGAGCTTCCAGGCCACCACCAGAAAATATGAGAGGTGTTGGGAGCTAGGCAAAATAAATATAAGGCTTTCATGAGAAGTTAAAACAAGAGGGCTGGCATCTGATTACCTGCAATATTTGAAGGAACCAGAACATTCAATTCATTAAGACATGTTACCACCACATTCATTTACTTATAAAGCTGCAACCATATTTTTGTGAAGACACGAGAGTGACAATAGTTAAGAACTTTTGGGATCAGGCTGAATAGTCTTTTTCTAGGTTTCTCCATAAAGATTATGGGTTGATTACAAACAATCCAACAAACAATCCCCTTCAAGTGTTGAAATCCCACATCTCAACACTTGAGGGGGGGCAGACCTAAATAGGAATTAATGTATCAGCCCTAATTTTGGGTGTGGATCCTCCTTAAAATCAGTGGCAGGATTATAATAGTTCTTAATGTTGAGGCCATAATATTCTGGTTACCATTTATTATTTTTCTTTTTTAAACACAATATCAAAATATTACACATATATTAGTTTAATATTACCGTTCTTTAATAACAATTTATGGTTTTTAGCTAATAATGTGTAATGTATTTTATTATTATTTTTTTAAATATTGTTCAATGTTTTTGGTTTATTAATTGTAGTTAATTGGAGTTAATTGCAGTTTTAGGTTGAATGTTTTATTTTAATTATGTTTTTTTTTTTGGGTTGTTGGGATTTATGCTGGCTTTTGGCGGGCAGGATGTTATATTAATAGTTTTACATTTTTATGCATTAAAAACGTTGTAAATTATTTAGACATTTCTAAAAAATTGTTTTTTACCATTAATGTTAATGGCCCTAAAAACCAATGCTTTCTTCAATGCTGCTTAGGTTAGAGTGTGAATATTAAATCTGACCCTACATAGTCAAACATGTTCCCCAATTTTGTAATGTTAGGAATGGGAATACTAAATATGACCCCTCAACTCCCAGCATCCAGCACTTTTCCCAATGTTGGTAAATTCTGAGGGGGAATAATAAATCTAATCCCTCCGGAGTCCAACAGTTTCCCCAGTTTTGTTGTTTGAAGTTAGAATATTTCATCTGAAACCCTTACCCTTCCAGTGTTCAACGCCTTCTCCTATGTAGATAGCTTTGGAATGAGAATAGTAAATTTGACCTGCCAGGGTTTAACACTTTCCCAATTTTGTTATGATTGGAGTGGGAATGGTAAGTCTGACCCATCCAGTATGTTGCTTAGTTTGGAGTGGGAATAGTGTTGACCGCCCCACCTACCCTCTCCCACACCCCCACCTCAGAGTCTAACGCTTTCCCCAGTGTTTTTTTGTTTGGATTGGGAATAGCCATCATGACCCCTTCAGAGTCCAGCGATTTCCTCAACTTTGTCATGTTAAGCATGGGTCTAGTCAATTTGATGGCTCCTTGAACATCCATTGCTTTTTCCACAGTTGCTTATTTTGAAATAGGAACGGTAAATCTGACCCTCTAGAGCCCTATAGTTTTCATAATGTTATGATATTTTTTTAACTCTAGACATGTTTGTAGGTAGATATTTTAGATTCAGTATGTTTGATATTTTATTTAAAAGGAAGGAGTTGTCAATAATATGCTTGTCTATATTGCAACATCAATATTATTGTAGATCGAAATTTGTTTGTAGAAATATTGTATTTTCTCATGATTGCTGACTGAGTGAAGTTACCCTCACCATAATCTTTAAAATAGTTCTTCTTGGAGGAAGACAAGTTTAAGAGACATACATCATTGCTGGTCCCTTACAAGTTTCGATAGTGGATGACCAGGGAGTAGCAGCATAAAAAGGAGGGAGTCTTCTTCAGGGTACCAGTGTCAAATGAAAAAATGTTTGATCAATGAGGCTAAAAAAGATTACAACTATGTATGCAATGTATACTTATTTCTTTGCAAGTATTTTGCTAAATGAATCTGGATTATTGCGGACTGAGAACACGGAAATTATCTCACTGTGACCTTGACTATCGTTTTCACTTTCTAAAGAAAAGATGAAAAATGCCCAAAAAGTATTTCGCTGGCACATACTGAGAGGGTTAACCAATCAAGGCTGCCCTTCTCATCCACACATGCACAGGCGAGGAGCACGGCTTCTTTTCTTCAGAACAAAAGTATCCAATTTAATGCTTTAAATATTTAATTAAATAACTGAAGAGTTAATGGACTTTAGACATTATAATGCGGAGGCACTTTGAAGCTGCTGAAGCAATAAACAGGTTTTTCACCCTGGAGACAAAAATGAGATAGGATTACTTTGCAGGCTCTGTCTCCTTCCTCCCTCATTTTTGTTTACCTGGACATTCAGCTATTGAGTCTAAAGTTTTGGACAAATCGCATAACACCATTCTAATAACGCACCATTAGCATTAGTTGAATCTGGATAAATGCAAATATATGATTTTGCAGATATATACGCTGTCGTTCTGCAAGAAAAGCGCATCGGCAAGCTTTGGAGACAGGAAGGCGGCAACAAACTTGGGCACTTTCCAATGGCACCCGGAGTAAGGAGTTTTCTTACAGAACAACGCGTGCGGTGATTGAATTGTGAATGCTTGATTCGGTTGTCTCAAACTTGCACAAGCGCATTGGCTTCGCTTGGGATATATATCTACACCAAAATACACTAAGGGCCATATTTATACTTTTTGGTGCAAAACTGCACTAATGCCGTTTTGCACCAAAAGGTTTAGCACCGGCTTGCGCCATTCCTGTGTACCAGCCGGGCACCATATTTATAGAATGGTGCAGATCGGTGCAAAAGGTGGGCTAGTGTTAAAAAAAAAAATTACGTTAGCCCGGTGGGGCTGGCGCTTTGGGAGAAGAGGGTTTTGCACAAAAAAATTATGTCAGGCTGGTTAGAGTAAAAAAAGATTACTCTAACCAGCCTAGCATCATTTTCTGATGCAAAACCACCTTAGAAAAGACAGGAGTCATGCCCACCACCCCCATGGCCAGCACAGGGGACAAGGGTCCCCTGGGCATGGCCATTGCACCCTGTGCCATGCAGGGCACCCCAAGTTGGGCCCCCTATGGCACTTTAATTAAAAATGAAAAATTACTTTACCTATACTTACCCTACTCACCTTGGATGGGGTCCCACATCCTCCGGTGTCCCTCTTGTGTGGCTGGGGGTGTTCCTGGGGCTTGAGGAGGGCACCATGTTTAACCATGAAAATGGGTCCACAGGTCCCTTAACGCCTGGTCTGACCCAGGAGTTAAATAATGTTGCAAAGCAAGCTTTGCCCCATTATTTAGCCCCTCCTCCCACCTGTGTGTCATTTTAGCACGGGGTGTAAATATGGGGCTATGGGATTAGGACTATTTTTTAGATGGGGACACCTACCTTGCATCTCATTGATGCAAGGTAGGTTCACACATCTAAAAAATGGTGCAAACTCCAACATTTTGACGTTAGACAGGTCTAACGTCAAAATATAAATATGGAGTTAGTTTTGTGCCGTATTTGCATCAAACAAAATGATGCAAATTCAGCCCAAATGGGGTATAAATATTCACCTAAATTGCAGTTTGCTGGCGTGCATCCAGACCGATTGTGGTGCCGAATAGGGCTTCTGCAAGCACCAAAACACTACCACTTCATTCCAATTCAGAGAGGTCCGGGACGCGAAGACGTTTCTTTGCATCTTTATTCAGGCAAAAAAAGACATAGGACGCGTTCTAGCTGCAACCAGCCTTTATCAACTATCGGAAGCCATGTTGAATGAAGTTTAAATACCTTCAATATAATAAACAGAGACAAAATACATTCATCTGTCACAGAAACAAATTAAGCCAACAATTTATCAGGTTGTCTATTATCATGTGCAATAATTAATTCTATGATTTTAAATATCATCAGCAAACATTGGCATATTCAAATATTTCTTCAATGTTAAAAATAAAAAACATAGGCTCTCATTACAACCCTGGTGGTCGGTGATAAATCGGAGGTAATACCGCCAACAGGCTGGCAGGAAAAAAAATGGAATTTTGAACATGGCGGAAACCGCCAACACAGACAGCCACTTTAACACACTGACCGCCATGGTGGTAGCAAGAAGCACCATGGCGGTAACTGCCAACAGCCAGGCGGAAGACACTGTACCCCCCAGAGTATTACAACAGGCCTATCCGCCACCTTTTCCGGGGCGGTACCAACGACATCAAAAGCACAGCAGAAATAGTACACAGAAGGCAAAGAACTCACCTCTGGAGACTCAGGGAACAACCACGACGCCATGGATCCGAGTTGCACATCTTCCTCATGATTGTATACCTCTTCATGCATTGCGAACAGCAACGCCGGTGAAGACGACCACAGTGAGTACTGCCGCCTAGCACACAAGGGAGGGGGGAGGAAAAAGAGAGTGACACACACGCGCAACACCCCCTCACCCCCAACACCATAAACACAAACAGATGCAATAACATCACATATCTGCCCCGTACCCCTCAGGAATAATGCAAGGACAAAAGGAATAGATTAAAGTGAGTGTAATAAGATAAAATAGTAGAAATTTGGGCTTTAAAATCAAAACAGTATATACATATATACAAATGGAGGGACACTGCCCAGTCCTCAATGTCCCTGGACCACAGGGTCACTACACATAGGCCAAGGCCCCACTTGACTCCTGCAACAACACGGAGAGAACACTGCAGCGGCATCAGGTCGAAAATACACAGGTACCTCAGGGGGACGGGGAACGGGGGGCACCTCAGCCGGAAGATGGTACAACAACACTGGTCCTGAAGGGGGCAACATGCCCTGTGCGATGTCCTGGGGAGTGGAAGGCCACAGTCTCTCAAGTGGGTGGTTTGCCCACTGCTTGGTCCTGGGGAATGCAAGGCCACAGTATCTCAAGTGGGTGGTTTGCCCACTGCTTGGTCCTGGGGAGTGCAAAGCCACAGTCTCTCAAGTGGGTTGTTTGCCCACTACTTGGTCCTGGGGAGTGCAAAGCCACAGTCTCTCTCGTGGGTGGTTTGCCCACTGCTTGGTCCTGAGGAGTGCAAAGCAACAGTCTCTCAAGTGGGTGGTTTGCCCACTGCTTGGTCCTGGGGAGTGCAAAGCCACAGTCTCTTAAGTGGGTGGTTTGCCCACTGCTGGGTCCTGGGGAGTGCAAAGCCACAGTCTCTCAAGCGGGTGGTTTGCCCACTGGTTCTGGAGGGGGCCTTGTGCCCAGTGTGCTTCATCCAGGCAAGGAGGGGGTGAGTGGATGGCTTCTTCCACTGGTTCTGGAGGGGGCCTTGTGCCCAGTGTGCTTCATCATGGCAAGGAGGGGGTGAGTGGATGGTTTCTTCCACTGGTTCTGAAGGGGGCCTTGTGCCCAGTGTGCTTCATCCTGGCAAGGAGGGGGTAAGTGGATGGCTTCTTCCATTGGTTCAGGAGGGGGCCTTGTGCCCAGTGTGCTTCATCCTGGCAAGGAGGGGGTGAGTGGATGGCTTCTTCCACTGGTTCTGGAGGGGGCTTTGTGCCCTGTGATGCAGTTCTTGGGGAGTGCAAGGTCACAGTCTCTCACCTGGGTGTCACACCTCCAGAATTTGCAGGGTCCAGGACACACTACAGCCCATGGAGGCAGGACTACACACTTCCCGCTGGCGGTGACGGCTGCTCAGTAGTGGCAGTGGCGTTGCTGGTGTCGGGAATGCCAGTGGTGGGGGGAGGCTCCAGCCCTTCCCCTGCAGCCTCAGACAGCTACCTACTGGGGCTGCTGCTGCTGGCAGTGGTGCTGGTGGTGGTGGGGGGAGGCTCCAGCTCTTCCCCTGCAGCCTCGGACAGCCGCCGACTGGGGCTGCTGATGCTAGCACTGATGCTGCTGGCGTTGCTGGTGGCGGTGCAGGTGTTGGGGATGCCAGTGGTGGGGGGAGGCTCCAACCCTTCCCCTGCAGCCTCGGACGGCTGCCCATGGGGGCTGTTGCTGCTGGCATTGGTGCTGCTGGCGGTGCTGGTGTCGGGGATGCCAGTGGTGGGGGGTGCTCCAGCCCTTCCCCTGCAGCCACGGACGGCTGCCCACTGGGGCTGCTGCTGGCAGTGGTGCTGGTGGCGGTGTTGGTGGCAGTGCTGGTGTTGGGGATGCCAGTGGTGGGGGGAGGCTATAGCCCTCCCCCTGCAGCCTCGGACAGCTGTACTGCCACGGTTGGTGGTAGGGGCTCAGAATCAGTCCCAGCACAAGGCCTCCTGTCCTTCCTGCCTGCATGTGCAGGACCCTTGCCCTTCCCCTTGGCAGCTGGTGGTGCCTCCATGCCCTTCCCCTTGGCAGCTGGTGGTGCCTCCTTGCTCTTCCCCTTGGCAGCTGATGGTGCCTCCTTGCCCTTCCCCTCGGCAGCTAGTGGTGCCTCCTTGACCTTCTCCTAGGCAGCTGGTGGTGCTTCCATGCCCTTCCCCTTGGCAGCTGGTGGTGCCTCCTTGCCCTTCCCCTTGGCAGCTAGTGGTGCCTTCTTCCCTTTCCCCTTGGCAGCTAGTGGTGCCTCCTTCCCCTTCCCCTTGGCAGCTGGTGGTGCCTCCTTGCCCTTCCCTTTGGCAGCTGGTGCAGGCACACTGTCAGTGCTGATGGCTGGTTCCCTGGAGCCTCTCCTACCTGCAGTAGCTTGCAACACTACTGTGGCCGTGGACTGGGAGGCTGAAGTGCTTGCCTGGGTTCTGACCACCCTGGCCCGACTTGAAGGACGGTGGGGGCGAGGGGTAGGGAAGAGGTCAATGGCGGAGAGGAAAAGCTTCTTAGGGACACTGGGGCAGGAAGAGGGTGAAGGTTTGGGAGTGGAGGAAGAGGGAGTGGTTGTAGGAGGTGTCTGTCTGCTGTGTTTGGGTGCAGGTGCATGGGCTGGATGCTGCTGTGAGGTGGATGGCTGTTGGGTGTCTGAGTGCTTGCGTTTGTGTACTTTGGGAGGAGGGGGCACAGGCACAGTGAGAGAGGACACAGGGGACGTGTGCATGGATGTGGGGATGGTGACTGCCAGTGAGGGTGATAGTGATAGGCGTGATGGTGATGGGGGTAGTGGATGAGGATATAGTGTATGCAGGTGTGAGTGGAGATGCTACTGGGAGGGTGGTGGAGGACGAGGAGGAGGGGGACACAGTGGCGGCAGTGGATGTTGTTATGTCTGCATCTGGATGTTGTTTGTGTGAGTGCCTGTGGGATGATGTGTGGTGCTTGTGTTTGCCTGAGCAACTCCTGTGTGTTGTCTTGGCTGCATGCTGCTCTGAATGTGTCCTTGGGATAGGTTGTGGTTGAGGGGAATGGGACTGGGTAGAGGAAGTTGGAGGGGGGAGGCTAGAGACAGGGGCAATGACTGCCATCAGTGAGGAGGCCAGAGACTAGATTGATCTCTGTTGGGCCGCCATGCAAGAGTGAATGCCCTCCAAGAATGCATTTGTGTGTTGCAAATGGCCTGCCAGCCCCTGGATGGCATTCACAATGGTTGACTGCCCAACAGAGATGGATCGCAGGAGGTCAATAGCCTCCTCACTCAGGACAGCAGGGCTAACTGGGGCAGGGCCTGAGGTGCCTAGGGAGAAGGAGATGCCCACCCTCCTGGGTGAGCTGGCACGGGAAACTCGCTGAGGGGCTGCTGGGAGGGTGGTACTTGTACGGGGGTGGCAGCTGTACCTGTAGTTGGGGTGGGCACAGAGGTGTCCGCCACCACAAGGGAGCTTCCATCAGAGGAGGTATCACTGTCTGAACTGTCCACACCTGTCTCTGCCATGGTGCTCCCCTCGCCCTCCGTCCCACTGGTGCCCTCACAGTCGGTGGATTCGGCCTCCTGGCCCCTGTGGGATGCAGCTCTCTCTGTCGCCGGTGCCTCAGCTCCTCCGCCAGATGATGCTAATGCACATAAGGACATGGTGACAAAACAGAAAGGGGGGAGAAGAGACAAAGGTTACACTTGGTCAATGGCAGCAACAACACCCCTGCTGGCGTACACGACACACACACACACACACAGGGAACAGCCCTACTCACTAGGCAATGCATTGACAGTCACAATGCTAGTCACCATCCCTTGGACAGGAATACCTAAAGCCAATAGCAGCATACCTGAGACCCACAGACCCCTGCCCAGTAGTGAATGCACACTAGCTTGGTTGGAGGTATTTTACGTCAGAACCCCACCCAACATGGGACCTACCCTGCAATGTCCGGCCTGGCCTAGGGGCACCCACAGGCCCACATACCCCACCCGGTGACCACCCCACCATGCGCAAGTAGTATATTGGGAAACTGTACTCACCCCCTTGTGGCTGCTGTGATGCCCTCAAGCGCCCATCTAGTTCCAGATAAGCCACCGCCAGTATGCGGGCCATCAGGGGTGTTAGGGTTCGACGGGAGGCCATCCCCAGCTGGGCCTCCGCCGTCTTCCTTGCCCAGCGTCTCAGGTCCTCCCACCGTTTGCGACAGTGGGTGCTCCGCCTGCCGTAGACCCCCAGGGTCCGCACGTCCTTGGCAATGGCACACCATATACCCTTTTTCTGATGGGCGCTGACCTGCAGAAAAAGAAACATAGAAAACGGTATCAGTCATACTGTCCGGCCTGTTACACTCATGGCCCACCATAGCCTTCACATCCCCTTATGCACAGACATTGCCCACCATACATGCATCACGCTGCCCAGAACCCTTCCATCAACCCCCCCACACATGGCCCTCACACACAGCACTCCATGCATTCTTGCCCTATGCATCGTGCTCACTGTGTACTCACCTGTTGGTCTGGAGGCTCATACAGCATTCGGCACTGGGGTAGGAGCCCATCCACCAGTCTCTTCAGCTCCGCAGTGGTGAAGGCAAGGATCCTTTCCCCATTGACACGAACCATGGTCGGTTCCAGACACAGGTCACAGCAGCACTTGCAGTGTAGGTCCTCTCCTGTTGAAGGTCAGGAAGCAAGTGATTGAACAGATAGAAAATGGCGGTCACGCCGCGGCAGTGCGTATCATCACCGCCGGCGTACATCACCATTGGCCACTGTAACCCATAGGACCAAATGATAACCAAAGGGAGTTGCACGGTGGTACTCGACCGCCTCCAGCAACGGTGCACAACATCAGCGGCATTACCTCATTTCCACATGTCCATCCACACAGGACAGGCAGATGCCATTTTGGGGGGGGGGCAGGCCATGGCACCTAACTCCATCACAGTACACATAGGCACCATTTGGGCCTATCTAACATCATACTATTACAGTCACAACAAGCAATGTAGTGTAGTGTTTGGAAATGTGGAATACTGACCAGCTGCTCCCCGTTTTGCCCCCTAGATTACAACCGCTGTGGGTGAATAGGAGATGGAGACATCCTCCCGTGTACAGACCCCTAGTGGGCTTAGACACAATGCAGGACAGGCACATTATCCTCACCTATAGACTGGACAGGGCCACAATCACGGAGCTGTGTGCCTAATTGGAGCCTGACCTGATATCTGCTATCCGTCACCCCACTCGGATACCCCTCTGGTACAAGTCCTATCAGTGCTCCATTTCTTGGCAAGTGGCTCCTTCCAAGTGACAGTGGGCTTGGCAGCTGGAATGTCCAGAGTATTGTCTGCCCTGATTAAACACATGCGCAGCTACATTGTATTCCTCAAGGTGGAGAATTTGGCCACAGTGAAAGCTGACTTCTATGCAATAGGACATATCCCCAACATTATTGGGGCTATTGATGGTACACATATTTCATTGGTTCCCCCTCCCCCGGAGAAATGAACAGGCGTTCAGACACCTGTTGTGTTGACTGCAGCCTACTACAGGTCATTCCTATGTATTTATTCCTTTACAGTTGTATTGCAGTGTTTAAAGCTTGCTAAACGAATACTTTGTTCAATCATTTGACAGACTCCATACTTGCATTTTTTAAATGGTATTTATTTAAGTGCTAAGAAGTAGAGGGGGAAGTGGAATGGGCTGGGTTGATGGTGGAGGAAAGTCCAGGATAGAGTCCAGTCTATTGGTATCACAGGTGCATTGTCCAAGGGGGCATAGGAAGTGGAGCAATGGCAGTTCAAGGTGGACAGGGTGACAGAGTGGGACACAAGGGTGACAATCAGGAGAGTCTTATTTCCTGGCGGGAGTCTTGGCAATGTTCTCTGGCTACTGCCTGGATCGCACAGATTGTTTTCGAGGCGGTTCTCCTTCTGCAGGGGGAGGGGTGCTGGTGGCCTGTTTGGTCCTGTGGCGGGCCTCCTGTCCACTAGCGGCAGTGGAGGTGGAGCGCTGTTCATCGGTTTGGCTAGTGTCAGGGGCCCACTGTTGCGCCACTGCCTCCATCATGGTGTTGGCCATGTCTGCCAGTACCCCTGCAATGGTGACCAGGGTGGTGTGGATGTCCTTCAGGTCCTCTCTGATCCCCAGGTACGGTCTCTCCTGCAGCCGTTGGGTCTCCTGTAACTTGTCCAGTAACTGGCCCATCGTCTCCTGGGAATGGTGGTATGCTCCCAGGATGTTGGTGAGTGCCCTGTGGAGAGTCGGTTCCCTGGCCCTGTCCACCCCCTGTCGCACAGCAGTCCTCCCAGCTTCCCTGTTGTCCTGTGCCTCAGTCCCCTGAACCGTATGCCCACTGCCACTGACCCCAGGTCCCTGATCGTCCTGTGTTTGTGGGGTTGCCTAGGGTCACTGTAGTGGTGGACACATTGCTGATTGACATGTCCTGGGGAGAGAGGTATGGGCCTGCTGGGTGGGTACTGTGGTGGTGTTTCCTGAGGGGGGAGGCTCTGTGGTGGTATGGGACCCTGCCTGGGTAACCGGCTATCCGGAAATCCCTGATGGGCCAGGTTGGGCATCCAGATCCAGGCATCCAGAGCTGCTGTCATCACTGTGGTCCTCTTCTGTGGGGGGGCTGGATGTTGCTAGTACCTCCTCTCCGGTGACGTTGTGTCGGGGACCTGTGGGGATGTACATGCAGTGTTATTGTTTCTGCGTTTGATATCTTGTGCATGGGTGTGTTGCCTTGTATGGTTGTGATTGCCCTGTCAGCTTTGCCTTGTGTGAGTAGTGATTTTGTGGGCTAGGTGATTCTCTCTAATGTGCATGCTTTAGTGATGGGTGACCATGGAAGGCTGTGAGTGATGTCCATGCATTGGTGTTGCATGCAGGGCTTGGTATTGGTATGGGTGGGTTGTGATGGTGGGGTGTGTGTGAGGTGGTGGGCTGATTGGGGTGAGGGTAGAGGTGGGGGTATGTGATGGCATGCAGGTGGGGGGGTATAGTAATAGAGATTTGACTTACCAGAGTCCAGTCCTCCTGCTACTCCTGCCAAGTCCTCAGGATGCAGTATTGCCAAGACTTGGTCCTCCCATGTTGTTAGTTGTGGGGAAGGAGGTGGGGGTCCACCGCCAGTCCTCTGTACAGCTATCTGGTGTCTTGCAACCACGGAATGCACCTTCCCCCATAGGTTGTTCCACCTCTTCCTAATGTCAACCCTTGGTCTTTGGTGCTGTCCCACGGCGTTGACCCTGGCCACGATTCTCTGCCATAGCTCCATCTTCCTAGCAATGGATGTCTGCTGCACCTGTGATCCGAATAGCTGTGGCTCTACCCAGATGATTTCCGCCACCATGACCGTTAGCTCCTCCTCTGAGAACCTGGGGTGTCTTTGTGGTGCCCTGGGTGTAGTATGTGTGATGTGTGTTTGTATGTGTGGGGTGATGTGTTGAGATGTGTGCTGTAAGGTGCATGGATGGTGTATGGGTGATGGTGTTCTGTTGCTCTGGTTCTGTGGGTGCTCTTAGTGTATCTCTCTCTTTCTGTTGTCAATTTATTTGAGTTGTAAAGGGTTGTGGGTAGTGTGTGTGTGTTTTATAGTGTTGTGGGTGTGTGGATGTGGTGTGTGTATGTGTGTCAGGTGTGTGTAGTTTCAATTGTCCAATGTAGTGTTGTTTTGTTAGTGTGTTTGTATTTTGAGCGCGGCGGTATGTACCGCCAATGGTTTACCGCGGTTGAATGTCCGCCACGGTGGGTCATAATGCTGTGGGCGTAGTTCTGTTGGCGTAACGGTGTGGGTTTTGCTACCGCCAGTTTATCACCGACCTTTGGGCTGGCGGATTTGTGTGTGTGGCTGTATAGTGATGGATTGCTATGTGTGGTTCATAATATGGGTAGTGGTAAACGGCGGCGGTATATTGGCGGCAGTCGGCATAGCGGTAAACGGGACTTACCGGCAATGTCATAATGAGGGACATAATGCTCATGTGAGTTATATTTTAAACATCATCATCAATAATTAACATATGCAAATTATTTCTGCGGTGTTAAAATTGAAAACATTATGCTCATGTGAGCTTTACTTTTATGCACAATGTTCAAATAAGCTGAAATGTAAGGTTTTTTTCTTTAACATTTCACACTCTCTGTGTACCAATATATCATTATTGTAAGGCTCATTTCCTGCGACTGGCCTACCATAAACTATCACATTTGTACAAAACACCTTTCCCAACAAACGCAGCTTGGCCCGTAGCATCCTCATTAGTCCAAATGCCAGTAAAATACCAGTGTATAGCTGAGTAAGCAAAAATCATTGACAGTATAAATTTTACGGAGATTTCTAAATGTCCTCAGTTCAAACATCTTCAAGAATATTTAAATAAGTGTTCTCAGCCCTGTTATCAAGTGTCTAGCTGATGTTAATTCTAATAACACACACATATATATAAATTACCTAGTGGAGGTCGCCACTAGGTAGTTATAGTTAGGGCCATGTTTCCATAGAAAAAGTATTTATTGACTTGCCTATATCTTTGGCACCGTATGATGAATCCGTGATATTTTCCCAAAAAAGTGTCATGCGGGTTCTTGTTTTCCATGGAAAGTTTTGGGGAAATCCGTCAAGCAAGGACAGAGAAAAAGGGGGGCTGAAAAAAGTTGTGTTTCCCATGTCAATTCCCATAGGACCTTTAGACACATTTACTGCCCAGATTGCTGCACGGAATTACACCAAATTTGGCAGACAGCTAGCTTTCTGTACACAGAACAAACCCTAGAGGCATAGCCCTTGTTCTATGTGTGCTGGAGTTTGCAGCACATGTGGAAAGACAAATCAACAAGAAGATATAAATATATTTCTCCTCGTTACGCATCTGTCGAGTAGGAGAACAATTTTGATGCAAACCCAGGTTTACAAGTCATTGTGAATCTGGGTTTACATCAAAATACATTGATGGCCCAAACTCTACCCATGTAACACGTCCCTTATGCAAAGTACCGCAAAGCAGCACAGCGTTGCCTGTGTGAAGTGGTTTTCATTGGCTTAGTAAATCCCAGTTAAAAAATTGTGCTGCCTTGCGACGACTTGCATCACGCAAGGACAACAGGAGTCATTAGTAAATCTGCCACTTAGCATTTTGGTCGATCCACCAATGAATAGTAATTAGCCGTGTCTGGAAAAATGTAATGAGGTTTATTCTCTTGAATCCCACTTTTTTGGAATAACCTCTAATTAGGCTTCATTACATCCAAACAGAGAATTTAGATGTTGATAAATGTTATTAACCTAAGGTGCCACTGAGAATATATGTTTTTTGCTTTTTTTCTGTTGATGTTCTACAACCCTACAGATGGCTTCAGGTTTCCCTGCACCTGAAGTGCACTTTGCATTGCTGAAGCACAGCCTACAGTCATTATAAGGCCTTCTTGTTATGAAAGTCCCTCCAATTCAATATTCCCTCCAGCCCCAGGTTTTGGATGAAGTCGAACAGTGTGTGCGTCTTCGCATTGCTCAGTATGCGGAACAGCAGGGGGGCGCGCCCACAGCAGGCAAGGCAGGGCACGGCCGTCGCTAGCCAAGCCAAGGCAGGTAGCTGGACTGGGACCCAACACAGCAGCTCCAACGTAGCCCACCGGCACTTGGCCGAGGTAGCAACTTCTCATGCCGAAATGTAAACCTGCAAACATCAACTAAATCAGATCTTTAGAACGCATTAATGGCATCTATTACAGAAACCGATGTAGTACAGATCAGGGTGAACCAAAACACCTACGTGTGCTTTCTGTTTATTGTGAGGGGGTCTTGCAGAGGTCATTGTCGACTGTACTCTATCAGTTTTGTGAGGAAGGTTTGCTTTTTGTGATGTATTGCTTTCAGCAGAAAACACTCTGCAGCCCACAGTTTTGAAGATTTGTATGAGATAAACTGTCATAGCTCCTGCCCATATTGTACCTTTTGTGTTGGGGAGGCTTGGGCTGCAGCGTAGCGTGCTTTACCTGTGTGTGTCTGAGTGCGTTTCACTGCTGCAGCTCATGATGGTGTGCTGCTTCTCTGTGTGAAGGAAGCTTGCATAGCTGTTGCCTATGGTGGGCATTATTTGCATCAGGAAAGCTTTAAGATCAGCTAGTGTACTAATCGTGCTGTGTGTGAAATTTACATCTGTACTTAATACAATTTCTTTGTGTGAGAGCATCTTTCACTCATGATATCTCTGGTTTGTGTGTGTGAAGCTTCCAATGACGCCGCCTGTGCGAAACCTGTGGTGTGTGCAAGTGAAGCTTGCTTCCTATAGAGGAAATGATTCCAGTAAATAGTTTGCACGTTGATGCCTGCATTGTTTACTTTTTCTTCAGACAGAAACGTGCTATGAAATTAATCATATGCTCCCTCCTCAACTTTGATCTCAGCCCTCAGAAATAAATGCAGTGGCAGCAGAATGATTAAGGAGCTAGTGAAAGAGAAACCAGGGGTGGAGAACTAAACAATGCAAGATGAGGGAGAAAATGTCATGATCTGAAGCCTGCTCACTTTCTCAACTGACATTTTCAAAACTTTACATCCTTTGCCAGTGAAGGGAAAGCTTTTAGGACACCAGTTAGGGAGGATGTGGCTTGATTTCCTGTTGTAAAAGCAAGGGGAATGGGAGTTATGTGGAGTTCGAAGGAGGAATGGAATGCCAGTATAGTTGAGTTGTGTCAGGAAGAATGATTGTCATTTTTTGGGAATATTTCATTATACTAGAGGTGAGTGTGTCTTCCATGTGTAAAATGCAGTGTTTAATCCCATATGCTATAAATTGCTGTTCTAGGTGATATTTCATACTGAATATGATTTTGTTACATATCGAATCCGCAGCAGGGATTGGGTGTTTGAACGGTATGGCGATGTGAAGGATGTGAGTTTTCAGTAGAAGCACATGGGTATTATTTAGTTATATTCAAGTGATCCAATCGAAAGTTGTGATATTGAAAATGCTTCAAGCATAAATAGCGCTGTTGTAGAGATAGAGTGCAGTATGTGTATGTGGTTCATTCCCAGGTGCTGTAAGCTGATGAAGAGGACTTTTATTTCTATTTTTTCATCGTTTTTTTTTAAGTGATTGGGCAGCCGGAAGTCGAGGTGATGACCATTTCCGGCGGTGGATAAACTGTAGTTCTGAAGTTGGAGACTTAGTGAAACAGGTTTTTTTGCACTGAGTTGGTTTGAATGTGATTAGAAGCAGGCTCCTTTGTATTTAACGGCCGCATAGACTCAGCTCAGGTTGACTGGAGGAAGGAGGATAAAGCAGTAATACTTGCGACTGGTGAGTATGTGTTTTCGCGAGTGGTGTTAGTTTATCTAGATGAGTGGATTTTGATTTTCAATTATTTGTAGTTGTAGGAATAGCCCGTATCATGGGGTGTGAAAGAGTGAAGGAGACACAAGTTGAGTGAAGGAGTTATAGGTGAGTCTGATATGTATTAATGTAGGAGGTTATTGAGAGCTAGGTGTGGTAGTAACTACTGAAGGGATGGGAGGGATAGTCTTAGGGCCATATGTACGAAAACATTTTCCCATAGACACAGAATGGGCAAAACTGCTTGCTACATCGGGCCCTTATATACTGTGCGCTTCTTCTTTAACAATTATAGGGAATGAAGCAAAAGAACATTTTTAGAGTGAGAGTCAACGGAGATTCAGAGAGGGGAAGGAGTTTCATGATGACTGACGTATATTTTGTGTTAAGTAAGTGGGCATTTTAGATTGGGATGATACCAATTCAGGAATGAGCCGGAACTTGAATGATGGAGTTTAATTGTTGGGCTTTACTTTTATAGATATTATAGAGAACTGAGTCACCAAGGTTTATAGATAGGAGACATAATTCATATGCATGTTACATGGTTATTAACTTGGTGAGCAAGAATAGTTAGTGTGTCAGGTACTCTTTTTTTATTTTTTGTTTGTCATGTGTTTATGGACTTAAGAGTAACCTGTAGAGGCTGAGGTGGTTGTTGCTGATGCCATTCTTATGGAGTATAGGTGGAGTAATTGGAGTAATCTTGAAAGAGATATTTTCTTATCAGGGAAGTGGGTGAGAAATATGAGAGGTGGTGTGGCAATTGGATCCATGTATCTATTGTTGTGGAGTGTTATATAGTTCCTACTAAGATAATAGGACTGCACATTTGGGACTGCAGAACTACAGAATGTGGGAGACTGAGTCCATCCACACCATTGGAAACTGTTGGCCCAATTCCTGGATAGCTCACAGTGCCTCACCTGAATCCCTAAACCAACTGGGGTGGAAGGTGATTACGATAACCTGAACAAGACACTCTGACTCCCCAGGGAAGTTGTGGAAACAGATTTCACCATTTTATTGTACTACTCATGCATACCCAGGCAAAACACAAAAGATAAACAAACCAAGTTTTCAGTATATTTCTTGAAACAGATGTAATCTTGCATAAAGCGAATGAGCTGATGAAACAAAGCAAAGCAACTACCATTATAAGCATGGTAAAGACAATGAATAATCCAACCATTGTGAATGTGTTCTAGAAGTTCTAGAGGTTCCTACTTAACCCTAAGACTACATTAAGAGCAGAGGGCCAGATGTAGAAGGCTTTTGCGACTCGCAAACAGCGAAAATCGCTGTTTACGAGGTGCAAAAGCCACATCGCGATGCCCATTCCCATTATGCGAGTCGGTAACCTAGTTACCGACTCGCAAAATGGGAATGCGACTCACAAATAGGAAGGGGTGTTCCTCTTCCTATTTGCGAGTCACATCGTGATGCAGAATTGCTTTGTGACCACGAATGCGGTCTCAAAGCATTTCGCAGTTACCACCAGTGTCACACTGGTGGTAACCCATTCGCAAAAGGGAAGGGGTCCCCTTGGGACCTCTTTCCCTTTGTGAATGGCCCTGAAAACATTTTTTCAGAGCAGGCAGTGGTCCATAGGACACGTTTCATTTTTTTGTGTGTAATGCAACTCGTTTTCCTTTAAGGAAAACGGGCTGCATTACGAAAAAAAACCCTGCTTTATTGAAAAGCAGTCACAGACATGGTGGTCTGCTGTCTCCAGCAGGCCACCATCCCTGTGAGTGCTGCGACTCGCAAGGGGGTCGCAAATTGCAACCCACCTCATTAATATTAATGAGGTGGGCCTTTGCGACCCCCTTGCGACTCACAGAAGGTGTTAGGGACACCATCCTGCATCCAGCATTGCGACTCGCACTTTACGAGTCGCAATGCCGGAATTTGCTACATCTGGCCCATAGTGTGTGTACCCTTCTGCCTGACCCGACCTAAGGGATTAGCCCCAGCCCCGAGTCTGACAGTCATGGATGGAGTGCTCTCTGTCCCTTCTGGGTCAGTGCAGAGTTTATATAATACAACCCTACTTTGTTGGAAGCACAACTCTGATGCAATCCTGTGTCTGGATGTTAGAAGCTGTCCCCTGAAACAACAACACAAATCCTAGGATATTGTGTACAGTGTTCCTAGCCTTGAACAGAAAGTGCAAATAGAGGGAACCAACTAGGGACAAAAGATCCTCACAAAAGGAAAGTCAGGAATGTAATTTGAATTCAACAAATGTACTTTACCATTGTTTAGGAATGGACTTGGGTATAGATGTGCATTATGTTAAACAGATCATTTTTAGAAGAGGCTAGTATACCTTTTGCACTGTAGCAAAGTACAATATGGTTTTGAGGTTGGTCATTTTTGTGTTGATGTGGCAGATGCCGTGAAACATGTGTTGGCTGTAAACATTTGTCATGTCACAAATAATGAAAAAAACTCATATTGGTGTATACAACAAATGTGGGATTCATTATTTCAGTACATCATTGAGGTACATTTTTGGACTCTATATATGGTTATGAGACTTTCAGAGTTTACATACATATCTATTCACTAAAAAAAGAAAGTTACAGGGACATTATAGTTAGGCTCACATTTTAAGCGTACAAAACCATAGAAATCCAGCTAATATAGAGTTATTTTAAGTAGCTATAACTCGTGCCCTAAGGTAAAGTGCCACGCAGCCAACCCCTATAACCACCCAACCCTGTGCTGCACAGACTTTAGCCATGCGCAGCTGGGATTAGCCACAGAGGCTGGCCCACTGGTCCCCTCTCCAGGCTGATCTCGGCCCCGGGAACCCATCCTCCAGGGCCAATTCATGTGGCCTGGGCACCCAGGGCACCCAGTCACAATGTTGGGGACTGCAGGCGGAGTCTAAAGGCCCTGGGGTCCTAGCCAGCTCTATACTTCCTGTAGGAGCCGGCATTGCTGAGAGCAATGTTTCCTCTGTTTCCCTGCCTGCATCTCTGCGGGCAGGGAAACAGATGAAACTTCCACTCATGGTGAGGGGGAGCTGTTTGACAGCTCTCCCTCGCAGCAAGGAGAGTGTTTGCTCCGACTTGGTGGCAGCTGTCAAAGCACCCACCAAGTCACAGCAAACAACAATGTCCAAGGGGTGAGCACCCTGGGACATTGTAGGAGCCACCTCTGAGTGGTGGCGGTCCACAGGGCCATTAATGGCTCTGTGTGGAGGCTGCATGGCCCCCCGGGGAGGTAGTGGTCCCTGGGGCTGGTGGTCCGCAACGGACCACATCATTCTTTTATTAAAACACCGGGGAGGTGGCAGTCCCTGGGGCTGTGGGGGGGCAAGCATCCCCCACGTTACATTAGTTTGAGGCCCCAGGGGGGTGGCAGTTCCCAGGTCTGTGGGGGGACCGTATGGCCCACCTACCACCATATCACATCTGCCCTGGGGAGGTGGCTGTCTCAGGGGCCACGGGGGCGCAGTCTCCCCTGCATACCATTTTACATTAGCCCTGGGGAGGAGCTGTCCTGGGGTTTTGGGGAAGGCACATGGCCACCCCGCACAAATCTAAATCTTTGCCTCAGGGAGGTGGCGGGACCCGGGGCTGCAGATTTTTCTGATGTTAAAAAAAATTGCTTTTAAGCCCTGGCAGGGTCCATATGAAACCCCAGCATTTCTGTTTTACTTTTTTTCCTGAGACTCAGCTTCCTGAGTCTCAGGAAGCTGTTGGCAGCCAAAAAGATATCAGCACAGGAACAGTTGGATCCACGGAGGATCAACATTCCCAGATATCTATATTTTTTAAATTCTAATTTCTCCAAAATTACTGAACAGATTTACACCAAGTCACAAAACGCGTGCCTTTGGGACAAAAATCTAGCTTTCTGCCATAATTGGTGTAATTTCGTTCAGCGGTTTGGGCTGTAGTAATGTTCAAAATTTTTAAAAATCCCTTTGACATAGAATGGGAAAAAAAGTGTTTTGGGACTCATTCTTTTTTCTCGGCCCCTGCTTGACAGATCACACCAAAATTTTTATGACAGCAGCTGAACTGACCAAAGTATAAGCTTTGAAAATTTCATGAAGATTCGTCAAGCAGTGCCAAAGCTATTGGCAAAAAAAAAACAAATGCTCAGTTTATGATAATAAAAAAATACTAACTACACCTACCTAATGGTGACAACCACTAGGTGATATAAATCTCTATATATGTATATGTATATATGTATACATATATATCTATCCACAAAAGTTTCTTTCCTTTTCTTTGTTAACCGGAAAGGAGATAAAAGCACACTCAAAGGTCACTTTGCTGGGGTATATTTAATCTGAAACAATATTCATTCTGGGAGTAAAAGAAAGCTTAATGCGTTTCAGTCTCACCGACCTTGTTCATATATAAGAATATATATATATATATATATATATATATATATATATATATATATATTAATATATACACTCACACACACACACTGTGCATGTGCACTCCAGGATGACAGGACAGTGAAATGTGAATATCAAGTGGTTTATTCCATTGCAGTTCCCAGTCTGCCACACTGCACTATTGACACTTTTGAGGCCACAACATTGTCATCCAAAAGTCTGTAAAGGGTGGCAGTATTGTGGTACTATCTACACCAGCCTTCTTGAATGAAGGGATTAGACAATTAAGTAACAATGATTGCTATGCCTTGGTAACACATGATGGAGTCAACAATTCCAATGTCAGTTTTATGAGTTGCAAAGGGATTGGAAGGAACATGATTTGATATAGTGGGAAGAATGCTTTTTGTGTTGAACAAATTTCCCAAGATACCTATTTTGTATACATTACTGAAAATACACAAAGATCCTGCCAGCCCCCCAAGTAGGTTCATAGTGTCCTCTAGGGGATCTTTATTCAAGAACACATCCCATTATTTTGACTATTTTCTATGGCCTTTTGGGTCTGCTTGCCATTTTACATACAGGGCATTAAAGATTCCCTGAGGAGGATTTCAGATATCCCAGGGAAACTTAATATTTGCTAATTACACTCCATGTCTGCAGCCTGTATACAAGCATAAGAAACAGTAACAGTATTATGGCATGTAAACATTTACTTAGAGAAAATATTTGTCTTTCTTTCACCACACTGAGAAGATCCTAACCATAATTCAGTACTGCTTAGAGAACAATTATTTTTGGTTCAATAAAAAACTGTACAGACAAGTCTAGGGTACAGCGATGGGCACCTGCTTTGCTCCAGCTATGCCAACCTGTTAATGGGGTGATGGGAACAGCAGGTGTCAAGTACAATAGAGGAATTTAACACATATGTAGCCCTCTGTACTATATATATATATATATTTCTCATTTGGAAAGGAAGCAATGAAAAGGCCTCATGGTTCATTGCCAGACTTAATTCCAATGAGCTGAACCTAAAATTTGAGGGCACAATGAGTGAGAGCAGTATGGACTTCCTAGATTCGATGGTGACAGTGATAGGTGATAAACTGCACATGCAGTCTGTTTAGAAGAGGTATGGCTGGGAACACTTTACTGCTTGTTCACAGTAGGCACCCCACCAACCTAATCAACAGCATTCCTTGCAGTGAGTTCTTATGAGCACGCAGGAACTGCAGCACAGATGAAGCATTCCACAGAGAATGTGGTTCCATGCCTATTAGATTTAGAGAAAGAGTCTATAGCAACAAAATCTTGTCTTCCGCCTTCCCCAAGGCCCAAGGTGTCAACAGGGACAATCTCTGACACCAAGAATTCCAAGAAACAATCTACTAATTCACAAAACAAACACATAAGGTTCATAACTACATTCAACAGCAAAGCTGGGACAGTCACAGTGTAACAGCGTAACAGTGTGGGTTTTGGGACCGCCAGTTTATCACTGACCTTTGGTCTGGCGGATTTGTGTATGTGGCTGAATACTGACGGATTGGTGTGTGTGTGTCATAATATGGTGAACGGATATCTGCCGCCGTGGCGGTAAGTTGGCTGCCGTCAGCGTGGAGGTAAGTGGGATTCATCACCAATGTCATAATGAGAGCCTATGTGTTTGAAATATTTTAGGTTTACAACAATGGTGACAACTAAATAAAATTTAGATGTGATTTTACAGGGTAATTTTGGGAGATCCCATAATGAATGTCATTGTAAGGTTATGACAAAAGATCGATAGTTCAATTACATTTGATCAAACATCATTCAAAACTGCATGGACTTGTAGCAGGCTCTTACACTGGCACACCCCCTCATAGTAACAGACAAGTAGTGCAAAAGGTGTTGTACAAAAGGAAACCTTTGTTAGACATCGACCAGAAAGACAGGTAGCCATGGTAAAGGATAGGTGATTGTATGAGCCTGGGAGGGCTCCATTAGAGGCCTGACTAAGGACACTATTTCCATCTCTAGCTAGAGGAACCGTAGGTCGACAGGCAGCAGCATTGCATCTAAAACTCTGAGTGGTGGTTTCACGGTTTGCATCTCGGATCCTGCTTTGTGATAACATCTCTCTTTGATGCTGCTTGCATGTTACCTCCCATTTAGGTGCTACAAAGTCCTCCACTTCTGGAATTATGGATATTCTCCATTCTTTCACATGCAGTATAATCTTTGCATAGAATCCTCAAGGTGGCATCCTCTGTTTAACCAACATTGCTTGGACAAGCATGCACTTGTCAGAGTGGTGAATGTAGAAAGCATGAACGCCTGCCATGTGTACTAGAAATGGAAAATATATACTTACAGAGGGATTGTTCTGCATTATTACAGATGCAGATAAAAGTCAAGCTTTGTGTTATGAAACAGTCAAGATTCTGTCATATTTAAATGCACACTAGAAAATTAAATTATCTCCTTAATAGAATTTGGACTTCTAACAAGTAGGTTGTACCTTCCAGTGGCCATGCCAGCAAATGGATATATGGTTATGGTTTATATGCATTAAAAGAGAAGGCATCAGCACTTCTCACCAAGTGTATATAGTAACAAGCTGGCAAGGGGGCGCCATTGTTAAGCAAATTGCAAAGCTTGATGTGGTTCAAATAACAATGGTATGAACCCTATTAAGACTTTACAGACCAGCGTTCAAGGTGGTTTTCAGATCTTAAATTAAGCGTCCTTTAAGTAGATACAGTGCAAAATCATGCATTGAAATCACAGTTGGCCAGGTGTTTTTGGCCAAAACATTTTAAGCTATAAATTCCACTCAAAATCCCTAATCACCTTTTTTCCACATGTCTAGCTCTCATTTTGCCCCTTTAGGCTATCTCTTACTTTCTCTATTCCCTCCCCATCTCCTAATGTCTGTCCCTACTGCCTCTCCCCGCATTTTCCCTGCATCCTCTATCTATTTGGTGCAGCATCTATCGTCCTATTCCTGTCTCTCCTGCTCTCACCTCTTCTATTTGCTCTCCTTTCTTACTCTTAATCTTCTCTTCTTTCTTATCTGTACTTCTCAATATTTGTATTCTCTCTCTCATCCTGTTCTCCATAGACCATCTATGGCAATTGAAAGTTTTTCTTGACTGTGCATGGTCATTAACAGCACCTGCCACCTTTGTTTGACCACTGTGCTTTTTGCTGCCCCCAAGTAGTAGGCGCCTACCATCCTGGGACCTCCTGGAACTGGAAAAGTCCCCTACAATCATGGAACAAATAAGTTAGTGTAATGTGGCTATCATATCCCTGCAGCTTTTTGTTAATTCTTGTGGGACAGGCCATCAAGCTATATACATTTAGTGGGTTTTAACTGCTTAAGGGGGATGACGACCTATTGACATCCACCACACTACCTTCACAGTGCAGTGGACTGTAACTGGTCATCCACAGTACAGGAAAGAAAATGTTTCTGGTAAAAAAAACAGGCACATTTTGCTTTCTAAAATCAAACTCAGGACCTGGAGAAATGTTTCCCACTAGTCTCAAGTTTTTATTTTTATTTTGCTGAATTCTGCAGCACGCTGTGGGAATTTGGCAGCAGGCTGTGAATACTGATGTTACACAGCAAAACAAATGTGAAAGCAAGCGGTGCTAATGGAATCTGTGGTGATCCACCATGTCCTACCCCGTAGCATTCCTACACGTCTTGTGATAACAGTAGTACACCACTGTGTGACTGGCCTATCGCCTGTGAAAGGAAAGGCTCTCTTAGCCCCCTGAGACACAAGGAAACATCAAGATTTTGCCTTGCAAATTGACTATTTTAGGCGATGTGGGTGACTGCTATATTTACATCAGGGTTCGATCAGCACCCAGGGAAACCTGCTAGGCCCAAAAATTCCTAAAAACAAGGCGCCTATAGTAGTCTAGGTGGTGAGGCTTGCTTGGATCCCAATACCGCCTCATACCCTGCAAACACCAAATGTTGGCTTAATCACAGATTTCCTCATATTTGTGAAGGAAAATTCTCAAATCTGTGAAGATCCATTAAATTCCTAGCATCCTGCGTGGCCACACTTCTCCCAATAAAAATTGCTAGCCAAAACATTCACCAAGTATAATACACTTAAGGCATTATTTACATAGGACCTCATAACATCAATTAGTGATTGTAACACTAATGCTTTTAGCCTCTGATGTTCTGATTATGGTTTCCAAAATATTTGGTCAAGGAGATAATTTGCAGCATGTTGACCCTGGCAGGGCTATCTAGGTATTAAACCATTTTTGAAAGATAGATGGTCCATTAAGGCAGACCTTTGTAACATGGCAGGCTAGGTTGGATCAGTTTAGATTTACAATACTCCTAGTTAGGGTATTTGAAAACCTCTACAGCAGGCACATTAACCTAACAAACTAACTGGCTGCTGCGATAGGCAGGAAAATTAAGGAGGGCTATGGTTATCCAGGGTATTATATAGTTATGTAATTTCACATATAGCATTTCTGGCCAACACTAATACTAATACCATAAAATTCAGCTGTCGGCAGCCAACTGTAACTTACACCTCTTTCATTGACATAAGACACAAGACATGTCTGCTATTAGAGTTGTTTACCACCATACTGTGCATGTAAAGAAACCAGCCATCATGAAATGAACAGGCAAGGAATAACTGAAGAGATCTGGTACACAGTGCGGGTCAATAGTAGGACTTTAATCTAGTCTAAACTGCAGGACACCATTATGGCCACTTCTTTTGACCTCAAAATGACACTCAGATATGAGATGATAGCAGCAATGCACATCCCAGCAGAGCTATCCACTTCTCTCTCCCTACAACCATGCCAGCTCAGACCCACAACTACACACAAAATTTCTGATTGGACAGCATAATGCAGTAACTATTTAAGCAGACTATAATCATAAAGTGACCTGCAAAGCTGTTCAAAGCTGCCAGCATACTTAAAAACATAATCTAGACCTGTTACACTCACACCTCAGCATCCACCACAGTGCTACGTGTTGTGTCCCATAACCCAATAAGTGAACCTTGGTGGTCACACAACATGGAAACATTTCCACATAGAATCACAACACAAAGACATCTTTCCAATCATGCACCGTTCTATGCAGCGTAGCATGCTGCTCATGTACGTAAGTGCTTCAGTACCACACAGTGTGGTAGTAAGTGCTATACAAATGATGCAATACAATACTATACAATATTTACTACTTGTACATCAAGATTTATTTTGATCCAATTAGAATCTTACTTTCCATCACAATTCAGAATTACAAAAGAAAATGTGCTTCATTTGTGCTTTCATAGTTGCTGATATGGGTTGAAATATCTGTTCAGTTCATTTACAAGTGTTTATATTTTGTGTGTATTAGAAACAAATTAACATCCTACAGTCTTTCGTCTCTCACTTCTTGTATGCAGGGCCTCTGTAAATATTTCATTCTGGGGCTGAAGGATTTTCCGCACAATTATGAATTTGCCACATTTGCCGCACAATCCATCATCTTCTGCATATCCTGAAAATTTTGACAAGCATAAAAATTGTAGCTCAAACGCATCAAAAGTTACAAAAAATGCTGCAGCACGTCCTGCTGCAAAGGGGAAGGTCCTTCACAGAGGCTGACTGGTCACCTTTCAGTTACTTATAGATGTATTTGGATGTTGAGCTGGTACTAATGAGATGACCTTTTGCCCAGACAATGCTAACAGGTGTAAACAAATGACAAAATATTCTCAAAATGTGCCACATTAAGCCGCATAACTTGTTTTTTTACAACCTAATTTAGTTAACCTTGCGCCTAATTTGGACCTCCCCTGCTGCATAATTCCAGTGGTCTTGCCTGCATCTCAGAGTGCTTGTCCCATGGTTCCCTTTACAAAATACTCTCACTCTGCAGTCAAAGAAAGAAAAGAAAACATCTCCAGGTTTAAAAGAAGAAATAGTAGTTCTTCAGGAGATATAGCCTGACATTTAAACTCTGTCTTTGAACATACAGTAAATGCATTAACAAGACGAAAAAGGCATTTTCATTGCTCATTCACCTTCTAAACCCCGGTGTTTTTTCTTCGATTAGAATGTCTGCATTCCAATGTGAATGCAGTTTGTTTAGCAAAACTCAGTTTAAATTAAGTTTCATTAAATACTGTGCCAGCTGCTTTTGAGGGATTGGGGGCAAAGATAGTTATGGGCTGACCCAGCCCTCAAAAGCCCTCCTGTAGCTATGGCCCTGTCCCCATTCCTCTGGTTGCAGCCAAACAGCGACCCGACTAATTAATATTAATTGAGTAGGTCATTTTGCAACCCCCTCCATGTATACAATTTGCGATGTAACCTATTAGTACATAGGTAACATTGCAAATTACATTCCTATTCTCAAATAAGTGGGCATGCATATTACACGTGTAGTTTGCAATGGGAACAGCACATCAGCACATCAGACCTCAGAATAATCTCAGTATAGTCTTTATAGCTAACGATTACAGGGGGAGTGTAAAGATCAGCACTCTTCAGTCCATGGTAGTCAGTAAGTTATCCCTACATGATGTCGTCTTCCCCTCCTTGTTCCAGCAGCATTCTGGCTTTAAGGATGTAGGAACTGTAATTTAGAATTCTGAGTAGTAAATGGTTAAGTTCAGTCATCATCATCCACCTAGGTCTATTTTGCCAATTTCCTATATTAGCGACAGAGAGTCTTGGCTGAGATTCTCTAGGTGAGTTTCCTAGTTCTGTTTCCAACTCCTCCTTTATCAGCCTCAACCTTCCCCTTCTGAACAAATGTACAGCACACCCTTTGCATGGCACCCCCAGACTACAGTCATCATGGAGTTATGATTCTTTTATGTCTCTCAGAGTGTCTTGCTTTAAAGGATTCTCTCAAAGACTACTAATGGTTGCAAGTTCTCATGCTGTTGTGTTCCTTGTACGGCATGACTGTGCACTTTAGGAAGGTGCCTGGCTCCCAATTGTGACCGACTTTGAGTGCTGTTTTGGATGGCTTGCAATACTTTTAATTGTTTTATGTGTTCAACTGTTTTCTCATTTTTCTTTTAGCCAAATTTATTTTACCAGTACGTGCACTTACCAGGGGACCTTGGTTAGATGCACAGGGGTTGCTGGTCCTCCAGTTAGGAGTTTTGTTTGCCGCCTCGTTATCAAGCCCGTAGTGCTTGAGACATGCCCCTTTCTTCCCTTTGATGGAAGACTACAAAATCAGCAGAGCAGTGCGTCTGTGCAGAAGGTGTGCCAAATGCAAGCCCGTCTGCGCCCACCCCACGCTCAGCACCAGCCATGCTGCTGGTTTGGGTTTGGCTCCCAGATGTGTTCCATCTCTTTCGAGAGAAGCATTACTTCCTCTCAATCCCCTTGCGGACTTTTCAAACTGCAGTCAATTGGATCAATCCACTGTGGTAAGTGGCTCGGTATGCCCTGGGTGCTCTTGGAAGCTTCCTTATAGTAAGGACTCTGAGAGGGATTCGGTCCCCGACTCCTTTAAGGGCATTGGAGGTCTAAGCCGACTTTGCAGAACTCTCATTAATGCTAGGTCTCTAGTCAAAAATAAATTAGAATTCTTTGAGTTTGTACAAACCCACTGTATTGACCTAGCGTTTGGGACGGAAACTAGGGCAGACCAAAACTCTGTCCTAGATTTAGTCTTGGCAATTCCGGAGGACTATTCACTTTTCAGGCTCGACCATGCTGGTAAGTGAGGTGGTGGCCTGGCAGTTGTTTATAAAAATCATCTAAAGGGCTCCTTTGCCAATGCGTCCACCTCCCCTCTTTGTGAGGCTTTGAACTTTAAGATCATTCTTGATCATCATACATCGTTCAATGGGCTCTTAATTTACCGACCACCTGGACCAAGGCCCACTTTCACTGATTGCTTAAGTGACAAATTGGAGGTCGAAGAGGATACTGATAACTTTACGGAATTAGGAGATTTTAAGTATTATTTAGACAATGTATCAGATAAAGACTCGGACACTGTTCTTGATTTAGTGAGCAGTCTCAGACTCAGTCAGTTGGTCCCTGGGCCATCCCACAGAGCAGGACATACGCTAGACGATATTTTTTCTGACAACCCACAGTTACTCTTCTCGGAGGTTCTACCTCTTACATGGTCAGACCATGCAGCAGCTGTGTTTAATATGCAGTTGATGAGCAGAATGGCTGAATGACCAATTCACACAAAATTGACACTGTGCAGTTAGGCAAGGCCCTCACTTTGTCTTGACCTATTGTAGCGAACCATGTTGAAGAAGATATCCAGGTTTTTAACAACTGGCTAAATTCAGCTGCCAACTTTTTAGCTCCTCTTAAGGTGGTCTGTAGTTGCAGGCAATCCCCTTCCCAGCCTTGGTTTTCCGAGAAGCTTAGGCTTCTAAAACAAGCATGTTGGTGCTGCGAACGTCGTTGGAGACTTCACTACGATCCCAATGAAAAACTTCTATATAAACAAAAACTTTCCGAATGCAAGACAGCAATTCTGGCAGAGAAGGCCACCTACTTTCCGCAAAATATCAGGGCAGCTAAAAATTCCCAATAGAACTTATCTCCACGGTTAAAACGCTAGCCAACCTAGCAGATCTGGGAAAATCATGAGCACCCACTTGCAATGTTACATCAACTTTTCAATCTGAAGTTTTGGATATTTATAATATTTTCATCGATCAAACCATGTCTTCACATCCAGACAAAGACCCCAGGTCTGTGATAGCACCTAGCAGGTTTTCTAATTTGTCTTCTTTAAATAAGGATTAAGTGCAGGAATCTAATTCTAACTACTCAGTCAGGCTCACCGCTTGATATCTGCCCTACAAAAATCCTGCAATCTGTGTCTCATATGATTGCCAATTTTTCGACCCTTATCTTCAATGAAATGTTCAGGCAAGGCTATTTTCCAAAAGCTTGGAAAGTGGCGTCAATTCTACTCCTTCAAAAAAGCCTCATCTCCACCCTTCTGATGGTAACAACTCTCACTTTATCTCCCGCTTACCTTTCCCTTCTAAATTGGTGGAAAAGGCTCTAAATAAAAAGCTAGCAACATTAATTGAATCAAATGGTTTATTAGACATCACTCAATTTGGCTTTACAAGCCAACATAGCACAGAGATGGCCCTTCTAACTGCCGCTGAAGAACTGAGAGACATTTTAGATAGGTGACGTATGGCAGCACCTATTATATGCTGAATTTATCAGCAGCTTTCGACATGGTCAACCACAAAGAGTTGATTGACTGTGTCCAATCCCTTGCCATCAGAGGATCTGCTCCAAACCTTATTAAGTCTTTTCAGTCAGAGAGACAGCAATTGATTGCCCTAGATAATTTCACTTCTGCTCGTTTTCTTTTTCTTGTGGGGTCCCTCCTTAAGTCCCAACATTTTTAATCTGTATGTGACTCCACTAGCCTCACTGATTAAATCTTTTCGGTGTTCTGTGGTCAGCTATGCTGCCGACACTCAAATTGTCATCTCAATCTCAGGGAATGAATCCTTAGATTACCAGAAATTGGCTTCATCTACCTTCTGTGATGTCAAATAATTGTTCAAAGTTAAATTTGAGTAAGACAGAAGTCTCGCTCTAAGGGAATAAAAATCCCTGTGGTCCCTTGATTGGTGCCCCCCGAAGGTGGATGGTGTCCCGGTCCCCATCACCAAGTTTACAAATCTTGGTGTGATTTTTGACAAGAGACCTGTATTTGACAAACAAATGAATTCCAACACATCATCTTGTTTCCTTGCCTTGAAATCTCTTAGAAAGGTTCTTCCATTCATTCCATTAGAACTAAGGAAATTAGTTATCACCACACTCATTCTCTCTAAATTAGATTATTGCCATGACTTCTACATGAATCATCAGAAGCAATTATTAAACAAATTGCAAATACTTCTGAAAGCTGCGGCTAGACTTCTCTTAGGAATCTCCAAATATCATTCCGCTTCTAAGGCCTTGGCACAGTTGCATTGACTTCCGTTGCACACACGCATCTACTTTAAAGCACTATGTATCACATTTAAAGCTCTTCATGGTGCAAGCCCACAATGGTATGTTCCAGCTAGACCCTTAAGATCTTCACAGGCTCATAACCTGCCAGTGCTTCAATTTAAGAACGTTCGCTGGGGAGGCCATAGTTTTGTTCAAGTAACTTCAAAACTATGGAATTCTCTCCCTGCTGACCTCAAGATTTGTTCATCCATCTATGGTTTTAGGAAAAAGCTCAAGACTTGGCTTTTTAATCCCTGATCTCCATTTTATCCTACTTTCTTGCTCTCCATCTGTAGCCTAGCGCCATGACACCCTAGGGTATATGCGTGCTTTATAAAATGTGTTTTCATTTCATTTCAAGATAGGCTGGAAGAAAGGTATTCAAGCTTGTTGAGGCTTGCTTTGTCATAGCTTCCAGTCACCCTGCTGAAGAATTTGTACCTCAGAAAAGGGTTCTAAATGGGAATGTAGTACTGTTGACCAGGAGAACTACTACTATACTATATGTCTGTCAGTGGCATAGGGTGCCTAAAGGTTGGTTCTCCGTAGAACTTGGAAACTTGACATGGGCATTGTCAGCCGACTCTATGTGACCATGATCCATTGAAGTAAGATAGTTTGGCAACTTTTACTTATTAAGTTTTATTTTTATTTTAGTATTATATTTGATAACTTCGAATACTTCACATGCATATTTGCTGAGAAAGGCCTTATGAGTGTGATCGTGGGAGTCCTCAGAAGAGCGAATATTATTTCTTGGTAAAAGGTTGTTTTATCAGTGTGGTAACTCAGTCAAAGCTCTCTTCCAGAGAGTAGAAGCTATCCACCATAGTTTCTCAATTCAGTTTCTTTCAATTCTTAGTTATTATAATCAGAAAAGGAGGCATCTTAAAGCAATGACCTTGAACATACAGGAGAACTGTCCCATTTCTGCTTGCACACCCCAGATTGTTCTCATATCTATGGACCATAATTGTGCCTGTACTAGGACTCTGTGCACAGTGCCACTTCTATTCAGCGCCACAATGTGTTGCTCTATCCCTACAACTAATATACCACGAAAACTGCATTGTACTGTATAACTGGTGACAGGCATTTGGTGTATTTAAGTTTCCAGCACTGCCATTTTTAAGTGGTAGCAGTAATTGCACCTATGGCATGAAAATTAAATGTCATATGTGGACTGCACTCTGTATTTTCACCACCTACATATATGCCAAAACGTTATGGCTTTAGCGATCACCATTGCGTTCTGGTTGGGGAGAGTTCTAAAACACATATGACAATGTAAAGTGCCTTTACCACAAGAACCATGAAGATGGAAGCTAAATATAATAAAATGAGGCATGCTAGATTTTGGGGAAGTGCACAACTTACCAGGGCGTGTACGCTTACAAAAACTATTTCCAGTGTGGATAAAGCTGCTTTTTTCATGAATGGAAATTGTTATGAATAAAAGCAATGTATCACATCAAAGCATGAGAAAACATTGGAGCTGCCATTGTTTTCCCACTTAGTTTAAACGGCATTCAGTAGTGAAAGTAGGTGTTTGACAAGTATAATGTGCAGGTAACTCTGTAAAGGTGTGCTTGGTGCCAGCTAAGAGTAAAGTGGTTAATAACTGGTTTACCACACAGCACTACTCCAGAATCCTAATACAAATCCTCGACTGACTTTTTAACAGCCCTCCTCCTGGTGAACATTACTATCTAGAAGTGGCGTTAAAACACCTGGCAACACAAAGGCAGGCGTTCCTCATTCGAAGTGGGTATGCCAAATGTCAGGAATGTCACAGACTACTCTAATTGATTCCCAGAGCGACACTGGACATTCTGTATGTGTCCCAACAGAAGTGAACAAGCTTTTGCAATGCAACAGGTCTCACATTTTCTTGAGTTAGAACTCTTGGAATTGTAAATTCATAACTGGACTTTTCTTGCCACATACATTGATCAACCCTGCCTCATAATTTTGCCTTTTCCTGCCATATAATTCCAGTGGCCCAGCATTCAACTAAAGCGCTTCCATTTACCTTCTTCCTCTATCTACAAACATATACAATTATCATATCAACCTATATCAGAAATAAACTTTTGCCATTAGAGTGTAATGCTCAAAACACCATACCAAAAATATAATTCAGGACTGATTGGAGGGTGAAAGAAAAGAGGGAGTCGGGAATAAGGAGTAAGGATGAAGAAAACAAGTGGCGTAGTAACAGTGTCATGGGCCAAGGAGTAAGAAATGAAAATGGTTCACTGCAATTTCAGTAGGAAAATTCAGCAGTAATTAGGGTTGAGGGAGGTCCACTGCACCTGTTGCTCCATTGATAACTAGACCTCAGGAGAGAAAGCGGATGGGGCAGAAAAAGAGAAGCAAATGGAATACAATAGACAAAAGGAAGAAAGACAAGGGGTCACAAAGAAATAAAAGATAGAAGGGAAAGAAAGAATGAGAAAATAAGAACACAACTAAGGGAAGAAATAGAGCAAACGTGAGGCAAAAGAAAAAAGAAGGAAGCTAGCGGACGAAAGATAAAGAGAATAAAATAATGAAAGAAGTGTGAAAAGAAAGAGAAAAATGAACATTAGAGAAAAAAGAGAGCTGGTGAGAGAAACAAGCAGTGAAAGAACCAGGGCATGTATATACTGACACAATTTCCACAGACACAGAATAGGAAAACCACTTTGATACTTCAGGACCTGACAAGTAACTTGTGGCTTTCACATAAAGACAGGGAAAAGTGGGATTTATAGTAAAATGTGAATTGACAGAGAAAGAGAAACACCAAAGAAAGGAAGGAAGAAAGATCTAAAAAAAAGTCAAAGGACGCATACCAAGTAAAAGGAAATAGCAAATAAAAAAGACAAAGAAAGAATGAATGGAAGAGAAAAAAATAGTGAAAGAATGAACGCCTAATGAAAAAAAAAAGGGAGGAACGAAACAAAGAAAGAAACAACCAGGGTTTTGCAAGTTTAAAAGAGAAGGTAGCAAGAAGAACAGGGAAATGAAAAAAAGGGAGAGAAGTAAAAATAAATAGTTAAAAGAAAGAGCAAAACTGTTAACGTGTGGATCTTAAGAGCTGGAACGGGATAAGTGGGGAAAAAGAAAATAATAATAATAGTAAACAGAGTAAAGGAAAGAACAGAGTGACATAGGTGAAACAGAGGCTCCCAAATAAAGATGACAGCTAAGAATAGACTTAATTGGCTTCCCCACGTCCTCAAACAGAAGTCAGACTGTGGAACAGCAGGATGTGCATTAGCAGAGGTGTATGTGAAGTCCAATACAGCAATGTTGGGACGCTTCAGATCAGGATTCGGGGTATAGACAGAGCTGTGTCCCGGCCCAGTGCTGGAATAACAAAAAGGCAGTGGGTGAGGAATGAGAAACAGAGTGTTGTGTAATTCCTGGTATTGGAATAATGGGGCACTGCAGGTTAGGGTGGAGGTGCACTGACAGAGTTGTATGTGGGCTGCAGCAGTGGAATAGTAACGGGCACACAAGGTCAGAAGTGAGGTATGTTAATGGAGCTGTGTGTGGAACCTAGTATTGGCGTGCCAGTGTTGCCGAGTGTTAACCTGGAGGTCCCTGGTGAAGCTGCGAGTTGGGCCCAGTATGGGAGTGGCATTGCCTCTGAACCACAGAAGCGAAGAGTCCTGAAGGGCGTGTGTGAACCTTAGTACGGAGAAGAAATGTCCACTGAATGTTAGAATTGAAGGATTCTGGGTGCGCTGTGGTGGTTCCCCTCAACAGTGATGTTGGATGTGAGACTTGAGGTGCACTGGGTCCAATATTGGCTTGGCAGTGGGACTGAATATTATAATTGAGCTGCTGTGATGGAACTGCATGTGAGCGGGGTCCCAGTATGGGAAAAGAAGTGACCTCGCCGGGGTAGAACTGAGGTGCACTGATGGAGCTGCACCTGAGGTCCTAGAGCTGGAACAGCAGAGTGTACTGGCTGTAAGAACTGAGTTGTTCTGGTAGACAGTGTGTGTGTGGTTCTGGCACGGGCACAACTAAGGGCTTGGAGTGTGTGAACGGTGGTGCATTGAAGGAGCTCCTCCCAAGGTCCCAGAACTGGAGCAGCAGAGTGTACTGACTGGCACAACTGAGGAGCTCTGGCAGACAGCATGTGTGGGGTTCCTGGCACTGGCACGGCTGAGGGCTTGGAGCGTGTGAACTGCTGTGCACTGATGGAACTGCGCCCAAGGTCCCAGCACTGGAGCTACAGAGTGTGCTAACTGCGAGAACTGAGGTGCTCTGGCAGACAGCGTCTGTGTAGTTCCTGGCACTGGTATGGCTGAGGGCTTGGAGTGTGTGAACTGCGGTGCACTGATAGAGCTGGGCCCGAGGTCCCAGTACTGGAGCAACAGAGTGTACTGACTGTGAGAACTGAGGTGTTCTGGCAGACAGCGTGTGTGGTGTTCCTGGCACTGGCACAGCTGAGGGCTTGGAGTGTGTGAACTGCGGTGCACTGATGGAGTTGCGCTTGAGGTTCCAGTACTGGAGCAGCAGAGTGTACTGACTGCGAGAAGTGAGGTGCTCTGGCAGACAGTGTGTGTGGGGTTGCCTGCACTTTCAAGGTTGAGGGATTGGAGTGTGTGAACTGAGGTGCACTGATGAAGCTGCGATTGGGATCCCAGTATGGAGCATAAGGCTCTGACTCTAAGGATTGTGCAGCCCTGGTAGGCTGGGTGCCTAATCTATAAGCAATTACAAGCGATCCTTGGCCCTTGCTCTTAGCACACAGGCAGCCACATTTGGTAAAGAAAATCCAAGCCAAGGACGGGCCAGGCAGGTGAGAGAGGGTGCAGAGTGCCCACAAAGACAAAATGACACCAAGATAGACTGATTCATAGCCTTGTTTACAGCTAAGCTCAGAGGAAGAATGCTTTGCAAATGAAAGGGAAATTTCACTGGACAGAAGCAGGAAACAAAGTCAAAAAAGTCTCCTACAGATCAGATAAACATGACAAAGCATAATTATACAGTTGTTGGCCCCCGCTCCCACACAGAAGAAGGTGGGACAAAGAGGCATGACTGACCACTAGCAAACAAGGATTTTTAAATCACACTGAAACTAACAAATCAAATAGCTGGAAGCCCACAGAAGAAGTATCCTTCAAAGTATACAAGAGGTAGTATGCTTATGTGTGACATAAAAACAGTTCTAGCACATACAGAGGGGAGCACACCTTATTACCATAGGAGAGTGGCATTAGGGAGAGCCAAAGCTCCTGCAACTGGATGAAGTCTAGGACCATTTTTATTTACAGACTCTGAGAAGATTTGCAGGAAACTGACGAAAAAGTACTGAGAAAGGAGGTGCAAATTCTGAATGAAAATAACTAGAATTGGATCATCAATCAGTGACTAGTTCACAGAATCGGACATCATCCCTACCTCACCAGAACAATCCTGAACCTGGGAAGAACCATTAAGAAAGAAGACTCTTCCTTACTGCAGGAAGATGTGGACCTAAGAACTCCTGACTCCTGCATGCTTCCAGAGAAACAAGCTGCTCTGCAATGATCAAGTTGCCTGTCTCCTGTTACTTGCCACCGGGGCAGTAAAAGCAGAAGGGCTTCTTACAGGCCAAGCTGACCATGGGGAACTTGACCTTGCAAGTAGTTTGTGCCTAGAAACATGCCCTGAGGACCTGCAGATGTGACTAGGAGGAACTTACTCTGCAAATAAAAAGAATGGAAACTGATGCCAGGATTTATCAAGCCTTTGCATTGTCCTTGCGATGGAAGGACAACACAAAGCTTCAGTAATATTTACAAAACCATGCAAGGGGCGATTTGCTCTGCCTTGCTTGGTATTGTAAAGACATGTAAGACAACACAGCTACTTGTGTTGCGGTATATAATATTTCTGCCTGAGAGGCATTCCAAGCGTGAAGTATGGGTGCTCCCATGCATCACCCATACATTTAGGTACATTCCCAAATTTACTCTAGCTAGTAAACTTCGGAATGCATGTAAACACTACACATTCCCCAGTGATGCATAACAAGAAAAACTATATTTATTTCTCTGTGATATCTCCTCTTTCTCCATGTGCTGCATTCAGCAGCACTAATAGAACGAGTAAAATGCCTCTCAGAATTGTTTTTGTGCAGAAAGGTGTTCCTTCCCACACAAAAACAATCCTGTCTGTAATCAGGCACCATTGCACTGTGGTGAAAAGTTGCCTGCATTGGTGCTAGGCAGCACACAGTGATCCAGCATAAGGAGAGAGTAGAAATGCTCAATATCTTTGTAAGTATGGAGCATTGCTTCTCTCGCCCTTTCACACAACGGAGCACAACAACTTTGCTTTCTGCCCTGCCTTGAGTGAAAGATTAGAAAATATGCCCTGTCATTTTATCCCTTCTAGAGGATGGGGAAAAGGTGATGAGAATTCCAAAGGTTGGGTAAACTCTCAAGAGCAGATTTACTTGGAATTCTAGTAACGCAGTGCAGCAAGGAAAGTTGCTGCGCTGCGTTGTGTAAATGAAAAGTTCCATATCTACTAAGATATGACGCTCTTCAGCCCTCTCCCTGTGCTGGTGCACTTGAAGCTGCCTAGCACCAATGCAGGCACCCTTGCACCATGATGCAAGGGATCTGCAGTACGGACAGGATTGTTTTTTGCAGAAAAGGACTCCTTTCTGCACAAAAATAATCCTTATAAACATATTCCTATTTCCTTGTGTAATGCAGAATGCAGCATACATTGAAAGAGGAAGTAACTAGGAGAAATAAATATATTTCTCCTCGTTACACCTTCCTGGTGAAGGTTTAGCTTTTAGACATTTTCCAAGATTTAATAAATCAGAGAATGTGACAAATTCCAAGGATGGATACATGGGAATGCCCATGCTGCACCCATGGAACACCTTCCCAATGCAAGACAAAGCTATCTACTGCCTTGCGTTGCCTTGTACTTAGAATCCAAGCAAACTCACACAAATTGTTTTTGCATGGCTTAGTAAATGTCAAAAAGGATTTTGTGTTGGGGCTGTGCCACAAAAGTGACACAGCCTTGATGGGCAAGAAAATCATGGTTGTCCTGACGCTGTCATGAGAACTGAGACAAGGTGAGGCAGCTTCCATTGGGAGGGTACCCACTCTGCTGGCAAGAAAATCATGTTTGTCCTGCTCAGAGATTTAAAGTGTGCTGGAAATTGCTTCAGTGGGACCTCACTGAGAAGCTAACCAGCTTGTGGAGTCCTTCCCAGTTATGCCATTCATCCTTGCCACACTGGTGGACTTTGAAAACCCAAAAAGTGATAAGTCCTGAGATAAAACCCTTGAACTGGGGCAAGGCAGAACATCTGCTGCAGCTCCACTGTGACCTCAGCGGCTTTGGAATCAAAGGCCTAGATTTAAGAGGGCATAGTGCCATTTTAACGACACATTAGTGTAATTGTTTTTACGCTAATCTGGTGTTGGATGGCTAAAAACGCCACGCAATATTTACAAAGTGGTGCAATGCATGCATTGTGCCACTTTGTAACCCTTTGCGCTACATTATGCCGGCACCAGGCATAATATATGCAAAGGGGGCGTTCCTCCGTTAGTGGGGGCGAAAAAAATGGTGCAAAGAAATATAAGAGATATCTTTGCGTCATTTTTTTCAGCACTTTTAATGCCTGCTCTGAGCTGGCATTAAAAGGAGGCTCCTATTAGTTACAATGTGCCTCTGGATGCTTTGCAGGATTAGTGTCAAAATTTTGATGCCAGTCCTGCAAAGCACCGAACTAACGTACAAAAATCTGACGCTAGTTTCCTAACTACCACCATGGTGTGCCATATATTAAATACGGCGCACACATGGTGGCATTAGGGGGGTGCTAAGGGGCGCAAGAAAAGTGGTGCTGCACTATGTGTAGTCCCACTGTTTATAAATATGTCCCAAAGTTTGTCATGCTTCTAGCGTTTTGGCGCCAAAACCGAAATCATCAATAGCAGCTCAATGACGAAGTATCTCACTTCAAGACGCCCTCACCATTTGCAGCATTAGTATACGTGTAGATTCAGAAAATAAACAAGGACCTAATGTAATTACTTTGACCGGTTTGATTGGCTTGTCCCATTTGGCTCCAACTCCATTGCAGAGGGCCTGATATAGAGCATAAGTCCTGGTCAACTGTGAAGTGAACTATTGATTGGCACTTAGGGCCTCATTTACTAAGAAGTGGCAGAGCACAGCAGTGCTCCAAATTTCGCAGAGCCACATCACTTCAGAAATGCAGGGATGCACAGTATTTAACACAATATGGCGCACCAATGTGTAGTCCCTAGCGCTGGTGCTAAAATTAGCTGCCTAGCGCCAACGCAGGCACCCTTGCACAATTGTGCAAGGGTCCCTGTTTTGCAGGGAATGATTATTTATGTGCAGGAAGGTGTCCCTTCCTACACATAAACAATCAATAATGGTGATTTGAAAGTCCTATGGGAGTAGCAAATTGCCAATATTTAATGATTATTTATGTGCAGAAAGGGACACCTTCCAGCACATAAACAATCAATAATAGCGTTTTACTCTTCCTATGAGTGCTGCAGAATGCAGCACATGTAGGAAAAGAAAAAACGAGGAGAAATACAAGTAGTTCTCCTCGTTGCGCCATGTTTTTGGCACTGCATCAGGTTTATGACTCCTCGTAAATCTGCTGCAGCATCAAAATACAATGTGTGTTGCAGTAGAACGCCCACAGTAACACCCATTTCACGCCCCTTTCACACATAGTGATGCATGTAAAGGGGCCGTATTTGCAAAGTAGTGTTAAGCCACAAAAAGTGGCTTAACGCTACTTTGTAAATATGGGGCAGTGCATTGCGCCACCGGAATGTCGGTAAAAGTGACGTTCCGGTGGTGCGATGCCCTTGTAAATGAGGGCCACTATTGGCATATCTATAATGACTTGGAACCTAGCTGGCCTTGCTAGGAAATTGGACGATATAGATTGGGTTACCTATATGAAGACCCAAAACGTGTGTCTTTTCCAAGAAACCTGGGTCGAGGATCGAACTAGCATAGACGGGTTCCTTTCTTTCAATATCTCTGCACTGCCATCAGAGAAAGCGACAGGACGTGCAAAAGGGGGACTTTTAATTCTTTTAAACTCAAAACTCCAATGTGATTATAAGGTTTTAAAATTTGATTGTGTTGACTTGATGGGCTTACAAATTTCCTTCCAACAGAGTTTTAATGTAATTTTTATTAATGTTTATACACGATCTGTTTCTCGAGGATCAGAATCACACACTTTAACTCTGCTCTCTGATTTCTTAGATACCATACAAACCAACTTTTATTTATTAATAGCTGGGGATGTAAATTGTACCTTTGAACCCTCTGTGCTTTTTAGTGACTTAACCGTGGAGGAGGACGAACTATGGGGGATTGCACAACTGAATGGTGACATTCCTTGTCCACGTTCCCGAGTTGCTGTTCAGCTAGCCTCACTATGCTTAAAGTTCGGCCTTAGGGCCTGTAATGGCCGTACTCCCTCTGATCTAAACCTTGCACCTACATTCCAACTAGGTTCATTGACAAGTGTTATTGATTATTTTCAAGTGGATGTGCGACTATGGCCTTTATTGAGAGACATGGGGGTGGACTCCAGGTGTGAGAGTGATCATTACCCCCTGTTACTCACCCTCTCTGGGAATATATTTGGAAGAACCTTGAACACGCAACTTACAGTGGTCCCTTCTCCTATTTTGAATATTGCATATACGAAGGTTGGGTGGCCAAAAGTGATGTTGAATCCCTATTTGATACGCGAGATCTACCAAATGTTTATTGACAATTTGTCAGCCTATGAAGACCACGATCCTAAAGCTATTCCAATTCTTGGTATACATGAAACCATGACTGTCAAACTCCAAAGTATCTTTTATAAAAAGATTATGGTAAGACCGCGATGTGGGGTTTCGAGCAATAACAGATGGTTCAACGATTCATGTATGAGGGCCAAGTCTGGGCTAAAAAAGGCTATTATGGATGGGACCCTGGGGGCGATCCAACAAGCTAGATGTCTTTATAAGAAGACTATTTTACGATCAAAGAAATCCTGGGAAGATTCTATTTGGCAGGAGCTGTTGGATGCCACGGAAACTAATAATAACACGCTGTTTTTGGGAACTGTTGACTAAATGTGAGAAAGGGGGCAGGACTAGCTTAAGGAACCATATCCAACCTGAAAGTTGGGTGGAGCACTTCTCTTTCCTCTATGATAAAATCGCTATTCCAGGGGCCCCCGATAGCGACAACGTGGGATTAGATCCTCCCACTTTGTCAAATGTAAACCTTGTTTCCACTTCCATAGACGGGAGTCTATATCACCCCGTGGACCACATTTGTTTCTCCCTAGAAGAAACTGCTGATGCTATTAACTCTTTGAAACCTGGTAAAGCCCCAGGACCAGATAAAATCCCAGGTGATCTTTACAGATCAGAGCCAACTATATGGACCTGGTATATCAACTTACTGTCAAATAAAATCACAGAAGGAGGACATATTCCCAGGACGTGGAAGGGTGCGGAAATTATCCCCATCTACAAAAAGGGTAACGCAAATCTCCCAACTAATTATAGACCGATTAGTCTAATTGATAACTTGCAAAACATTTTTGCCAAACAGCTCTTAGATAGACTATCAAGTTGGGTTATGGAACAACAGATTCTCTTTCCTCTCCAGGCGGGGTGCCGGCCTAGAATAAGTACGGTAGACCAGGCTTTCAGGTTGGCCGTGCTACATTGGAAATATGTAGTCCTGGCAAAGCAAACTCTATATGTTGCCTTTGTTGATTTGCGATCCGCTTTTGATTTGGTCCCAAGAGAAAAGTTGTGGGAAGTTCTATACAAAATAGGGATACCAGCTAATATAACCCACTTACTGAAACGCATGCACGAAGATACATACGCACAAGTGAGATGGGGCAACAAAGGCGAGCTGACTAATAAATTCCCCATAAAAAGGGGTGTTCGTCAGGGTTGTGTGCTAGCACCACTCTTGTTCTCCCTATTTATAAACGAGGTGGTGCAAGAACTAATGACATGTCAGAATGATGCTCCCACCTTAGACAATCAGAAAATCCCTATTCTTCTCTTTGCAGATGATTCCCTACTCATCTCAAAAACTCCTATGGGCCTACAAATTCTTGTGGACAAATTTAACCTATTCTGCCGGAACTCTGGTCTAGAGTTGAATTTGAAGAAAACGAAATTGATGGTGCTTCGCTCTGGTTCTCGGAAGAAATGCATTATAAGACTAGATGGTATTACCCTGGACCAGGTTAGTTCCATTGATTACTTGGGCGTGAGGCTCACAGATACACTCCACTGGGAAGAACAGGCTAGCAAGAGTGCTGCAACATCGGGCAGCATCCATACTGCGCCTCTATAGGAGTACGATGGCCAAAGCTGTATCCCCAGCAATTAAGATCTATGTGGCCAAGGCGCAGGGAGCTGCCGCCTATGGTGCAGATATATGAGGTTTCTCTGATAGTAGCAGGATAACCAAAAGTGAGAATAGTTTTGCAAGGGCCATATGTGCATGCCCTTCCAGTACCCCACTAATCCCCTTGTTTTTAGACTTGGGACTAAAATGGATGGCCGACCGAATTATTTTACGACCTCTGTTATATTGGGTAAGGCTATGGATAGTCCCTGAATTGGTCGTATATAAGATCTCACTTTTAGAATTGCTAAAATGTTCAAAATCGATCTCTATCCCATGGATTAAGCATGTATCTAGTTGGTTTCGCACATTGGGATTGGGAGACTTCTGGGAGAATCCCCACCAACTTGAGAAATCCTATGTAAGAGTATTGAAGGGTGTGTACTGGTCCTATGTACGGAACAACTATATTTCTCACAAATCTCATGGCCGCCTAACTAACCTTTTTATTGATTTTAAATGGTACCCAGAGTTTGAATTATATCTAAATATAATACCTGACTTACTAGGCAAAGGACTGTATGGCAGATTTCTTTTTGGGACATTACCATTGAAGACCTTGACGAGTAGATGGGGATCCAATGCCACTTCCGATATTTGTCCCGTGTGTGGCAATTCCCCTGAAACAGTAGAACATTTTATGTTTTTCTGTCCTGCATACTTAGTCCCTAGGTCTAAATGGATTCGCAAAATCTGCCGGGAAATGAAGATAAGGAAATGTGCTTTAGCTCTGAGGTTCTTAAAAAGTCACAATTCAAATGTGTTAATTTATGGAGTAAGCAAGTTTTTAGTAGCAGCATGGCGAATACGCAATTCTTATATAAATAATGACTTTTAACGGATTTTAAAGACTGGGCAATCAGGGTTTTTATTCTTAGATATTGGTTTAGGGTAGACTTGTACTGCTTTATTTATGATGTTATTTATCTTTGTATTGTATTGCTTTGATGGTCTGTCGATCAAATAAAGCTTATTGCGAAGAGGGCCTTAGTGTTTTTTTTTGCTGATTTTTGCATTAAACCTTCCAAAAAATCATATTTTAGTTTCCTGTTATACAAATGGTCTTATTTGGTGTCTTTTTTTCTCATTGATTTCTTCTCTATTTCTTAAATTTGTATGGTAATTTTATTGTGTTATTTTCTTGACTTTATTGATGCTGCCGAGCGCAATCCAGTGCTCTTCCTTGAGCTTTAAAACTATTTATGGCATGTTTTACACTTATATTGCAGTATATGAGAAAATATGATTTTTATTTCAGAGCAAGCAAATCTCCCTTTACTGAAACTGCCTATTTCTCTACCAGCGGCACTTTACCCATCTCCTGACTGGTTGTGCAATTTATCTGCTTGACTCTTGTAAATCTGTTTTCTACTTTACCTATCTGTAGATGCATCTTTTTTCTTTAAAACCTTTTTGTCTGTCTTGCTTTTAAACCTTCAGTGAGTCTATTTGTCTGAATGCCAGACACAGAGCTTTCAGGTAGCTTGTAAAGCTCCACTCCCAAAGGCTATAATCATATGAAGACAGAACTGTAAACCTACAGCACAGGTACTCAGAATATCGTGTTCACTCTGATGGAGTTTATTATTTCTCGTGTTACAGCCAGGCTCCCTGCTCAAGAATTGCTTTAAGTAATCAGTACCTCCTCTGGGAATCAGATGATTTAAACTGAAATAATAAAAGATTAGCAGCAAAATTACTGAAATGAATGCAATAAAAATGACAGATGATATGTGTGCACATCAATGTCTATGTGATTAAGTTGAAGTGTAATTGGAAATAGCGTATTTCGGCCCACGGATGGCTGCCTCGCGCCGTGGAAAGAGTTTTGGAAGTTAACCACGTCCCAGTGGTGAGAGCTTGGTCACAAATCTTATCTGTGGTTTCCGGAGCCAACGTGGTGGATTTGCAAAGCCTTTTGTCATGCTCATCTCCAATTGATTTTTCTTTCATGCCGATCTATATATTTCGTCTCTCTTTGTGCTTCTCGTGTGCATGTACATTTGTTTTCATTTAAAGAATCATTTATTTCAAATGTAGAGAAATATTGCGCACCCTGGCATGCAATGCTGGTGTAGGTCGGGTGCAAACAGTTTATAAACAAGCATTTGCAATGCAATGGGTCTTGCGTTTGCTCGAGTTAGAGCTATTTGCGTTGGAAATTATTAACTGGACTTTTCCTGCCCCACAAACTGAAATTAAAAAGTAATATAGTTGACATAAGCACGCCATTTCAAAGTGCCGTCGTGAGCGTGAAGGAGACATACAAAAGGAAAAAGAAGTTAGCTCGCAGTCAAAGTTATCGGAAAAAGTGCAATTATCCATGTAACAGCGTCGATGGCCAAGCCGGTAACAAAACCGCCATAAGGAGTGACAAACGTAAAGCAGTTACCAATAAAAAGAAAGGTTTTTTGAAGGGCAAGCCCACGAACAAGTGATAGTGGTGGGCGTGCAGTGGGTGTGGGTAAAAGCTGAGATACATACCAACACATCAGAAAAGCAGTGCTTGTGCGCTGCTAAACTCTACCTAAAAACAGCCGTCGACTAAAAAAGGCTTTTTCTGGGAAGAATTCCATTTACGTCCGCAAAAATAATAGGTGCACACATGAACAATTAGAGGTAATCGGGGGTAGCAAATGATACATTGGGCATCTGCCTTTCCAGCCCTGGTCTCAGGGGCTTTGGAGGCAGCAGGAACATGACACAGAAAGGTATCTATTGGGCACTTCCCTTCCTAGCCCTGGTCTCAGGAGCCTTGGATGTAGCAGGAACATTAAGCAGAGAGGGATCTTGCAGGACTGTTTACTTTCTGTTGTTTGGACTCTTTGCTATCACCCTAAAGTTTCACTGAAAAATGTGAGGCTACTGAATGGCAAAGACAGTGAAAGTTGTCTTGGGTGTGAAATTATCAATTTCCAAAAAGTGCATGATGGAGGTGGCCGTTTTTGCAGGGTCGCATCAAGATTTCTTGCCTTTTGTTGGTAAATTTGTTTTTGTTGGCATTTGAACACTGCACTTTTCCCTGCTAACCAGTGGTAAAATAATTGTGCCCTGTCCCTAAACATGGTACAACAGGGTTCTACCTAATTGGCACACTTAAACTACTTTTAAGTCCCTGATAAATGGTACTAAATGTCCCTAGGGCCACTAAATTAAGTGTTGCTAATGGACCTGCAGCACTCATTGTGGCCCCTACTAAAGTAGCCTTTTAAAATGCTTCTTAGGCCTGACACTGCAGCCTATAATGCAGTTCTAAACTGCCATCTCAATGAACCTTTTCCCAGGCCTAAACTGTCCTTTTTAATACTTATATCTCACCCAAAAGGTAGGCTGGAAAGGTTTGTAGTGCAGGTGCATTGGATTTAAAAAGTAGGACAAGTGTACGTAGGTTTTACATATCCTGGCAGTAAAAAAATCCTAAAGTTGTTTTTCACTGTTGTAAGGTCAATCTCCTATATTGAGTAATACTGGGTTACCTTATTACACTTAATAAGTGGGAACTTTGGATTGTGAGTAGATAAAGATATGCTGTTCACATGAATATTAATTTTAATTTGAAATCATTTTTAGCGGCATAATCTGATTTATGAAACAATTCAGAAAATGTCAGTTGCCATTTTCATGTCCTAATCATTTGGATCTTCTGCCAGTGCATTGGGTCACATGACTATGAATGGACCTGCTGTTGGGGTCTGTGTATTCCTCCCCAACAATGACACAAAAGGGACTAGATTTAAACAGCCTTTGGGGAGATGCATTTGTCTCCCCTCCATCCTCTTCCTGTTGCCAGGCTCCCAGCCAATTACGATGCTGCTGTTACCAGCAACAGCAGTGTCGTGATTGGTCTGAGTGGCCTGCTTTGCTGCTCAGACTAGGAATGGGAATCTGAGAATGTTCTCCACTCGGCTGTGCATAAAGGCAGGTAGAGAACATGCAAAGTGTGCATATCTTTTTGGCCGGCGAAACAGACCTGGGCACTTTGTGTGCACATAGCCCTCCTCCAACCCCTTCCCTCCAGCCCAGCCCCTCCCCGCCCCTTCTCCCAGGGAAAATACAATTACAATAATGTAACGTTGTTATCATTTTTTTTTCCTTTCCCCAAAATCCAGTGGGGCAACTCTTCTACTCCTTAGCGGAGGAGCTGCCCCTGTCCCATAAACTGTCCAGCTGACCTTCTTCATTGAATTTACCTAGGCCTGCAACTGGACCTGCATGAGCCCTGCTGCTGGCCTCTGCTAGGGTGAGTCCTTGATCCCCAAGAGGTGCCTCCACAGGTCCCGACCCTTGGCTGGAATCCTCCCTGCCTAATTGTGGGATCAATCAAATCTAACATAGGGTAATGCAGTCGAGGAAAAGCAATGCAACTCAAAGCAGGACTTCTCATCGCAGGACCCCACAGCTCATGATGGGACCAGACACCAAGCAATGCAAAGCCTCTCATAAAGGACATAAGGTACAACTCACACTGTATCTAACAAGGTCCCGGTATGAGCCCACTCTCCATTGTGGTTGGATTGGACCTGTGTTTTTATCCCAGATAACCACAGCAGATGCTTTGTCCTTCTTGCTGCTATTTTCACTTAAAACTTGAAAATCGAATTTGTCTAGTTCAACTGATTGGATTTTTTGTAGTCTGGGTATCATTTTATTTATTAAAATTCAGTCCATTTTTCTTGTTTTGTATTTTCACTTTATTACTGTTTGTGTGCTACATAAATATGTTTCACATTGCCTCTAAGTTAAGCATGACTGCTGTTGGACCTGGCCTTTTTGCAGGGTCATCCCCAAACATTTTGCTTCTTTCCTCCTATTTTTCTGACCAGTTTTTGTTGGCTTTGGTGGTTGGTTTATTTTATTTACTAGTACGTCCCTAATAAAGTGCACTAGAGGTGCCTAGGACCTGTAAATCAAATGCTTCTTGTGGGCCTGCAGCGCTGGTTGTGCCACCCACATGAGTAGCCCTGTAAACATGGCTCGGACCTGCCCCTGCAGTGTCTGTGTGTGCAGACTTGCACTGCCAATTGCCAAAACCTTCCCTTTTTATGCATGTAAGGCACCCTTGAGGTAGGCCCTAGGTAGCCCCATGGGCAGGGTGCTGTGTTTGCTAAAGGTGGGACGTGTACTGATGTGTTTTATGTGTCCTAAAAGTAAAATACTGCTAAATTCGTTGTTCACTGTTACGAGGTCTATCTCTCTCATAGGTTAACACAGGGCTCCCTTTAAATAATAATAAAGTGTAGATTTCCTTTGAGAGCAGATAGAACGTTTGGAGTTCGGTGCCCCTGAACTCACAATTTAAAAATACATCTTTTAGTGAAGTTGGTTTTCAGATTGTTAGTTTGAAAATGCCACTTTTAGAAAGTAGGCATTCTCTTGCTTTAACCATTCTGTGACTCTGCCTGTTTGTGGATTCCCTGTCTGGGTCAGACTGACAGTTGGGCTGTTTGTGAATATCCTCTAGACAGTGACACAAATGGAGCTGGGGTGTAGCCTGCATATCCTGATCAGACATCTAAGCTAGAGTGGAGGGAGGAGTGGTCACTTCCATCTGAATGGGATGTGCCTGCACTCACACAATGCAGTCTCCATCCCCCTGGTGTGTGTCTGGGACTTGGCCTAGGCAAGGCAGGTTCTTGTGGACAACAGAGACTTTCCTTTGACGTATGCCTACTTCAAAGGCAGAAAGGGGTATAAGTAGTGGACCCAAAACACCAGACTTTAGATTTCTTCAAGATCACTTCTGGAACCAAGAGGAACCTTTGCCAAGAAGAAGAGCTGAAGAGCCGAGGAGAAGTGCTGCCCCTGTCTGTGACTGTGCTTTGTTGGGCTATCCTGCAGTTGCTGCTTCTACAAGGGGACAAATACTGGACTTTGTTGTGCATTCCACCTTGAAGAAGAAGCCCCAAGGGCTTGAACTGAGTTTCCCTCCTCTTTTGAAGTCTCAGGGCCAACAAAGACTTCCTCTGCCAGCATCTGGACTCTCTGCTGAGACTCCTGACCTGCCTAATAGTGCCCTATGCAGTCCCTGTGCCCTTGAAAGGTGAAGTTGGCAGAACAAGAGCTGAAATCCACACACAGAGTGCAGGGAAATTTTCATAGCACCATCTACAACGCGGCTGATAAACGACGTGCCACCCACTTCGCGGCTGAAATCGATGCTCCACCTGCATCACGGGCTGGGAGATTGATGCACTGCAGCTGGAGAAATGAATCAACACCCGCTTGCGGCTGCTGATAACAATGCAAACCCCACATGTAAGGAAATGCCTCCTTGGCATGGTTACCCCCTGACTTTTTGCCTTTGCTGATGCCAAGTTATGATTTGAAAGTGTACTGAGGCCTGCTAACCAGGCCCCAGCACCAGTGTTCTTTCCCTAAAACCGTACCTTTGTTTCCACAATTGGCATACCCTGGCATCCAGGTAAGTCCCTTGTAACTGGTACCCCTGGTACCAAGGACCCTGATGCCAGGGAAGGTCTCTATGGGCTGCAGCATGTCGTATTCCACCCAGGGGACCCCTCACTCAGCACAGACACACTGCTTGCCAGCTTGTGTGTGCTGGTGGGGAGAAACTGACTAAGTCGACATGGCACTCCCCTCAGGGTGCCATGCCAACCTCACACTGCCTATGGCATAGATAAGTCACTCCTCTAGCAGGCCTTACAGCCCTAAGGCAGGGTGCACTATACCATAGGTGAGGGCATAGGTGCATGAGCACTGTGCCCTTACAGTGTCTAAACAAAACCTTAGACATTGTAAGTGCAGGGTAGCCATAAGAGTATATGGTCTGTGAGTCTGTCATACACGAACTCCACAGCACCATAATGGCTACACTGAAAACTGGGAAGTTTGGTATCAAACTTCTCAGCACAATAAATGCACACTGATGCCAGTGTACATTTTATTGTGAAATACACCCCAGAGGGCATCTTAGAGATGCCACCTGAAAACATACCCGACTTCCAGTGTGGGCTGACTAGTTTTACCAGCCTGCCACACACCAGACATGTTGCTGGCCACATGGGGAGAGTGCCTTTGTCACTCTGTGGCTAGTAACAAAGCCTGTACTGGGTGGAGGTGCTTCTCACCTCCCCCTGCAGGAACTGTAACACCTGGCGGTGAGCCTCAAAGGCTCACCACCTTTGTTACAGCGCCCCAGGGCACTCCAGCTAGTGGAGATACCCGCCCCCTCCGGCCACGGCCCCACTTTTGGTGGCAAGGCCGGAGGAGATAATGAGAAAAACAAGGAGGAGTCACTGGCCAGTCAGGACAACCCCTAAGGTGTCCCGAGCTGAGGTGACTCTGACTTTTAGAAATCCTCCATCTTGTAGATGGAGGATTCCATCAATAGGATTAGAATGTGTCCCCCTCCCCTCAGGGAGGAGGCACAAAGAGGGTGTAGCCATCCTCAGGGCTAGTAGCCATTGGCTACTAACCCCCCAGACCTAAACACACCCCTAAATTGAGTATTTAGGGGCTCCCAGAACCTAGCAAGATAGATTCCTGCAACCTGAAGACGAAGAAGGACTGGTGACCTGAAAGCCCTGCAGAGAAGACGGAGACACCAACTGCTTTGGCCCCAGCCCTAACGGCATGTCTCCACACTTCAAGAACAACTGCAACAGTGATGCGTTCCACAGGGTCCAGCGACCTCTGAAGCCTCAGAGGACTACCCCGCATCTAAAAGGACCAAGAACATCCGAGGACAGCGGCTCTGCTCCAAAGAAGAAACAACTTTGCAACAAAGAAACCAACTTTAAAGGACTGCACGTTTCCAGCCAGAAGCGTGAGACTTTCCACTCTGCACCCGACGCCCCCGGCTCGACCTGCGGAGAAACAACGCTACAGGGAGGACTCTCCGGCGACTACGACCCTGTGAGTAGCCAGAGTTGACCCTCCTGGTCCCCCCCAGCGACGCCTGCAGAGGGAATCCAGAGGCTCCCCCTGACCGCGACTGCCTGCTTCTAAGAACCCGACGCCTGGTAAAGACACTGCACCCGCAGCCCCCAGGACCTGAAGGATCCGACCTCCAGTGCAGAAGCGACCCCCAGGTGGCCCTCTCCCTTGCCCAGGTGGTGGCTACCCCGAGGAGCCCCCCCCGCCTGCCTGCTTCGCTGAAGAGACCCCTAGGTCTCCCATTGAACTCCATTGCAAACACAACGCCTGTTTGCACTCTGCACCCGGCCGCCCCCGTGCCGCTGAGGGTGTACTTTTTGTGCTGACTTGTGTCCCCCCCGGTGCCCTACAAAACCCCCCTGGTCTGACCTCCGAAGACGCGGGTACCTACCTGCTGGCATACTGGAACCGGGGCACCCCCTTCTCCATTGAAGCCTATGCATTTTGGGCACCACTTTGACCTCTGCACCTGACCGGCCCTGAGCTGCTGGTGTTCTAACTTTGGGGTTGCCCTGAACCCCCAACGGTGGGCTACCTTGGACCCAACTTTGAACCCTGTAGGTGGTTTACTTACCTGCAAAACTAACAAATACTTACCTCCCCCAGGAACTGTGTCTAGTTTTAAAATAGCTTATTGCCATTTTTGCTAAAACTGTACATGCTATTTTGCTGATTCAAAGTTCCTGTGATACCTAAGTAAAGTACCTTTCATTTGAAGTATTGATTTTAAATCTTGAACCTGTGGTTCTTAAAATAAACTAAGAAAATATATTTTTCTATGCAAAAACCTATTAGCCTGGAATTGTCCTTGAGTATGTGTTCCTCATTTATTGCCTGTGTGTGTTCAACAAATGCTTAACACTACCCTCTGATAAGCCTACTGCTCGACCACACTACCACAAAATAGAGCATTAGAATGATCTCTTTTTGCCACTATCTTACCTCTAAGGGGAACCCTTGGACTTTGTGCATGCTATTTCTTACTTTGAAATAGTACATAAAGAGCCAACTTCCTACATTGGTGGATCAGCGGTGGGGTACAAGACTTTGCATTTGCTGGACTACTTAGCCAATACCTGATCACACGACTACATTCCAAAAATTGTCATTAGAAACTGATTTTTGAAATTTGAGCTATTTTTCTAAATTTTTAAAAGTCCTGTTAGGGCCTTGTGTTAGTCCATGTTAGCATTTCTTTTAGAGTTTAAAAGTTTTGTAAAAGTTTGAATTAAGTTCTAGAGATAGTTTTCGATTCTTAAAAAGTATTCCAACTTTTAGAAACATAGGGCCATATTTATACTTTTCGCCGCACAACTGCGCCAACGCAGTTGTGCGTCAAAAAATCTAACGCCATTCTGAAGCGCCATGCGGGCGCCGTATTTATTCAATGACGTTAGCCGGCGTTAGCCGGCGGAGCTGCCTGGTGTGCGTTAAAAAAAATGACGTACACCAGGCAGCGCCGGCGTAGGGGAATATGGAGCTTGGGCGCCAAAAAATGGGGCAAGTCAGCCTGAGGCAAAATTTTCGCCTCAACCCGATTTGCACCATTTTTTTTTACTCCCAACCCCCATTGAAATGACTCCTGTCTTAGCAAAGGCAGGAGTCATGCCCCCTTGCCCAATGGCCATGCCCAGGGGACTCCTGTCCCCTGGGCATGGTCATTGGGCATAGTGGCATGTAGGGGGGAACAAATCAATCCCCCCTATGCCACCCAAAAAAAAAAAAAAAATTACTTACCTGAACTTACCTTATGTTCCCTGGGATGGGTCCCTCCATCCTTAGGCGTCCTCCTGGGGTGGGCAAGGGTGACAGGGGGTGTCCTTGGGGGCATGGGAGGGCACCTCTGGGCTCCTTCCGAGCCCACAGGTCCCCTAACGCCTGCCCTGACCAGGCGCTAAAAAACGACGCAAAAGCGGCTGGACATAATTTTTTTTGACCCACCCACTCCCGGGCGTCAGTTTTGCCCGGGAGTGTAAATACGGCGCACATGCCTCGGAGTAAATTTTTTAGACGGGAACGCCTACCTTGCATATCATTAACGCAAAGTAGGTGTCCACCCTAAAAAATTACGCAAACTCCATGGACTTTGGCGCTAGACGCGTCTAACGCCAGAGAATAAATATGGAGTTTGTTTTGCGTTGAATTTGCGTAAAAAAAAACGACGCAAATCCGGCGCAAACGGAGTATAAATATGGCCCATAATGTCTGCTGCAGAAGAGATAGTGATGGAACTCAACCTCACCCCTTACCTGCATCTTAGGATGTCAGAGTTAAGGTCTCTCTGCAAAATCAAAAAGATAAAGACTGTTTCAAACCCTACCAAAGTACAGCTCCAGGAGCTTTTGGCAGAGGTTGCTAAAAAACAACCCCTCTGATGATGGCCTCACAGAGGGGGACACTAGTGATGTGAAGGATTTCCCACCTCCAGTCCTAGATAGGGAGCCCAGGGTTTCTCCAACCCTGTCTCCACAAGTGATAGTCAGAGATGTTACTTCTCTCACAGGAGAGTCCAACAGCTCTGCAAGCATTGAGGGCAGCCTCAATGAAGATTACCTCCTGTTAGCCAGGATGGCCAAAAGATTGGCTTTGGAGAGACAGCTCCTAGCCATAGAAAAGGAAAAGCAAGAGATGGGCTTAGGTCCCATCAATGGTGGCAGCAACATAAATAGGGTCAGAGATTCTCCTGACATGTTGAAAATCCCTAAAGGGATTGTAACTAAATATCAAGATGGTGATGACATCACCAAATGGTTCACAGCTTTTGAGAGGGCTTGTGCAACCAGAAAAGTAAACAGATCTCACTGGGGTGCTCTCCTTTGGGAAATGTTCACTGGAAAGTGTAGGAGGGATAGACTCCTCACACTCTCTGGAAAAGATGCAGAATCCTATGACCTCATGAAGGCTACCCTGATTGAGGGCTTTGGATTCCCAACTGAGGAGTACAGGATTAGGTTCAGGGGGGCTCAAAAATCCTCGAGCCAGACCTGGGTTGATTTTGTTGACTTCTCTGTCAAAACACTGGATGGTTGGATTCATGGCAGTGGTGTAAATGATTATGATGGGCTGTACAATTTATTTGTGAAAGAACACCTGTTAAGTAATTGTTTCAATGACAATCTGCATTAGCATCTGGTAGACATAGGACCAATTTCTCCCCAAGAATTGGGAAAGAAGGCGGACCATTGGGTCAAGACTAGGGTGACCAAGACTTCCACAGGGGGTGACCAAAAGAAAGGGGTCACAAAGACTCCCCAGGGGAAGAGTGTTGAGACATCCAAGGGAAAAAGTAAAGAGTCTTCTACAGGGCCCCAAGCACCTGCTCAGGAGGGAGGGTCCAAAGCCTCTTCACAATCCAATGTTGGGTACAAGGGTAAAAACTTTGATCCCAAAAAGGCCTGGTGTCGTAGCTGTAATCAGCAGGGACACCAAACTGGAGACAAGGCCTGTCCCAAGAAAGGTTCCACTTCAAACTCTACTCCAGCTAACACTGGAATAGCCAGTCTCCAGGTGGGATCAACAGTGTGCCCAGAGCAAATCAGGGTTCACACTGAAGCTACATTAGTCTCTGAGGGTGGGGTGGACTTAGCCACACTGGCTGCCTGGCCCCCTAATATGCAAAATACAGGCAGCAACTCTTAATTAATGGGACTGGTGTAGAAGGCCTGAGGGATACAGGTGCCAGTGTCACCATGGTGACAGAGAAACTGGTTTCCCCTGGTCAATACCTGGCTGGACAAACTTATCCAGTCACCAACGCTGACAATCAGACTAAAGTACATCCCATGGCTATGGTAACTTTAGAGTGGGGAGGGGTCAATGGCCTGAAACAGGTGGTGGTCTCCTCAAATATCCCTGTAGACTGTTTGCTTGGAAATGACTTGGAGTCCTCAGCATGGACTGAGGTAGAACTCAAAACCCATGCAGCCATGCTGGGTATCCCTGAACTCGTGTGTGTCAAGACAAGGGCATAGTGCAAGGCTCAGGGTGAAAAAGTGGTGTTGGAGCCTGGAAAAAGGGCCCAATCCTCCAAGAGAAAAGGAAAGAAGACTGGGGAACCAGCTTCAACACAACATGAGAAAGAGAACCTATCTTCCCAGGAAGACATTCTGCCCTCTGAGGGAACTGAGCCCATGGAGTTGGAACCTTATCAGGTTGAACTCTTAGGCCCAGGGGGACCCACAAGGGAACAGTTGTGTAAGGGGCAAGAAACCTGTCCCTCTCTTGAAGGCCTTAGGCAGCAAGCTGCTGAAGAGACCAAAGGAAAAATCATTGGAACACATAGAGTCTATTGGGAAGTTGGACTCCTCTACACTGAGGCAAGAGATCCCAAACCTGGTGCCACTAGGAGAGTGGTAGTGCCTCAGGAGTTTAGGGAGTTCATTCTAACCTTAGCTCATGATATTCCACTTGCTAGGCATTTGGGACAAACCAAGACTTGGGAAAGGTTAGTTAACCATTTCTATTGGCCCAACATGTCCCAGAAAGTAAAGGAGCTTTGTGTCTCCTGTACCACCTGTCAAGTCAGTGGTCAGACAGGTGGACACCCAAAGGCCCCCCTCATTCCAGTTCCAGTGGTGGGGGTCCCCTTTGAAAGAGTGGGTGTTGACATAGTGGGTCCACTTGAACCTCCCACAGCCTCAGGGAACCAGTATATCCTAGTGGTAGTGGATCATGCCACTAGGTACCCTGAAGCAATTCCCCTTAGGTCCACTACTGCCCCTGCAGTAGCTAAAGCACTCATTGGTATATTTACCAGAGTGGGATTTCCTAAGGAGGTGGTGTCTGACAGGGGTACCAACTTCATGTCAGCATACCTGAAACATATGTGGAATGAGTGTGGGGTGACTTACAAATTCACCACACCATACCATCCACAAACCAATGGCCTGGTAGAAAGATTTAACAAGACATTGAAAGGCATGATCATGGGGCTCCCTGAAAAGCTCAAAAGGAGATGGGATGTCCTCTTGCCATGTCTGCTTTTCGCCTACAGAGAGGTGCCTCAGAAGGGAGTAGGGTTTTCCCCCTTTGAACTTTTGTTTGGCCATCCTGTAAGGGGACCACTAGCTCTTGTAAAAGAAGGCTGGGAGAGACCTCTTCATGAGCCTAAACAAGATATATTGGACTATGTACTAGGCCTACGTTCCAGGATGGCAGAGTAAATGGAAAAGGCAAGTAAAAACCTTGAGGCCAGCCAACAACTCCAGAAGATGTGGTATGCCCAAAAGGCTGCTATGGTTGAGTTTCAGCCAGGGCAGAAAGTCTGGGTTCTGGAGCCTGTGGTTCCCAGGGCACTTCAGGACAGATGGAGTGGCCCTTACCCAGTGCTAGAAAGAAAGAGTCAGGTCACCTATCTGGTAGACCTAGGCACTAGCAGGACCCCCAAAAGGGTGATCCATGTGAACCGCCTCAAACTCTTTCATGACAGGGCAGATGTGAATCTGTTGATGGTAACAGATGAGGACCAGGAAGCTGAGAGTGAACCTCTCCCTGATCTCCTCTCCACAGACCCTAAAGATGGCTCAGTAGATGGAGTGATCTATTCAGACACCCTCTCTGGCCAACAGCAATCTGACTGTAGGAAGGTCTTACAACAATTTGCTGAGCTCTTTTCCCTAACCCCTGGTCAGACACACCTGTGTACCCATGATGTGGACACAGGAGACAGCATGCCTGTCAAAAACAAAATTTTCAGACAGTCAGACCAAGTTAAGGAAAGCATCAAAGTGGAAGTCCACAAGATGCTGGAATTGGGAGTAATTTTGCACTCTGACAGCCCCTGGGCTAGCCCAGTGGTCTTAGTCCCCATACCTCACACCAAAGATGGAAAGAGAGAGATGAGGTTTTGTGTGGACTACAGAGGGCTTAATTCTGTCACCAAGACAGATGTCCATCCCATTCCAAGGGCAGATGAATTAATTGACAAACTAGGTGCTGCCAGATACTTAAGTACCTTTGACTTGACAGCAGGGTACTAGAAAATCAAAATGGCACCAGGAGCAAAAGAAAAGACAGCATTCTCCACACCTGATGGGCACTATCAGTTTACTGTTATGCCCTTTGGTTTAAAGAATGCCCCTGCTACCTTCCAAAGGTTGATGAATCAAGTCCTTGCTGGCTTGGAGTCCTTTAGTGCAGCTTATCTTGACGATATTGCTGTATTTTGCTCCAGCTGGCAGGATCACCTGGTCCACCTGAAGAAGGTTTTGAAGGCCCTGCAAGCAGCAGGCCTCTCTATCAAGGCATCCAAATGCCAGATAGGGCAGGGAACTGTGGTTTACTTGGGACACCTTGTAGGTGGAGGCCACGTTCAGCCACTCCAGCCCAAGATCCAGACTATTCTGGACTGGGCAGCTCCAAAAACCCAGACTCAAGTCAGGGCATTCCTTGGCTTGGCTGGGTACTACTGGAGGTTTGTGAAGGGATATGGATCAATAGTGACACCCCTCACAGAACTTGCCTCCAAGAAAATGCCCAAGAAGGTAAACTGGACTGTAGAATGCCAACAGGCCTTTGACACCCTGAAACAAGCTATGTGAACAGCACCAGTTCTAAAAGCTCCAGATTACTCCAAGCAGTTCATTGTGCAGACTGATGCCTCTGAACATGGGATAGGGGCAGTTTTGTCCCAAACAAATGATGATGGCCTTGACCAGCCTGTTGCTTTCATTAGCAGGAGGTTACTCCCCAGGGAGCAGCTTTGGAGTGCCATTGAGAGGGAGGCCTTTGCTGTGGTTTGGTCCCTGAAGATGCTGAGACCATACCTCTTTGGTACTCACTTTGTAGTTCAAACTGACCACAGACCTCTCAAATGGCTAATGCAAATGAAAGGTGAAAATCCAAAACTGTTGAGGTGGTCCATCTCCCTACAGGGAATGGACTTTATAGTGGAACACAGACCTGGGACTGCCCATGCCAATGCAGATGGCCTTTCCAGGTTCTTCCACTTAGAAAATGAAGACTCTCTTGGGAAAGGTTAGTCTCATTGTCTTTCGTTTGGCGGGGGGTTGTGTAAGGAAATGCCTCCTTGGCATGGTTACCCCCTGACTTTTTGCCTTTGCTGATGCCAAGTTATGATTTGAAAGTGTACTGAGGCCTGCTAACCAGGCCCCAGCACCAGTGTTCTTTCCCTAAAACTGTACCTTTGTTTCCACAATTGGCACACCCTGGCATCAGGTTAGTCCCTTGTAACTGTTACCCCTGGGACCAAGGGCCCTGATGCCAGGGAAGGTCTCTAAGGGCTGCAACATGTCTTATGCCACCCTGGGGACCCCTCACTCAGCACAGACACACTGCTTGCCAGCTTGTGTGTGCTGGTGGGGAGAAAATTACTAAGTCGACATGGCACTTCCCTCAGGGTGCCATGCCAACCTCACACTGCCTATGGTATAGATAAGTCACCCCTCTAGCAGGCCTTACAGCCCTAAGGCAGGGTGCACTATACCATAGGTGAGGGCATAGGTACATGAGCACTATGCCCCTACAGTGTCTAAACAAAAACTTAGACATTGTAAGTGCAGGGTAGCCATAAGAGTATGTGGTCTGGGAGTCTGTCATACACGAACTCCACAGCACCATAATGGCTACACTGAAAACTGGGAAGTTTGGTATCAAACTTCTCAGCACAATAAATGCACACTGATGCCAGTGTACATTTTATTGTGAAATACACCCCAGAGGGCATCTTAGAGATGCCCCCTGAAAACATACCCCACTTCCAGTGTGGGCTGACTAGTTTTACCAGCCTGCCACACACCAGACATGTTGCTGGCCACATGGGGAGAGTGCCTTTGTCACTCTGTGGCCAGTAACAAAGCCTGTACTGGGTGGAGGTGCTTCTCACCTCCCCCTGCAGGAACTGTAACACCTGGCGGTGAGCCTCAAAGGCTCACCCCCTTTGTTACAGCGCCCCAGGGTACTCCAGCTAGTGGAGATGCCCGCCCCATCTGGCCACGGCCCCACTTTTGGCGGCAAGGCCGGAGGAGATAATGAGAAAAACAAGGAGGAGTCACTGGCCAGTCAGGACAACCCCTAAGGTGTCCTGAGCTGAGGTGACTCTGACTTTTAGAAATCCTCCATCTTGCAGATGGAGGATTCCCCCAATAGGATTAGGGATGTGTCCCCCTCCCCTCAGGGAGGAGGCACAAAGAGGGTGTAGCCACCCTCAGGGCTAGTAGCCATTGGCTACTAATTCCCCAGACCTAAGCACACCCCTAAATTGAGTATTTAGGGGCTCCCAGAACCTAGCAAGATAGATTCCTGCAACCTGAAGACGAAGAAGGACTGCTGACCTGAAAGCCCTGCAAAGAAGACGTAGACACCAACTGCTTTGGCCCCAGCCCTACCGGCCTGTCTCCCCACTTCAAGAAAAACTGCAACAGCGACGCGTTCCACAGGGTCCAGCGACCTCTGAAGCCTCAGAGAACTACCCTGCATCTAAAAGGACCAAGAACTCCAGAGGACAGCGGCTCTGCTCCAAAGAAGAAACAACTTTGCAACAAAGAAACCAACTTTAAAGGACTGCACGTTTCCCGCCGGAAGCGTGAGACTTTCCACTCTGCACCCGACGCCCCCGGCTCGACCTGTGGAGAAACAACGCTACAGGGAGAACTCTCTGGCGACTACGACCCTGTGAGTAGCCAGAGTTGACCCCCCTGACCCCACCCAGCGAAGCCTGCAGAGGGAATCCAGAGGCTCCCCCTGACCACGACTGCCTGCTTCTAAGAACCCGACGCCTGGTAAAGACACTGCACCCGCAGCCCCCAGGACCTGAAGGATCCGACCTCCAGTGCAGAAGCGACCCCCAGGTGGCCCTCTCCCTTGCCCAGGTGGTGGCTACCCCGAGGAGCCCCCCCATTGCCTGCCTGCTTCGCTGAAGAGACCCCTGTGTCAACCATTGAACTCCATTGCAAACCTGATGCCTGTGTGTACTCTGCACCCGGCCGCCCCGTGCCACTAAGGGTGTACTTTTTGTGCTGACTTGTGTTCCCCCCGGTGCCCACCAGAACCCCCCCCTGGTCTGCCCTCCGAAGACGCGGGTACCTACCTGCTGGCAGACTGGAACCGGGGCACCCCCTTCTCCATTGAAGCCTATGCGTTTTGGGCACCACTTTGACCTCTGCACCTGACCGGCCCTGAGCTGCTGGTGTGGTAACTTTGGGGTTGCCCTGAACCCCCAACGGTGGGCTACCTTAGCCCCAACTTTTACCCCTGTAGGTGATTTACTTACCTGCAAAACTAACAAATACTTACCTCCCCCAGGAACTGTTTAAAATTGCACTGTGTCTAGTTTTAAAATAGCTTATTGCCATTTTTGCCAAAACTGTACATGCTATTTTGCTGATTCAAAGTTCCTTTGATACCTAAGTAAAGTACCTTTCATTTGAAGTATTGATTGTAAATCTTGAACCTGTGGTTTTTAAAATAAACTAAGAAAATATGTTTTTCTATACAAAAACCTATTGGCCTGGAATTGTCCTTGAGTGTGTGTTCCGCATTTATTGCCTGTGTGTGTACAACAAATGCTTAACACTACCTTCTGATAAGTCTACTGCTCGACCACACTACCACAAAATAGAGTATTAGAATTATCTCTTTTTGCCACTATCTTACCTCTAAGGGGAACCCTTGGACTCTGTGCATGCTATTTCTTACTTTGAAATAGTACATACAGAGCCAACTTCCTACATTGGTGGATCAGCGGTGGGGTACAAGACTTTGCATTTGCTGGACTACTCAGCCAATACCTGATCACACGACTAAATTCCCAAAATTGTCATTAGAAACTGATTTTTGAAATTTGAGCTATTTTTCTAAAATTTTAAAAGTCCTGCTAGGGCCTTGTGTTAGTCGCTGTTAGCATTTCTTTTAGAGTTTAAAAGTTTTGTAAAAGTTTGAATTAAGTTCTAGAGATAGTTTTAGATTCCTAAAAAGTATTCCAACTTTTAGAAACATAATGTCTGCTGCAGAAGAGATAGTGATGGAACTCAACCTCACCCCTTACCTGCATCTTAGGATGTGTCAGAGTCACGAGATCCTCGGGGTCTGCGCACGTTCCCAACACGTCCACCACTGAACAGCTCCAAGACTCTGATAGATAAATCACAGAGGCTAAGAGAGTTCAAGAGGGGAAGAGTGGATTAGGAAGGGAAACAGCTGGGAAGGAGCCCTGTAGTAAGAAAAAGGTTAGAACACACAATATGAAAATTATATCTCCTGAAATCAATACTAGACTATGATTCTAAGCATAGTCATTCTGAAAACATGAACAATCTAAGAATTAAGTTTAAAATGATTAAGTTTCAAGATGGCCGGATACCTGTAAGGGAATCAAGATGGATTAAATGAAAACTTTCTTATTCAAGTACTTTCCTTTACATGAGAATCAGAAAAACATTCTGACTAAATTTTAAACCAGTCATATAAATCCTTTTTTGAGAATGCATACTAGAACCATACAAAATTGCATCTAGAAACTCTGATCTTCTCTGTACTCTTAAAATGTTTCAACACAAATTGCACATATTGTAGATTTATATATATATATATATATATAAATATATATATATATATATATATATTAAACACCATAAAAGGAATGTGCACCATGAATAACACAATATGGATTCAGGAAAACAAATCACATAACTTGTCAACTCGAATATTACATGTTAATATCTTAGAATAGTGGCATACAATAAACAACATGAATTAAACTCAAGGAGAGAATCATGCGTCTTGCCGATTTGAGTGTCACCATGTAAAATGCCAAGAAATGATAGTACGCAATGAATATCAAAGTCAAATCATCATTAAATGAATTGCGCGTCTTGCCGATAAATGCCAAGAAATAACAGCTCACAATGAACAACAAGATCAAAGTACAATGAAACGAATCGCGCGTCTTTTGCCGATTCTTAAGCCACCATGTAATGTCAAGAAATGGTAGCGCGCAATGAACAACAAAGTTAAAGCACCATAAAACAAACCGCGCGTCTTGCCGATTCTTAAGCCACCATGCAAATGTCAAGAAATAGTAGCGTGCAATGAATAACAAGATTAAATTATCATGAAACGAATTGCGCGTCTTGCCGATTCGCAAGTCACCCTGCAAATGTCACAAACACTCAAGCGCATATTTCACACGTGCAAAGTACTCTGTCAAATCATAAAAGAATTAGGCCCAAGAACATGAGAGTTCTCGATAACGGCGTCGGGAGGCCAGCCCAACCACCGTCTTACCGCCCAGAACAAGGATCTCCAAATGAAGAATGAAAGTCAGATGTCTGGAAGATCAAATAGGCCACCGGGACAGGAGCTCAGGAAGTAGCTGCTGCTCTGCACCAGGACCTCTGAATAGTGAGTACTTGGAGCTGGGCTGGCTCCTTTTTATAGAGTCTTGGCCCAGCCCATAACCACAGCCAGGCATGTTGCAGGGAAAGTCTCTAGAAGGCCCTGGAAAGGGACCGCACCCTAACACACTCTGAAAGCCTGCAGCAATACATTGCAAATGAACAGCATTTGTAAGCACATTCAGGATTGAACTCTGCAATGCAAAAGGTTAAACAACAACATATCAGCACAATGCATAAATTACGTTGTTTTGAGAGTGCTGGGTTTTTGCATTCTAGTCGCCAATAGAGCGCGCACTGCCCTGGTGTTGACAGTACTCCCCTCTCCCAGACGCGCCCTAGGGCCTGGTTTGCCTGGATTTAGACGATGAAAGCATCTCACAAGTACTGGAGCATGAACATCAGATGCGGAATCCCATGAGTTACTTTCAGGACCATAACCTTTCCATGAGATTAAGTACCATAGATTACACCCTCGTAGTTTAGAATCCAACACTTTCTTAACTTCATATTCTTCTTCTCCCTGTACTAGAACAGGAGCTGGATGAGGGTGGATCTTTTGGACTGCTCTTTTCAATAGGGAAGTGTGGAACACTGGATGAATCCATAAGGATCTGGGCAATTGTAGTTTATAGGTTACCGGATTGATTTCCTGAAGGACTGTGTAAGGACCTATAAATTTGGGATTAAACTTGTGCTTCTTCTTGAAGTCTATATGTTTTGTGGAAAGCCACACTTTGTCACCTAGTTGATATTGCGGTCACTCACAATGTTTCTTGTCATAATGCCTTTTGTATTTTTGTTTGGCTTTTTCTAGATGCTGTTGAATCAATTTCTGGGTTTGATGCAAATGCTGACTGGTTTCTGACACAGCTGGAGTAAGAGAACTTTCTTGAGGAATTGTGATGGGCAGGGTGTCAGGATGATAGCCAAATAAACTAAAAAAGGGTGTAACGCCAATAGAAGTGTGGAATGAGTTATTATAAGCTAACTCAGCTAACCAGAGCATAGATGTCCAAGAATGAAGTGCCTTTTCAGCGTAGGCACGTAGGTATTTTTTCAAAGTCTGATTTAGTCTCTCCGTTTGACCATCTGTTTGAGGATGGTGACTAGTAGATAGCGTAGATGTCACTTGGAGTGTTTTACACCATGTTTTCCAGAAACTGGAGGCAAATTGCGTCCCCCGATCGGAGAGGATAACTTTTGGAAGTCCATGATAACGAACCACTCTGTTCAGTAAAATAGTTGCCAGTTCACTAGAAGTGGGCAATTTTTTACAGGCAATGAAATGTCCATATTTCGTGAGACTATCTACTACCACCATAATTACTGAATGCTGTTGAACCACTGGCAGACCGGTAATAAAGTCTAAAGAAATGTGCTCCCATGGACGACTTGGGGTTGGAAGTGGATGTAACAACCCTTTTGGTTTTGAATGACTTGTTTTAATGCGAGCACAAACTTCGCAGTTGTTTACCATTGCTTTTACATCTTTTGTTAGGGTAGGCCACCAAAAATAGCGTTGGCTCAGTTCAAGAGTTTTAGGAGTGCCTGGGTGACCTGCCGTCGGTATAACATGCAACCAATGAAACACTATCTTGCGAAGTTTGGTAGTGGGTACGAACAAACGAGCGTCATAAAAGGGTAGTCCTTGCTTGATTGACCTTTTGGGATCTGCTTGGGCCCATGTTTGCCATTTTTCAACAGTGAAAGAGTTGCGAATTTCTTCAAAGAAATCTTCAGTTTTTATGATACATAGAACCTTGTCAGGAGCAATGATAGCTCTCGAGGCTTGAAATGCAAGCAACGTGGTAGACTCTTGATGGGACAAGGCATCAGCTTTGCGATTATCTTTACCAGGCCGGAAGGTTACTACAAAATCAAATTTGGCAAAAAACAGCATCCAGCGTAATTGCAGAGGGGTCAAAAGTCTGGCGGAACTCATGAATTGAAGATTACGATGATCAGTATATACTGTGACAGTGTATTTGGCACCCAACAAATGATGTCTCCATTCTTTAAAGGCGTCACGAATCGCCAGAAGCTCTTTTTCAGCAATGACATAGTTCTGTTCGGCTTCGTTCAACTTCCGAGACATATAAGCTACAGGATGAAGTTGACCAGTGTCTTTATTTCGTTGTGATAAGACGGCTCCTATTGCTTCATCTGAAGCATCAGCTTCCACTATGAAAGGTCGATTCGCATCTGGATGAGTCAAGACTGGGGCAGTGGAGAAAGTTTTCTTCAAAGTCGAGAAGGCTTGATCAGCTTCTGGGGACCATACAAACTTTTCTTTCTTTCTTAGTAGCTTAGTGATTGGAGCCGATGTCTGGGAGAAATGATTTATGAATCTCCGGTAAAAATGTGCAAACCCCAGGAAACATTGTACATCACGAACAGTCTTTGGGGTGAGCCAATCAGATATGGCTTTTACTTTCTTTTCTGCCATCACCATACCTTGAGGGGTAAGAATAACCCCTAAAAACTCAACTGTGGTAACATGAAACTCACACTTGGTTAGTTTGCAATATAAATGGTGCTTTCGAAGGGCTGCAAGAATTTTGTTGACATGTTGGACATGTTTGTTTTCATTGTCAGAGTAGATCAAAATGTAATCGATGTAGACTATGGCAAATATGTCAAGGTACTCTCTAAGAACGTAATTCAAGAAAAATTGAAATGCTGCTGGAGCATTACACAGACCAAAAGACATGACGGTGTATTAAAAAAGGCCATATCTTATCTTGAACGCTGTTTTCCATTCGTCACCCTCTCTCATTCTGACCAAATGATATGCACCTCGAAGGTCAAGCTTCGTGTAGATGTTTGCTCTCTTTTCTTGTTCCAATAATGCCGGAATTAGGGGTAAAGGATATTTCTTCTTGATGGTGACTTTGTTCAAACCCCTATAGTCGATTCAAGTTCGAAGTTCTCCATTAGCTTTTGAAACAAAAAACAAAGGCGAAGCTGCAGGAGACTTAGGGCCAGGTGTAGGTAGGAAAAAATTTGCGAGTCGGAAATTGCGAGTTGGTGCGACTCGCAATTTCCGACTCGCAAAATGTAATGCAAGAAGAAATCGTGACTTCAATTTGCGACTCGCAAATTAAGTCGCACCGCAGATAGCGAGTCCGGTGTTTGCGAGGTCGCTTTTTGCGACCTCGCAAAAAACGGACACGCAATTTGCGAGTGGGTGTCGCAAATTGCGATTTTGCTGCAAATGGAATGCAGGTGCTGCAGAACACTCTGGAAAACACTTCCTGGCACATGATGATGACATCACAGCCTGGAAGTTTACAAATACACCTGGGAGGAGGGAGGACCACACCCATTTCAACAGCTGAACTGCAAACTGAAAGAACAGCAGCTACCATGGCAGAAACACCAAGGAAGCGAAAACTTTAATTTGCAGAAAAAGAGCTGGAGGTGCTGACAGAGGAGTGCTGTCAGCACCATGACCAACTGTTTGCAAGGGCAGCCCTCACCGTGCCAGAGTTGGAGAAAAGAAGACTATGGATGGACATCCAGGAAAAAGTAAACTCCCTGGGTGTCAGCCACCGAAGTATTGAAGAACTCAAGAAAAGGTGGTACGACCTGCGCTCCCGGACCAAGGAGAGGGTGGCAGAGCGGCTCTGGGAGATGAGGGGCACCGGATGGGGACCGTCAACATTACCACCACCCACACCCCTGGAGGAAAGGGTAGAGGAGACCCTTGAGCCTGAGGCAGTATGCGGGATGGGAGAGCTGGACACATCTGAGCCAGGACCATCAACCAGTGAGTACCATGAGACATGCATGTACCCTCATTAATGCCATACCCCCACCCACATTGTACACAGGAGCATGCACAACCAAAATAGCTCAATTTCAGAGTAGCAATCACCAGAATGGTGCATTATGGGCAATGTAGTCAAGCAGGCAGTTTCTAGGCAACAGTTTATTAGGAAGTTGACAACAGATAGTAGATACTGACAGTGTGTCCCCTATGTCCCACAGGTCTCCCACAAGACACCCCCACCAGCCAAAGCAGCCAGGGGCCACTGGTCAGCCAGCAGCCAACAGAGGGATCAGGACCAGCCACCACTGCGACCTGCACCACCAACACCCTGTCCCCTCACGAGACACCAGTTGGCATATTGGTGTGTGAGCCTGCACCATGTCCCAGCCACAGTGCCACGATAGACGTCACAGAGCCTCCACCGCATCGCAGGCGACGTGGAAATTCATCATCACATCGGCAGGCAGAGTCAGGGGATGCCTCCATGTCACGTACTGAGGCCGCACTCCTACGGGGTCAGTGCCTGCAGACACAAGAGATCAGGAGGATTACAGGGGCATTGCGGCGCATGGAGTGCAATCAAGGCAACAGCATGCAGCTTGTACATACAGAGTTGCAACAAGTAAATACACACATGGGCGACCTTGCACTCTCCATGCGTCAACTGGTGGCTGGACTGCTAACGCAGACAGAGAGTGCACGGCGTCGGGACAGGCAGCTACTGAACCGCCTGGACAGAATGTCAGCATCCATTGTAAGGCTGGCCGTGAACACTACTGGTCTATCTAGGCGCACGGTCAGCCTCCAAGTGGACATGGGCCACTTTGCCAGTGACATGGCACGTGGACTGGGCCGTCTCAGCCACGCTGTTGACTTAATGGAGGCATGGCAGGTAGCCAGGGGCACAGGCGACACGCCGCAAGATAGCGAGGAGGGCTCCACCATCAGCAGTGTCTCTGCCGGTGACACCAGGGTGTTGCGCAGTGGAAGCGCAAGGCAGGGCACTGCTGAGCCCCCAAGTACCAGCCATGCTGGCCGAGGCCGGCGTAGGGTTTGAGCTCCACACAGTCCTGGGGTTGGGGCACATGAAGTCAATGTGTCCCATGCCAGGTGGACTTTTACAGCCCCTGACCTGTTCAAAATTGTATATAGTTTGTTTGTTTGCACTAATTAAATCACTTGTTCTTTCCACTTAACACATGGACTCTTTGTGTGTGACAATAGTGAGTATGGTAACAGTTAGCACGTACCTTCCAAAGTATTGGTTTAGCAATGTGTTCCCGTCTCAGTCTGCCTTGATTTGCTATGCTTCTATCCCCATGATGGCGATGTGGTAGCTCTTGCTCTTCATCCCCAGAATCAGGGTCTTCAGGGGTGAGAGGTAGCCCACGTCTGGTGGCAATGTTGTGCAGTATAGCGCATGCAACAACGATCTTGAAAGCTGGTATTGGGGTATACTGGAGGGCACCTCCACTTCTGTGGAGGCATCTGTATCATGCTTTCAGCAGTCCAAAGGTCAGTTCAATTATATTCCTGGTCCTCTTATGTGCACTGTTGTATCGCCTCTCTGTCTCATTGCTGGGTGTTAAGTACGGGGTAAGTATCCATGGTCGGAGTGCATACGCACTGTCACCTGTTTGGCACAAAATGTACAATGTTAGCTGGGCATTGATGGGTTCCACATTGACCTGTGTGTATGTCTGCAAGGTGTTTTCAGCTATACCTAATAGATATCCGTCTCCAAACTCCCCACGTTCTAGGCGTTGGTGTATTCTACTGTGCCTAAAAATGTAGGAGTCATGAGTACTCCCAGGAAATTTGGCAACCATGTCAGTGATGACATAATGGGCGTCACATACCACCTGGATGTTGAGTGAGTGGGTACACTTCTGATTGCGGAACAGATATTCCAGGTTTGCAGGAGGGCATATTTGTATATGTTTCCCGTCCACACACCCTATGACATGGGGGAAGTTGGCAATCCTGTAGAATTCCAACTTGGTGCTGTTGATTTCTGCCTCATTCCTGGGTAGGTATATGTATCTGGACATGTGTGTGAGTAAGGCGTCTAGGAATGCCCTAAAGAACCGTGAGAGTGAACTTTGGGATACCCCACCTGCCACAGCAATGACCCCTTGATAGCTACCCGAGGCCAAGAGGTGCAGTGAGCATAGCACTTGCACATGCGTAGGGATGGCGCAGCCGCGCACAGTCTGGCGTTGTAGCTGTGGTTTGAGTAATTCTATTAAATCTAGTATAGCTGCACTGCTGAGTCTGGATTTGTCATAAATCTCCTCCTCAGTTTGTTGGAAAAGTGTCTGCCTGGTTCTGTATATCTTCTCCTGTCTCTGGCTCCTCCTCCTCCTCTGCTGTGCAGCGTGGGCTCTCCTCCTCATTCCTACCACATATATCTCCGCCATCTTGGGTAACCCAGGTGCCTTCTGGGTCTCCTTTTATACTTTGGTAATGGTTACCACCTGCTCGGAGTTAGTGGTAAATTGGAAGTGAAAAATTGGCTTTTTGCGACTAGTCGCAATTTGCGAGTTGCTATTGCATATGGTTTGCGACTCGCAAATTGCGACTTCCTATTTGCGGGTCGCAAAATGGGGTCGCAAATTTTGCGAGTCGTAATGGCTCGCGTCGCATTTTGCGAGTCGGAAATGGGATTTTTGCATCCCATTTCCGATTTTGCGGGGTCGCAAATTGCGATTCGGGCCATTTGCGACTCGCAAAAGTTTCCTACATCTGGCCCTTAAAGGGGCGAATGAAGCCATTCTCCAAAAATTGATCTAGGTAATTTCGTAAATGTTGATTTTCATGTTCTGACAGGGCATATACACGACAGTTGGGAAGTATAGCACCTGGGGCTAGATCAATTTGACAGTCATAAGATCTATGAGGAGGTAGAGTCTCTGCTCCTTTCTCATCAAATACATCTTTGTAAGATGAATACTGTTTGGGCAGCTGAATTTCTTTCTCCGCGGCAGTAGCTATGTAAGAGTTACAAACTTTTGGTACTTGAATCTTTTGGAGACATTGTTCGTTACATAGCGCAGATGAGAACACGATTTTTCGTTCTGCCCAATTGATCTCTGGATTGTGATGAGTTAACCATGGCAAGCCAAGGATAATCCCATATTGGGGAGCATGGATCACGTCAAGAATGATTTTCTTTTTATGTTTCTTTCTTTGATTCTTATCTTCACAAATCATCGACAAGGTGATAGTCTGAAGAGTTACTGGATCTCCAGTCAAGAGTTTTCCATCGACTGCCTGGATGATTTCTGGGGTCTTCTTTTCAATACATGGGATCCCCCATGCACGAACCAATTGGACATCAACAAAGTTCCCAGTAGCCCCAGAATCGACTAGAGCTTTTTTTAAATAGATCTTTTTCTTGACCTGAACTCTTATTTCCAGTTTAAGATGTCTAGATTGTGAAGGGTCCACGGTGACACCCAAGAGCAACCCTTCTCTGCATCTCAGGTGTTTTAGTTTTCCAACTCGACTGGTGCATTGGCTGTGACTTTCTGAAATTGGACCTTGCTTGTTCTTTGGTTTGATTGCACAATCTTTGGCAAAATGACCCTTTCGCCCACAATAAAGACATTGTCCTTTTTTTCTGCGTAGGTCCTTTTCATCTTTGGTCAAAGGTCTTCTGATGGTTCCAATTTCCATCGGTTCTGGCCTTCTCTCTTTCGGAGTTCTTGAGTCTCTGTTATCATGAACACGCCATGAATATTTTTCAATCTTGTTGCGCGTTCCTTTACGTTCTGCTAAACAATGATCAAGCCTCAAGACAAGGTTTATTAATTCTTGACAGTCTGTAGGTTGTGGGTCGATTTGCGCTAGGATATCTTTTAGTTCCTCTTTGAGTCCCTTGTAAAACAAGACAGCTTGTTTTTCTTCAGGCCAGGATGTCTCGGCAACCAGCCGGTTAAAGTTGGCTAAATACGAGACTAGGTCTTGATTCCCTTGGCGTAAATCTAATAATTCACGATCTGCTGACTGTGTTACAGTTCTACGATCAAAAACTCTCTCAAACTCACGAACAAAACTTCTCCAGTTGTACAACAAGGGACTATTTTTACGCACAAGAGGAATTGCCCAAGTAGCTGCATCCCCAGCCAAATATGATAACAAGAAAGCTACTTTGGACTGGGCATCGGGGAAAGTATGTGGTCTGCAGGTGAAGTGTAGTTCCACTTGAACCAGGAAAGATTGCGCTTTCAAAGGGTAACCTGAGAAACGTTCTGGGGGAGCTAAAGGAATTGCGGAAGGAACATTTAGGGAAATGTTTGTCGGATTACTTCCAGAAGCCTGAGAAGAAATACCTGGCCAAGACACACCTGTGGGACTTTGCTCCTTCTTCTCTACCTTATCTTGCAACTGACTCACTCTCTCAGCTAAGCTAGTTGTCAATTCTTTGGATGATACCACCTCTGCCTGGAGCTGGGTGATAGCCTTGACTAACTCGTCCAGCCTGGCCATGCTGAGAACATACACAAACCAGGAGGATAATAATTAGTGGGCTCACTATTCTGTCAGAGTTACCAGATCCTCGGGGTCTGCGAACGTTCCCAACACGTCTGCCACTGAACAGCTCCAAGACTCTGATAGATAAATCACAGAGGCTAAGAGAGTTCAAGAGGGGATTAGGAAGGGAAACAGCTGGGAAGGAGACCTGTAGTAAGAAAAAGGTTAGAACACACAATATGAAAATTATATCTCCTGAAATCAATACTAGACTATGATTCTAAGCATAGTCATTCCGAAAACATGAACAATCTAAGAATTAAGTTTAAAATGACTAAGTTTCAAGATGGCCGGATACCTGTAAGAGAATCAAGATGGATTAAATGAAAACTTTCTTATTCAAGTACTTTCCTTTACATGAGAATCAGAAAAACATTCTGACTAAATTTTAAACCAGTCATATAAATCCTTTTTTGAGAATGCATACAAGAACCATACAATATTGCATCTACAAACTCTGATCTTCTGTGTACTCTTAAAATGTTTCACCACAAATTGCACATATTGTAGATTTATATATATATATATATATATATATATTTATATAGTAAACACCATAAAAGGAATGTGCACCATGAATAACACAATATGGATTCAGGAAAACAAATCACATAACTTCTCAACTCGAATATTACATGATAAATATCTTAGAATAGTGGCATACAATAAACAACATGAATTAAACTCGAGGAGAGAATCGTGTGTCTTGCCGATTTGAGTGTCACCATGTAAAATGCCAAGAAATGATAGTACGCAATGAATATCAAAGTCAAATCATCATTAAATGAATTGCACGTCTTGCCGATTCGTAAACCACGATGTAAATGCCAAGAAATAACAGCTCACAATGAACAACAAGATCAAAGTACAATGAAACGAATCGCGCGTCTTTTGCCGATTCTTTAACAAAGTTAAAACACCATAAAACAAATTGCGCGTCTTGCCGATTCTTAAGCCACCATGCAAATGTCAAGAAATGGTAGCGTGCAATGAATAACAAGATTAAATTATCATGAAACGAATCGCACGTCTTGCCGATTCGCAAGTCACCCTGCAAATGTCACAAACACTCAAGCGCATATTTCACACATGCAAAGTACTCTGTCACATCATAAAAGAATTAGGCCCAAGAACATGAGAGTTCTCGATAACGGCGTTGGGAGGCCAGCCCAACCACCGTCTTACCGCCCAGAACAAGGATCTCCAAATGAAGAATGAAAGTCAGATGTCTGTAAGATCAAATAGGCCACTGGGACAGGAGCTCAGGAAGTAGCTGCCGCTCTGCACCGGGACCTCTGAATAGTGAGCACTTGGAGCTGGGCTGGCTCCTTTTTATAGAGTCTTGGCCCAGCCCACAACCACACCCAGGCATGTTGCAGGGAAAGTCTCTAGAAGGCCCTGGAAAGGGACCACACCCTAACACACTCCGAATGCCTGCAGCAATACATTGCAAATGAACAGCATTTGTAAGCACATTAAAAATAAGTCTCAGCACAATGCATAAATTACGTTGTTTTGAGAGTGCTGGGTTTTTGCATTCTAGTCGCCAATAGAGTGCGCACTGTCCTGGTGTTGACAGGATGTCAGAGTTAAGGTCTCTCTGCAAAATCAAAAAGATAAAGGGGGTCATTCCGACCCCGGCGGGCGGCGGGCGCTGAAACCGCCCAAAGACCGCACTGCGGTCAAATGACCGCGGGGGTCATTTCAACTTTCCCGCTGGGCCGGCGGGCGATCTCCAAAAGATCGCCCGCCGGCCCAGCGGGAAAGCCCCTGCAAAGAGGAAGCCGGCTCCGAATGGAGCCGGCGGATTTGCAGGGGTGCGACGGGTGCAGTGGCACCCGTCGCGATTTTCACTGTCTGCTAAGCAGACAGTGAAAATCTTTGTGGGGCCCTGTTAGGGGGCCCCTGCACTGCCCATGCCAGTGGCATGGGCAGTGCAGGGGCCCCCAGGGTCCCCACGACACCCGTTCCCGCCAGCCTCTTCCTGGCAGTGTACACCGCCAGGAACAGGCTGGCGGGAAGGGGGTCGGAATCCCCATGGTGGCGCTGCTTGAGGATTCCCTGGGCCAGGGGAAAACCGGCGGGAAAACGCCGGTTCCCCTTTTCTGACCGCGGCTTTACAGCCGCGGTCAAAATGGCCCGGGAAGCACCGCCAGCCTGTTGGCGGTTCTTCCTCTGCCCTCCACCCTGGTGGTTTGAAACCGCCAGGGTCGGAATGAGGGCCAAAGACTGGTTCAAACCCTACCAAAGTACAGCTCCAGGAGCTTTTGGCAGAGTTTGGTAAAAACAACCCCTCTGATGATGGCCTCACAGAGGGGGACACTAGTGATGTGGAGGATTTCCCACCTCCAGTCCTAGATAGGGAGCCCAGGGTTTCTCCAACCCTGTCTCCACAAGTGATAGTCAGAGATGTTTGCTTCTCTCACAGGAGAGTCCAACAGCTCTGCAAGCTTTGGAGAGACAGCTCCTAGCCATAGAAAGGGAAAGACAAGAGATGGGCTTAGGTCCCATCAATGGTGGCAGCAACATAAATAGGGTCAGAGATTCTCCTGACATGTTGAAAATCCCTAAAGGGATTGTAACTAAATATGAAGATGGTGATGACATCACAAGATGGTTCACAGCTTTTGAGAGGGCTTGTGCAACCAGAAAAGTAAACAGATCTCACTGGGGTGCTCTCCTTTGGGAAATGTTCACTGGAAAGTGTAGGGATAGACTCCTCACACTCTCTGGAAAAGATGCAGAATCCTATGACCTCATGAAGGCTACCCTGATTGAGGGCTTTGGATTCTCAACTGAGGAGTACAGGATTATTTTAAGGGGGGGATCAAAAATCCTCGAGCCAGACCTGGGTTGATTTTGTTGACTTCTCAGTCAAAACACTTGATGGTTGGATTCATGGCAGTGGTGTAAATGATTATGATGGGCTGTACAATTTATTAGTGAAAGAACATCTGTTAAGTAATTGTTTCAATGATAAACTGCATCAGCATCTGGTAGACCTAGGACCAATTTCTCCCCAAGAATTGGGAAAGAAGGCAGACCATTGGGTCAAGACTAGGGTGACCAAGACTTCCACAGGGGGTGACCAAAAGAAAGGGGTCACAAAGACTCCCCAGGGGAAGAGTGTTGAGACATCCAAGGGAAAAAGTAAAGAGTCCTCTACAGGGCCCCAAAAACCTTCTCAGCAGGGAGGGTCCAAAGCCTCTTCACAATCCAATTCTGGGAACAAGGGTAAAAACTTTTATCCCAAAAAGGCCTAGTGTCGTAGCTGTAATCAGCAGGGACACCAAACTGGAGACAAGGCCTGTCCCAAGAAAGGTTCCACTTCAAACTCTACTTCATCTAACACTGGAATAGCCACTCTCCAGGTGGGATCAACAGTGTGCCCAGAGCAAATCAAGGTTCACACTGAAGCTACATTAGTCTCTGAGGGTGGGGTGGACTTAGCCACACTGGCTGCCTGGCCCCCTAATATGCAAAAATACAGGCAGCAACTCTTAATTAATGGGACTAGTGTAGAAGGCCTGAGGGATACAGGTGCCAGTGTCACCATGGTGACAGAGAAACTGGTTCCCCCTGGTCAATACCTGGCTGGACAAACTTATCCAGTCACCAACGCTGACAATCAGACTAAAGTACATCCCATGGCTATGGTAACTTTAGAGTGGGGAGGGGTCAATGGCCTGAAACAGGTGGTGGTCTCCTTAAATATCCCTGTAGGCTGTTTGCTTGGAAATGACCTGGAGTCCTCAGCATGGGCTGAGGTAGAACTCAAAACCCATACAGCCATTCTGGGTATCCCTGAACTCGTGTGTGTCAAGACAAGGGCACAGTGCAAGGCTCAGGGTGAAAAAGTGGTGTTGGAGCCTGGAAAAAGGGCCCAACCCTCCAAGAGAAAAGGAAAGAAGACTGGGGAACCAGCTTCAACACAACCAGAGAAAGAGAACCTCTCTTCCCAGGAAGAAGTTCTGCCCTCTGAGGGAACTGAGCCCATGGAGTTGGAACCTTATCAGGTTGAACTCTTAGGCCCAGGGGGACCCACAAGGCAACAGTTGTGTAAGGGGCAAGAAACCTGTCCCTCTCTTGAAGGCCTTAGGCAGCAAGCTGCTGAAGAGACCAAAGGAAAAATCATTGGAACACATAGGGGGTCATTCCGACCCTGGCGGTACAAAACCGCCAGGGTCGCGGATGACGGAAGCACCGCCAACAGGCTGGCGGTGCTCCTGGGCCATTCTGACCGTGGCGGTAAAGCCGCGGTCAGAAAACCAGGTCTGGCGGTTTGCCGCCGGATTTCTCCCAGTTGCCCAAATCCGCCATGGCGGCGCTGCAAGCAGCGCCGCCATGGGGATTCTGACCCCCTTCCCACCACCCTGTTTCTGGCGGTCTTTACTGCCAGGAACAGGATGGCGGGAACGGGTGTCCTGGGGCCCCCTAACAGGGCCCCAGCATGCTTTTCACTGTCTGCTTAGCAGACAGTGAAAAGCGCGACGGGTGCAACTCCACCCGTCGTACACCTGCAACACCGCCGGCTCCATTCGGAGCCGGCTTCAGTGTTGCAGGCCCCTTTCCCGCTGGGCCGGCGGGAAAGTTGGAATGGCCCCAGCGGTCTTTTGACCGCGGGGCGGCCAAATGGTGGTTCCCTCCAGGCGGGCGGCAACCGCCGCCCGCCGGGGTCAGAATGACCCCCATAGAGTCTTTTGGGAAGATGGACTCCTCTACACTGGAGTTCATTCTAACCTTAGCTCATCTCATGATATTCCACTTGCTGTGCATTTGGGACAAACCAAGATTTGGGAAAGGTTAGTTAACCATTTCTATTGGCCGAACATGTCCCAGAAAGTAAAGGAGTTTTGTGTCTCCTGTGCCACCTGTCAAGCCAGTGGTAAGACAGGTGTACACCCAAAGGCCCCCCTCATTCCACTTCCAGTGGTGGGGGTCCCCTTTGAAAGAGTGGTTGTGGACATAGTGGGTCCACTTGAACCTCCCACAGCCTCAGAGAACCAGTATATCCTAGTGGTAGTGGATCATGCCACTAGGTACCCTGAAGCAATTCCCCTTAGGTCCACTGCTGCCCCTGCAGTAGCTAAACCACTCATTGGTATATTTACCAGAGTTGGATTTCCTAAGGAGGTGGTGCCTGACAGGGGTACCAACTTCATGTCAGCATACCTGAAACATATGTGGAATGAGTGTGGGGTGACTTACTAATTCACCACACCATACCATCCACAAACCAATGGCCTTGTAGAAAGATTTAACAAGACATTGAAAGGCATGATCATGGGGCTCCCTGAAAAGCTCAAAAGGAGATGGGATGTCCTCTTGCCATGTCTGCTTTTCGCCTACAGAGAGGTGCCGCAGAAGGGAGTAGGGTTTTCCCCCTTTGAACTTCTATTTGGCCATCCTGTAAGGGGACCACTAGCTCTTGTAAAAGAAGGCTGGGAGAGACCTCTTCATGAGCCTAAACAAGATATAGTGGACTATGTACTAGGCCTATGTTCCAGGATGGCAGAGTACATGGAAAAGGCAAGTAAAAACCTTGAGGCCAGCCAACAACTCCAGAAGATGTGGTATGACCAAAAGGCTGCTATGGTTGAGTTTCAGCCAGGGCAGAAAGTCTGGGTTCTGGAGCCTGTGGCTCCCAGGGCACTTCAGGACAGATGGAGTGGCCCTTACCCAGTGCTAGAAAGAAAGAGTCAGGTCACCTATCTGGTAGACCTAGGCACTAGCAAAACCCCCAAAACGGTGATCCATGTGAACCGCCTCAAACTCTTTCATGACAGGGCAGATGTGAATCTGTTGATGGTAACAGATGAGGACCAGGAAGCTGAGAGTGAACCTCTCCCTGATCTCCTCTCCACAGACCCTAAAGATGGCTCAGTAGATGGAGTGATCTATTCAGACACCCTCTCTGGCCAACAGCAATCTGACTGTAGGAAGGTCTTACAACAGTTTTCTGAGCTCTTTACCCTAACCCCTGGTCAGACACACCTGTGTACCCTTGATGTGGACACAGGAGACAGCATGCCTGTCAAAAACAAAATTTTCAGACAGTCTGACCAAGTTAAGGAAAGCATCAAAGTAGAAGTCCACAAGATGCTGGAATTGGGAGTCATTGAGCACTCTGACAGCCCCTGGGCTAGCCCAGTGGTCTTAGTCCCCAAACCTCACACCAAAGATGGAAAGAGAGAGAAGAGGTTTTGTGTGGACTACAGAGGACTTAATTCTGTCACCAAGACAGATGTCCATCCCATTCCAAGGGCAGATTAATTAATTGACAAACTAGGTGCTAACAGATACTTAAGTACCTTTGACTTGAAAGCAGGGTACTGGCAAATCAAAATGGCACCAGGAGCAAAAGAAAAGACAGCATTCTCCACACCTGATGGGCACTATCAGTTTGGTGTTATGCCCTTTGGTTTAAAGAATGCCCCTGCCACCTTCCAAAGGTTGGTAAATCAAGTCCTTGCAGCTTATCTTGACGATATTGCTATCTTTAGCTCCAGCTGGCAGGATCACCTGGTCCACCTGTAGAAGGTTTTGAAGGCCCTGCAAGCAGCAGGCCTCTCTATCAAGGCATCCAAATGCCAGATAGGGCAGGGAACTATGGTTTACTAGGGACACCTTGTAGGTGGAGGCCAAGTTCAGCCACTCCAGCCCAAGATCCAGACTATTGTGGACTGGGCAGCTCCAAAAACCCAGACTCAAGACAGGTCATTCCTTGGCTTGACTGGGTACTACAGGAGGTTTGTGAAGAGATATGGATCAATAGTGACACCCCTCACAGAACTTACCTCCAAGAAAATTCCCAAGAAGTTAAACTGGACTGTAGAATGCCAACAGGCCTTTGACACCCTGAAACAAGCTATGTGCACAGCACCAGTTCTAAAAGCTCCAGATTACTCCAAGCAGTTAATTGTGCAGACTGATGCCTCTGAACATGGGATAGGGGCAGTTTTGTCCCAAACAAAGGATGATGGCCTTGACCAGCCTGTTGCTTTCATTAGCAGGAGGTTACTCCCCAGGGAGCAGCGTTGGAATGCCATTGAGAGGGAGGCCTTTGCTGTGGGTTGGTCCCTGAAGAAGCTGAGACCATATCTCTTTGGTATTTACTTTGTAGTTCAAACTGACCACAGACCTCTCAGATGGCTAATGCAAATGAAAGGTGAAAATCCAAAACTGTTGAGGTGGTCCATCTCCCTACAGGGAATGGACTTTATAGTGGAACACAGACCTGGAACTGCCCATGCCAATGCAGATGGCCTTTCCAGGTTCTTCCTCTTAGAAAATGAAGACTCTCTTGGGAAAGGTTAGTCTCATCCTCTTTCGTTTGGCGGGGAGGGGTTGTGTAAGGAAATGCCTCCTTTGAATGGTTACCCCCTGACTTTTTGCCTTTGCTGATGCCAAGTTATGATTTGAAAGTGTACTGAGGCCTGCTAACCAGGCCCCAGCACCAGTGTTCTTTCCCTAAAACTGTACCTTTGTTTCCACAATTGGCACACCCTGGCATCCAGGTAAGTCCCTTGTAACTGGTACCCCTGGTACCAAGGGCCCTGATGCCAGGGAAGGTCTCTAAGGGCTGCAGCATGTCTTATGCCACCCTGGGGACCCCTCACTCAGCACAGACACACTGCTTGCCAGCTTGTGTGTGCTGGTGGGGAGAAAATGACTACGTCGACATGGCACTTCCCTCAGGGTGCCATGCCAACCTCACACTGCCTATGGCATAGATAAGTCACCCCTCTAGCAGGCCTTACAGCCCTAAGGCAGGGTGCACTATACCATAGGTGAGGGCATAGGTGCATGAGCACTATGCCCTTACAGTGTCTAAACAAAACCTTAGACATTGTAAGTGCAGGGTAGCCATAAGAGTATATGGTCTGGGAGTCTGTCATACACGAACTCCACAGCACCATAATTGCTACACTGAAAACTGGAAAGTTTGGTATCAAACTTCTCAGCACAATAAATGCACACTGATGCCAGTGTACATTTTATTGTGAAATACACCCCAGAGGGCATCTTAGAGATGCCCCCTGAAAACATACCCGACTTCCAGTGTGGGCTGACTAGTTTTATCAGCCTGCCCCACACCAGATATGTTACTGGCCACATGGGGAGAGTGCCTTTGTCACTCTGTGGCTAGTAACAAAGCCTGTACTGGGTGGAGGTGCTTCTCACCTCCCCCTGCAGGAACTGTAACACCTGGCGGTGAGCCTCAAAGGCTCACCCCCTTTGTTACACCGCCCCAGGGCACTCCAGCTAGTGGAGATGCCCACCCCCTCCGGCAACGGCCCCACTTTTGGCGGCAAGGCCGGAGGAGATAATGAGAAAAACAAGGAGGACTCACTGGCCAGTCAGGACAACCCCTAAGGTGTCCTGAGGTGACTCTGACTTTTAGAAATCCTCCATCTTGCAGATGGAGGATTCCCCCAATAGGATTAGGGATGTGTCCCCCTCCCCTCAGGGAGGAGGCACAAAGAGGGTGTAGCCACCCTCAGGGCTAGTAGCCATTGGCTACTAACCCCCCAGACCTAAACACACCCCTAAATTGAGTATTTAGGGGCTCCCAGAACCTAGCAAGATAGATTCCTGCAACCTGAAGACGAAGAAGGACTGCTGACCTGAAAGCCCTGCAGAAAAGACGGAGACACCAACTGCTTTGGCCCCAGCCCTACCGTCCTGTCTCCCCAGTTCAAGAAAAACTGCAACAGCGACGCGTTCCACAGGGTCCAGCGACCTCTGAAGCCTCAGAGGACTACCCTGCATCTAAAAGGACCAAGAACTCCCGAGGACAGCGGCTCTGCTCCAAAGAAGAAACAACTTTGCAAAAAGAAAACAACTTTAAAGGACTGCACGTTTCCCGCTGGAAGCGTGAGGCTTTCCACTCTGCACCCGACGCCCCCGGCTCGGCCTGTGGAGAAACAACGCTACAGGGAGGACTCTCCTGCGAATACGACCCTGTGAGTAGCCAGAGTTGACCCCCCCTGATCCCCCCCTGCGACGCCTGCAGAGGGAATCCAGAGGCTCCCCCTGACCGCGACTGCCTGCTTCTAAGAACCCGACGCCTGGTAAAGACACTGCACCCGCAGCCCCCAGGACCTGAAGGATCCGACCTCCAGTGTAGAAGCGACCCCCAGGTGGCCCTCTCCCTTGCCCAGGTGGTGGCTACCCCGAGGAGCCCCCCCCCCTTGCCTGCCTGCTTCGCTGAAGAGACCCCTGGGTCTCGCATTGAACTCCATTGCAAACCTGACGCCTGTTTGCACTCTGCACCCGGCCGCTCCCGTGCCGCTGAGGGTGTACTTTTTGTGCTGACTTGTGTCCCCCCCAGTGCCCTACAAAAACCCCCTGGTCTGCCCGCCGAAGACGCGGGTACCTACCTGCTGGCAGACTGGAACCAGGGCACCCCCTTCTCCATTGAAGCCTATGCGTTTTGGGCACCACTTTGACCTCTGCACCTGATGGGCCCTGAGCTGCTGGTGTGGTAACTTTGGGGTTGCCCTGAACCCCCAACGGTGGGCTACCTTGGACCCAACTTTGAACCCTGTAGGTGGTTTACTTACCTGCAAAACTAACAAATACTTACCGCCCCCAGGAACTGTTGAAAATTGCACTGTCTAGTTTTAAAATAGCTTATTGCCGTTTTTGCCAAAACTGTACATGCTATTTTTCTGATTCAAAGTTCCTGTGATGCCTAAGTGAAGTACCTTTCATTTGAAGTATTGATTGTAAATCTTGAACTTGTGGTTCTTAAAATAAACTAAGAAAATTTATTTTTCTATACAAAAACCTATTGGCCTAGAATTGTCCTTGAGTGTGTGTTCCTCATTTATTGCCTGTGTGTGTACAACAAATGCTTAACACTAGCCTCTGATAAGCCTACTGCTCGACCACACTACCACAAAATAGAGCATTAGAATGATCTCTTTTTGCCAATATCTTACCTCTAATGGGAACCCTTGGACTCTGTGCATGCTATTTCTTACTTTGAAATAGTACATACAGAGCCAACTTCCTACACCACAAATTGCGGTTTTCTAACAATGCACAACTGAATTTCTCACGCATCGTCCCTGGGCATCAAAGTCATCGTGAACTTGTGCGGACTCGAGGTGCCCTGTCCGCAAATCGATGCATTACTCTCTTGCAAGGGAGAAAAACAACACATCTCCTATCCGACCGTAGAAGAAACAAAGCACCGCCTCACTTGTGAGTAAGGAATCAATGCATGGCTGACTTTTCCGATGCACGCTCGCCTGTGCGGCTTTATTTTAGATGCAAGCGAGGTACTTTGTGTAAAATTAACGTGTCCTTTGTTTTCTATGGAGTAAGACTCTTATTCTTTTGAAAATTCATAGTTTGACTTGTGTGTGGTGGATTATTGCAATTTTGGTCTTGTTTGATATATATAAATATTACCCATTTTTCTAAACTGGTGTGATGTCCATTTTGTAGTAGTTTCACTGTATTACTGTGTGTGTGTTGGTACAAATACTTTACATATTGCTTCTGAGATAAGCCACCTGCCTGTGCCAAACTACCCTGGGGGTAAGCAGGGGTTAATCTAAGTGTGTTTCTCCATTGCCCTGAATAGATGGAGGGTCCATGCTTGGACAGAGAGCAAACTGACTACCAACCAGAGACCCCATTTCTAAAAACTACTTTTGTGATGAGACAGATTAATATTGGGACTTTGTGGTTCACACTGACAATGATTTTGGCTCTTGCCTGGATATGGCTTACAATTCCCGACAAAAAAAACAGTTTCTTATAGTGCATGTTGTAATTCTCATTATCCGTGGCATTTTTATGATTTGACATCCATATGTACACATGCACAATGTGTGCAAGATTCACAGAAAGCAAAAAAAAAACGAAATATGAGTGTATGTTCCAAATATATGCGGCGAGTGAGCATGTTATCCATGTGTGGCTTGCAAAAGGGTGTGAAAAGACAACATTACAAGTAGGCTTAAAGAAAATCATTCGAGGGAATGCAGTACAAATATGCTGTAGGCCTCATAAGTGTAACTATTTGGGCATTCACAAAGTTTTAGATATGCCATTCCTATAGGTCTCCAAGCACCTAGTTTAGCTCCCAATGGAACTGTTGTGCAAACGTGAACACCACCGAATGCTTCTGTTTCTTAGATGCTTGCATGGACGCCTTCTTACCAAACTGAGAGGGGTAGCAGAATTGCATCACGCACTCTGTACTGTGTAGAGACATCCCAGGGAGTGACATCACATAACCTGACCTCTGGAGGCACTGTAGGAAGTAAAATTACATGATCGTTTACCCTGATAACATCACAGGAAGTGACAAAACCAAAGTAAATTACAAGAGTAGAGGTGTGTGGAATTTTGCGTAATTTGTTTCTGTGTAATCAAGCAACATTTCACTAAAGTTATCACGAGTTATTATGTGCATGTGCATTATATGCATTGCAAGCCTCTCATTTAGTTTTATATTTTAGCACAGAATATGTCTCTGTGTAAGTACTCAACCTGGTCTAATTTAGGGAACTAATATTTCATGCATAACACAAGGGTCCTGAAATGTGTGACTTACAGCATAATTGAAATATTTCCACTGGGCCTATAGAAGTTAACAAAAATTAAACAATATTGTTATGACTAGAAACATAACAAAGTTGCTTGAACAGGTACAATTCTACGTCACACATACTGTATACTAACTGAGCTCGAAGTAGCATATGTCAGAAGCCATCAAACCCCTACAGGCAGCTGTCATTTGCCAGGCGAACCTGTGTGCTGTTGAAATACAACGTATATTGCCCACTTACAGACCTTAGGGCATATTTATACTCCGTTTGCGCCGGAATTGCGTCGGTTTTTTTGACGCAATTTCGACGCAAAACTAACTCCATATTTATACTTTGGCGTTAGACGCGTCTAGTGCCAAAGTCCATGGAGTTTGCGTCATTTTTTAGCGTGGACACCTACTTTGCGTTAATGAGATGCAAGGTAGGCGTTCACGTCTAAAAAATCGACTCCGAGGCATGTGCGTCGGATTTATACTCCCGGGCAAAATTGACGCCCGGGGGTGGGCGGGTCAAAAAAAATTACGTAGGCCCGCTTTTGCGCCGTTTTTTAGCGCCTGCAAAAGGCAGGCCTTAAGGGACCTGTGGGCTCTGAAGGAGCCCAGAGGTGCCCTCCCATGCCCCCAGGGACACCCCCTGTCACCCTTGCCCACCCCAGGAGGACACCCAAGGCTGGAGGGACCCATCCCAGGGACATTAAGGTAAGTTCAGGTAAATGGTTTTTTTTTTTTTTTTTGTGGCATAGGGGGGCCTGATTTGTGCCCCCCTACATGCCACTATGCCCAATGACCATGCCCAGGGGACAGAAGTCCCCTGGGCATGGCCATTGGGCAAGGGGGCATGACTCCTGTCTTTGCTAAGACAGGAGTCATTTCTATGGGGGTTGGGAGTGAAAAAAAATGGCGCAAATCGGGTTGAGGCGAGAAAATTGCCTCAACCTGACTTGCCCCATTTCTTGACGCCCAAGCCCCATATCCCCCTACGCCGGCGCTGCCTGGTGTACGTCGTTTTTTTAAACGCACACCAGACGGCGCCAGCGGCTAACGCCGGCTAACGTCATTCAATAAATACGGCGCCCGAATGGCGCTTCAGAATGGCGTTAGCCGGCGCTCATTTTTTTGGCGCAAAACTGCGTTGGCGCAGTTTTGCGTCAAAAAGTATAAATATGGGCCTTAATGCCAGCCACAGCTGTCAATGAAAAGAACCAATTATGAACAGAAGGTCGACTTGGGCAGACAAATCAGGCATCAGTTGTAGCACCGTGGGCTTCACTCACACTCATGTGAACAGCAATGGCTGCCCACGTGCAAACTTTCTTCACCACACAGAGCAGATTTAGAACAGGTACTCCTAATTAGCAGCCATGCTTTTTCTTACACCTTCAGTAGAAAATTCTCCGAATCACAAGTTTCAATTGACAACGCTTTGGATGGGGAACAGACTTTCTCAAACACCTCCAGGTAGATGAGATATTTGAAACAGCAAACTCCCCCAAGCACTTTAAAGTACATAAGATGCATTGGAGAAAGTCATCTCACTAATACTCAATATCTTATTGTTCTCTACACACACATGCACCTTTCATAGACACATACGCACACAGGAGTGATATATAAACATTCTTCTGTCTTTATGGAAATGCCAATACTCAACAAGCATTTCAATGCAATGGGTCTCACATTTGCTAGAGTTAGAGCTATTAGCGTTGTAAACTCATAACCGGACTTTTCTTGCCACTGATGGAGCAGATATGCTAATATGAGAAATTTCTAATGATTTCTGTATGAATACTAATGAGAAATATTGATAAAAGAAACTAATATTTGAAAATAACGTGTATAGGTTAAATGTGCCCACGGGGAGTGGTCACCATGTGTATTAACAAGATGCTAAATATTGAATATATATATTAAAATTGTACTAATATGTTATTTTTGAATGTGTAAACTATGTTTTATGATAATTCATGTTCTTAACTTAGCCGAACTGGAGGCCTGGTCTTCGCTGGGCCTTGCTTGCTTTAACGTGAAGACGCGATGAGCTGCTGAGGACTGGAACTGGAGAAAAGGTCCTTCGAACTGTACAGAGTTCAGAGAGAGCACTGCTAGAAAATTCTGCAAATGTACCAGTGGACAGGAGATGATGAGGACAAATTGATACAATTATGTGTAGTGTAGGCTAAACGTACTTTCCCAGGACTTGAACAATGGAAGCACTGACTGAAAGATTGCGAGCAACAATTTTGTTACCTGAAGAGCCGGATGATGTTCTCATTGACAGAAGAACCAATTAAACTAATGGAACTTGAATCCTGAACTGACGTGAACATGTGGTAAACAAAAACTATAGGTTAGAGTCATAACTTCTGATAAGTTTGACCAATTAGCAATTAGTGAGATGGACTGAAAGACCCTAATAAAAAGTCATGACAAGGGAAGGAAATTTAAAGCGGAGAGGCAAAAGTTGATGACGTCAGGAGACGCTGTCCGAAGTGCTGAAAATTGAGCTTCCTCTCTGTGAGCCTGGTACTTTGCTGATGACTGATGACCTGGAGACAAAGACTGACTCGTCGCTGATCTACCTTGTAGAGGTAGCTATAACAATGTGACTGACTAATGTATACTTTTTCTTCTAGGTACCAACTGTGCTGTTTAAAATGTTTGTTTTTCTCTCTTTAGATAGATTTTTCCAAATTAATGATTTTTGTCTAAATTGTTTTCGCATGAAGACCCACATGCTGACGCTAATTTGAGTTAGGTAGGCTGACAAGGGTGACTTTAACGGTGATAGCTGACTGACTGGCTTGCATTGCTGAATTATTCCATAAATGTCAAAGGTTTTGCCAACTTATGTTGCTGCTTGTTATGCTCAAGATTTTCTTGGTGAATAAATTGTTTTGTGATGATTAATAAAGTTTGATTAACAATAAAGTTGAATAAAGGTTTTGATTAGAATTGTAACTAATAGGGAATAAAAATGATTAACCTTCTTAAGAGTGATGGAATTTTTTTATTAGATAGGGTTTTTTTCTTGATGTTTGTTATTGACTGTAGTGCTTATTGATAGTCCATTGGTCTACCACTTAGCTGGGATACTCCAGGCGATCCAAAAGGTTCATCGACCTACATGCGTCCCCTAGTAAGTTTACTTACTAAGATCCAGGCGCGCTATCAGTTTTTGGTAGCAGCTTGATGGTTAGTTTCCTTGGGGAACTAGTTAAGTGGTAACTAGTGGTTATGGTAGTAGTTTGAGTTAGGTTCAGTTGTTTGGATTTTATGAGGTTGAATTTTGTTTTTCTGAAATGGCAATGGTAGCAAAGATGATGTTCCCTTAAACCCAGAAATGACTTTCCCAGATCCTGGATCCCGTTGGTAGGGTTGAGTATGTTCTCGGTGTATTTTTGAGATAGTATGAGAGTAGTAGGTTGTGCTTGCACAGGCTTAAGCAAATCACAGGTGAATTGTGATGTATGTGAGGTAAAAGTAGGGAGTCTGCGAACTCCAGTTCAGGGTTAGTAGGAGTGTGCGTACTCCACAGTGTGAGAGCAGGGAAGTCGTCGAACGTCATATGTCTGTGGCGCTTTGTGCTCAAAATTATCCATGTGGTTGTTGGTGATGTACAGACCCTCCGTGGTCTAAGACTTCGGAGTAAATTGGCAAGTGTAGGAGACACTTGGTTATGTGTTGTAATCTGTCTGGTTTAGTAGGTTGATCAGGCGTGGTCAACAAGTCAGAGTGCATGTTAGTTGAGTAAAAGAAGCTTCGACTGAGATTTGGCGAGTCCCATGTGCACCAGGACAGACTCATTGATCAGTTGAGAGTAAAGTTCACGGGTCGAATTTTGCTTGCGAATGTGGGGGACTGAGAAAGAGGAATAGCTAAAGAGCCAGAAAGAGCCATTAGTGAAAATCCATAAGGTCCCTGAAGTGATTGTGTCTCTTCCTGTAGTAAACCAGCAGGTTTGTTTTAGTTATTATCTTGGTAAAGGCGCTCGCAATAAAATTGCATTAGTTGAGTGAAATCGAGTTGAGGAAGACAAGCCGCAGACTTTGTCAGCCACCGTGGGACATCAGTGTGTGCCGCTCTGGGATAGGTCGGTTAGTGAGAAGAGCCGCGACCGGATTGGCAGCCGTTCGTAAGAGGCAATTGGTCGAGTAAACGGGTGAAGGGAATCTCGGGAATAAAAGCCATTTCATTTATTGAATTAATTAATAGTACACAAGAACAGGCAAAATTTTGTTTTTCAAGGCATTAAAGAGTGCGATGAGGGGTGATTCTTACATTAAGGCATCAGTGGGGGAGCCGACCCCCCAGGAGGATTCTCCGGCGTATCTTGTGATGACAGAGAAGGGTATAGCTCCGTGTCTTTGGCTAAAGCAATGGAGTAAATTGACTTAGAATCAAGGGACATTAGCTTTTCCGGAACATGGAACATTTAATTTGAGAATTTTGGATCAGTTGCGATTATCATTGTATGACATGACCAGCCCAGTTCAAGGCTTTAGCAGTTTGGGAGCTAGTGGCCAGACAGCAGCAAGAGCTGAAGTTCAATAGAAGGATGAAGAAAGTAGAAAAGTCACTAGCAGCAGCTAGATGGGATTGGGGCCAAAGAGATGGAGGATGGCGACTATGAAAGAGATTAAAATGTTTCCAGCAATTACAGAGGGCGATGAGACAGAGAAAGGGGATACTGCCAAGGAAGATGAGAGCGAGGGAAAAAAGAAAAGGAAAAAGTCTTATGTAGATGATGATGATTCTGATGTTGAGGATCTCATTACGCAGTTGCTAAGAGATAGGCCTCCACCTATGACAACCTATGCAGGGGGTCCGGGAACTAATGCTACCTCCCCTCCTGCCACTCCTGGAACATCCCAGGAAGCTGTGGGAGCTGTACAATCAGAAGGAGGGAAGTTACCAGGGGTAGTACAAAGTACACGTGTTGCAGGAACTAGTACTGTAGCTCAGGCGCAGATGCATCCACCTTCAGTACAGAGGATTTATCCAGATGTACCAGTTCTTGAGACTGTTTCAAATATCATGGTGCCAAAAGAGCAGGTGCTTCTGAAGCCAATGTTCATTCAAACAGACCCAACATCAATGTTGTTACCCTCAGCACCAGCTCAGGGTACGTCAAAGTTTACCCCATTGGCAGGAACTTCCGCTGATTTTACACCAGTTATGAGTCAGGCAATTGGAGTACCACTTGCACAAGGTGGAGGTGCAAGGGCAGCTCCAGATGCAATATCGCTACCGATTACTGTTGGTCCAGCGGTACCTTTATATGCGCAGAAGAAAACGGAAACAGGGGAACAAACTGACATGTCACAGAGTCTTGTGAGAAGGGGAGCGGGAGACTCAACACAATTGACATCATCTGCAGGACAGGGTTTTGGTGAGCCTAGTTCTACTATGGGTTTTAATTCTCTTGTGGCATTGCCAGATGAGGTAAATGTCTTTAATACAAATCAGAGCTTGAGACTCCTGACACCACAAGCTTCGGGCACAATGGCACAGCAGCCGCCAGTCCCGAATGCGAATAAGATTTAATTGCAAGGGTTAACAGCTCAGAAGTTAAATAATTGGCTGGATAGTCTAAATTCTTTGCAAAGTGCATCAAAGGAGGAAGATCAGCTGAACCGAGTGAGATTAAATATTGAAGCAAATGAGTTAGTCGAGGGAACAATAGGACTGATTAGGTTAGAATCCTATACTGAAGAAGAGCTGAGGTATTTATGTCCAAGGATCACAAAAGAGGTAGGAAAAGTACACCAGAGGTTAGCAGAATTGGCATAGAAGCATGACATTGATCTTAAAACAACAGAGCATTTGAGACGAAGTTACAGATTAGATTTTGAGGCAAAGGATTTGGAACACATGAGATCAGCTGGAATGAAGGCACATTTAATGAACTTATGACAGAGTGCACAGATCTGCGGAGCATTAGAAAAGTAGGAAGGCAGATGGACTAAGAAAAAGGAGAAACGAAAACGAGATTCTCAAGAAGGAGCAGAGGAAGCTGAGAAAGGGGAATCAGTCAAAATGCTTCCAATGAGAGAAATTTCAGGGGGTCAATTTGTTCATATCCTATGGCACAGAAGCGACGTACTGTCTTTTACGAATGATTATCCCACGTTGAGAGAGAACCCAGTTGAATGGTATCAGCAGACTGAGAGGTTTGTGAAGCTCTCTAAATGTTTGTGGGAAGACTTGAACACCTTATTGGAGATAGTTGTTTCAGCTGACTTATGGGTTGAGTGTAAGAGGGCAGTAGACTGGCCAACAAGTGAACCCGAGAGGGACAAGGTTACAGACGCACCGTCACCTGAGGTAATGAAGAATTATTATAAGGTGATTGAGTTCCTGAAGACTAGGATTTCTCCTAAGAACATTGATTGGTAGCGGATTTATAGGACAGTCCAGGAGTCTAAAGGGTCAATACATACTTACTGTGAAAGGCTTCTGAAGGCTTTTAAAGAGTACAGTGGCAAGGAAGCAGTTGAACCAAGAGACATGTTGCATTTCGTGTTTAGATTTGTTGAAGTGTTGAGACCTGAAGTAGGGCAAATGATTAAGAATCATTTGATTTGCTGGCAGGCAAAGCCGATTGATGAGGTGCTGCAGTATGCTAAATATTGTAGTGATGAGATCCAATTGAATTAAAAGAAATTGAAAGAAAAAGCAATGGTGATGCAGATTAAAGCAGCCCAATCAGGAGTACAAGGCGCTTTAGTGCTGCCGATGCCGCCGCAACAGAGAGCTGTCATGTTCCAACCACAATTGAGGGGTAGAGGACGCGGAATGGATATGATGCGCAGTCCGGATCTAGGCACTGTGGGTGTTCAGAATGACATGCAGGGCATGAAAACTATGTTGCCATGTCATTTGTGCGGAAACGTGGGACACTGGAAGCAGGAGTGCCCATTGATGGTGCAGGAGGGAATGGTTCAGCAAAGTGATGTTGGTGCAGCTCAAACTGTAAGGGTCCCAAAAATGAGGGGCATAGTTTCGAATGCTCAAAATCGAGGTCAGAATTTCTTGCCTCTACAATAGCTGCAGGTGCCTCGAGCACAATTTACTCCTTTATCACCAGTACAGCAGCAGGTTTCTATAGTGCCTAGACAGCAAATGCATATACCCCAAGCACCGATGGAACAGCAACAAGTTATGCTTACTCAACAGGTCACAGGTCAAATACAAGATAATAATAACAATACAGTACACCAGTTCCCATTTCACAGTGAGGATGAAATAAACGGTGAATGGATGAGTGATAGTTCGGATGAGGGAATCCTATCCCTAGAGGTAGATCAGAGAGGACCTTTTGTGAAAGGAAAGGTAATGGGGCATAAGGTCTCATTTTTAGTTGATACTGGAGCTACACGCTCCACAGTGAGGAGTGCGAAAGTTCCGAATTTACCTCTTTCCGGCAGGACAGTTCAGGTTGTGGGAGTAGAGAATAAACAGTTAACGAATCCTATCACTGAACCAGTGCAAATCCAAATCGGAAATTAATTGGGACTGCATAGATTTGTGGTGTGTGATATAAGTCCTGTGTCCTTGCTAGGCAGAAATTTATTGTGCAAGACCAAATGCTCTATATATTGTACAGATGCAGGGATAGAAGTCCAAACAAATAGTGATGATGAGGAGGAACAGGTGTCAGCCATGGTATTCAATGATGTTCCTGAAAAATACCCATTGATTGAATTTTTCCCGATGTTTACTACAAAGGAATTGCATGCAGACTTAAAGGAAAGGAAGTGGGATTGATTAAAGGAGTGGAACCTATTAAAATCACTTTGAAGCCAAATGTTGAATTCCCAAAACTTCCACAATATAACATGGGGCAAGATATGATGATGAAAGTGGCGCAGATAATTTGAGATTTTCTAAAACAAGGAGTTCTAAAGGAAGTGTTGAGCAGCCCATGCAATTCACTGATGATGGGACTGAAAAAGCCATGTGGGAAAGTATGAGTTTTGCAAGACTTGCGAAAAGTGAATGATATGGTGGTTAAGTGCTATCCGATTGTACCCAATCCAGCAGTGATACTGTTTCAGATTCCATGCGAAGCAGAGTGGTTCACTGTGGTTGACTTGTCATAGGCTTTCTTTTCAGTACCACTTCACGAGGATAGTCAGTTTCTTTTCAGTTTCAAATTCCTAGATAGGGTCTATAGCTGGTGTAGGCTTCCACAAGGGTACACGGAGTCACCATCCCTGTTCAATCAGATTCTGAAGAAGAATTTGGAATCATTGGAATTACCTTGCCAATCAGCTCTTGTACAGTACATTGATGATATATTGATTGCATCCAAAACCAGGGACAAGTGTAAGCATGACTTGATTGCCCTGTTGAATCATTTGGGAGAGTTTGGACACAAGGTCTCACCTGTGAAATTGCAGTATTGTCAGAAATCTGTTAAATAATTAAGACATCAAATTGAGAAAGGACTGAGAAGAATTTCCCGAGAGAGGATAACAATGATTTTTCAGAGAAATCCCCCGACTTCCCAGAAGGATGTAGGCATGTTTCTGGGAATGGTAGGGTACTGTAGACAGTGGATCCCAAAATTTGCTGAGATAGCCAATCCCCTACAGCAGCTGACTCACAAAGGAGTTACAGATCCCATTATCCTAGATGAGGACCAGATAAGGGCATTCACTGAATTAAGAGAGAGTTTGTGCAGAGCTCCAGCGTTGGGAATGCCTGATTACACAAAGCCTTTCACATTGTTTTGTCATGAACGTGATGCTTGTTCTTTATCTGTTTTGACACAGGTCCATGGAGGTGCTTATCGCCCAGTAGCTTATTTTTCAGCTACATTATACCCGGTTGCAGCAGCTTTACCAGTTTGCCTGTGAGCAGTAGCTGCAGTAGGTCAAAGTCTTTCCCAATGTGAAGGGGTGATTATGGGATACCCAGTGACGGTATTGGTAACACATTCTGTTGAGATTTTACTGACAAGGACAAAAACACAACATTTGACGGGGGCCAAACTGACAAGGTATGAGACGAGCATTTTGGGAGCTCCAAATGTAACTTTGAAAAGATGCACAGTGTTGAATCCAGCAACATTATTGCCAAGTGATACTGCTGAAATTGAAAAGGAGGAGGATATAGAGAATGATTGTCTTGAGATGATCGAACTATGTACAAAGTTGAGGCCTGATATTAGAGATACTAGGTTAGAAGAAAATGATCAAATTGTCTTTGTTGATGGTTCATGTCTTAGAGATGGGACACGCACCCTGAGAGTAGGATATGCTGTATGTACCATTACATGAACCCTAGAAGCATCATGGCTTCTCAGTGTGTATTCTGCACAAGTGGCAGACTGGTGGCTCTTACTAGAGCTTGTTATGTTTCTACCAGGCTGTGAGTGACAATATACACTGATAGTCAATACGGATTTGGAATTGTTCATGATTTTAGTCAATAGTGGTCGCAGCAAGGTTTTATGACCTCCAGTGGAACACCTGTATGAAATGGCGACAGATAAAAGAATTACTGTATGCAATCCAGTTGCCTGAAGAAATTGCTGTGGTAAAATGCAGTGCACATCAAAAAACGCAAGATTACATTTCCTTGGGAAATGGGTGTGCAGATCAGGTCGCAAGGTTTTGCGCCCTGAACTGTATATCGGTAAATGATAAGTGGGAGTTGATGCCAGAAGAAGAGACTAATTGTGCAAGTTTTGCATTGATAATAATTGACACTCTAGAAGAATTCAAAACATTACAAGACAATGCAGACAAGGAAGAGAAAAAACTGTGGGTGAAGCTGAAGTGTGTACAGAGACCAGATGAGATTTGGGTATCTGCGGAGGCCAGATTGTATTGCCAAATTGTCTGTTGACTCAGATGGCTCGGTATTACCATGGTCAGGCACACATTGGAAGAGATGCCATGATTAGGTTGGTCAAGGTTGATCGGTTCAATCCAAAATTCAGGCAAGCAGCTGAAGCAGTGTGTCACAGGTGTGTGATTTGTCAGCAGTTAAACGTGGGAAAAGGGACAGTGGTAAATGTGAGCCACATTGGAAGAGCAGGTGGACCATTCAACAGAATGCAATTGGATTTCATTGAGATGCCTGCATGTGGTGGATTGAAGTACGTGTTGGTGATTGTGTGTGTGTGTGTGTGTTTAGTCATTGGATTGAAGCATACCCTACACGTAGAAATTATATTCTCACAGTTGAAAAGTTGTTACTCAGAGAATTGATACCACAGTTCGGATTCCTGATCTCTTTAGAATCAGATAATGGAACGCACTTCAATAACAAAGTGATTAAGCTCTTATGTGCAGCATTGAACATTGAACAGAAGCTCCACTGCAGCTATCGTCCAGAAGCATCAGGAATGGTACTCTGAAATCAAGAATTGCCAAAATGTGTGCTGCCACGAATCTGAAATGGCCAGATGCATTGCCACTAGTGTTAATGTCAATGAGAAATATACCTGACAGGAAAACAGGGCTGTCCCCAGATGAGATTCTTATGGGAAGAGCAATGAGGTTGCCAGCAGTACCAGCCAATGCTCTTGTTAATATTACAGATGATATGGTGTTGGATTACTGCAAGGGCTTAGCTGATGTGGTTCGATCTTTCTCTCAGCAGGTACAAGCCACCTATCCATGACCCAGGTCACACCCTAAGAGCAGGAGATTGAGTCGTGATCAAAAAGCATGTGCAAAAGACTTGCCTAGAGCCACGTTGGAGAGGTCCATATCAAGTGGTGTTGACAACTACAACAGCTGTGAAATGTGCAGGTTTGCCTAACTGGATACATGCGAGTGGTGAGTCCTCAGGATCATGAAGAAGTGTTGTTAAGAACACCAACAGCAGCAAAGCAAATAGTTCTTCCTAAACCAGAACCAGAGCAGGTCGAGCCTGAAGTAGATCCAGAACTGGCGGAAGATGGATCGATCACCCCAGTGAGAGACGAGGGTGCGGAGGTTTAGGAGACAGACTGGGAAATCAACCAGGCGGAAGTGAATGGAGAACCAAACACAGGGAGGTTCTCGCAGAAGTAAATGGTGATGAACCGCAAGGAGACCGAGTGCCAGAGCCTGAGGGGGAAAGAGTTGAGACAGGTCAAAGCCAAAGTGATCTGACTCCTCCTGAACCTGTTGCAGGTCCATCAAGAGAAGGCACTACCGATAAGGTGAAGGAGGAAAGTCCGATCCTAAAGAGATTGTTGACAGAAGGGACAAGAAAAGGAGATCATTGGCCTGAATCTCAAATAGGCAAGAAAAAGGACTTGATTATAAATGAGACAATAGAGGAAGAAATAGACGCCACAAGGTAAGACAAACTAAGTGATGGAGAATTAGCGGGAGAACAAAAGTTGAAAAGGAAGAGAGTAGCAAGTCGAAGATACGCAGGACCCGAGTGGGCATATGCCGCAACAAGTGATTGGCAAAATGAGTTGATGTCCTTTTGCTTTGACAGAGAAGTTACGAATCAGTATTTTGATGCAACGTGAAGAAGAAATCAAGAGACTGAGGTGTTGATCCAAAGGAAAGAAAAACTGGAAACTATTGACTTTACTGGAAAAGACACTGATAATCTGATATGACAATTGGAAATCCAGAGATGACCAGCTGCTCACCGCTTTTGACAAAGGGAAAAAGGATCTTGTTGTATGAATCTGAAGCCTGACAAAGAAGTATATTTTTGATTTTTTATTTTCTTGTTGCACCTTACTTAAGAGTTAATTCTGCTTTCTGATTCTTTACAGATCATTGCTAGATTAGATAATAACACTAAGAATATTAGGTATTGTAGGTATCTGAGTGTAGGAATGGTGATTGTGTGTGGTACATTGTTTGTAATAATGATTGTGGGAATGTCTATTCATGAGATGAGAGAGACTGATGTTACATCTGTATCTGAAACTACTACACTAACAGCTTTAAAGAGGTTTAAATGAATGAGCAATATCTGCATGATTATACTAATGCAAGGGGAGAGCTGTCTTCTAACGTCTTTTATCAGTTGTTGAGTGAATATGTGATAATGATGGATGCAAAGAATTGTCTTGTGTGCACGCAGATTCCTTTCTCTGTGGAAGAGGGAGTCACTTATCATAGTCTGCCTCTGACTTATGGTATAACTTGTAGTTTGCTACTAACTCGATTCTATAATCAGGAGTATATACAGTACTTTTACTCGAATTGTGACGTTGTATTTTCCCTTGTTCCTATAATTAGATATTTGAGTAAGATAGTTAAAGATCATGATATAGTATTAGTTAGAGGATTCTTTGAGCCTACACTGATCTTTGGCACGGCGTATGCGCATCGTAACAATTTAACTTGTTTATTAACACCTATGGAAAAGAGCTTGATTGGGCATACTGATGACAGGAGAAAATCACTAAAAGAGAAACTAGAAAAAGGGTTAGAGAAAAGAACTTACAAGAATGATCATGCTTACACTGCTATTAAAACGCAACGGAAATTAGCTTTAGATGCATTGCATGTAGGGAAGCTTTGTGTATATAGGCCAAAATCATGCGCTGACACTTTATTTGTGGGAACGAGTGAATGTAGGCATGTGTTTTTGTTTCAGCGTAAATGGACATTTATGCTGAATGGTGCAGACCCTGTGATTCCTGGAATTTATTATATTTGTGGACGTAATGCTTATTACCGTCTTCCTAGAGGATGGTATGGGACATGTTACTTGGGAATAGTTTTTCCCAAGATTTATCAAATAGATTATCTGAAAAAGATACTGAAAATGACTGAGTTACACCAGATGAGACAAAGGAGAGAAACAGCCTCTGCAATCGTAGGGGATATTTTTGGAGCAATAATTCCTTCTGTAGTAGTTATATTGAATGCAAGTAAGATATAAAAACTATCTATTATTGTGTTAACATGCTAACTAATTTTACAGGAGCCATACTTTTACTAAACTCTGAACTAGCTGCGGATAGAGCTATGACGCTTCAAAATAGGCTTGCTTTAGACATAATATTAGCGAAGGATGGAGGAGTCTGTAAAATGATTAATGCAAGGCATTGTTGTTCTTATATTCCTGAGAACGAGAAAGAGATAAAAGATCTACTTACTAATTTAACTAATGCAAGTAAGGATTTGAAAGAATTGAAGGAACCAGGAGTTTGGGAAAAGGTTGGGAATGGATTTGTTACAGTGGGAAATTGGTTTAGTCAAATTTGGAGTGGAATATTGTGGAAAATTGTCCAAGGAATATTAATTGTGATCGTAGTCATATTAGGATTATGGGGGACATGTAAATTATGGCAGAAAATTAAACTAAATAGGGCCAAAAATGATCAGAGGAGGGAAGAACAACCTAGAAGAATAATCTGTAGGGAAAATATAAGGAGAAGAAATCAAAATGTAGCTGAAAGTAATTTGTAAAATGATTGACAAAGGAAAGATGTGATGACATATTTAGTCATGAGAGGAGGGACTGATGGAGCAGATATACTAATATGAGAAATTTTTAATGATTTGCGTATGAGTACTAATGAGAAATATTGATAAAAGAAACTAATAATTGAAAATAACGTGTATGGGCAAAATGTGCCCACGGTGAGTGGTCACCGATGCGAAATAATGAATATATATATTAAAATTGTACTAATATGTCATATTTGAATGTATAAACTATGTTTTATGATAATTAAAGTTCTTAGCTTAGCCAAACTGGAGGCCTGGTCTTCTCTGTGCTCCGCTTGCTTTAATGTGAAGACACGATGAGCTGTCGCGGACCGGAACTGGAGAAAAGGACCTTGAACTGTACAGAGTCCAGAGAGAGCTCTGCTAGAAAATTCTGCAAATGTACTAGTGGACAGGAGATGATGAGGACAATATGATACAATTATGTGTAGTGTAGGCTAAAAGTACTTTCCCAGAACTTGAACAATGGAAGCACTGACTGAAGGATTGCGAGCAACAATCTTGTTACCTGAAGAGCCGGATGATGTTCTCATCGACAGAAGAACCAATCAATCTAATGGAACTTGAATCCTGAACTGATGTGAACATGTGGTAAACAAAAACTATAGGTTAGAATCATAACTTCTGATAAGGTTGACCAATTAGCAATTAATGGGATGGACTGAAAGACCCTAATAAAAAGTCATGACAAGGGAAGGAAATTTAGAGCAGAGAGGCGAAAGTCGATGACGTCAGGAGACGCTGTCCGAAGTGCTGATAATTGGGCTTACTCTCTGTGAGCCTGGTACTTTGCTGATGACTGAGGACCTGGAGACGAAGACTGACTCGTCGCTGATCTATCTTGGATAGGTAGCTATAACAATGTGACTGACTAATATATGCTTTTTCTTCTAGGTACCAACTGCACTCTTTAAAATGATTTTTTTCTCTCTCTTTAGATAGATTTTTCCAAATTAATGATTTTTGGCTAAATTGTTTTCACATGAAGACCCACATGCTGATTTGAGTTAGGTAGGCTGACAAGGGTGACTTTAACGGTGACAGCTGACTGGCTGACTTGCATTGCTGAATTATTCCATAATTGTCAAAGGTATTGCTGACTTATGTTGCTGCCTGTTATGCTCTAGATTTTCTTGGTGAATAAATCGTTTTGTGATGACTAATAAAGTTTGATTAACAATAAAGTCGAATAAAGGTTTTGATTAGAATTGTAACTAATAGGGAATAAAAACGATTAACCTTCTTGAGAGTGATGGTAATTTCTTATTAGATAGATTTTTTTTCTTGATGTTTGTTATTGACTGTAGTGCTTATTGATGGTCCATTGGTCTACCACTTAGCTGGGATACTCCATGCGATCCAAAAGGTTCATCGACCTATACACGTCCCCTTGTAAGTTTACTTACTAAGGACCAGGCGCGCTATCACCACACAAACGGAAAGAAAAAACCAAGTGCAATTGCGCTATGTAAAATGCAGCATGATCGCATTGAAACTGAATAGCAAAAAAAACTAGTGCGATTGCGCTATGTAAAACCCAGCGCAACGCGCTGCATGGAAAATAAAAAGATAAGTGGTCCGGAAACCATGCTGAAAACATGGAGCCTAGTATGTTTTCAGTAGTTGGCCGGTGCGCTCGAGGACGGCTAAACATTGGAAAAGACATGACGTATGCATGCCTTTCACTAATGAAATCAATCGGATTTTAAAACGCAAGCCCACAAATCAATGAAAGTGACAGGCGTGACATGGGCATGGTTAAAAGCTCAAAGAGAAATTAGAACAGGTACGCTCGACCCTAAAAATTGTTCGCTGAAGCAGAGGCATCACTATTTTTTACGGATAGGATACAACTTTAATGCTGCATTGGGACACTTATGGCAGCTAGACACATTACACCAACCTGGTATACTTTCAGGGTAAGAGGCCTCCATCGCTGTAAGAGATGCATGGAGATGATGGAATTCCAATACTAGGGGCTCTGCCTATTTTTCCAGTGCTCATAGGACATACTCACACATAGATTTCTTGAAGGTACCTGCAATGGACAGAGGAAGGGTGAGAGCAGCCCTCGTTTATTATCGGACCACACCAGGTTCAAGGCCCTGATTTTGAGTGATATAGAATTGACATATAGCATACGGAGGCTGGATATTGCATATAGCTCAAATGTTGATCCAGCATCAGAGAGGAGGAACAATAATATACTCGGACAATATTATACTTGTATACAAATGAGGGCACCGTTACGTCATCCACCACGTTATGGGAAGTGTACAAAGCACTATTCAGAGGAGAGGATTCGCCTTTGTCGATAAATAGAATAAAAAGAGGGAGGACTGTATAACAAGTTGAGAATACACACTAGGAAACTGACACGGAGGCAATTATCGGACACTCTTCCACCCCTTGGACAGACGCCCCTGGTCAAGGCAATACCCACGTGGATGGCTGCACAAAGGCAAGTTTATGAGTGAAGCGACAAGGCAGGAAAACTCATATGCTAGCTAGCGGTTGAAACAGAACAATGTACTATAATCCCTGAGCTGTGTGCAGAAGACGGAGATAAAATAAATGACATTCATGTTATTACTGAGAGGTTTGCAGGCAAAATCAAAATCTTTACAGATTCAGAGAACCAGTAAATGAGAGTATGGACATAGATTATAGAAATTCCATTTGTGCGACTGAGCAAACCTCTTAGAAAGAGCAATTATCAGAAACCCTGACTCATAAAAATAATTAGAAAACACCAGACAGCCTTCCGGCTCAACTGTTCAAGAAACTCTCCTCAATGACAATAAAATACTTGCGCAGGGCAGTGGAGGAAGCCAACTAGACAGGGACTTAGGGGCATATTTACAAGGGCTCCTTTTTTTGACTCAGTGGTGCTCCATATTTACAAAGTGATGCCATTAGGTACAATGTGTCATTTCTCTTCGTGCGTAATTTTTTACATGTGCTGCACCTTGCTGCATCAGGCTCAATTAATCATTGAACTGACACATCCGTATTTACAAGTTTTCAGGGAAGTGATGCATCTTAGGAAAATGACACGCAGAGTCTAAAATGCGTCAAAATTCCTACACCTCCTCAACCCAGGTGTAGAAATGATGCATTGGCTAGGCAAAAAGAATCTGATCAGCTGATGTCACTTTACACACTGGATAATGTTGGTATTTTACATCCCCTCTACTAGTAGGGGTCTACTCATGTCAGAATCATGTTGGGACCACTTGACCAAGCTGGGACCATCGCACCTATGATTCCGTCATCTTCTACAAAAGGACAATGTGATGTTGTTTATGTTTTGCAAGGGACAGGTCAGGATTGTCACTTCTCCATGGAGTAAGGGCTCTCCAAATCCAGACCTGCGTACAGCAAAGGACAACAGGTAAGTATACACATAAGGTAGGTAATACATGTATTTGCACTTCACATTCCAACACATTCTTTTATTCACATACATTGCACTGTCACTTACTATGTCACGCATACTCAGGTCTCTACATACATATAAGTAGACTACGCTCACTGTAATGTGACACATACTTCAGCCACTACCCCTTCGATCCAGGACCAATGTGAAAGAGTATTAGGTGATAGTCCATCATTGTACAGTCTTTTACATTGGTCCTAAAGCATTAGGCTACTAGCGTCTTTTAAAACTGACACAGTACCTCTAAATGTTGAAGCATCACTGAAGTTGCATCGGTTCTGAGACCAACTTCAGCCAAGCTCCACTTTTGAGGCTAATCTGTTACGACAAAGTTCCCACAGATGCACTAGAATTTCTGACACACCTTGGGTCCTTACACTGTGGTGCCGGATATGGTAAATATGGCACATTCATTGAATTGTAATGGATTTCTGTGCATGGTAAGTATTTTTGATGCATCGCTGCCGCAACTCAGCAATGCATCATTTCTTGTAAATATGCCCCTCATTCCGAAGTCTTATACATGGGGACTATTGCTGGGGTGCGTAACCAAGAGGTGTGGTGAATATCACCCAATTTTCCTGATCAACTCTGGAACCAAAATATGAGTGAAAGCCCTGAAGAATCGGCTGGTCAAAGTAATCCCATCCAAACTACACAAAGACAAGAATGGCTTCATGCCAGCAGGGGGAACAACACATAATCTTAGAAGAGCACACCTGGCCATTGCACTGTGGCATTTATGTCAATTGACAGTGAAACATCTTTTGACCCCCTTAAGTTGAAACTATATGCTCCAAATCCTACAGTGAACTACCATGGTCCCACCTTTACCAAATACTGCCAACTATTATACAGTAACCCATCAGCAGTAGAGTAGTATCAGGCCCATGCCCCTTTGACAGGGGGATGCAACAAGGCTTCCCATCTTACCACTGGTGTTTGCCCTGGTTATTGGGCCTTAGCCTGCATGGAGCACTGGCACAAGTTTAGGACTGGGGGAATAGACATCAGGACAGCATCTCCGTGTACTGGGAAGACTTACTATTATATGTCCTGTGCCCAAAATGCAGGAGAAGTCTAGGACCTTGATAGTGGCCTGCAAATCCCCCAGAGTAGTTTTTTGTAAATATATGCAGCCATGCCACAAAGAGGGAATGGCAATGACAGATCCACAGCTCTACCATTGGGCATCTTAGCTGACCACGTTAAACCAATGGGTACATGGGACGAGGAATGACCCAGGCGATAGACTTGTTGATGTGTGCGGAGCTCTGTGTTTGATGTTGTTTGATGTTTTTGATACTCTGGGCACTTTACCACTGCTATCCGGTGCTAAAGCGCAAGTGCTCCTATCTAAAATGTATGTGTAATTGGCTTTCCATATTTGATTTAACAGTAAGTCCCTAGTACTGTGCACTAGAGGTGCCCAGGGCCTGTAAATCAAATGCTACTAGTGGGCCTGCAGCTCTGATTGTGCCACCCACATGGGTAGCCCTGTAAACATAGCTCAGACCTGCCACTGCAGTGTCTCTGTGTGCAGTTTTAAACTGCCAATTCGACTTGGCAAGTGTACCAACTTGCCAGTCCTAAACCTTCCCTTTTTTTTACATGTAAGGCACCCCTAAGGTAGGCCCTAGGTAGCCCCCTGGGCAGGGTGCAGTGTATGTTTAAGGTAGGACATATACTAAGGTTTTTTGTATGTCCTAACAATGAAATACTGCCAAATTCGGTTTTCACTGTGCAAGGCCTATCTCTCTCATAGGTTAACATTGGGGCTGCCTTTAAGTATTAATAAAGTGTAGATTCCCTTTGGGAGCAGATAGAAACTTGGTGTTTAGGGTCTCTGAACTCCCAATTTAAAAATACATATTTTATTAAAGTTTGTTTTTAGAGTGTTTGTTTGAAAATGCCACTTTTTGAAAGTAGGCATTTTCTTGCTTAAACGATTCTGTGACTCTGCCTGTTTGTGGATTCCCTGCCTGGGTCAGTTTTACAGTTGGGCTGTTTGCATCTCTCTCTAGACAGTGACACAAAGGGAGCTGGGGTGTACCCTGCATAACCTGATGAGCTATCTGTGCTGGGAGGGAGAGGAGGAGTGGTCACTCACACCTGAAAGGGCTGTGCCTGCCCTCACACAATGAAGTCTCCAACCCCCTGGTGTGTGTCTGAGGCCTGGTCTGGACAAGGCAGGATCTTACAAACAAGAGAGACTTTCCTTTGAAGTTTGCCTACTTCAAAGGCAGAAAGGAGTATAAGTAGTGGACCCAGAACACCTGAAAATGAGATCACTTCTGGACTCAAGAGGAACATCTGCCAAGGAGAAGAGCTGAAGAGAAGTGTTGCCCCTGCCTGTGACTGTGCTTTGTTGGTTTATCCTGCAGTTGTTGCTTCTGCCTCTGAAAAGGGACAAAGACTGGACTCTGTTGTGCATTCCTGCTTGAGAAGAATCTCCAAGGGCTTGAAGTGAGCTTGCCTCCTGTTGTTGAAGTCTCAGGGCCATCACAGACTTTCGTTACCAGCACCTGGAGTCTCTTCTGAGACTTCTGCCCTGCCAAGTGGTGCCCTATCCAGTCCCTGGGCCCTTGAAAGGTTAAGCTGGCAGACAAAAACTGAAAATCCACGCATAGTGTGCTGTGCGGGGAAATTTACGATGAACCTTCCACGACGCTGCTGATAAACGATGCGCCTCCGGCTTTGCGGCTGACATAGATGCTCCACCTGCATCGCGGATGAGAAATGGATGCAACGCGGTTGAAGAAACGATGCGCAACAACCGCTTACAGAGCTGATAATGACACAAACCCCATTCTGCATGGTTTTCCAGCGCCGTGTAACTGGATTTTCCACGCATCATCCCTGGGCGTCCAAGTCTGCCCGACTCTGCGTGGATCCGAGGTGCCCTGTCCGGAAATCGATGCATCGCTCTCTTGCGAGGGAGGAAAACAACGCATCGTCGACCCGACCGAAGAAGGAAATGACGTATGTTCTCACTTGCAAGTAAGAAATTGACGCATCGCTACCCTTTTCCGAGGCACGCTCGCCCGTGCGGGTTTATTTTTGACGTTAACCAGGTACTTTGTGTAACAATAGCATTCTCACCGTTTTCTAAGGGTTAAGACTATTATTCTTTCGAAAATTCATATCTTGGCTTGTGTATGTGGAATTTTCATTGTTTTGGTCTTGTTTTGTTTAGATAAATATTACCTATTTTTTTAAACCTGTGTTGTGTCATTTTGTAGTGTTTTCACTGGATTACTGTGTGTGTAGGTACGAATACTTTACACATTGCTTCTGAAGTTAAGCCTGCCTGCTCGTGCAATCTCCAAGGGGGTTAGCGGGGGGTTAATTGAGAGTGATTCTCCTTTACCCTGACTAGGGTGAGGGTCCTTGCTTGTACAGGGGGTAATCTGACTGCCAACCAAAGACCACATTTCTAACACATACTAATTCATACCAAAGCGTGGAGGTGAGCCACCACTTACTGCTAATCAGGGCACTGAAAAGTGTTGAATGGAAAGGGAGGATAACACAGAAACACTCTCATGGCATAGAATGTGGCAGAAACAGGTCAACAGTCTAGTGAGATTCCCAAGATAATATCTGTTTGATCTGTCAGCCTTAGAATGGTCTTGCCCAAAACCTATTTCATTTTTCCCTCCCTTTTTCCCGGATTTTGTTTTTGTTCGCCTTAGGACTTTGAGTAATTTTCACTGGTAACCAATGCTAGAGTGCTTGTGTTCTGTCCCCTAAACATGCTACAATTGGCTCACACCTAATTGGCAAATTTAATTTACTTATACAACCCTTGTTGAGTGGTGTACATATACCCAGGGCCTGTAAATAAAAATGCTACTGGTGGGTTTGCAGCACTTATTGTGCCACCCACTTAAGTAGCCCCTTAAAACTTGTCATTGCAGTCCCAATGCAGTTTTAAACTGCGAATTTGACAATATTGTTTTGTGACTCTTATTATGATATTAAGACTGCATGGTAAGGCCAGCACCAACACCGGGTGTAAAGCTGTCGGCCTAATTCCTGGCTAGCCCACACTACCTCACCCACCCTGATTAGGGTAGCAGGGCACCTAAACCTGACACTCTGACTCCCCAGAGAAGTCGTGGAAACAGATCATGCCCCTTTCACTTGGTTACTCAGTGACTCACACATGCCAAGGCAAGATGATAGATGCAAACTGGATTTCAATATATTTATTGAAGCAATTGCATCTTAGTATAAAATGCATGAACTGCAATATTAAGGTAGATGAAACATAATACAGTGATCACCATTACAGTGAGCGTGAAAAAGATAAACAACCCCACTGTACTTTATGGTTCTAGAAAGTCTAGTGATTCCTACCTAACCTCTATGTATGAGAGCATAGTGCTAGTAACCCACCTACCGGTCCTGATCTAAGAGAAGAACCCCGACTCTATACCTGAGTTGAATAGCAAGGGTCTGCCTGTTGTCTGGATGGCAATTCTCTTGGAAAGCTGACGGGTCATTGTCAGGATCAGCAAAGCTGGCTGCTACATGTTATACGTCCCAGGGCAGTCATGACTGGAATGCCATCTGCCCTCCTTAAGACTATGTTTTTTTAAATAATAAACCCTACACAGTTCGTGGAAGTAGGCCTGATGTCATGATGAGTCTCGAGGATAGGAACTGTCTCCTGAAATGAAATTTCAAGCTGGCATATTATACACTGAATGCAACAGCCTTGGAGAAAGCACAGAATGCGTGTTGTGGTAAAGGCTGATAAAAATGTGCAGTATGTACACTGTCTTCCTTGAAAGAGACAGCTGGTTTAAAATATAAAATAATGCACTAAAACAGGCTCTGCTAAATAAATGACAATAAATAAAATATATCTTTGTATTTAAATGTGCAGGTTGTGAAACTAGCTAAAAGTGGTGTCCAACCCGGCATTAAAGGGCCACTTCAACAATATAACCCCCTTGCCAAGCCTTTAAACTCCCTCTTTTGCATATAGGTTCCCCCTAAGGTAGGTCCTAGGTAGTCCACAGAACAGAGTGCATTGTAATTAAAAGGGTAGACATGTAGTTTTAAGTCTTACAGGTCCTGGTAGTGAAAAACCCCTAAATTGATTTTTCACTACTGTGAGTTCTGTCTGTTCCATAGGATTACAGTGGGTCTGTCTGTTCCATAGGATAACAGTTAAATGGGACCAGGTATGCATTTCATGTTTGATATCTTAAAAATTGAAATAAAAAAAAACCTTTTTTGGTAAAGTCAGTTTTTAAGTTACTATTGTGAAAATGCCTCTTTTCGAAAGTTGGCATTTGTCTGCCCTTTGTGCATTCCTCTCATACAGACACACAGTAGAGGGATAATGTGTGCCTGAATGGGCCATCTGCTGGCAGGATGGGGGGGGGCAGAGCTAAGCACAGCCCCACTTGCAACTGAGTAGGCTGTGCTCATGCTTTACACAGAGGGTTTGCGACCGCTACACTGTTCCTGAGTCAGCCTGGAGCCAGGGCATGGAAGTTGTCACACTCTACTCACTTCAAAGGAATACTTCTAGAAACATCTCCTGCTGCAAGAAAGGCACCAGGTATAAAAATAGGACTCTTGGACTCACATTCCAGTTCACTTTCTGGATCTGCAGAAAGTCTCTCAGACGACTGCCTGTGGCTATGGTCTGCTTTATACCCCACAAGACTGCTTTTCTGCACCAGGAAGTTTAGCTTTTCTGCTTGGACCATGCCTTGAACCCTAAGAGGACTGCCCTACTACTTGAGCCTTGCTTCATGGAGTGAGCCCAGGACTACCAGAGCGACTCAAAGGGCTAATTTTCTGACCTCTTCTTCAGAGTCACAGAGACATTAAAGGCCCCTGCCATCTTGAACCTGCACCTGAACCCAGCCGAGTGAATCCTGAACCCCCAAGTGGTCCCCCAGTCCTGGACCTTTGATTGGGGTGTTAAAGTTGCCCAGAAAGTCAAAATCCAAAACTGAGGACAGGGGTTGTGGATGTTGCTTGAACAGAGATCACCCCTTCCCTTTTTTAACCAACAACCCAATTTCTCACGAGATCCTATCGGCATGTCTATGGTGAGGGATGATTGGAACTCAGACCATATGACATTTTTCTCAAAATTAGTAGAAGATGAACTACACAATTCACAATTTTACAGATCATTAAAACTGAGGCATGTTATGTTGTTTCTGAACATGCAGTGGGAAAGGTGGAGGAAAAATCAACGCACACCCTCCATAATTAAATAATCAGAAAATCACAACAGAGTGAGAAGTCAAAATGGGGTATACTTACTTAAGTCTATGAAAGGCCTAGTGCCTAATTGGGTATTGGGGATTTCTCCTACCATATACCAATGTTTTTGAAAGAGGGAGCCTCACCCACTATTTGTGTCATGCTTCATCATCAGTGACCTCTCCCCACCCTGGAAAGACAGTACCACCAGGATGGATTGAATCTCAAGGTAGAGGGATTTCTTAGATAAAACTTTTCTGGACAAGAAGGGATACAGGTCACTTTAAAAATACCTGGCAGTAAACCAGGTTATCACATTTATTAATGTGTACCTCTAGTACAACAAAAAATCAATAATGTGATGGAGTGTCCTACTTCTAGCCAGTACAGGTCATGGGCATTCTTCAGGGTCAGAAGGTCCCTATCAAACTACCCACTTAACATCAGTGAGGGTAATGTAAAAACGGTAGTGTCAAAGTCATTCCTACCTTGGCAATAGGTCACTTCATTGTCCCTTTTTAGTCACACATTCATCAAAGGCGAACCGTACCATATGCCTAAACGTGGTATTCTATGTTGTGTCATAGAAAATGATGTGTGAAATCCCAGAGTAAAACCCAATAGAACCTAACATTACATTAGACCCCAATGAAGGGAAAACATACTGTACAAACACTTTGTCAATTATTGCTGAGGTAGAGTGGCTACAATTAAATTGGCATGGGATGGAGAATTATGAACAATGATAGATGAAAATGACAGACCAGAATTCAGTTTTATGTATGTATTTATGTTTATATGGATGTATTTGTGAATGTATGTATGTGTTTATATGGTAGTTCTGTAGCACAAGTATTCCCAAAAGGCAGCAGAGTGCTGTACATTGGTAAAGGTAGACTTAAAGTCAGCAAGTAATAGGAGAGGATTTGTGAATGTTTTGTTGTGATGTAGCATTCTTTAAACAGGTGAGTCTTCAGCTCTTTTGTAAATAGAAGCAGCGTCAGGATAGCCCTTATGAATATGGGATATTTTTGCAGATCAAAAGGCCTTTATCAGTTAGGTTTAGAATGATCCCTTTAGACACCAGTAAGAATCTGTAGAATCAAGACCCTCCTCTCCTTCTTTTGCCTGAGATGGCAAACAGAACAAGCATATGCAATGCAATGGGTCTCGCATCTGCTCGTGTTAGAATTATTAGCGTTGTAAACTCCTAATCTGACTTTTCTTGCCAAATAAATTGAAAATGAAAAGTAAAACAGTTTCACTTAACCGAGCTGATTCAAAGTGCCACGGCCACCATGAGCATGAGCGTGAAGGAGAGACACAAAAGGAAAAAGGAGTTAACTTGCAGTCAAACGTATCGGCAAAAATACAATTAGCCATGTAACAGAGTTGACATCCAAGGTGGTAACCAAACTGCCCCAAGGAGGGCCAATCGTAAAGCATTTGCCAATGATAGCGAAGGATTTTCAAAGGGCATGCCCACGAGCGATAATGATGGGCGTTAGGTGGGCATGGCTAAAAGCCCAAATAGATAACAACACGTTGTAAAAGAAGTGCTTGCGCGCTCGACCTAAAAAAGTCTCCTCCCAATGGATTCAATGGAGTGTTTACATCTGCCAAAAAAGTATTGAGAAAAATAAATGCACATATACGTACATAAAGGGGATTTTGGTCAGCTCTTTTTAATCATTGGTGTGTTCAAGTATTATTTACATTTTACTTATGTCCACCACAGCATTGAATCGGTGGGTCAGCAAACTTCATTCATTCACTGTCTGTAACTGTGAGTGACAGTAGTTTGTCCCAGCTCACAAGTACACATCTTCCTGAAAAGGAGTGCACTGGTGTATCTGGCCTCCTGGGGTCACTCATTTGTTTTTATGATTAGTTTATAATTTAGTTTTGTAAAATTTGTTTGTTAAAAAAAAAACATTAGTTGCAAGGTTAGGTTTATTGACTTTGTCAATGCTTGTTTAATGAATGTAGTTGGTACTGAAGTAGAATGTATGTACCAAGTAAGCAGGAACACAGACGTCTGTCTCTCATCAGCAGACTAGTCATTTTAGGGAGTAAACTCCACCTCCTCAATCGCTGTGAGCAAGCAAACTTCACGGGTGGGGGTAAATCGAGCTGCCTACACTGCAAGACGTTTAGAGGTTGAGAGTGTTAATCATCCTGAGAACGTCTTTGGAGAGGACAGGTCTGCTGTATAGCTTTGTTTGTATACAAGGCCCACTGTTTTAGTTTTTTATTGTTTTTTTCTCCAAATTAATACTGGCAGAAAAGAAACTGTTTCAACATCTGAATTTCTTTCTCCGCATGGAAAAATATCTAAATGTCTTCGTGTGAGTATCTCCGTACTTTTTCATGCATGTGAGGGCAATAACTATTAATGTCGACATCGTATAAGGTTTAAAACAAAGGATGACGTTTTCTACTAAAGCTTAAATGGGTGCGGACTTGTACACGTCCTTGTACTACAGAGCTGGTATATTCAGGTGAGCGTATTGTTTCATTACGTACAGCCACTTTGTGTACAAAACCCTACACACAGCCAGCCACGTGTGCGTGAACATCAGTTAAATACACGCAAAGCTATACTATTTGCAACCTAAGAAAAATAGGTCTTCGTAGGCACCAATTACATATAATAAATAAATATAGAAGAAAACAGGCTGAAATGTCAGAAATAAATACACAGTGGCAGCCGTTAAATTTCGGAGGGGGGGTTGGACACACATGCACACTCACACTCATTCATTCATTCATTAATGCACCCATTCACTGCACTCATGATCAAATATTGCAAACGTATACGAATGCACGCACTAAACTTTAATTTTAAAAAACACACACATTTATCTTCAGCTCTGCCTCGGAGGTCCCGGGAGGATTGGGACTGCCGCCTTCCATCAGGGAAGGCAGCAGTCCCAACTTCGTCACAGAGTGGAATGTCAGTGAGACTTCTGACCTCACCCCACTCTGTGACGAGGTGTCACTGATTGACACTCCCCCATGCGTGCTTCAGGGATAAAAACTGAGCTTCCCCTTGTCACCAAGCACATTTGCTGAGCAGGGGAGGTGACGCCCATAGGAGCTGTCATCTCTTCAGCCCAGCAAAGTTCAGCTCAAGCAGCCAGGAGCCTGCGCAAATCGCGCATGTCTCGCTCCTGGCTGCCTGAGCTGAATATGAAGAGTGTCTGTCAGGCTGACCTTTGCTTGGCCTGACAGACACTCTTCTTGAGGGCAAAAGGTGGGGGGGGTGGCCCCTCCACCCCAATCGATGGGCCGCAGCTGTAAGTACCATGACACATGGAGCACTATTGTAGGCACAGCCACTGGAATTATGCCATTGTGGGGCTGCGGCGTTTTTCACTTAATTATGGGTCTGCCGCATTTGTCACATAATCCACCATCTGCTGCATAATCTGCAGATTTTACCCCAAAAAAATGTTTTGTTTCTGGTTCAGATAGTTCGAACTTTACTAAAATCGCTGCAACGTGCATTCCTGCACAGTGGAAAGCTAGTTGCAAATGTTCACTGGTCACCTTGGTGTTGATTATTGCTATGTTTGGGTGTTAAACTGGTATTAATGAGGTGTAAGCTTTGCCTAGACAGTGTTAGCAACTGTAACAGGCCGATTCAAAATGCCACTGCCACCATGAGCATGAGGGCAAGAGTTATTGGCTCCCAGTGTGAATGTATAGAAAGGATCGTGGCTGGGATGAAAGTCAAACCAGAGAAGGGACCATCACACGCTGTTACAGGAGGAAGCTTGACGTAGTGTAATGGCCAACAGAAATGTTCACCTAGTTAAGTTGTCTGGGGAGGGAACTCAGCACACAAAGGAGGGACATTTCACAAAATGCACCAATACAAATGAAGCCTTTAAAACAAGCACACAAAAGAATGCATAGCAAGAGTGGGCCTGGTGAAAAGCCCACAGAGAGAGATTACAACAGGCTAGAGCGCTTCCGCGCTCGACCCTAAAAAGGAGACATCTTCTATATGACTTGGGTGTGCACAGCCATTTGTGAATATTGAGCAACTATATCACTAACCCTGGAAGATGTAACACAGCTTGCCACCAAAGCTAATATTACTTGGGGTGATGAAAGAAGAGGTATAACCTCAGGTATGAAAACATTAAAATACATTGATTTTCTAACTGCAACATAGAGATATAGCCAAACACTGGCTACTGTTACTCACACCCACTGTTGAAGAATGGAGACAATGTATAGCTAGATTCACCATACTTGAAAAAACTGTGTACATGGCATATCCAAATAAGCATATTAAAATATGGGACTCCTGGATAAGATATGACCTAGACATCTGAAGTGGTACGTAGATTCTGGTATAAGACCGAAAATTCAATGGAAATGTCTACTTTGTAAATATGAGAAGATGATGAAACTATGCTATAGAATTGGGTGAGCTCCGATGGAAGCTGATATAATACTTGTTATGTTAGAAATCAATAAATTGTTATTAAAACAATCTTGATGCTGATATTTGAATAATAGCCAACATAACTGCAGCCACTGGTTTTGATCAGGTACCACAGGGATTGTATTAGCATCTCATTCAAATAATTTATACAAGTCTATGTTGAACTGGCCCATTTAGGTACACATTTTGATGCCAGCATCACAGTGCCAAGTTAGTCCCGCATTTCCATGCCCTATCACAGAGCTTCATTTAGGAGAATATTTATATTCTAGTAGGTTTAACACATGACACCCTACATTTAATCCTTGCATAAAATCCAGGTGGCGATGATGCCATGAACGTAGAAAATATTGCAATACCTTAGTATTTGCTTAGCATTCTTGAGCTTCCATAAGAAATATTTCAGCTTGAATTAGCTTATCATTTTTCATTACGACAAAGTTCCCACAGATGCGCTAGAATTTCTGACACACCTTGGGTCCTTACACTGTGGTGCCCGATATTGTAAATATGGCACATTCATTGAATTGTAATGGATTTCTGTGCATCGTAAGTATTTTTGATGCATCGCTGCCGCAACTCAGCAATGCATCATTTCTTGTAAATATGCCCCTCAGTCCGAAGTCTTATGCATGGGGACTATTGCTGGGGTGCGTAACCAAGAGGTGTGGTGAATATCACCCAATTTTCCTGATCAACTCTGGTACCAAAATATGAGTGAAAGCCCTGAAGAATCGGCTGGTCAAAGTAATCCCATCCAAACTACACAAAGACAAGAATGGCTTCATGTCAGCAGGGGGAACAAGACATAGGGGGTCATTCTGACCCTGGCGGTCCATGACCGCCATGGCGGATGGCGGCGGAAGCACCGCCAACAGGCTGGCGGTGCTTCCTGGCCGGTTCTGACCGCGGCGGTAAAGCCGCGGTCAGAAAAAGGGAGCCGGCGGTTTCCCGCCGGTTTCCCGCTGGCCCAGGGTATCCGCCATGGCGGCGCTGCTTGCAGCACCGCCATGGGGATTCCGACCGCCTTCCCGCCAGCCTGTTTCTGGCGGTGTCCACCGCCAGAACCAGGATGGCGGGAACGGGTGCCGTAGGGCCCCTGGGGGCCCCTGAACCGCCCATGCCACTGGCATGGGCAGTGCAGGGGCCCCCTAACAGGGCCCCACAAAGATTTTCACTGTCTGCTTTGCAGACAGTGAAAATCGTGACGGGTGCCACTGTACCCGTCGCACCCCTGCAACTCCGCCGGCTCCATTCCGAACCGGCTTCATTGTTGAAGGGGCTTTCCCGCTGGGCCGGCCTGGCGGTCGCCCCCCGGCCCCGTGGGAAAGCCAGAATGGCCGCCGCGGTCTTTTGACCGCAGAGCGGTCTTTCGGCGGGAACCGCTTGGCGGGCGCCGACCGCCGCGGTCAGAATTACCGCCATAATCTTAGAAGAGCACACCTGGCCATTGCAATGTGGCATTTATGTCAATTGACAGTGAAACATCTTTTGACCCCCTTAAGCTGAAACTATATGCTCCAAATCCTACAGTGAACTACCATGGTCCCACCTTTACCAAATACTGCCAACTATTATACAATAACCCATCAGCAGTAGAGCAGTATCAGGCCCATGCCCCTTTGACAGGGGGATGCAACAAGGCTTCCCAACTTACCACTGGTGTTTGCCCTGGTCATTGGGCCTTAGCCTGCATGGAGCACTGGCACAAGTTTAGGACTGGGGGAATAGACATCAGGACAGCATCTCCGTGTACTGGGAAGACTTACTATTATATGTCCTGTGCCCAAAATGCAGGAGAAGTCTAGGACCTTGATAGTGGCCTGCAAAACCCCCAGAGTAGTTTTTTGTAAATATATGCAGCCATGCCACAAAGAGGAAATGGCAATGACAGATCCACAGCTCTACCATTGGGCATCTTAGCTGACCACGTTAAACCAATGGCTACATGGGACGAGGAATGACCCAGGCGATAGACTTGTTGATGTGTGCGGAGCTCTGTGTTTGATGTTGCTTGATGTTTTTGATACTCTGGGCACTTTACCACTGCTATCCGGTGCTAAAGCGCAAGTGCTCCTATCTAAAATGTATGTGTAATTGGCTTTCCATAATTGGCATATTTGATTTAACAGTAAGTCCCTAGTACTGTGCACTAGAGGTGCCCAGGGCCTGTAAATCAAATGCTACTAGTGGGCCTGCAACACTGATTGTGCCACCCACATGGGTAGCCCTGTAAACATGGCTCAGACCTGCCACTGCAGTGTCTCTGTGTGCAGTTTTAAACTGCCAATTCGACTTGGTAAGTGTACCAACTTGCCAGTCCTAAACCTTCCCTTTTTTTTTTACATGTAAGGCACCCCTAAGGTAGGCCCTAGGTAGCCCCCTGGGCAGGGTGCAGTGTATGTTTAAGGTAGGACATATACTAAGGTTTTTTGTGTGTCCTAACAGTGAAATACTGCCAAATTCGGTTTTCACTGTGCAAGGCCTATCTCTCTCATAGGTTAACATTGGGGCTGCCTTTTAGTATTAATAAAGTGTAGATTCCCTTTGGGAGCAGATAGAAACTTGGTGTTTAGGGTCTCTGAACTCCCAATTTAAAAATACATATTTTATTAAAGTTTGTTTTTATATTGTGTGTTTGAAAATGCCACTTTTAGAAAGTAGGCATTTTCTTGCTTAAACGATTCTGTGACTCTGCCTGTTTGTGGATTCCCTGTCTGGGTCAGTTTTACAGTTGGGCTGTTTGCATCTCTCTCTAGACAGTGACACAAAGGGAGCTGGGGTGTACCCTGCATATCCTGATGAGCTATCTGTGCTGGGAGGGAGAGGAGGAGTGGTCACTCACACCTGAAAGGGCTTTGCCTGCCCTCACACAATGAAGTTTCCAACCCACTGGTGTGTGTCTGAGGCCTGGTCTGGACAAGGCAGGATCTTACAAACAAGAGAAACTTTCCTTTGAAGTTTGCCTACTTCAAAGGCAGAAAGCAGTATAAATAGTGGACCCAGAACACCTGAAAATGAGATCACTTCTGGACTCAAGAGGAACATCTGCCAAGGAGAAGAGCTGAAGAGAAGTGCTGCCCCTGCCTGTGACTGTGCTTTGTTGGGTTATCCTGCAGTTGCTGCTTCTGCCTCTGAAAAGGGACAAAGACTGGACTCTGTTGTGCATTCCTGCTTGAGAAGAATCTCCAAGGGCTTGAAGTGAGCTTGCCTCCTGTTGTTGAAGTCTCAGGGCCATCACAGACTTTCGTTACCAGCACCAGGAGTCTCTGCTGAGACTCCTGCCCTGCCAAGTGGTGCCCTATCGAGTCCCTGGGCCCTTGAAAGGTTAAGCTGGCAGACAAAAACTGAAAATCCACGCATAGTGTGCTGTGCGGGGAAATTTACGACGAACCTTCCACGACGCTGCTGATAAACGATGCGCCTCCGGCTTTGAGGCTGAAATAGATGCTCCACCTGCATCGCGGATGGGAAATGGATGCAACGCGGTTGAAGAAACGATGCACAACAACCGCTTACGGAGCTGATAATGACACAAACCCCAAGCTGCATGGTTTTCCAGTGCCGTGCAACTGTATTTTCAACGCATCATCCCTGGGCGTCCAAGTCGGCCCGACTCTGCGCGGATCCGAGGTGCCCTGTCCGGAAATCGATGCATCGCTCTCTTGCGAGGGAGGAAAACAACGCATCGTCGACCCGACCAGAGAAAAAAATGACGCACATTCTCACTTGCAAGTAAGAAATTGACGCATCGCTACCCTTTTCCGAGGCACGCTCGCCCGTGCGGCTTTATTTTTGACGTTAACCAGGTACTTTGTGTAACAATAGCATTCTCACCGTTTTCTAAGGGTTAAGACTATTATTCTTTCGAAAATTCATATCTTGGCTTGTGTATGTGGAATGTTCATTGTTTTGGTCTTGTTTTGTTTAGATAAATATTACCTATTTTTTTAAACCTGTGTTGTGTCATTTTGTAGTGTTTTCACTGGATTACTGTGTGTGTAGGTACGAATACTTTACACATTGCTTCTGAAGTTAAGCCTGCCTGCTCGTGCAGTGTCCAAGGGGGTTAGCGGGGGTTAATTGAGAGTGATTCTCCTTTACCCTGACTAGGGTGAGGGTCCTTGCTTGTACAGGGGGTAATCTGACTGCCAACCAAAGACCCCATTTCTAACACATACTAATTCATACCAAAGCGTGGAGGTGAGCCACCACTTACTGCTAATCAGGGCACTGAAACGTGTTGAATGGAAAGGGAGGATAACACAGAAACACTCTTATGGCATAGAATGTGGCAGAAACAGGTCAACAGTCTAGTGAGATTCCCAAGATAATATCTGTTTGATCTGTCAGTCTTAGGATGGTCTTGCCCAAAACCTATTTCATTTTTCCCTCCCTTTTTCCCGGATTTTGTTTTTGTTGGCCTTAGGACTTTGTGTAATTTTCACTGGTAACCAATGCTAGAGTGCTTGTGTTCTGTCCCCTAAACATGCTACAATTGGCTCACACCTAATTGGCAAATTTAATTTACTTGTACAACCCTTGTTAAGTGGTGTACATATACCCAGGGCCTGTAAATAAAGATGCTACTGGTGGGTTTGCAGCACTTATTGTGCCACCCACTTAAGTAGCCCCTTAAAACTTGTCATTGCAGTCTGAATGCAGTTTTAAACTGCGAATTGGACTTGGCAATATTGTTTTGTGACTCTTATTATGATATTAAGACTTCATGGTAAGGCCAGCATCAACACCGGATGTAAAGCTGTTGGCCTAACTCCTGGCTAGCCCACACTACCTCACCCACCCTGATTAGGGTAGTAGGGCACCTAAACCTGACACTCTGACTCCCCAGAGAAGTCGTGGAAACAGATCATGCCCCTTTCACTTGGTTACTCAGTGACTCACACATGCCAAGGCAAGATGATAGATGCAAACTGGATTTCAATATATTTATTGAAGCAATTGCATCTTAGTATAAAATGCATGAACTGCAACAATAAGGTAGATGAAACATAATACAGTGATCACCATTACAGTGAGCGTGAAAAAGATAAACAACCCCACTGTACTTTATGGTTCTAGAAAGTCTAGTGATTCCTACCAAACCTATATGTATGAGAGCATAGTTCTAGTAACCCACCTACCGGTCCTGATCTAAGAGAAGAACCCCGACTCTATACCTGAGTTGAATAGCAAGGGTCTGCCTGTTGTCTGGATGGCAATTCTCTTGGAAAGCTGACGGGTCATTGTCAGGATCAGCAAAGCTGGCTGCTACATGTTATACGTCCCAGGGCAGTCATGGCTGGAATGTCATCTGCCCTCCTTAAGACTATGTTTTTTTAAATAATAAACCCTACACAGTTCGTGGAAGTAGGCCTGATGTCATGATGAGTCTCGAGGATAGGAATTGTCTCCTGAAATGAAATTTCAAGCTGGCATATTATGCACTGAATGTAACAGCCTTGGAGAAAGCACAGAATGCGTGTTGTGGTAAAGGCTGATATAAATGTGCTGTATGTACACTGTCTTCTTTGAAAGAGACAGCTGGTTTAAAATATAAAATAATGCACTAAAAACAGGCTCTGCTAAATAAATGACAATAAATAAAATATATGTTTGTATTTAAATGTGCAGGTTGTGAAATTAGCTAAAAGTGGTGTCCAACCCGGCATTAAAGGGCCACTTCAACAATATAACCCCCTTGCAAAGCCTTTTAACTCCCTCTTTTGCATATAGGTTCCCCCTAAGGTAGGTCCTAGGTAGTCCACAGAACAGAGTGCATTGTAATTAAAAGGGTAGACATGTAGTTTTAAGTCTTACAGGTCCTGGTAGTGAAAAACCCCTAAATTGATTTTTCACTACTGTGAGTTCTGTCTGTTCCATAGGATTACAGTGGGTCTGTCTGTTCCATAGGATAACAGTTAAATGGGACCAGGTATGCATTTCATGTTTGATATCTTAAAAATTGAAATAAAAAAAAACCTTTATTGGTAAAGTCAGTTTTTAAATTACTATTGTGAAAATGCCTCTTTTCGAAAGTTGGCATTTGTCTGCCCTTTTTGCATTCCTCTCATACAGACACACAGTAGAGGGATAATGTGTGCCTGAATGGGCCATCTGCTGGCAGGATGGGGGGGGGGGCAGAGCTAAGCACAGCCCCACTTGCAACTGAGTAGGCTGTGCTCATGCTTCACACAGAGGGTTTGCGACCGCTACACTGTTCCTGAGTCAGCCTGGAGCCAGGGCATGGAAGTTGTCACACTCTACTCACTTCAAAGGAATACTTCTAGAAACATCTCCTGCTTCAAGAAAGGCACCAGGTATAAAAATAGGACTCTTGGACTCACATTCCAGTTCACTTTCTGGATCTGCAGAAAGTCTCTCAGACGACTGCCTGTGGCTATGGTCTGCTTTATACTCCACAAGACTGCTTTTCTGCACCCGGAAGTTTAGCTTTCCTGCTTGGACCATGCCTTGAACCCTAAGAGGACTGCCCTACTACTTGAGCCTTGCTTCATGGCGTGAGCCCAGGACTACCAGAGCGACTCTTAGGGCTAATTTTCTGACCTCTTCTTCAGAGTCACAGAGACATTAAAGGCCCCTGCCATCTTGAACCTGCACCTGAACCCAGCCGAGTGAATCCTGAACCCCCAAGTGGTCCCCCAGTCCTGGACCTTTGATTGGGGTGTTACAGTTGCCCAGAAAGTCAAAATCCAAAACTGAGGACAGGGGTTGTGGATGTTGCTTGAGCAGAGATCAACCTTCCCTTTTTTAACCAACAACCCAATTTCTCACGAGATCCTATCGGCATGTCTATGGTGAGGGATGATTGGAATTCAGACCATATGACATTTTTCTCAAAATTAGTAGAAGATGAACTACTGTTAGGGTTTGTACACAGCAAAGAGCATGTCCCCTCTCACTGCACTAGTGGGTTCTGTAATAGCTCCCTTTTAAACTTACTATTGAAAGCCTTTCTTGTTATCTCACCTTCCCCCCCCTAGGCTTCTGTGTATGTTGTTTAATGTGCTGTTTTGTTTACACATTGGGCCTTGCTTTTACCAAGGCTTCTTTAAAATACTCCTCCCTAGGCCATGTGTTAATCCAACTCATTTGTATAATAACTGAAACTCTGCACACCTTTCAAGAACATGTGCAGCATGTGAGGACCACACCCAGCTCTTCAAACCACACCCAGCTCTGCACACCTTCCAAGAACATGTGCAGCATGTGAGGACCACACCCAGCCCTTCAAACCACACCCAGCCCTGTCCATAAAAGGCATCCCCCGAGCCTCACCCAGTGCTTGTGCTCGTCTACCTCCCGCTTACCTGAGAACATATCCCTCGGCGCTGGCACTCCTGCTCTTTGCAGACTTTCATTGACTTCAATGGGCGCAGCTTCTGGCTCTTCCTTCTTCCGGTTTCCGGTTCCTCCTTGCTTCAGCCTCTCTCCTATGAGTAACCTGCAAAAGAGAAAGAAGACAAGGTTAGACTGATCAGTATCTCTTGCCAGCAACAAGTAAGTGCAAAACCTTTTATTACCTGAAAGAACTTTCACAACAATTTCTGGATTCGTGTATAGACAATTTGAAACGAAATACCTTCCACGAACATTGTGATTCAAACTCTTTGTTACAAGAATATTTTGCAGAACTTTGTGAAGCAAACATTGTTTTTTCTCATGGAACTTTTAAGAATCGAACAGTGGAAACCATTAACAGCAAGGCAAACAGTAAATCAAGGACTTGCACAAATTACATGCTGTATTTTGATGTAAAAGTACAGTATTTGTTTTATAAAAGATTCTGGAAATATGGGAAAAGTGAGTCTGCTATTGGGAATTTAGGCTTTAGTTATATTATGATGAATGTTTGATATTGGTAATTCTGATAACGGTATTTGTTTAATGTTTTAGAAGCTTTACAGTAATAGAAAACACATCCCAGAGCAGTAACACATTCCAAACCTGGAAACTAGAGACCAGGATCCAAGAGGTACTTTTAGAAGAGAATTTCTAATAAATAAAGGGATAGTCAGGAACCCATTTAGGAATAGGTTGCACTTATCTGTTCTTTGTTTATGTTTCATTAGGCACCAGTTTCTACAGAAGTCAGAAAGGGCCGCAGATTTGTGCAGCACTTCAACAGTGGAAACGCAAGAACGGTGTTGTCTCTCTTTTTTATTTTATCCACTTCCACCCTTCCCTTGAGCTTCTGTTCTTAGTGCACTGTTTTAAAAACTAGTGTGCTGGAACAAGCAGTTTCAGGGTGGGGTCGGATTGTCTTCAACCTCCATCAGAACTGAACAAGAACTCAGGTGAGCTGGGCTTTGACAGAAGCACAAGCCTTAAAAAATTTCAGTTCTGGTGGTCGATGAATACCGGGGAAGAAATAGAGGGCATTGACGTCACGGATATGGCGCAGGCCCTGAATGAGGACTTGGCTCATAATGAATCAGTGTCTGGCATCTTGCAACATGCAAGAGGAAATAGAGAGATTAAAGATGGAGAATACCTCTTTAAAACAGGATTTAAGCAGGTATAAATTTAGGGGATCTCAGTGGAACACAGCTTCTACGCCTTTGTTTAAAACCTCCTCAGAGACAGGGGCGCCATCAAAACATACAACTTTGCCTTCCCCAGTTGAGGTTACTGTTAATGTTCCTAATGTTGTGCCCTTAGCAGCACCTGAACGTTTTCATGGAGATAGTAACAAATTCCATGTTTTTATCAATCAATGTCAATTACACTTCATTTGTAAGCCACAACAGTTCCCTACTGATGATACGAAAGTGGCATTCGTCTTGTCTTATTTGGGTGGCACAGCAGCCAATTGGTCAATTCCTTTCGTGGATAGAGATGATCCCATCCTCCATAATTGGAATCAATTTAAACGTACCATGACCAGCCTTTTTGCAAAACACACTTTCATGCAGGCAAGTGATAATGAGCTTTTAAATCTTAAACAAGGTAACAAGGATTTATTGACCTATCTCACTAGTTTTAATCGTTTACTCACCGAGACACAGTGGCCAGAAGAAAAGCGTGTCTCCCTTTTTTATAAAGGTTTGAGAGATGAGTTAAAAGACGCGCTGGCTCATATCGTTGATTTGCCAAAAGACTATTCGGACTTTGTAGATTTAGTTGTGAAATTAGAACATAGACTAGGAGAAAGAAAGGGAGATAAATACAAACTGGAATCACGGTTAACTTTTATTAGACACAAGAAGAAAGACACAGATAATAAACTCCCTGAACCAGAGCCTATGCAAATAGGGACACTCAGAGGTCCACTCACATCAGAGGAAAAAGAAAGAAGGAGAAAATTTCAATTATGTTTATATTGTGGCAGGGCAGGTCACTTTGCCAGAGAATGTCCAGTAAAGCCTAAAACTCCACGAAAGGGTGCTGTTTCCTCCACCTCCTCAAATGAATCGGGAAACGATTAAGCTCGACAAGGGGAGAGGTTACTTGTTCGAGAAAACATCTTAATCAAACCTCTAATGCTGCAGCCTTCAGGGTACCGCACATACCTAGACATTTCATAATTCAGGTTGTTTTAATTGTTACTACCCAAGTGAGGCATTCTCTCCCTGTCCTACTGGACTCAGGCGCGACAGGAAATTTTGTGGATAATAAGTTAGCTGAGATCTTAGGACTTCCTATGTGCCTAAAGCCTTGTCCAGAAGCAGTATGTGCAGTGGATGGGTCAGAATTGACCTCTGGATTAATCACAAAACAAACAAGTCCACTTGTTATGGTCTGTCAGAACGGGCACACAGAGGTGATTAGCTTTGATCTGATAGATACTCCTAATTTTGGTTTGATTCTCGGGGTACCCTGGTTAACAACTCATAACCCAAAAATTGATTGGGTGAATAGAACTGTTACTTTGGATTCCTCTTTCTGTAGAACCAATTGCTATCAAGAAGCAGGTACAGAACAGAGCACAGTATTACACTGTGCTAGTGTTACACAAGATGAACCAAGTCTCCCTCCTGAATATTCTGACTTTAAAGACGTCTTTGATCCAGTAAAGGCTAGTGTGCTGCCCCCACATCGGTCTTATGACTGCCGTATAGATCTTATCCCAGGGGCCCCTTTACCTAATAACAGAGTATATGCTTAGACTGACGAAGAAACCAAATACTTAAGAACCTACCTAGATGACCTACTACAGTCTGGGTTCATCCGTCATTCCACATCTCCGGTGTCATCTCCACTCTTTTTTATCCCGAAGCCGGATAAATCCCTGCGCGCGTGTATCGAATATAGAGGACTAAATAAGGCTACAATAAAGAATAAATATCCTCTTCCTCTAATACCTGTGTTGTTGGATCAATTAAGACATTCTACTGTATACACTAAACTAGATCTGCGGGGAGCTTACCACCTGGTCCGAGTAAAAGAGGGGGATGAGTGGAAGACAGCTTTCAAGACAAAGTTTGGTTTATTTGAGTACACAGTAATGCCCTTTGGGTTATGTAATGCCCCTGCGGCCTTTCAGTTCTTTATAAATGAGGTCCTACACGAATTCCTGGACTTTTGTGTCATAGTATACATAGACGACATCCTCATTTACTCTAAGAACTCAGAAGAACATACTCAACATGTTCGTGCAGTATTATCAAAGTTAAAAGAAAATCATCTTTTTGCTAAGTTAGAAAAGTGTACTTTTAATGTCAACAAGGTGGACTTTTTAGGATACTGCCTGTCACCTCAAGGAATAACTATGGATGTAAAGAAAATCAGTGCTATTGCTGATTGGCCAGAACCATCCTCTGTAAAAGATATTCAGAAATTTCTGGGTTTCGCCAATTTTTATAGGAGGTTTATTGCACATTTTGCAGACATTGCGGCCCCAATAACTACCTTGTTGCGGAAAGGGCAACGATTTCTTTGGACTGATGAGGCGGCACACGCCTTTCAACTCCTAAAACAAAAGTTCACTTCAGCCCCAATTCTGAAACATCCTGATCCTGACTTGCCCTTTTTTGTTGAAGCGAATGCTTCACAAGTAGCTTTAGGAGGAGTTCTCTCTCAACGAGATGCAGTAGATGGCCAATTACATCCTATAGCCTTCTATTCTAAAAAGTTATTGCCAGCTGAACAAAATTACACTGTGGCTGAAAGGGAACTACTAGCTATCAAAGTAGCCTTTTCAGAATGGAGGCACCATTTAATGGGAGCCAAGTACCCAGTTACAATCTTTTCTGACCATAAGAACCTACAGTTTTTTGGATCACTTAAAGCACTAACACCACGTCAGATGCGCTGGTTAAATTTTTTTAGCACATTTGACTTTGTTATAACCTATAGACCAGGTGCACAACAAATTCAATCTGATGTGTTATCTAGATACGGACATACCTCAGACATGAAACAAGATAAAATAGGAGAACCCATTATTCCTCCCTAAAAGTTGTTGGCACCAGTACAACAGAAGGATTTCATCACAGATCTATATAATGCACACATGCAAATAGCACCTCAGGATTGGTTAAAGGATTCCCATAACACAATACAACGAGGTTTATTGTATCACGACAACATGCTGTTAGTGCCCACCTCTGAATTACAAACACAGATGATAATTTGGCATCACGCCTCACCGTTGGCAGGTCATCCTGGTTGGGTTAAAACCCTGGAAAATGTGCAAAAACACTTTTGGTGGGACACTATAAGAAAGGACATTAAGCAATTTGTCACTACCTGTCCAATTTGTGCAAGACATAAATCTTCTCATAAGGCTCCTGACGGCTTGTTAATACCAATGCCAACACCCAAACAACCTTGGCACACTGTGAGCGTAGACTTTATTGTAGGTTTACCACCTGTAAAATCCTTCACAACAGTGTTGGTTACAGTGGATTTTTTATCTAAAATGGCACATTTTGTACCATTACGGAAATTACCCACGGCGGCAGAATTTGCCGATATTTTTATAAGGGAAATTGTGCGTTTACATGGTTTGCCAAGCAAAGTGGTGTCAGACCGAGGGAGCCAGTTCAACTCCAGATTTTGGAAAAATTATGTGAAAAACTGAAAATAGATGTGGCCTTATCCACTGCTTTCCACCCAGAGACAGATGGACAGACTGAACGACTGAACCAAACCTTACTTCAAACGCTACATTGTTTATTGGCTGATTATTCTAGTGAATGGTTGGAAGCTCTCCCTGTAGCAGAGTTTGTTTATAATAATACTGAGCATTCAGCTCTACTTTGCTCACCATTCTTTTTCTTGCAGGGGTATCATCCAAGAGCTATACCCATTTTGTTAGAAGATTCCCTGTTGCCTACAGTAACGGATAGACTAACGAGGTTAGGTGACATAAAAGACAAAGCCAGGAAACATTTATTAAAGTACAAGGAAAGCATGAAAAGACAAGCAGACAAACACAGGTCTGAGGTCCCAATGTATAAAATTGGTGACAAGGTATGGCTCTCCACAAAGAACCTAAACATAGAGGGATCCCGAAAGCTGCAACCACGTTTCATTGGACCCTTTAGTACAACTGCCATAGTAAACCTGTTAACAGTAAAATTAGATTTACCAAAAGAATATCCAGTACATACTACATTCCATGTGTCCTTGCTTAAGCCGTACAACTCAAAAACCCGACCTGAACCACCACCTCCACCCATACCAATTAAGGGAAATCTGGAATATGAAGTGAAAAGCATAAAAGACTCAAAAAGAATTAGTGGACGTCTGTTTTATTTAGTAGAATGGAAAGGATATGATGAATCTGAGAATTCATGGGAACCAGCATCATATGTACATGCCCCACAGCTGATTAGACGGTTTTATTTGAAAAATCCAGGAAAACCCCGTCCTGTAGGAGGGCCTTTGAGGGGGGCAACTGTTAGGGTTTGTACACAGCAAAGAGCATGTCCCCTCTCACTGCACCAGTGGGTTCTGTAATAGCTCCCTTTGAAACTTACTATTGAAAGCCTTTCTTGTTATCTCACCTTCCCCCCCCTAGGCTTCTGTGTATGTTGTTTAATGTGCTGTTTTGTTTACACATTGGGCCTTGCTTTTACCAAGGCTTCTTTAAAATACTCCTCCCTAGGCCATGTGTTAATCCAACTCATTTGTATAATAACTGAAACTCTGCACACCTTTCAAGAACATGTGCAGCATGTGAGGACCACACCCAGCTCTTCAAACCACACCCAGCTCTGCACACCTTCCAAGAACATGTGCAGCATGTGAGGACCACACCCAGCCCTTCAAACCACACCCAGCCCTGTCTATAAAAGGCATCCCCCGAGCCTCACCCAGTGCTTGTGCTTGTCTACCTCCCGCTTACCTGAGAACATATCCCTCGGCGCTGGCACTCCTGCTCTTTACAGACTTTCATTGACTTCAATGGGCGCAGCTTCTGGCTCTTCCTTCTTCCGGTTTCCGGTTCAGCCTCTCTCCTATGAGTAACCTGCAAAAGAGAAAGAAGACAAGGTTAGACTGATCAGTATCTCTTGCCAGCAAAAAGTAAGTGCAAAACCTTTTATTACCTGAAAGAACTTTGACAACAATTTCTGGATTCGTGTATAGACAATTTGAAACGAAATACCTTCCACGAACATTGTGATTCAAACTCTTTGTTACAAGAATATTTTGCAGAACTTTGTGAAGCAAACATTGTTTTTTCTCATGGAACTTTTAAGAATCGAACAGTGGAAACCATTAACAGCAAGGCAAACAGTAAATCAAGGACTTGCACAAATTACATGCTGTATTTTGATGTAAAAGTACAGTATTTGTTTTATAAAAGATTCTGGAAATATGGGAAAAGTGAGTCTGCTATTGGGAATTTAGGCTTTAGTTATATTATGATGAATGTTTGATATTGGTAATTCTGATAACGGTATTTGTTTAATGTTTTAGAAGCTTTACAGTAATAGAAAACACATCCCAGAGCAGTAACACATTCCAAACCTGGAAACTAGAGACCAGGATCCAAGAGGTACTTTTAGAAGAGAATTTCTAATTAATAAAGGGATAGTCAGGAACCCATTTAGGAATAGGTTGCACTTATCTGTTCTTTGTTTATGTTTCATTAGGCACCAGTTTCTACAGAAGTCAGAAAGGGCCGCAGATTTGTGCAGCACTTCAACAGTGGAAACGCAAGAACGGTGTTGTCTCTCTTTTTTATTTTATCCACTTCCCCCCTTCCCTTGAGCTTCTGTTCTTAGTGCACTGTTTTAAAAATTAGTGTGCTGGAACAAGCAGTTTCAGGGTGGGGTCGGATTGTCTTCAACCTCCATCAGAACTGAACAAGAACTCAGGTGAGCTCAGGATGGATTGAATCTCAAGGTAGAGGGACTTCTTAGATAAAACCTTTCTGGACAAGAAGGGATACAGGGCACTTTAAAAATACCTGGCAGTAAACCAGGTTATCACATTTATACATTTATTAATGTGTACCTCTAGTACAACAAAAAACAATAATGTGATGGAGTGTCCTACTTCTAGCCAGTACAGGTCATGGGCATTCTTCAGGGTCAGAAGGTCCCTATCAAACTACCCACTTAACATCAGTGAGGGTAATGTAAAAACGGTAGTGTCAAAGTCATTCCTACCTTGGCAATAGGTCACTTCATTGTCCCTTTTTAGTCACACATTCATCAAAGGCGTACAGTACCATATGCCTAAACGTGGTATTCTATGTTGTGTCATAGAAAAATGATGTGTGAAATCCCAGAGTAAAACCCAATAGAACCTAACATTACATTAGACCCCAATGAAGGGAAAACATACTGTACAAACACTTTGTCAATTATTGCTGAGGTAGAGTGGCTACAATTAAATTGGCATGGGATGGAGAGTTATGAACAATGATAGATGAAAATGACAGACCAGAATTCAGTTTTATGTATGTATTTATGTTTATATGGATGTATTTGTGAATGTATGTATGTGTTTATATGGTAGTTCTGTAGCACAAGTATTCCCAAAAGGCAGCAGAGTGCTGTACATTGGTAAAGGTAGACTTAAAGTCAGCAAATAATAGGAGAGGATTTGTGAATGTTTTGTTGTGATGTAGCATTCTTTAAACAAGTGAGTCTTCAGCTCTTTTGTAAATAGAAGCAGCGTCAGGATAGCCCTTATGAATATGGGATATTTTTGCAGATCAAAAGGCCTGTATCAGTTAGACTTAGAATGATCCCTTTAGACACCAGTAGGAATCTGTAGAATCAAGACCCTCCTCTCCTTCTTTTGCCTGAGATGGCAAACAGAACAAGCATATGCAATGCAATGGGTCTCGCATCTACTCGCGTTAGATTTATTAGCGTTGTAAACTCCTAATCTGACTTTTCTTGCCAAATAAATTGAAAATGAAAAGTAAAACAGTTTCACTTAACCGAGCTGATTCAAAGTGCCATGGCCACCATGAGCATGAGCGTGAAGGAGAGACCCAAAAGGAAAAAGGAGTTCACTTGCAGTCAAACGTATCGGCAAAAATACAATTAGCCATGTAACAGAGTTGACATCCAAGGTAGTAACCAAACTGCCCCAAGGAGGGCCAAACGTAAAGCATTTGCCAATGATAACGAAGGATTTTCAAAGGGCATGCCCACGAGCGATAATGATGGGCGTTAGGTGGGCATGGCTAAAAGCCAAAATAGATAACAACACGTTGTAAAAGAAGTGCTTGCGCGCTCGACCTAAAAAAGTCTCCTCCCAATGGATTCAATGGAGTGTTTACATCTGCCAAAAAAGTATTGAGAAAAATAAATGCACATATACGTACATAAAGGGGATTTTGGTCAGCTCTTTTTAATCATTGGTGTGTTCAAGTATTATTTACATTTTACTTATGTCCACCACAGCATTGAGTCGGTGGGTCAGCAAACTTCATTCATTCACTGTCTGTAACTGTGAGTGACAGTAGTTTGTCCCAGCTCACAAGTACACATCCTCCTGAAAAGGAGTGCATTGGTGTATCTGGCCTCCTGGGGTCACTCATTTGTTTTTATGATTAGTTTATAATTTAGTTTTGTAAAATTTGTTTGTTAAAAAAAAAACATTAGTTGCAAGGTTAGGTTTATTGACTTTGTTAATGCTTGTTTAATGAATGTAGTTGGTACTGAAGTAGAATGTATGTACCAAGTAAGCAGGAACACAGACGTCTGTCTCTCATCAGCAGACTAGTCATTTTAGGGAGTAAACTCCACCTCCTCAATCGCTGTGAGCAAGCAAACTTCACGGGTGGGGGTAAATCGAGCTGCCTACACTGCAAGACGTTTAGAGGTTGAGAGTGTTAATCATCCTGAGAACGTCCTTGGAGAGGACAGGTCTGCTGTATAGCTTTGTTTGTATTTAAGGCCCACTGTTTTCGTTTTTTATTGTTTTTTTCTCCAAATTAATACTGGCAGAAAAGAAACTGTTTCAACGTCTCAATTTCTTTCTCCGCATGGAAAAATATATAAATGTCTTCGTGTGAGTATCTCCATGCTTTTTCATGCGTGTGAGGCCAATAACTATTAATGTCGACATCGTATAAGGTTTAAAACAAAGGATGACGTTTTCTACTAAAGCTTAAATGGGTGCGGACTTGTACACGTCCTTGTACTACAGAGCTGGTATATTCAGGTGAGCGTATTGTTTCATTACGTACAGCCACTTTGCGTACAAAACCCTACACACAGCCAGCCACGTGTGCGTGAACATCAGTTAAATACACGCAAAGCTATACTATTTGCAACCTAAGAAAAATAGGTCTTCGTAGGCACCAATTACATATAATAAATAAATATAGAAGAAAACAGGCTGAAGTGTCAGAAATAAATACACAGTGGCAGCCGTTAAATTTAGGAGGGGGGGGTGGGACACACATGCACACTCACACTCATTCATTCATTCATTAATGCACCCATTCACTGCACTCATTATCAAATATTGCAAACGTACACGAATGCACGCACTAAACTTTAATTTTAAAAAACACACACATTTATCTTCAGCTCTGCCTCAGAGGTCCCGGGAGGATTGGGACTGCCGCCTTCCCTCAGGGAAGAGGGCAGTCCCAACTTCGTCACAGAGTGGAATGTCAGTGAGACTTCTGACCTCACCCCACTCTGTGACGAGGTGTCACTGATTGACACGCCCCCATGCGTGCTTCAGGGATAAAAACTGAGCTTCCCCTGTTCACCAAGGGGGAGGGCCTCAAAGCACATTTGCTGAGCCGGGGAGGTGACGCCCATAGGAGCTGTCATCTCTTCAGCCCAGCAAAGTTCAGCTCAAGCAGCCAGGAGCCTGCGCAAATTGCGCATGTCTCGCTCCTGGCTGCCTGAGCTGAATATGAAGAGTGTCTGTCAGGCTGACCTTTGCTCGGCCTGACAGACACTCTTCTTGAGGGCAAAAGGTGGGGGTGTGTGGCCCCTCCACCCCAATCGACGGGCTGCGGCTGTAAGTACCATGACACATGGAGCACTATTGTAGGCACGGCCACTGGAATTATGCCATTGTGGGGCTGCGGCGTTTTTCACTTAATTATGGATCTGCCGCTTTTGCCACATAATCCACCATCTGCTGCATAATCTGCAGATTTTACCCCCAAAAATGTTTTGTTTCTGGTTCAGATAGTTCAAACTTTACTAAAATCGCTGCAACGTGCATTCCTGCACAGTGGAAAGCTAGTTGCAAATGTTCACTGGTCACCTTGGTGTTGATTATTGCTATGTTTGGGTGTTAAACTGGTATTAATGAGGTGTAAGCTTTGCCTCGACAGTGTTAGCAACTGTAACAGGCCGATTCAAAATGCCACTGCCACCATGAGCATGAGGGCAAGAGTTATTGGCTCCCAGTGTTAATGTATAGAAAGGATCGTGGCTGGGATGAAAGTCAAACCAGAGGAGGGACCATCACACGCTGTTACAGGAGGAAGCTTGACGCAGTGTAATGGCCAACAGAAATGTTCACTTAGTTAAGTTGTCTGGGGAGGGAACTCAGCACACAAAGGAGGGACATTTCACAAAATGCACCAATACAAATGAAGCCTTTAAAACAAGCACACAAAAGAATGCATAGCAAGAGTGGGCCTGGTGAAAAGCCCACAGAGAGAGATTACAACAGGCTAGAGCGCTTGCGCGCTCGACCCTAAAAAGGAGACATCTTCTATATGACTTGGGTGTGCACGGCCATTAGTGAATATTGAGCAACTATATCACTAACCCTGGAAGATGTAACACAGCTTGCCACCAAAGCTAATGTTACTTGTGGTGATGGAAGAAGAGGTATAACCTCAGGTACGAAAACATTAAAATACATTGATTTTCTAACTGCAACATAGAGATATAGCCAAACACTGGCTACTGTTAGTCACACCCACTGTTGGAGAATGGAGACAATGTATAGCTAGATTCGCCATACTTGAAAAAACTGTGTACATGGCATATCCAAATAAGCATATTAAAATATGGGACTCCTGGATAAGATATGACCTAGACATCTGAAGTGGTACGTAGATTCTGGTATAAGACCGAAAATTCAATGGAAATGTCTACTTTGTAAATATGAGAAGATGATGAAACTATGCTATAGAATTGGGTGAGCTCCGATGGAAGCTGATATAATACTTGATATGTTAGAAATCAATAAATAGTTATTAAAACAATCTTGGTGCTGATATTTGAATAATAGCCAACATAACTGCAGCCACTGGTTTTGATCAGGTACCACAGGGATTGTATTAGCATCTCATTCAAATAATTTATACAGGTCTATGTTGAACTGGCCCATTTAGGTACACATTTTGATGCCAGCATCACAGTGCCAAGTTAGTCCCGCATTTCCATGCCCTATCACAGAGCTTCATTTAGGCGAATATTTATATTCTAGTAGGTTTAACACATGACACCCTACATTTAATCCTTGCAAAAAATCCAGGTGGCGATGATGCCATGAACGTAGAAAATATTGCAATACCTTAGTATTTGCTTAGCATTCTTGAGCTTCCATAAGAAATATTTCAGCTTGAATTAGCTTACAATTTTTCATTAAATATAAAGAGGTTTCCTGATATTTCATTTCATCTTAAGACTAACTTCATAATCTGTACTTTTCAAATAGGTAACCAGTCACGATTTATGTGTGCACATATGTGGAAGGGACACGAATGTAGAAAAAGTAAGACAGCTACACAGTGGATAACTGTACATTTGCCACGCCATCAAGCCGAAAAGCCTATTAGATTCTGGATCTGGTAGTTTTTGAGTCCCCGTTATGGGCCTACAAGCCAAGACATTCAGAATGCTTTTGGCTTAAAAAACGCGGGATAGGATGATTATGACCGTCAGGGCATGTGGCAGAGTAGCATCAGATATTTAAAATGCATAGTGCACACTGCTCATTGACTAGCCTCTAGATGCTACAAACTGTAGGAAAGCATGGCATTTGGGGTATAGCTAATGAAAGTGATGAGCCCAAGATCAGGCTTTATGGTCAAGTCAGGATTTAAATCATTAAACGTATTTCAAGTCTGCAACTTTGCCATTTTCCACAATTTGCCTTCACAATTTACTTTTTTTTCACGAACACGCTTCTATGGGCTTCCCTGGTTGATTTACGAAACCCCAAGAGGAAATTATGCGTTTTTTTCAGAGGAAAGGAAAGCTTTCAGGTGTCTAACGCCTTTAAATCTGTTATGTAAATACAAAGTAAGGCTTTTAGGAGTCAGACAAATCTTTGAGAGAGTCTTACATCTGTTGGTGATATAGAAACCCATACCCATTCCCATAATTAGCACATGCACAAATAATGTTATTTTGTAGTGTATCAGAATGTATTATATGCTATTTTGTAAAATTCACAGTAACAAGAATTATCATCATACTTGTAGATATATATCTCAGCAACAAAGAAATAAATAAAGCTGACAAGTAGTTACACTTCAAACATTCCTAACCTATTCATATATAGTTCTGTAACTGTATTAGTTTGAGCTGGCTTGCAGGTCGACATATCAATTCAGCATAATATTTGCTGAGTCATGTAACTCCCCCTGATACTAGTGTGCCAATTGGCCTCAAATCGCTCAAATCGTAGTCTCACGTATCTGCATCTCTCCCTAGTAGTCAGAGACTCTGCTTGGCCTCTACAATTCCTAGTATTTTATAATGAATTTAGGCTTAAGGACCAGTGGAGGAATCTTTACTCTTGCATCCTGCATCTGCTACATATGACAAAACATTATTTCTACTACTACTTTTATGCACCACACAGATGCTGGTATAGTTTATCTTTTAGTCTTAGATGTTTTAAAGTGCTCCCTTTTTAAAAATAATTTTCATATGAGAAGTTTTGTTTGCAAACTTATTCCATTCATACTAGATATGAAATATCCACTGCTCCTAGGGTATACTGGAATGCATTTAATACCCATTTACTAAGTGAGCTTCTAGTGTGTAACTATCCCTCATGCATTGGGAAAATGCAAAGTATGGCTTAACGTTTCAATGAAAGCTGGGGGATATGCTACTTTGTCACTTGTATTGTTTTTTCTTCCTACATGAAATGTATAATTGTCATCACTTAGGGCATCACATACCTAGGTAAATAAAAAAGTGCGGGGACACCTTGAGTGGCCAAGGGTATGCCCAAATGTGTGTCCTCTGCTCACTGTGTCCCTTGATCCAAGCTGCACTCAAAGATGAGACCCAGTTAGGCTAAAACTGGATGTTGTGTGGTCTTGGTATGTGGTCTTGGGTGATTTGTGCTCTGGTTCAGAGAGGACCTGAGTTGGGAGTTTGGGCTGGAATGTTCCTATTGGATCAGAACTAAGATAGATTCAAATAGGGCTGGGTCTAATCTGAGGTGATATAGTGGGCAAAAAACCATTGAGTCTGAATACTACCCTGAGCGATTGCCAGTGGTTTTACTAATTGCAAGTATTCCTCCGATCAACTTTGATTTACCTCCATGAGTGGCAAGGGTATTCCCAAATGCGGGTCTTGTGATCACTGTGCCACTGGAACCAAGCCAAACCTGACTCACATACCTCAATAATGGCAAAACTGGTCTTGGGTTGCTTGTCCTCTGGTCCAGGGAAGACATGACTTGGCAGTTCAGACTGAACAGTTTCTACTGAAGCAGGTTCAAGACTGATTTATGCATGGCTGGGTTCAAACTAAGGTGGCATGATGGGCAAAAGAACAATAGTTTTGTAAACTATTCCTAGCGATTGCCAGGATTAAACTTATTGCAAGCATTCCCCATAACCTTTTGTATGTTTGATTTACTTCCCTAAGTGGCAATGGCATGCCCAGAAGTAGGTCCCATGCTCAATGTGCCCTTGAAAACAAGTTAGAACTATCCTTCACCTTATTTGCTGATAACGTGATTTCTGAAACAGATCATATTTTTTCATTTAGAATTCAGAGTTTGTGCTCTATTACACCATTACCTTTAACATTTTCTATGCCAATTTCTTGAATGCCTACAGTTACTTCACTTGTAAACTATGATGATTTCTTCACACATGCTATCAGGGTCCCTTTCAGAGAGCCACAGGGCACATAGGGGTGACTGGTCCCAACTGTGATAGTTGAGGCCTTTAATTTCCGATATCCCGGGGCCCGACCTGCTATGGATTCTGAACAACTGGGCCAAGTACTCCTTCTGCACTTGACTCTCAATGGTAGCTGTGGACCAATAGTCAAAGGCTTTATCTGGGGGAAGTATACATGCAAGTTAGTGAACACAACTCATAACTCAAAGTGCACTCAGCAATGCAAATAGATCAATGTCCGGTCAAATGCCTGCTTTCAAGTGAAAAAGGAGTATTTTATTCCTAACTCTAAACATTCAAAGAAATAATGACATTCAAAATCGACAACACAATCCCCTTGAGTGTTTATCTGGCAATTCCCCATCCCACTCTCTTCCTTGCAATGTAGTTAGAGTTATTCCCTATTCACTATTGGCCACATCCAGGGCATTCTCACTAGTAGACTGTACTCAAGAGTTCCCCTTTAATTCTTTAGAAATTAGTCAAAAGTGACTGTGTTGCCTCAGCACCTTCCATAATGAGTCCCCTGCGGCCCAGCAGGCCTGAAGTCTCACCTGCTTGTTCAATATAGAAGCATTCAGTGTTTCAGCATGTGCCCTGACCGTGGGCAAGGCAAGTTCTACTGCTGTTTGGAGAAGTTGGGCTGCTCGCAGTACATTCGACAGCACAAGGCAGGTCCATGCTTTACCCCGAGCGGCGCTGCCAGCATTCCCCAGCAAACAGAGTTACTCCCAGCCTGCAAAGACGTGGTAGGACAGCCTTGCCTACCTAGGGGCAACTCAATTTTCCGGCTCCTGACCAGATCCCAATGATAGTGTGACCTGTTCCTCGTCATCCTCCTCAGTGGTTCAGTAGCTAATCTCACCCCCTGGCTGCAGCCTCTATCTTTGCTGTGGTTGGTTGTGACACTTAAGGACACAATGAGTAGCCTCCTCCGGTGCAACCACCCACACCTCAGTGGCCCCTCCTGGCATCGGGTTCACTGCTAAGGCGGTCACAGGTCTTTGACATGCTTGTCACACAATCACTACAAAGGGAGCCCTTCTGACATATGGGGTCACCAGAACAAGGTGGTATGGGCTTGGTGCTCCATGCACAGCACTTGATGCACAGCTCAGTTCATGGCGGGCCTCTCCTGGTATACAGGGTCACCGAAACAATCCTGCACATGGGCAGCTACCTGACTGGTGCACAGCTGCATCCCCCCACCTCACAAAGGGAGTCCTCCATGTTGGGATTCCCACTGGACTTCACTCCCTCCAAAGCTCTCCTCCTCCTCCTCAGGAAGCACACTGTTCTTGAAAATCAGACAGGTGCTTTTGCTCCATGCTCCAAGGCAGGTGGTCTTTTTCTGGGTGATGTCCCCTCACCTAGCAGAGAGATTATCATGCCTTAGCCACCAATCCTGGTCACAAGTAGAAGTCTTGCAGAGCTTCCCCTTCAGACAAATCCCATCTGGCTGTTTGGCAGATTACGCATTTTGGGGTCTCAAGCTCACCTGCTTAGTGTCCATTTCCAGACACTAAGGTGGTCATTACAACCCTGGCGGACGGTGTTAAAGCGGCGGTAAGACCGCCAACAGGCCGGCGGACAAAAAAAGAGAATTATGACCCTGGCGGGAGCCGCCAACAGAGACAGCCACTTTAACACACCGCCCGCCACGGCGGTACAGACAAGCAGCGCGGCGGTCACCGCCAACAGACAGGCGGAACACAATGTACCGCCCATAGTATCATGACCCGCCAATCCGCCACCTTTTCCGGGGCGGATTCACCGTGGATAAAAACACGGCAGAAACAGCTTTGGCAATGGGAAAACGCTCACCTGAACACATCCCACGAGGAACGGGGACTCCATGGACCTCGAACTAAAAATACTCCCTGCCCTTGTGTTTCTGCTCCTCTACGACCATTATCTACGTAGGCGCCGAAGACAACGGTGAGTACTGCACCTACGACATGGGGGAGGCAAAAGTTAGGGGGACACTCACCAAACACCCCCACCCCCAACCTCGCATTATACAACAGACACACCAATGCATTCACAAAAATCACAGTAACAACCTACAATCCCCCCGGAAGAATGAAAAGACAAAGCGAAATTCGGTCAAACATTGTAATGTGGCAATATGCATGTCATACAAAAATATACAGATATATATGAAAATCAGTCATAATTATATACAGTACGAGAAGTAGTGGAGATATGTACACAACAATGTCCGTGCACCAACAGTCCAAAAATGCATGGGCGAGGCCCACAAAGGATACCTGACCACAATCGGAGAGAACACTGCCGTGGCATCAGATAGAAATACTACAGGCACCTCAGGGGGAAGGGAAGGGGGGGCACCTCAGCCGGATGACTGCAAAGCCAGATCCACGACGGGCTCCATGCCCATTTATGTATCCTGGGGAGTGCAAAGCCACAGTCTCTCAAGACTCTACAGTGGATGGGTTGCCCACTGTGCCATCCTGGGGAGTGCAAAGCCACAGTCTTTCAAGTCTCTACAGTGGGTGGGGTGCCCACTGTGCCATCCTGGGGAGTGCAAAGCCACAGTCTTCCAAGTCTCTACAGTGGGTTGGGTGCCCACTGTGCCATCCTGGGGAGTGCAAAGCCACAGTCTCTCAAGTCTCTACAGTGGGTGGCTTGCCCACTGTGCCATCCTGGGGAGTGCAAAGCCACAGTCTCTCAAGTCTCTACAGTGGGTGGCTTGCCCACTGTGCCATCCTGGGGAGTGCAAAGCCACAGTCTCTCAAGTCTCTACAGTGGGTGGGGTGCCCACTGTGCCATCCTGGGGAGTGCAAAGCCACAGTCTTTCAAGTCTCTACAGTGGGTGGGGTGCCCACTGTGCCATCCTGGGGAGTGCAAAGCCACAGTCTCTCAAGTCTCTACAGTGGGTGGGGTGCCCACAGTCACTCAAGTAGATGCAGGTCTCCACTGGTACTGGGGGGGACTGGTGCCCAGAGTGCTTCATCCTGTGCAGGACAGACAGAGTGGATGTAGGTCTCCACTGGTTCTGGAGGGGGACTGGTGCCCAGACTGGATGAGTCTCCCCGTGAAAGTTCCTGTCCTGTCACTGTCCCAGCTGCACATGGGATAAGGATGCATGATGTGGCGGTCTATTCATTCCTACCCGGTGCTTGCCCTGTTCAGCGGTGTTTCGACATGGCGGTTCAGGATTGTTCAGCGGTGCTTTGCCATGGCGGTCTTTGCCCTGTTCAGCGGTGCTTTGCCATGGCGGTCTTTGCCCTATTCAGCGGTGGTTTGCCATGGCGGTCTTTGCCCTGTTCAGCGGTGCTTCGACATGGCGGTTCTGGACTGTTCAGCGGTGCTTTGCCATGGCGGTTCTGGTACGGACATTGGTGTGTGGCATGACGTTCCCTACACTGGGCATTGGTGTGTGCCATGACGTTCCATCATAGCCCACCTGGGCTGTGGCAGCCGGGGCACTCCTGGGATGTGACTCCGGCGGTGGTCTCCTGACCAGTGACAATACTTGTGCCCTCCTGGGCAATGACTCTGGCGGTGGTCTCCTGACCAGTGACGATACTTGTGCCCTCCTGGGCAATGACTCTGGCGGTGGTCTCCTGACCAGTGACGATACTTGTGCCCTCCTGGGCAGTGACTCTGGCGGTGGTCTCCTGACCAGTGACGATACGTGGGCCCTCCTGGGCTGTGACTCCAGCGGTGGTCTCTGGACCAGTGACGACGGTGCTGGCGGTTGTGTCTCGACCGCCGGAAATGATGGCGCACTTCTCCGCCGTGACACTCACAACAGGCTGGGCAGACTTCATCTGGCCCTTCCCCACCTTTGGTGGAGTCACAGCTGACTCTCCAATCCCCTTGGAATCCATGTGAGTTGTTTTCCCACCAGGAGTCTTCACACGGTCCCGTCGTCCACTCTCCAATTTTCGAGCCTTTACAGGGGGTGGGCTGCCAGTGCCTTGGCTCCGGGTCATACTGCCTGCCCTGGTGGCCGGTGCACTCCACAAACCTTGAACAGGCACCACTGGTATTGGAGGCTTTATGGCTGAGGCGCTACGACGGGAGTGATGAATTGGAGGGGGGGGCAAATAGGTCAACTTTACAGAGGGACAGTTTCTGACGAACACTGGGATGGGTAGTTGGAGGGGGCCTGGGAGTGGAGGAAGAGGAGGTGGTTGTCGGAGGTGTCACTTTAGGTGTTTTGGGTGCAGGTGCAGGTACTGGAGGCTGTCGTGAGGTGGATGGATGTTGGGTGAGTGATTGGCGGCGTTTGTGTACTATGGGAGGGGGCATCACAGACACACTGGGAGAGGACACAGGGGACGTGTGAATGGGAGTGGAGGTGGTGAGTGCAGGTGAGCGGGGTGTGGTGCTGGGTGTTCTGGTGCGAGTCCTAGTGCCTGTAGATGTGGTGCATGCAGGTGTGTGTGTAGACAAGACTGGGAGGGAGGAGGGAGAAGAGGAGGAGGGGAACACAGTGGAGGCAGTGGATGTTGCTGTGTCTGTACGTGGGTGAGGCTTGCGTGAGTGCCTGTGGGTTGTGTGGTGCCTATGTTTGCTTGAGCTACCTGTGTGTGCTGACTTGTGTGCTTGCTGGTCTGTAGGTGTGTTTGGGATGGGCTGGGGTACAGGACAATTGGGTCTGGGTGGAGGAGGTTGGAGGGGGGAGGCTAGACACAGGGACAATGGCTGCCATTAGTGCTGAGGCCAGAGATTGCAGGGTTCACTGAAGGACAGCCTGACCAGAATGAATGCCCTCCAGGAATGCATTACCGTGTTGCAACTCTCGTTCTACACCCTGGATGGCATTCACAATGGTAGACTGTCCAACAGTGAGTGACCTGAGGAGGTCAATGGCCTCCTCACTGAGGGCAGCAGGGGTGACTGGGGCAGGGCCTGAGGTGCCTGGGGCGAAGGTGATGCCCACCCTCCTGGGTGAGCGGGCACGGGGCGAACGCTGAGGGGCTGCTGGGATGGCGGTGCTGGTAGGGGAGGTGGCGGCTGTACCTGTAGAAGTTGGGCGCACAGATGTTGCCGACACCACAAGGGAGCCCCCATCGGCGGACAAGTCCGTGTCGCTGCTTGGTGATCCGGTGGCCGACGTGAAGCTCCCCTCGCCCTCCGTCCCACTGGTGCATTCAGAGTCCGTGGTGTGGCCCTCCATGGCCATGTGGGATGCAGCTCCCTCGTGCTCCGGTGCCACTGTACCTCCACCTGATGATGCTGATGTACAAAAGGACAGGGAGAGCAGAAAAAGGGGGGTTGACAGAAGAAAGAGAGTTTTAGTGCATGGCATACCACTACCGTTGGCGGACAAGACAGACACAGCAGCCCCCTGCATTACGCCGTGCTCCTGCCCTCTGCACATGCAATTCCTGGGATATGGCCTACATGGCAATGGTGGAAATCTGCGCACATGGATGCCACAGGGGCAACTATACCTCGACTTGGCACTCTGCTGAGGTGGGGTAGAGTGCCACATGGACTACATTACGGAGGGGCCTTGCCTACCGAACTCGCCCTGGCCTGGGGACACCCACAGCCCACCTCTCCCACCCAGACACCTCCACTGTGCGCAAAGTCCGCAGAATGAGAGTGTACTCACCCCCTTGTGTCTGCTGTGATGCCCTTAACCACCCCTCCAACTCCGGGTAGGCCACCGCCAGGATCCGGAACATCAGGGGGGTCATGGTGCGACGGGCACCCCTCCCACGTTGGGAGGCAATCCCCAGCTGAGCCTTCGCCATCTTCTTGCTGCAGCGGCGAATGTCCTCCCATCTCTTACAGCAGTGGGTGCCCCGTCTCTGGTGGGCCCCCAGGGTCCGGACTTCCTTGGCGATGGCACGCCAAATGTCCCTCTTCTGGTGGGCGCTGACCTACATTACATGCACAAGGAAAGAGGAACAGTCATTAACAACTGCACCGTCGTTGTGAGTGGCCCCCTCCCTACTCTGGCCATGTGGCCCATTCATTCCCATGAATTAATGTACTATGAACTCTGCCCCCTTCCCTCTTCCAACCAGCCCTCTCCACCCAGGCCTAGCCCATACCACGTGCTCCCTGTGTACTAACCTGTTGATCTGGAGGACCGTAGAGTAGCGTGTACTGGGGGAGGACCCCGTCTACCAGTTTCTCCAACTCCTGTGCAGTGAAGGCAGGGGCCCTTTCCCCAGACGCAGCCGCCATCGTCGCTTCCAGACCGAGGTCACAGCAGCACTTGCAGTGTAGGTCCTCTCCTGTCGAAGGTCAGGTATCTAGTGATTGAACAGATAGAAAATGGCGGTGACGTCCGCGGCGGTGACGTCCGCGGCGGTGCGCATCATCACCGCCGGCGCCCCTGTTCATTGGCTCCTGGGACCCATAGGGTCCAAAGTTAACCAATGCAGCATTGCGCCTCGGTCTACGACTGCCTACTGCGACGGTGTGCAACGCCAGCGCAGTTACCCCACAATCCCATTGTCCCAGTTTAGAGGTCAGGCAGCCACCATTTCAGGGGTCCACATGGCTTAATTTACCTCTGCGTCACACATAGCTGGCCTACACTCAACACATATACAGGAAGGGTTCTGTGAGTGGTGTAGTCTTGTGTGTAACTGTGGGTACATACCTGGAGGAATAATGACTGATTCTTCGCTGTTGTCCTTCGTAGGCACCGTCAGCTGGGACAGTTGAGAAGATGCCGGAATCCTCCGGTGTACCGACCGCTGGTGGACCTGTTGACAATGGAAGAGCGACATGTCATCGTCACCTACCGTTTTGACCGTGCCACAATCCAGGAACTATGTACCCAGTTGGAGCCAGACCTGATGTCACCAATCCGCCATCCCACTGGAATCCCCCCTGACGTGCAGGTGCTGTCAGTGCTACATTTCCTTGCAAGTGGGTCTTTTCAGACAACAGTGGCCATGGCATCAGGGATGTCCCAGCCTATGTTTTCCAACGTTTTGTCCAGAGTGCTGTCTGCCCTGCTGAAACACGTACGGAGATACATCATTTTCCCTGAGGTGGCAGATTTGCCTACAGTGAAAGGTGACTTCTATGCCCTTGGACATAACCCCAACATCATAGGTGCCATTGATGGGACCCATGTAGCTCTGGTCCCCCCCCATAGCAGTGAACAGGTGTATAGGAACAGGAAGAGTTATCATTCAATGAATGTCCAGATGGTATGTTTGGCAGACCAGTACATCTCGCAGGTAAATGCTATGTTCCCTGGCTCAGTGCATGACACCTACATCCTGCGAAATAGCAGCATCCCTGATATGATGGGTCAACTCCAGAGGCACCGTGTATGGCTATTGGGGGACTCTGGTTACCCCAACCTTTCCTGGCTATTGACCCCAGTGAGGAATCCCAGGACCAGGGCAGAGGAATGCTACAATGAGGCCCATGGGCGGACTAGGAGGGTGATTGAACGCACCTTCGGCCTCCTGAAGGCCAGGTTCAGGTGCCTCCATATGACAGGTGGATCCCTATTCTATTCACCGAAGAAGGTGTGCGAGATCATCATCGCCTGCTCCATGCCCCATAATTTGGCTTTGCGACGCCAGGTGCCTTTTCTGCAGGAGGATGATCCAGATGACGGTGTTGTTGCAGCTGTGGAGCCTGTGGAGCCTGTGGACAGTGATGAGGAGGAAGCTGAGGAAGAAGACAACGACAACAGGGAGTCAGTCATACAGCAATATTTCCAGTGACACACAGGTGAGGACATTTTCATGTTTAACATTACATTAACTTTCACACATCTACCTCTATCCGGTTTGTCGATTTCAAACACTATTTGGTAACTGAGTTGTACCTTTCCATTACGGTTTCACAGGTGTGGTTACCAACGTGTCATCTGCTTGCATCCTTCAAGGACTTGTGATGTGTGACATAGGTATGTTAGCCTTACAATGGGAAACGCATTTTGACACTGTCATTGATAATACATAATTAGTAAATCACAGACTGACTCAAGATTGTTTTGGGTTTCAATGGTGTTTATTGAAGTGCTCAGAAATGTGAGGGGGTTGTAAAAAGAGGATGGGTGATGGTGGAGGAATGTCTATGGCAGAGTCCAGTCTATTTGTCTCACAGATGCACTGCCCATCTGGGCATAGGAAGTGGAGCTGGGGCAATTTAAGTATGGACAGGGTAACAAGGTGGTACAGTGGGAGGACAAACAGGGTAGTCTAATTTTCTGGCGGGGGTCTTGCCATCTTGCTCTGTCCTGTTCCTGGATCTCAGAGACCGCTTGCGTGGTGGTTGTCCGTCTGCAGGTGGTGGGGTGCTGGTGTGTTGGTCCTGTGGCGGGGCGTCCTGTCCACTAGCGCCGGCGGAGGTGGTGGGCAGTTCATCGTCCTGGCTAGTGTCAGGGGCCCCTTGGAGTGCCACGGTGTCCCTCATGGTGTTCTGTATGTCCTTCAGCACCCCTACGATGGTGCCAAAGGCAGAGCTGATGGTCCTGAGCTCCTCCCTGAACCCCAAATACTGTTCCTCCTGCAGGGTCTCCTGAAACTTGGCCAGGACCGTCGCCATCGACTCCTGGGAGTGGTGGTAGGCTCCCATGATGGAGGAGAGGACCTCGTGGAGAGTGGGTTCCCTTGGCCTGTCCGCCCCCTGTCGCACAGCAGCCCTCCCAGTTCCCCTGTGTTCCTGTGCCTCCGTCCCCTGGACCGTGTGCCCACTACCACTGCCCCCAGGTCCCTGTTGTTGTTGGGGTGGTGGGTTATCCTGGGTTCCCTGTAGTGGTGGACACACCGCTGATTGACCTGTCCTGGGTAGGGAGGTTTGGGCCCTCTGGGTGGGTGCTGTGCTGGTGTTACCAGAGGGTGGAAGGTCAGTGTTGGGCTGTGCCTGTGCAAGGGGAACCGACTGTCCCGAGGCCCACGATGGTCCGGGCTGGTCATCAGGATTTAGTAGGGCAGAGCTGCTATCGTCACTGTGGGCCTCTTCTGGGGGTGGAGTGGTGTTGTCTGGACCCTCTGGTGTGGTGACGTTCCTTCGGGTTCCTGCAGGGGCATCAGAGCATGATTATTGCATGTGTGTGTGATGGTGTGCAATGGGTGGGTGAGCGTGTACTCCAGTGCAAGCATTCCTGTGTGTGGGCTTGTGTGATGATGGTTAGGGGGTTGTTCTGGGTATGTGCAGTGAGCATGCTTTAGTGAGGGGTGACCATGCTTAGTTGTGTCATGCAGGGCTTGGTGTTGGGATGTGTGGTTTGTGTTATTAGTACATTAGTGAGGATTTGGAGTGATAGGGGAGGGGGTGAGGGTGGGGGTGTGTGAGAGAATGCAGGTAGGGTGGGGGATATGATAGTTAAGATTTGACTTACCAGTGTCCCATCCTCCACCGACTCCTACGAGGCCCTCTGGATGCATGATGGTCAAGACTTGCTCCTCCCATGTTGTTAGTTGTGGGGGAGGAAGTGGGGGTCCGCTGCCAGTCCACTGCACCGCGATGTTGTGCCTGGAGACCGTTGAACGCACCTTCCCCCATAGGTCGTTCCACCTCTTCCTGATGTCCTCCCTATTTCTTGGGTGCTGTCCCACGGCGTTGACCCTGTCCACTATTCTGCGCCATAGCTCCATCTTCCTGGCTATTGATGTGTGCTGTACCTGTGAGCCAAATAGCTGTGGCTCTACCCGGATGATTTCCTCAACCATGACCCTGAGCTCCTCCTCGGAGAATTGGGGGTGTCTTTGGCGTGACATGGGGTGGTGTGTGTGATGTGTGGGGTGGTGTATGTGTTGATGAGTGTGGTGATGTGTAGCGGTGTGTGGTGGTTGGTGCGTGGATGTTGTGTGGGTGATGGTGTTGTGTGCCTCTGTGTGATGGGGTTGTCTATTCTGTGCTCTCTCTCTGGCCTTCGTTCATGATTTTTCGGTCGTAGGGGTTTGCAGGTGATGTGGGTGTGTGTTTTATATAGTATTGGGTGTGTGGGAGTGGTGTGTGTATGTGTATCAGGTGTGTGTATTTGGAATTGTCCAATGTGGCGGTGTTTTGTAGGTGTGTGTGTATTTTGAGCACGGCGGTGTGTACCGCCAATGGAATACCGCGGTTGTAAGACCGCAGCATGGATTCGTGGGTCGTAATAGCATGGGCGTGTTTCTCTTGGCGTGGAGGTGGAGGTTTTGTTTTCGCCAGTTTATCACTGACCTTTGGTGTGGCGGAGTTGTGTGGGTGTCTGAATTTTGGCGGATTCCGAGCTGTGTGTCATAATAGCTGTGGCGGAATTCCACGGCCGCGGCGGTGTATTGGCGGTCTTCTGCACGGCGGTAAGCCCCTTTTACCGCCAATGTTGTAATGACCCCCTAAGTGTGATTCAGGGTCTGACGCTTTAAAGTTTTATGTTGGGGTTCAGCTTCTTTTGAAGTATACACTTTTCTTTCTCTATTTTCCTCATGAAAGGCTGACTATCACAGCAGGAAAGACTCTGAAGCTGATAGTCCCACAACGCACGCCATTGAGGTGACTAGAGTTCACGTCTGGATGTCAGCCACAGTGTTAAGTGAATCAAAAGGTTAATCTCAGGCCCCCAGCTCTACTGTTTATGATTCCCTTAGCAACCCCACCTATTTCCTGAAATATGTCCAGGCCACTTCCTTGTGATCTATCACTGAATCAAAAAGTATCCTTTTGAAGTGTAAAGTGGGTACCTCTCTACCCCTTCCTCACGTGTGTACCACCCAGCTCTCAGGAATGCAGCAATACACAAATCTACTGTTCACATCCTCATCAGGGAGTCCTGAGCTTCCGAAAATGGATCCTAGGGTCCTCCACGTAATGTAACATTGCAGACACACTTGCACCCATTATACATACATAGCATACATACTGTTCAGTACTGTGACCTCTATGTATTCTGCCAACACTGACACACGTACATTCCGCACACATATTTTATCTGCACTCACTGTTCAATTTTTCACCCTTTCTGTTTTGTACCAGGTGGTGCTATGTGAAAATACACACCCTGCCACAACACACTCCCATTGTGCACGCTGTACAACATTTCACCCTTCATGTATTGTGCTTCTCAGAAGCACACCTACATCCAGCACATGCTTTCCATTGTGTACACACTACACAGCACTACATCTCTCATATAATGTATTCCTCTCAGGCATATATACGCTCAGTAAATACACTAACCAACCATGCACTTCACAGTACTGCTCTATCCCTGTACTGTACACTTCCCAGGCACACGTATAGCCAGCGCAGAGTCACTACTGCTGTGCTGTGCTCCGCAGCACTCTACATTTACTTGATTTTTTCCAAGTGTGAGTTAAGCACACAGAAGAGGAACTTATAAAAAGAAGTAAGTGAGTCTGTAGGCCTCACTCCAGTGACACAGGCTAAAAAGGACCTTTTTCTTGTAAAAGAATAAAACAGACAAAAGTCGGTACTGGTCGGTATTAGGGAGCAAGCTATTCTGGCCCATTCCTGACATGGTCTTCGTTTGAACCCTATTTGAAGTAGAGGGCATGGCAAGATGACCTGGCTGAGAAGCACGAGACAGGGGCACACTATCATTGTATCATCTTTTAAGTTGTCAATAGGAGTACACTTAGCACCAGAGGCATAATCATGCCCTGTATAGATAGGGGCAGCAACACTCAAAAAGGGAGCCTCATGGGCCACAGGTTTCAAAATTGTGGGGTTATTGTGATTGACACAACAACTCCGCAAAGAACCACAAGAGTTAGCTATATTGGGGCCACACCAAGGCTGGTTATCTGGACATACCAAGTGATTCGAATGATTACATGATTGTTTTGCCAAACGTTTATCCATGAGTCTACTATTGGTTAACAAAAAAATCCATGCTTCCACCATAATTGGTGAATTCACAGCAAGAGAGATTTTTGCACTAAGGAAGGTGCTATTTGACTTTCCCTTATAAAATTGAGTGATCTTAGATTTTATAGCCCTAGGTGCCTGAACAACAGATGGATTTTTCCCAGTATGTGAAATCTTTTCACCCTCTGCTATTAGGTTGTAAATTGCCTGTAAGGCACAGTGCTCAGACACATGACACCAAGATGACTTGGGCTCCTTTCCAGTATCCAAGGATTTATTAGATGCCTTTCCTGTGCCCATTAGTCATCAACGATGTCACCAAGCACATGTGATGACCAGATCATGTATAGTGAAGAGTAATTCACGTATACACAATGGGGGCCATAGCACTTCCACAAAAATCTTACCAGAATGATATGTAAGACTAGTTAATAGGCTTGTAAAGGGCCATGGTGATGGCCCTGCCCTGTCTCTTCCTGGCACTGATGGGTGCTTGATGGGCTCCTCCTTGGCCCGGGCTTTGCCTGGGTGCATCCCAAGCACATCTCATGCAGCAGGAGATGTCCGAGTGATTTATCACGCTAATGCTGCCAGACTCTGCCCCCACCCCCTCAGGGAATCTCATTAGTACTTTCATGCGCGGTATCCTCTGGTGCCAATAGTTGCCAGTAATTGGCCCCAAAACACAACAACAGCATCCCATGCAGCAGGAGATGTCTGAGTACTTTATAGCGGTAAAGCTGCTAGGCTCAGCCCCCCTCCCCCACCAAAGGGAATCTCATTAATGCTATTGGGCACGGTGTCCTCTGGTGCCAATAGTTGCCAGCAATTGCCCTAAAAACATGTTGCCACTGATCACTACAGGGTATGCTGCCACCACCACACTCATGTTGCTTAACTCTTGGTGAATGAGTAAGCCTTCTATCACTGTGAGGGTAGCGCTTTGGATGCCCCTCCCGGTCCAACAAGTCCACAATCCATGAGACAGGCCTATGTTATAGTGCACACGCATGATCTTTGTTTGCCTCTGACAACAAAAATCAGCGTTAGGGATCCAGACAACAGTACAGTTGGCCACTTAGCGTAGAGGAACACATCTTTTGCCATGCAGAGGTCCTTTCTGTGCTGGTGACATAGCCTGCATGCTAGGAGAGCATCCACCTTGTTCCCCCATCATAGTATTTTTGTTTGAGTGTCAAAGGTGACTGTTCATCTTTGTTAACCCAGTATGCTGGAAATTGGCCCCTCAAGATAGCTGGTTGCCTCTTGGCTAGTATCATGGGGTGTTGCTTTTCCATACTTTCCAAGGAGCAAATCTCCTCGGTGAGATTAGTTTCAAACAAGCCCTGGCTATGGAGATAGAAGAAATGACACCTCATATGGATGCCTTAACCCCTTTCCAAAACATGGGGGGCGGTGTCCGGGAGGGAATTGAGCATAAAATATTTGGCAATGGCATCTTTACTGGAGGACTTATCTATTGAGTCATGCAGGAGTTGGGAAGGGAGGTGCCAGCATGGAGGGTTGCGTGCCGTGCCCATGCTCAGTGCCCAGGTAAGCTTGATGTACACATGATCGTAGATAGTGATATCTGACGTCTGGGTGGATTCCAGGCTGCTCTGGAGGGAGTGGGTAAGAAACAGATAATCGATGAGGGAATAGGAAAGGTGTACATGTGAGTAAAAGGAATAGTCTCTCGTGTCAGGGTGGAGGTAACACCAGGCAGAGACTAGTCCAACATTCGCCAACTCTTACAAGCAGTTTAGACATGGCTTCTGTACTCTCAAAACGTGCTGTTTCTATCAAGGTTAAGATCCCACACTAAGTTAAAGTCACCCCCCACCATGAGGTGCCCCTTAACAGGGATTAGCTGGCCTTTGAGCACTTTCCAAAGGAACATGTCTTGTGATTGGTTAGGGGTGTGGAGGTTGAAAAAAAATCAGAGTGTCCCTACCCCTCTTGATCATTAGCTTCAAGAACAGTCCACTCGAGTCTTAGTGATTTTGGTTACCTTAGAGTAAAAACCCCTTTTGAAGAGGAGGGCAATTCCTGGTGTTTTAGTGTCAGTGTATGCCCAATGTTTGCAGGGGTATCTGGGATGTGCCATGCGGTGGCAACCCTCCCTGAGCAGGTGCGTCTCTTGCAAGATCCCATCAGGTTCCTGCTGCAGAAAGTACAGCCAAACCTGCCAATGTTTGCTGGGGAGTTGAGTCCTCAGACATTGAGGGACAGAAGTTTTATGTTGTGCATGGAACCCATGGCAATGATAATGTGCACAGCATGGAGACTTGCCAAAAGAGGTTGAATTGTGGGGGATTAAAGGGGCTAACAGGGTCCAACCTGATGAACCACTCCATCAAGAGACGAGTGGAGGGACCCACCTGTCCCTACAGAGGTGTGACCTTTGGCTGAGGAAAGCCTAGTGAGGGGGTACAGGGACAGGGAAAACTGCAGCAACGTAATAACCTGTGGAAGGAAAAGACATGCAAGTGTAATAAGTGGTAATTAATACATGGTAATTCTGGCCCCAGGCCAAGGGCCCTGTTGAAGAGTGAATGTATCAGTGGAGCGATGTGGTCAATCAGTGGTATGTAGCTCAATACAGGAGATGTTCAATGCAGATCATGCATCACCAGTGGCGGGTTGCGAAGTGTCTTGCTTCATATTTTGGAGGTGCGCGATAATGTCCTCTTTTGCAGTGCAGGAGGCTTTTGCTGCATTGTAGTGGCCCGGGCCCTGCTTATAGACAGTCTGCCATGAAGGACACCAATAGTCAGTCTCTTAGACAAGGAAGGTGAGGGGTCTCTGCCAGGTGAGCCCTGATCAATCCTATCATATGTTTGGCTTCAATAAGAGATCATACTATTCTCTGTGTGCTGTTCCACTGAAAAAGCAGTCCAAAGGGATGGGCCCATTTATTTCCTGATCTTTCAGCTTCTCAGAGATGGGTTTGAAGTCTCACCATTTCTGACACGTTACTGGGGAGAAGTCTAGAAATATTTGCACTGTATGTTCACGAATGATGAAATCTGCCTTCCCTCTCCCCACGATAAGTATAGCTTCTTTGTCCTGGAAGAAGTGAACCTTGGTGAGTATGTCAGAGATGGCATCAAGGTGGCCTGACATGGCTAAAGCCCGGTGTACCCTGTCAAGAAGTAAGGACTGGTCCTCATGGCCTACCTGCATTGTCATCAACAGGTCCCTAGTGAACGCCATGATGTCCTTACCTTCGGCTCCATAAGGGACTCCACTAATGTGTATATTGTTGCACCAAGTATGATTTTCTAGGTCCTCATGCTTTGCTTGTAGTTCAATCCGCTGTTAATGTAGGGCGTTAAATCATCTTCACACTACTTCTTGATCTTGAGCGCGGGTGTTCATTGTGCGTACTAAGTCATCCACCCTGTCAGCCACGGCCATGACATCCCTGCTAAGATCATGGAGACAGCTCTGAAATTCAGTTTTCAGAGAGCTAATCAATTTACGTGTGCCATTTAGGGATTTCTCCATGTAGTTCTGTGTGATTGGAGGGGCAAGTGGGGTCACACATTTTGCAGAGGCAGCTCTGTCTTGCCACTCATGTCATCTATGGTGGATTGGGACCAGAGGGAAATTACTAAAATGTCTCTAGTGGCTTTTCCCCTGTGTATAGTAGATGTGCATTCATCTGTAACTGGTCTGAAAATACCAGGGCAGAGGATGTTTAAAGGCTATGAGCAAGATCAAACCATGGTCCTCAAGTCAGGAGGCGTGATAGGAAAGAGAGCACCGAGGGAACCCTTCAAGCTGGATAGTGATGAGCAGTGCAGGCCCCAATGGGTCGGCGCAAGAGGCAGGGGGCTGGACAAGATTGATGTGGCAGAACCAAGCAATGAGGAAAAGCAGGCCTCCTATAATCCTCAGATTCCAAAATGAGTGGGCGCAGGTGCGGCCCCAGCCAGGTTGCTCTCCAGGCAAGGCTGCACTGTTTGGTCTGAGGGTCGGGGCATGGAGAGGCGATCTCCTGATTAGGACTCCAAGTGCCAAAGCAGGTGCCCCCTACACAAGCCCCGCTCAAGTCCTCTGCCTCCGCCCTGCGATGGTCAGGCCAAGAAAGGGACAGGCATGAGGCTGAAAGATTCACATATACGAACGGTCACTCGCAGAAGCAGGACCCCCAGCCCTCTATTGAGGCAGCATCTATTATGATGTGGAGGGGAGGAGGGTAACTACCAAGTCTATCAGGCCTCCCAATGTTTCCCAGTGGGGGGCACCAGAGTCACTGAGGCAACAATGACCACAGGCATGGAAGGGACCTCCTGATGTCTTTGTCATGTGCCAATGTCTCTCAGTCACTGGGGCCCCAGCGCACTCCAGCTCATTCGCACTAAGGGGGGCCTCGCTCACTTCAGGAGTCCTTGATCTGGCCGTCATTCCCCTCCTCTACAATCCAGGCTGCCCCAATCCGGTGCGATAGTCCAGGCTCTGCAGGGACCAAGTGTTGCAGTTGTCTTTTCCAGGTGGTGAGGGGGCTCGGGCCACCTCCACAAGCTGATGTACAGGGGCCACAAGGCTAGGCCACCAATCGGGGCCTCGTGGCAGTGAGGGGCGAGCAGCACTCACAGTCGGGGTCCCGTGTATGGCTCCCCAGGACCCGGGTGCCGCCACACCGGATAGCTGCAGCAGGGGAAAGTGGCTATCCTGACCTCACAAGGTGATGGCACCACTTCATCCACGAAGGGCTCAGCTGGACTAACTATCTCGTTCCCAGTGCTGGCTGATTCAAAATGGCACCTCCTCTCTGGATAGGGGACTGGTGCAGCAGCCCCACTCTTAATGGGTGGGAGCCAGGAGCAATCAGTGGGCAACAGCGGGTGTTGGCCCAGTAAAGAGCAGTAAAGAGTCTGACACAGGACAGCTGGGTGCCAGCATGGCCTTAAAGGTGAGCAGAAGCAAGCTTTAGGGCCTATGGGAACCCAGAGTTTGGACGAACATCGTCATACTCTATTCCCAGTCAGGCCACGCCCCCACACTTTTAGATTTTTTGTGAATGAGTTGTGTCATTAAATCAGCACTGCACTCATCCTATAATGCAATGTTTTACAGCATAAATTGAGGTTATCTCCTGACTCTATCTAATTTTAAAATTAGACACATTGGTTTGTCCATGATAGATGGATATACAGAATTCAATTTAGGTCTATTTAACCTCTAGCCTCATAGGATATTGCCTTTCAGACTGAGGCTCAGATCGCAACTGAACTGCATTTGGAATTGATTTGTTTGTCCTCACTATGTTTATTTTATGTAGCACCGAAGCAATTTGCAATGATCTTGGTAGCATCCAGGGCCCTGATCACAGAATGGGTGGGGTGTCCAGGTCTGTGCCTTTCAAAAGGTACATTTGGCACAGACTGGGACAATGCACCCTATTATCATGAATGCACTGCCCCCAGGGCAGCCGTGAACTTGCAGCTTCCTTGGAGGCAATGCATTCAGTGAAAGACAAAGCAGCTGCTTAAAAGCCTCTCTGTGTTTCACAGTGCAGCTGTTACCAACCTGCACTTAGAGGGGTCAGACTTCTGCCTACAGATGGGTGCAGTGAGTAAGTACACCAGCTTGCAGGGGAGTATCTATGGGGCTCATGAGGTCCCCTTTTTTATCTGCTGTGGGCTGCCCTCAGAGAGCACTGTAGTAATGGCCCATTTTTTTGTGGAGCAAAGTCAGTGCACCTCCTATAGGCCTGTTTTACTCTGCGCCTTCATCTGTAAAAGGCACTGGCACAAAGGCAAAGTGATTCCCTCATTGGCATGGGGCCACACCCACATACAAATGGGGGCATGCTCTCACTATTACAGAAGGGGGGCACACATGTGTCTGCAATTCCTCGTGTAATACAATAGTGCTCCCCTGTTGCACAAAGTGGATGCACATGCCAGATCCACCTCTGGGGCACCATGCATACTACGACCTCCAGTCCTTAAATGGTTGGGTCACTAGTTCAGTAAACACTCTCATTATATCTTCTCTAGTTTGAGCATCAATTACAATCTATGGCACCCAATCTCCCTTGACTAATATTACAGCAACAACAGGAGTCTGTTAGTTGAGCCCAAAATATCTTTGAAGTATCTTCTAAATATCTCCTTCAATCAAAATTTGAATTTAATTAATTACAAATTTATGTTTTATAAATTACATCTTAATCACTGAATTTCCCATCTGCAGTTTTAATGTAAATAAAATCATTAGACTCCTTCACATTCATGAGCGACTTGAATTTCAAGAGGGGTATTGTGATTTCTGCCACAGAGGCTAGGATGGCCACTGCACATTTTCAGAAGAAACATTATTTTTTGTGGACATCCAGTCACGCACTCACCTGGTTCCTACCATGGAGATGATCCTGGGCCTCCAATCCCGCCCGAGGCAGTATCAAGTAACATCAACCCTAATTCACCCACTGCCTCCTGGGAGAAGGGGGGATAGGATCAAAGAAGAAAATATGGACTGAATTCACTGGCCTGCCCAGCTGCCTCGCACCACTGCCTAGAAGGGTCTGAACTCCCTGGGCCTCATTGGTGTTGATGCAGATGCGGAGCACTAGAAATAACAAGAAGCATAGTTAACCAACAACTCTCAGCTCATAACGTTTTAGGAATTGTTTACAAATAATGTACACTTACAGGTTTCATCATAAGTATTATGTAAGAGAGCAGCAACAATTTAAAAAATAAACCAGATTTTTCAGACAGTCCCAATAAGGTCATAACATACAAGGTTCTAATCAAAACTTGAATGCAGGTTTGTGCGTATGCAGCGTCTTTAATACTCAAAGAAATAAGTCACGAAATACAGTAGAAAAAACCTTCAGTCTAGGTATGAAGAAGTTCGGAACACTCCCAAGAAAAGAGTCCAGAGCGCTGGGCCTTTTCAGGTCTGAGGGACTCATACAATGTCCGATTTCCATGAAGGTATTCATGACAACACGAAACTCAGTCTTCGATTATGTAAGGTAAACTATGGATTAGTGCACACTGACCTCAGGATGAAGCACTCAGCCTTATCTTAGTACTTAATCTGGAATCCAAGCGAAGACAGAAGACTGTGGTGCAAGAAGCCCAGGAAGAGACAGACTCATAGGTAAGAATGTAGACACTGGAAGCATCACAGGATTCAGGATCATGTGTTCAGCATGAAGGCTCGGAAGATTAGAGCACTGGAGCTTCTCAGTGATTTGGGAGGTGAGGGCACGGAAGATGCTTGTGCAGGACTGGAATGAGGCGAAGCCCTGATTCAGGTTCAGATGGAGTGTTTGTGCTGGAAGGAAAGACTGTTCCAGAAAGGCATGTTTCTTACGTGGAAAACTGGAAGTTCCGAAGGAACCTGGGGAAGAACATGTGTAATACAAATGGATATGATGTCTTGCAGGTGGCAGATGCAAGTGGCAGTTGGAAATAATTAACAGTTTAACGAGTCCCAAGAGCATCATGGACAAAATTCAACAGGTCACTCTGGATAGAGCTAATTGCCCAGGAAAAACGTAGTTCAACTGTAGGTGCAAGACAAAACAAATTAGCAACTATACACGCGGTTCAATGGTTCATGAGCGCCACAAGACAGAAATTTGTTAAAAGGGAAGGATTACATAAGCCCCATGTGTAATACCCACAGCAGAGAGGACAGAAGAGGGGCTTGTGACATGGGGTTTGTGATACGTCCTGATTTTATTTTGAGGCTTTTTCTTCTTTTGGAAGTGCTGCTCCTGTCCTGGTTCCTTCCCATCAACTCTCCCTTGCTGGCCAGCTTGTCCCTTTGGGAAAAGTGATCACCTTTATGCGGATCAGATTTCTTATACCCACCATCTTGCACAGAATGAGAGAAATGATCATCAAAGGATTGATAACTCTCTGGAGCTTTCACATCTTTCCTATCCCTCATGTTATACCTCCCATGAGCTTCATCCCTATGGTAATACTGAAACCAACTCTGGTTTTCAAGTTTCCCCTTGGGATTTCTGTTTCTTTTTTATATATCCATTTATTTTCATATTTTAATTTTAATTGGAGTGTCAATTGCTTTTTTCCAAAAGTGCTTTTTCCATAGATACAACAATTTGAGGTATAATCTCTGGCAAAGCTGCTTCTTTCTGATTTTGTGATGTTGCTACATACCACAGCTACACATTTCTAAAAACACAGCATCACTTTTTATAGTTCCTGTTTCACTTTGGTTCTGCCCCTTAAGTACGCCTGGATCTTTTGCATTTCTGATCTCCCAGTGTTTGGACTTTTTACTGTTGTTGAGTCCCACCATTGATGTCTCACCGATAGATTCACATGGCACTCGGACTGCCTGTGTTTACCGTAAGTGTCTGCCTTTTAAAATAAGGCTGATTTGAGGCATACAGTGTAAGGGGCACTTGAATGGTTACACCTGAACACGTGTGCACCCTTGCACGTACAAGTGTGTGGCGTGTGCATGGGAGACTACTGTTGCGCACAGCCTGGTAACAGCATACAGGTAGCCTGGCACAATGGGAACTCTGCAGGGTTAGGTAGTCACCTAGCATAGGCCTTATAAAGGCAATGTACACTAATAGGTAAAGCCAGTGTGATTTACTGTTTTATCTTTAGTGACACCCCATTATACACATAAAGGGGGAACTGCTTTAGAGTGTAGTTTCACTCCTCCCTGGCCTACAGAGACCATTGACGTCTTGAATTGGAGTGTTACCGGTGCAAGAAAACCAAATATGTAACTTCCAAAATGGTAACTGTACACCTTATGGGTCATCCAGAGGTTCCATCTTATCCTGGCTCATCTCAGGATCAAAGTCAAGGCATTGTGTCACTCTGCACTGCCAGTTAATTACATTTTCTCCAGCAGCAGGAACAAAGGCTGGCTACACTAAAGGAGAAATTAGCAGTACTTCTCCCATCTGCTGAGGCAGAAAGGGGTGGGGCAGAAAGATCTGCATCAATCACCCAGCTGTCACACTGTACCAGGGATGGTCTTGCCCAAGCCCACTGAACAAAGGAGCGTGCCCAGACAACTGGAACCAACCCACCGGGGGGCCACCCTTTGAAATTCCAGTGCACAAGTCCCTCACAGTGCTGTCAGTGAGGGGTTGAGCTGGTACCCCAGGAGCTGATGTGACCAATGGCTCCTGGATGACTCAATTTTGGACTGTCCCAGCATGTAGTGCAGAAGAGTGGGAACAGGGATGGAACAGTGACATGGGACCATAGAACTGGCCAGGGGTGCCTGTCTTCTGGAACCTTTCTCTCCCCTTTAAAAACTCTTTCACAAAGGGGACACTCTCTCTTGCCTGTGAACTTCTGTACGCTTCACTGCTGGATCCTGGGACTGCCATGAAGAAATGGAAGGAGGACCCATATTACCCCTATGCAGGGTAAGGGACTTTGCCTAGTTGGCCCCAGGACCAGTGGATCTCCCAAAGGGTCAGAGAGGCCCTTGCACCCCTCGAGGACCAGTTGTGAAATCCCTGGACTTCTCTACACCTAGAAGCCAAGATCAAGAGCAGACCTGGAACAGGGAACCAGGGAAACCAGCTTTTTGAGCACTGGACCACTTTAGAGGTGAGAAAGGCTGCTTCAAATGCCCCTGATGGCTAGAGCTCACCAGTAAAATGAGCCCTGGATGATCCAAATCGACCCAATGGGGCCTAAATTATGGCATTTTAAAGTTTATTGACCTTTGACCTTTTCTTTTGCTCAAAGCACGTGGATGTCTTCCATCCAGCTAGTGAAACTCCCCTGGGGTGGCCAGGGCCTAGGGGATAGCACGAACAAGCTGTCCTGCACTGTAAGGGGGAGGGAGTGTACATGGGCCCCCCTCCCTGTTCCTTCATTCCACCTGGGGACCCCATTCCCTGGTGGATTTCTGCTCTGGGGGCTGGGACCCCATTCTTGGACCCACAAGTGTGGATCCATGTGGGGAAGCATTGTCGTGCTTCCCTGAAGTTTTGGGATGGTGGTGCAAGGGAGAGCTATTGCGCTCCCCGAGTGAGGGAGATCACTCCATGATCCATGGGCCCTGATGCCAGAAGTCAGGTAGGTGGAAGGGCCACCACACCCCAACCCATGTGCCCCACCTTTCCCACTCCCGGTGTGAGCCGGAGGGCCAGCCACATAGTACATGTCTGAAGACTGAAGCTGCAGTCTCCCACAGAAACATACTGGAGTGCTGCCGGCCCGGGGAGCTGGTGAGGGCAGCCGGGGGTGGGCGCCTCGATCTGCCCTCCAACGAAGAATTTGTCCAGGGGGCACCCGAGTGAGACCAGGCACCCACCAGAAAACCAAAATACAGCATGAGCCCGCTAAAAAAAGAGGAAAAAAAATATGGGAACCCTGTTGCATCTCTCCCTGGAGCAACGGGAAAGTCGCTGCTAAGAAATTCACTGCGCTTTCAAAAAACAGCTCCTATAATGCCTTGTGGGACCTTGTTATTTAGGGTGAATTTTTCTGAAAACCCACTTGAAGTGGCCCCAGGACTACGTGATCACCACCAATCAATTCAGCAGGATCCCTCCTCTCTCCTGCATGGATCTCCCAAGACTTTCACCCTAAGTTGGGGGAACCCAAAATAATAATAACCTCTAGATTTCTTTCACATTTTCAAGCACTCCCATGGCTGAAGCTTTTGCTCTGCAGCGGGTAGTGGTACGCCTCCATGGGGGCCATATGTATGGTGACATTCAGGAAGGCCTAAAATTCCTATAGGTAATGTTGATATTGTTACGCCCCCTAAAGGCCTACTGTATGGTTGCAATGCAATGATATCTCAAAGTGATGTTCTCTGGACGCTGTTTTTACAATTGTACTTTGATATCAAATACATAAAACAATACACAAACATAGAGTTAATTCTGGATAAATGCTTTATTGGATTACCCTAATGATTGCATATGCCTTATTGGTATCATCATACTGATTTCAAAATGTTTTATTGATTACTCCAATAATAATAATGAGGTCAACTAAAAGTATTTAAATGTGTTATATTACAAAACAACATGATTAAACTCCCTTGATTTGTTTGGGTGACACCTTCAGGGGGTCACCAGTGGCTACACAATGCCATCTATGGTATGTTCCATCTACCAATGTGCATATATTTAAATTATTGCTTGGTATTTAGTAATGTGTGTATTAAATGCACTTTTTTCCACTAAAGAAAAGTACTGCCTCGACAATCATTTATTGAGTTTTATTGTTGTGTGTCAGTGATTGGTGAATACTTGCCACCACCACCTCCTTTCAGCAGGCCTTGGACTGCTCTGCTCCACTTCCCTGTTGCTTGGCTTCCTGTATAAATAAGCCTTTGGAAACTGTATCGGGGCCTGGCCTTGAACCCATCCTGCATCTTCCCAAGAGGGAGTGGAGGTCCTGTATCAGCTCTAGTGTTGTCTCTCCGGTTGGAATTAGGTGAGTGCTTGACAAGGTAATTCCACTATTGATGGTATGCCATGTGCAGGCATATATATGGTTGCACATATAGTTCCCCATGGATGGCATTGCTGCAGATTAAGCGCCATCCTGAATGGCGTTGCAAATTCATTATCTCGTGATCAACCTATGGTGTAGAATGCAGGTATACTGTTCAGGCTTCTAGGTGTCTCTAGCAAGCCAAAATGAAACGTAATTCTGCTCATCTCCAAAGCCAATTTAGGGATTAGTAGCAGACGTTTGGATTTATTTAGATGGCTGAGCTCTGCTTATTACCCTTGTGCCTTTTCATTTCCTATACAGTTTTTTTGAGAGTGGCGTTTGTCAATAGATGCATAAAATCCTATGCCCTATCACTTCCATCTTGCAGCCTAGTTCATCCAGTGCACAAACAATGACCATGTATTTCACACACTGGATTAGGAATGTGTATTAATTTTGTAGGATGATCCCTAACAAGTTAATAAACACAATCTGGTTAGACATAAACACGATTATACAGTTTCTGCTCAAGCCCTGGTATCTGTTGCAGAGCCAGCAGCCATGTCCTCAGTGACGTGCAAATTAGGGTCAGACAGTACCAACAATTGTAAAGTCAAGAAAACAACATAATACAATTTAATGAGCAAAGTGGCACCAAAATAATCAAGATATACATTGTTAATTTTTTTAAGGCAAAGGGTGCCTCGAAAAAGTAACACACAAAGTAAAGTATCAGTTTGTGATTGAATCGGACATACTTATGGGTTCAGGTCGACCACAATGGAGTGGAGTTCAGCTACACAAAGTAGTGTGCAACAGTCAGTGTTTTTACCTTGAGACTTGGTCTACTTTTTAAAGCTCAAAGTATTCCAGTAGAGCAAATTCCAAAACTGAAGCTGTTTAGCAGTAGGGCACAAGGGGTACTGAAGGAGCCGAGTGGCGCACGGGGGGGAAGGGAGGAAGGGAATAAACATTTATTTAATAACAAATTAAAGCACAAAGTTTATGATCGTTTTCTGGTAATGGTTTTACAGCTGCTGCTGTTGGCGGGGGCGACGCTCCTCCTCCCAAACGGAGGAGCGGCCACTGCTGGTGAGAGTCTCTGGAAGTTAGCTATATCATTGTAAAGCTTTCACAGATCTGAATGGGGCAAGACTGGATTGTGGGGATTTTATAGCTGCTCACCTTTGTTCAAGGTTTACCTTCTGGGCAAGGCTAGAAGTTATATTGAGGTAGCTCTTCACAAGACAGGATAGTTTTATTGTAAGATCGTACTCAACCACAATTCAGTGCAGCAAAAAGTTCTGATCGGGATGAACCTGATTTAGTTCACTGACAAAGATGCCCCCTTCTGCTGCAAGCCTCAGCTTCTTCCATGTGAGACATGGTGGAAAGTGGCAAGACAAAAGTTTAATGCCCACCGCCCCACACACACGTAAAACGCCCTTCATATCTGGGCCATTTCTTTTTCGTTCATAAAAAAATGACCTGCTTTAGAATTTTGTTTTCTTTGAACAAAGTTTACTGAGCAGATGTTTTAAACATGGCCTGACTAGCCAAACTTCATTGCTGTGAAGAGAGCTATGAAGATTTAACAGCAGAGAGATCATGGCCAGATAGGTGATGACCTCTACATACAAGTTGGTCTGACCCACGTCTACATAATTTACAGTAGTAAAAAGATTGGATATGACACACTGAAAAGGTTCTTCACAGAACAACATGAACTGCAAAAGAAAGTTGAAGGTTGAAGATGATTGTTCACCAGTGTATTTTGAAAGCAACATAAGAACTTAATTGTTGGCATGGAAAAAAAAGAGTATAAGATCTTCATTCATAAAAGGTAAACTCGCACTTTTGTGTAAATATGTTTTTTCGCTATTCAAAGACAATGGGTTAATGGTACTTTTATGACTGCAAAGAGAACTCCGCACATACAAAGAACGTTCTTTCCTAAAGCGTCAGTTAGTTGCTTCTGGGCCTCTTCTCTCTGCAGGTTTAGAGACAAAATATTTCCTAAATAATACTATTAGGCAGAGTGGGGTGTGGGAGAAGGACTGACACAGAGCAGGGATATATAGGAAAAATATGAAAATCGCAAAACCACCCAGAGACGGATAAACAAAAAAAGTGAGCATGAAAGAAAGAAAACAACAAAGCATTTGGATGAGAGACAAAAGATGGGGAGATCGAAAGAGGAAAGAAGGAATCGGAGGACAAAGTAAAAATGTAAGGAAAGAAATAAGGAAGAAAAGGTGGAAGGTAGGGTAAAAGGGTTAAGGATGGGTGCAAAAATGAATGGATGGAAGAGTGAAAGAATCAATAGATGAAAGGGTTAGAAGAGTGAGGGTGAAAGGAAGGGTGACAGAAATAATGTATGGACAGGTATAAGAATGGATAGATGGAATGGTGAAATGATGGATGCTAGAATGAAAGGATCGATAGGTTAAAGGGTGAATGAATGGAAGGATGAAGGATAGATGGGGAAGAGGGAAAGGATAGAAGGGTGATAAGGTGGATCGATACATGGATATAATGATTAGTGGATGCATTAAAGAATGGCTGTATATATGCAAGGCTGAATGGATGGATTGAAAGGTGAAAAGATTTACAGATGAAAGGATGACTAGATAAAAGGTGAAAAGATGGATGAACAGATGGAAGAAGGATGAAACAGTAAAGGGAATTCTCCTAAGGATAATCAGGTTTACCCACCTTTTATGCTTGGTGTGTTATTACTTGTTTTGTTCAAGTGGAGTTTTTTTATTTTCTGGCCATTCCCTTGTCTGTAATATTGCCTTCACACAAAATTGTACGTTAATACTAACATAGGTTCATGGTCGTAAACCAAAACATGCTCAGGCTAATGCATAACTTTGCTTATAAATTGTGCAAGGCTCCTAGCATACCTTTGTATATGCACATGTTGAAGGAGTACATGTATTGTAATATACATTCATGCAGAGACATAGATGCGCTCGTGCACGCATCTACAATCTAATATTTATTTTGAGAATCAGGACTGTATTTTTATCATTTGCATTCTCACCTGGTGTCAAAGCTACAGGGAGAAAGCCTAAACTAAAAATCCTCAGAATACAGCTTACTGTTAGCTTATAAATGACGTGGGTCGACTTGGCAGCTGTGAATTAGAGCAATCAATGGTTTGCTCTTCATGTCATATGTACTGAAGCAAGTCACATTTCCTCCATTCATTATTAATCAAGCAGCAAAATGATGCAGATGCCATTTTGTTTCATTTTTTAACTATTGCAACTTTCAAGTAATCTGGCATCATTGTTTATGAAATATGCTTATTCTATCCAGATGTGAGCTATCAGATCTGGCAGAGGCAGCGTTGGCTTTATAACTTCTGAAACCAATACCTAACAACAAAACACAGCAGGGTGGCGGATATGGTTTGAATCAGCTCACATTACATCCAGTGGTGTAACGTAAAATAAAGCCCCCTCCACTCCCACTGCAGACTGTGATGAGTGGTACATAAGTAAAAAGAGTTTGTTTCTGAGATTGCATAAAGAACCCCAATTTAGGGGGCAAGGATTTTTCCACAAGAGTGCTTCAGCCAATGTGGCAGTGGCACTTTTGTGCTAAATATTCAACAGTAAATAGAGGATTGAAAGACTGGCTGGCCTTTTTTCTTTTTCACAAACAACCCCCAAAGCAATGTGTGTTTTTGAAAACAAATAATCATTCTGACCTGCTAGATGTTTTCTCTGAGCGTGTTACGGTATGCCTACTTAAATAGAGCACTAATTGCACTGGAGGGTGTCCATGCACATGCAAATAGATAGGATGTGCCCACCCAGTGAGTGGTTATTTGAAGAACCAGGTCTTCAGCTTCTTGTGGAGCTCGAGAAGTGATGAGGAGGCGCTTATTTGCTGTGGCAGAACTTGCCAGGTTTTGGGGGCGATGTGAGAGAAAGCACACCCTCCAGTTCTATTCTTGTGTATTCGGGGTACCTGTCCTAGTGAGAGTCCTGCTGATTGGACGTGTCTGATGGCGTGGTGGAAGGGTATGCGGCTATTGAGGTGGCTGGGGCCCATGTTGTATTATGTTTGGATGTGTGCGTGGGTAGTTTGAATTTACTGCACTTTTGTATGGGAGCTAGTTCAGTGGTTTGAGGTGTGGCGAGATGTGGGTGCAGCGAGGCAGGTTGAGGATGAGTCTTGCTGCAATTATCTGAATGGTTTGGAACCTGTTCAGGAGCTGTTTGGTGCTCCCTTCATAGTTTGTTTCATTGTTGAGTATGCAAGTAATCAGTGCCTGTGTTACTGTTTTCTTGGTGTTCTCGGGGAGCCAGTTGATGATTTTTCGTACCAATCTCATGATGTGGAAGTAGGTGGAGGTCACCTCATTTATCTGGCTGAGACTTGTCATCAAAGGTGATTCCCAGGTTCCTGCGGTCGGCAGTGAGGACTGGTGTGGGGCCAAGGTGTGCTGGTCACCAGGTGGAGTCCCATTCATAGTTGTTCTTTCTACAAATTCCCACTTCAGTCTTGTCCGTGTTGTCCGGAGAATAATTGCTTGACCTAACATCTGCCACTGATCCGATATGATCAACAGAAAAATGTTTTAAGAAGCACTACAAACAAATGCATTTCTGCTCCGCCCACATGTTGATCTTACTTGATCTTTCTCTCTACTGCAATCGATTGAGCAGAAGTTGTGCACTGGACAACCTGTTTTGAGCAGATTGCTCACTACTCTATGCCTGGATTGAATCTGATCAAGGGGATATGACTGTTTGGTTTACTGGGATAGATTACATCAGATGCTATAATCCTATGTGTTTACTACGGAAAGTGAGAACAAAGGCAGAGAACCTGAATTATTTATTGTGAAAAGCATATGTTAAATCTAGTAGAACTTTATGAAACTGGTTGCCCAAAAAACATACAAAATGATTTTACATTGTGAATTCTCTAATAAGTACAATAGGAAGGCATTGTACATTAAGTACTCCTTTGGCAAAGGAGTACTGTTAGAAATGGGGTCTTTGGGTGGCAGTCAGGTTACCCCCTGTCCAAGCAAGGACCCTCACTCTAGTCAGGGTAAGTCACACACAATCCAAATTATACTGTGCCCACCTTCGGGGAGCTTGGCACTGAGCAGTCAGGCTTAACTTAGAAGGCAATGTGTAAAGTATTTGTGCAATAAATCATGCAGTACCACAATATAGCACCACAAAAATACACTACACAGTGTTTAGAACAATATATAATATTTATCTGGATATTTGCAGGTCAAAACGATCAAAGAGGCAATAAGTAAATGAAGAGATACTACTGAAAAGTGATATAAAGTGTCTTAAGTCTTTTTAAAGCAAACAAAGCCTCTTTTAATCACAAAGTACCTAGTTCACGTGAAAAATCTCCGCAATGGGCCGCAGAGGAGGAGAAACTTGGAAACAAAGGGGGTTTGCCTCAATTTCTCGGGCCGCACACGGTGATGCATCATTTAGTTTCCACGCAGGGACGGCTGTGCGTCAATTTTCGGTGCTCGGTCGTGGATCCTCTTCGGGTTGCAGGGTTTTCAGACGCCGTGGGGTCTGTGCGTGGAATTTGGGCCCGTGGAGCGAAGTCACAAGCACTGCGCCGTTTCGCTTTTGGTGTGCAGTGAATTTCCCACCACGGGGCAGGCTACGCATCGGTTTTAGCAAGCGTGCGTCGAATTCTCGCTGCACAAGGAATCCACTTGCAAGAGAGAAGTCTTTTTGGTCCTGAGACTTCAGGGAACAGGAGGCGAGCTCTATCCAAGGCCTTGGAGAGCACTTCTTCACCACATCCAGGGAGCAGCAAGGCAGCAGGGCAACAGCAAGGCAGCAGTCCTTCACAGAAAGTAGTCAGGTGAGTCCTTTGGGCAGCCATGCAGTTGTTCTTGGTAGGATTCAGGTTCTGGTTACAAGTTTCTTCTCCAGGAAGTGTCTGAGTTGGAAAGGGCAGAGGCCCTGTTTATATACCCAAATGTGCCTTTGAAGTGGGGGAGACTTCAAAGGCACATTTGGAAGTGGCTTAGAAGTGCACCAGGTCCCCTTTCAGTTCAATCCTGTCTGCCAGGTTCCCAGTAGGGTGTGTGGCAGTCCTTTGTGTGAGAGCAGGCCCTCCACTCAACCAGCCCAGGAAGACCCATTAAAAATGCAGATGTATTCAAGTGAGGCTGAGTATCCTGTGTTTGGGGTGAGTCTGAGTTGATGCACAAGGAGCTGTCAACTAAATCTAGCCAGACGTGGATTGTAAGGCACAGAAAGATTTAAGTGCAGAGAAGTGCTCACTTTCTAAAAGTGACATTTCTAAAATAGTAATATTACATCCAACTTCACCAGTCAGCAGGATGTTATACTACCATTCTAGCCATACTAAATATGACCTTCCTACTCCTTTCAGATCAGCAGCTACCACTCAAACAGTATATGAGGACAGCCCCAATGTTAGCCTATAGAGGGAGCAGGCCTCACAGCAGTGTAAAAACAAATTTAGGAGTTTTACACTACTGGGACATGTAAACTACATAGGTACATGTCCTGACTTTTGCCTACACAGCACCCTGCCCTACGGGTTGCCTAGGGTATACATTAGGGGTGTCTTATATGTAGACAAAGGGGAGTTTTAGGCTTGGCAAGTACTTTTAAATACCAAGTTGAATTGGCAGTGAAACTGCACACACAGGCCTTGCAATGGCAGGCCTGAGACAAGGTTAAGGGGCTACTTAAGTGAGTGGCATAACCAGTGCTGCAGGCCCACAAGTAGCCTTTAATCTACAGGCCCTGGGCACATATAGTGCACAGTACTAGGGACTTATAAGTAAATTAAATAGTCCACTTGGGTATGATCCAATGTTACCATGTTTAAAGGGAGAGAGCACATGCACTTTAGCACTGGTTAGCAGTGGTAAAGTGCACAGAGTCTAAAAACAGGCAAAAATGATGTCAGAAAAAGAAGAGGAGGAAGGCAAAAAGTTTGGGGATGACCCTGCAGAAAGGCCATTTCCAACAAGTACACAATGTAGGCATGGGTGTTACATTGTGTATTCTCTGACAAATGCAATAGATATAGGTTTTACATTGTGAGTTCCGACAGATGCAGTAGGAAGCGGTTCTAGTTTGTCATCTCTCTGGCAAACAAATTAGAAAAGGTTATTACACTGCAAATTCCACATCACAATCCTTATGAAAAGGCTTTCCATTTTGAACTCTATGCCAAATATAATAGGAAGGGTTTTAGCACCCATATCTCCTATGTTAGGTCTAAATTAAATACTCAGTGGATGGAGAGCTGATGTACGTCAGTGTATAATTTGTCTATGCCTAAATTGTTTGATGTGTTTCTTTACGCAACGACAATATGCCCATGCATATGTTCATGTTAAATTCAATAGGTTTTATTTTTTTTAAATGTGGTGACAAAGGTAGTAGGTCTTTTATTTTACAGTGTGCTCAAATTGGCAACGCCTGTGGACTTAAACCTTTTAATTGTAAAACACATCATGTTTTACAATAGGGCCCTATAGCACCATGCTGGTGTTTTTGATAAGAGTCTGTTGTGTGGAAATTGTCACATAGTACCTTAGAGATAATGGGAGCAAACTACCTTTACATGGTTAGTTGCCCCCTTTCATATTCCATTAGGATACATGATTTGCACCTTGGTTGATCTTCAAGGACCCTATACAGCATTTTCAGTTTGGAATTCTACCTTAAATCTTGCAATATTTTTATTTAGATTATAGTATATAGTTGGATACATTACATACATGTTCTGTTTTAAAGAAAAACACTGGCTAGAAATTGAGTCATGTCTCTAGCACACAGCATCTCCCTGAGTTATCCTTGGTCTGTTTTCCTAATTACCCTTAAAGACAAGTGTTAAAAGGGACGTTTGGTCCCAAGATTGAGTGTCTGGGCTTAGAGGTATAGGACACCAGAGGTGAAAGACCCCCATTTGACACAACTGGTATTATCAACTATTCTTGGATCTTTCAAACTGGATTTCTCAAATACAATCAAAACAAGCTTTACAATGTAAATGTATTAGTGATGGGTTTTATGTTATAAACTGTGAAAAATCCAGTGGCAAGGTGGTTGTGTGAACACCTTGTAAAATACACTGGAATGGAGGTTCTCATTGTGAACACCATTGAAAACATCATAGAGGGAGGTTTACATTTCAAACTATGTGGCAAATATAATATTAAGAAGTTTTACCTTGAGAATATTGACGTCCCTTTTTAAGACCAGCCATAGCAAATGTTTGGTGTATTCAGAGAGAGCCTTTATGTTCATGTGAATGTGTACTCTGTGGCTTACTTTGTCAACTCTGAAAAATACAACAGAAAGTGTTTTCACATAGTGAACTGTCAAATACAAGAAGAAGTGTTTTTTCACTGTCAACTGAAGGTCAAACACCATGGGGGGAGGGTGGCTTTGCATTATTAACTATCTGACAAATACAATTGGGCCTAGGGGGTTCTTCTTCACATATGAAGATTCTGAATACTTTAGACTCCCAGCCGGATGGTACTGTAGCTGCTATCCCATCTTAGTTTTGCCACGCATGATCCATGTAACAAGTATATCACAGATGAGTGACATAGCCCGCTGGGGATCACGAAGAAGGAGGGTATTTGGATACTAAGGCAATGGGGGTTATGGGAGTGATGGTGCTCCCAGTTGGGGCCGTATATTCCAGATCCAAAATAGACCAACTAGCAGGACTAGTGGAAAGGTAGGCAGACTCCACAGCTGCAGCCTTGGGGAATATTACAGAGGAGCTCACTGTCATGAGAGATGTGGTATTTCAGAATATAATTGCCTTAGAAATCATTTTAGCAAAGGATGGTGGGATATGTCACGTGATCCACGAGGCCAGCTGTGTATATATACCAGATAATAGTGGGAACATTATTAAGGCCATAGGGAATCAAAGGAAGGTCCAAACGGATGCAAAGAATGTGCGTGTCTCCACAGACCTCGGTGGAAGATGGGGAACGTTGGGCACATGGTTCCGCGATTGGGGATCCTGGTTGATATAGGCTCTGGTGATGGTAATAGTGGCATTGATAACACTGTGCGTGCTGATACAGGTGTGTCTCACTTGTATAAGGGTGGTGTTAGAAGGATGTTATTGTGAGAACACTGGACATCACCAGAACTTTAAAATTAGAAGCACCTCTGAGCAAGGCGGTTCCCAGGAGATGGCCCTGCTGCAAGAACATGTGTAGGGTATGATTGAGTATCAGAATGTGGAATGTAGAATCATATTTTTGCCTGGAATCCATCTTGGCCTGCTAGGCCCTGTGATACTCAATGAAAACAAGTCCTGTTTGTTGATCAGCTCATTACCTTGGTGAACCGTGTTTACTGTTATTTTGTGTTTATGCTCGGAATGCATCATGATGCATGGCTTGTTACCAGAACAGGCCTCATGAAATATCATTGCACGCTAGCTGAATCAATATGTATTACGAAATGTATTATCCTGTGTAGATGCTGCTTATGAGGCAGGTAGGCCATGTTTTGTATTTCCCCTTACTGTATTTTACGTGGCCTTATGTACTGAGTTAGGAAAGATTAACGGTAACACCCTCTGCAATGTTCGAGAAATGATCACATGTTTATTTTGAGAATTAATTAGATGCATGAACACTCTTTATGGTGTTCTAGAAATAAATGATCATGGATTACTTCCTTAATTTGAACTGCTCGGACTTGGCCTTTCACTCCAGTGGTTCCCGTGCATGTTAATCCTTGTAAATAAAAGCATTTTATTCTTACTGGGCTGGTTGGTCTTTGGATTTTTCCTGGATCTGAAAAGCTTCACCAATACTAGTGCTATTTACATTTTGAAATCTCTGACAAAAGCAACAAGGTGTTTAATAGATAGAAGGGGTTTAATAGATATGTCCCTTTTCTTTATCTGGCACCAGAAAATGCTTGATATCTGTGAAGTAAGATTTACGTTTCTTGTCCATGAATACGTTAAATCTTTCTAAAATGTTTGATGAGCCTCTTTAGGAAGAAACCTCATTATCATTTTAATTTATTTTGATGTCAAAGCCAACCATCTTGGTTTATTGATTATTAAATGTGGTGATAAAGATGGAAGCCCTCTTATTTTACATTTTACATGATTTAACTGTAAGCCTCATATTTTCCAATAGCCCTGTACAGGTGCATTTCAGATTTTTTAGGATTAAAGCCTGCTGGTGGGCAAATTGCCTCATGGCACTCTTTGCCAACTGTTTTTTATTTGTAATATTTGTCTAAATTTGCCTGGGCCGTGATAAAAGTTTATACACCCCTAATATGCAAGTTTTTAAGTGCGTTTGTTACCTTTTTATTGTAACTCATAGAGTTGAGATGATATTATGAGCATGGTTTTTCTTTTTCTGAACTATGCTAAGTTATATTGTGTTGCTTTTATGATTTTATACGCCAAATTGAATAAAGCTTGCTACTACTATTGCTGCCTCATGGTACTGCAAAGATAATTGCACCTTGGTAGGTCTGCGAGGGTTTCCAATTTGTAATTCCACCTGAAATCTTGTAAATATTTGTCAGTTTGAGTATAATATTTGGTTATGTGTACACAGAAAAAACACTGAATGGATTTTAATTTATTGTGTGTTTTTGTAACTATTGCTTGTTTCTCAGTTTCTAGCCATCAGCACCCCTGAGTCAGCCTTGGGACTTCCTTGCCTAAACACTGTTGGAGTCAGGTCATGTCTGGTTACAATTGTGAACTATTTGACAAATGCATTCTGAACCCCGACAAATTCAAGAGGAAAGGGTTTTACATCGAGAACTCAGTGACAACTACTATAGTTCAAACACTATGGGGGAGGCATATGTGGTTTAATAATTAGAGACCTCCTTAACCAGATTACTAATTTAGGGGGTGCTAAACAGGTGTCAAATTCACTGTGTATGTGTCTAATTTTATTTTTAGTATTTATGTGTGTGAAATTACAGTACACACTGGACATTAATTAATTGGAAGTTTTTGTGTGTTTATTTAATGCATGTGTTACTTTAATTTGGTTATTTGGATATGCATAACTATGTTGTTGCTATTCAATTCCTGATCCTGGTAGTAACTTTACCAATTCCTGAATACTTTGGCAATGTTTGCTTCAGGAGAATGGTCAATGACAAATAACCTCTTGAAGTTAAATGCAGCTACAACAGAGGTGTTGGTTCTAGGAAATCAACCTTAGACCTCTACCCCCACTTGGTAATCACTGGCCCACTCCCAGCCCCTGCTACCATGGCCAAACTGTTAGTGTTACCATCAATGCTTACATTATCTTCAAATGTTGACAAATTGCCTGGCACATGTTAGTTTCTTTTTATAACTTAAGAAAAATTCATCATTGCCCCATAGCTAAAGGGAAAAAGTTGCTGAACCAGGCAGCTATATCATCCAGTGTGGATTATAAGAATGCATTTTGCTTGGCTTTCCTCAATATCATATCTGTTGCACTCAGATTGGTGCAAAATGCATCTGTTGCATGTTATTTAATTTACCTCAGCACGCTTCTGTTCAATCCCATTTGGACTTCCTCCACACAGTACCTTTTTTAAGACAGTTTGGGGCATATTTAAGAAAAGTGCCGCTGCACCCAGTACAGCGCCACTTTTCTTATGCCCCTTAGCCCCCCCCTACCATCACCATGTGTGCACCGGATTAAAACAAAATGTCACACCATCACACAGGGTAGGGGGCAATAGTGTATTTTTTAATGCTATTCATTGTGATGCCACATATTTGGCGCTACTCATGCAGAGTACATAGGGGCCCATTGTAATCAATGCCATGCCCCTTTTTAATCCCTGCTCTGAGCAGGCATTAAAAGTGCTGAAAAAAATGACGCAAGGAAATGTCTTAGATTTCCTTGCGCCATTGTTTTGGCCCCCCTAACAGGGCAGCGCCCCTTTGCATACATGATGCCTGGAGCAGGCATAATGTAGCGCAAAGGATTACAAAGTGGCACAATGCATGCACTGCGCCACTTTGTAAATATGACAGGGTGTTTTTGGCCATCTAACGCCATATTAGCATCAAAAAATTACGCTAATGTGGCATTAGAATGGCACTAGGGGCTCTTAAATACCTTAAATATTCCCCTTTGCTTGGTGCACAAGATGCTTGTTGACACAGTTACCACATGCTTCATTCCTCTTCCCTCACCAGAGCAAGCAGACACTATTGTGTGCTTTTCACTCCTCTTTCCAGTACATCAGAGGTTAAAGACTGCCCATGTGAGTGCAGGGTGAGCAGTGAACCTATGAGCGTGTAAGGTGCAGAAAATTAAACCAGACCTATTGGCATTGCTAATGCTTGTTACTAATTGGGACAGCCATGGTATTCACATTAGTTCCAGACAGGAAACAAAAAGTATTGGCCGCCTCTCCATAGACAAAGTGGAACTTCTCAAACAATGGAGCTGACGTTTTTGTGGTGACTAGCATGCTAGGGAGGTGTTTCCAGTAGTGGAGTCGGCTGAGGCACCTCTGTCAGAAACAAACTAGTTCCGCACACTAAATGGGCCTGGGAACCAGAGAGGAAAGGAACTTGGCATCTGCTGAGAAATGGCAGATGCTTTGTTACCGCGCACCTTTAAATGATGCTCTTATCTGGGCGCTTATCCCTACACGAAGACACACTAGTAATTACACGGCGTGAATCTGACCATGTTCCCTGCCCTCCAACCAATTTTCATTTTTTCCAATTTCAACTGAAAACATCTTTTATTCCGGTACATTTTTTTATACCAACATCTTTCCTTTTTAAATTAAAGGTCATTTCCTCAACTATTACACAAGGCAATTTGTAGAAATGAGATGGTGATTATTTCTTCCTGGGCTCCCTCTGCCAGCCCTGTATTTGCTAATTTTACTGACTTTTACATCTGAAATAGTGTATGAATCTCCTGCCGTGTTTGTCCTACTTATTCCTTCTGTCTTGCAATCAGCCTGAGATTACCAGATGTGGCCAGGAGCAGGGAGAGCACGCGCGACATCAGCAGCAGTACTTTTCTGAGCTTTAGCCAAGGGTGTTGAAGGCAAAGAGAAGGCCGTTTCCAGTAAATCGAGATGGGATGAAAATGTGAAACGTTTTTTGCTGCACACATGCAAGCGAATTAAACAGGTTGCGCCATGGTCCAAATCACTTAAACAGTGTTAAACCAAGGTAAAAACTGAGCAAACAGACGTTAAAAAGTTGTAAAACACAGTTGACGCATCTTTCTGTTTACAAATTATTTTATGTCTACCTTGCAAGTGGGGCCAAATCACTCCTGCAGATCTTTTCATCATTGCCTGTGTAGTTATTGGCTAAAATGAAGAAACCAGGTGAAGGTTGAAGGATTTTACCACACACATAGGGCTTAATTTGCTATATACTAGTGCATCGCTCACAATGCAACAGTTTGTTTGAGTCGCTCCCTAAAGACACCATGGTAGCGATGTATTTACAATACAGCGCATCATGGCACTCATTAGCACAGCTGTGCCAGAATTTCTGGACTAGCGTCTGCTGGACTAGCATCAAAAAGTTTGACACTAGTCCAGCAAAACATGGGGAGGCCCTTAGAAAAAGAACTAGAATGATGACGTGAAATCTTGTAGATTTCAATGCACCATTGCTAAGGGCCTCCTTGCAAGGGGAATGCCCCCCCCCTTGCATCCATTATGCCTGGTGCAGGTATAATGTGGCACAAGGGCTTACAAACTGGCCCAATGGTCCCATTGTACTGGTTTGTAAATACGGCGTGGGCTGGGGGACTGTTCTCAGCCTCAGTAGCATCAGAAAAAATGACGCTACAGCGTTACAAGGGGCTTGTAAATAAGCCCCATCAGGTGATATTTACGAAAGGCTTGAGCTGTCTGAGTGTCACTTTTTTTTATGCTCTTATGCTTTATGTAAGTCTCTCACCCATATCTATGTGGCCACACAAATCCACTCTTTGTGAATTTTCATGGCATTATAGATATGGAGTAAGGCAAAGCAGTGCAAGTCACTGCGTTTCCTTACTCTGTGCCAGGAGGCGTTCCATGGGCTTTGCAGTGAATTTCCCCTCGCAAAACCCATGGATTTTGATGCAGACCCAGATTTACCCAATCACTTAAATCTGGGGCAGTGCCAAAACCTTACGCCTCCCCAGGGGTGGCGTAATGAGAGAGAGCTATTTTTATTCCTCCTGGTTTTCCCTCTTTCCATGTGTGCTGCAGTCTACATTGTCTCAGGATAGTTTTCGTGCAGAAAGTTGCTCCTTCCTTGTACAAAAACAATCCTGCATGCAATGCAGACATCGTTGCACCAAGCGTTGGTGCTAGGCACCAAATTGTGCCCTGGCGCTGGGTGAAAGGACAGGAACTCCCTTTCACATTGGCATAGGGCAGAGTTGCGGCACTGCCCTAAGCCAATTGCTCATAAATATGAACCAAAGTTAATCTATCAAACATTTAAAAGTGAATAGGAATTCACCTGTTTTCTTTTTCCCTCCTTCCTTTTCTTAATTATGCACACAGCAAAAATAGCATAGTTGGTCAGTGTTCACATCACGACTGATCCAGTCAGGCAGTCTTGGCCAACAGTATTTTGCATGCTGAGATTTATTAAACAGTCACTTACAATGTTACAAGTAAAATGTTAACTCTCTGAATGCTATACTTGTTTTCCAAATAAGTTAGAACTGGCTGAAGACCTTATAAATGACATGGGACTACAGGACAACTATGAAACAGAGAAATTCAATTTATTTACTCTGACACGTTGTTATGTGATATACAGTCATTCATTTTTAAGTAAGCAGCAACATGCTGCAGATGTTGGTTCAGGACAATGCTTTGAATCTACAAAGATATAGTAAAATATGGTACCACTGCTCTTATAGGCTGCCTAGGGTCTCTCTCACACACACACATTTCCACCTCAGTACATGCATTGTATGAAAACTAGATGGGAAAAATGAAAGATTTCTTCTACCTAGTGCCTGCCTCAAAGAAATGGTGTTTTTGTGGGCAAATCCCTGTCCATCAGTGTTACTAGATAGGGCTTTGTGCCAGAAACCATGGGTGGGAGCATGCAAATGCTCATCGGCTACCCCTGTGAATCACCTTTGATGCAGAGTAGAGCAAAGAAGCAAAGAAGCAAAAAGAGCAAATTGTGTTACCTTAAGGGTTACATGTCAGCACAAAAAAGTGTTGTGGCAAAAGTAAATACTTTATTTGGACTTTCTACTTTTTTGCATCATTTTCTATGACTTTGCTTAAGTTTTTGTTTGTTTCACCTGTCATTTTTTTTTTTGCTCAGTCTACTTAACATCAATATTAAATTAGTTGAGTTTTGGAACATTCAATTCAGTTTTGGAACTGTCAGTCCTGATGTATGGTGATCTTTTCTAGCTGTAGGAATCCTTAAAGCACAAGGGTCAGTCACTTGGACTGCAGCCAGTGAGGCCACATAGGTCATTCTGGTTGTCAGACAAGGCCCCTTGAAAGACCTAGCTGGTTATTGAGGTCTTTCTCTCCCCATTTGTTGTTGTAGCGAGTACCTGCAGTTGCAGTCAATATAGTCCCTTGCGTGTGTACTGTACACTTGGAGATGGCAATCTGGTGGACCGAAATTCCAATTATGTCATTTCAAGAAACTCTGGCCCTCATTCAGACTTCGGTGGACGGAAACGCCCGTCCACCGAAGCCATGCGATCAGAAAACCACCAATGGATTGATCTGACCGCAAGGGATATTAAGAATTTCCTGCTGGGTCAGCGGGTGGAAACAGAGTTTCTGCCCGCCGACCCAGCGGTAAACAGCCCACAACATTGGCGCCGGCTCATAATAGAGCCGGTGGCAATGTAGCAGTGAAAAGTGTGATGAGGCTGGCCATGGCGACCCCTGCAGTGCCCATGCCAAGTGCATGGGCAGTGCAGGGGCCCTCAGCTCCCCATCTCCACCAGCTTTTACATGGTGGTGCAACTGGCATGTAAAAGCTGGCAGTGAGGGGACTAATAATCCCCAGGGCAGCTCTGCTTGCAGAGCTGCCCTGGCGGATTGAGACCGCCGCGCTTTCGCCACGGTCATAATGTGGAGGCCGGAGGGCCGCACTGGCGGCGGTCCGACCGCCACCGTGAGTCTGGTGGTCTTAGGACCGCCAGAGTCATAATGAGGGGCTTTGTGTCTGGGGGGCATATGTATCAAGTGCATCGACGTGGCCCACTGTTGGAAGATTTGGGCCCAGGAACGCTATTAACTTTAGTGAAATGGCATATTTTTCTGGCTAACAAGGTGACTTCGCAGATTCAATTGGTATGCATTGTGAGTAACATGTCAAAAGAATTCATGGCAGTTGGAGTAACACAGAACTGAGTGTTAAAAAAGAATGAACTGTGAATACTCAGCGTGAGCAAAAAGAAGTGGTCAGCTGGTTTTGCATCAATATTGAAATATGTGGGCCACTGTGCTGCAATAACATGCAGGCATATCCCTCTTGTTCTTGGGGTATCTCTGGGACCCTAAGAACATGGCTGGGGTTCGGGGTATTCCTACCCTGGCCCCTTTTTTTTCTTTTTCACTTATTTTTGAGGGACTCGGCTGAAGTCAAATTACAAGATGGCTGTCAACACTTCCTGGTTGAAGTGTTGGTAGCCAATCAGAGCCATGCATTTCACTGCACGAGCTCGTCATTATTCACAAATTCATCGGTGAGGATCCGAGGCTCTCGATATACACAATTATTTTCTATTTAATTTCTTTAAAACTACTAAACGGATTTACACCAAATAACAAAAAGTGTCATCTGCATACCGACAACTAGTATCCTGCTCAATTTGGTGTAAATCATGTTCAAAGCTCCTATGGTAATTAACATGGGAAATGCACATTTTTTTACAACCCATCCCCCTTTCTTGGCCACTGCTTGAAGGAGCACCCCTAAACTTTTCATGCACAACAAGAATCACTGGGGCATTTGTTTGAGAAAAATTCCATGAAGATTCCTCAAAAAGTGCCAAAGATATAGCAAGGCAAAAAATTATGTTTCTATGAAAACATTGTCCTAACCATAACTACCTACTGGTCACCACCAGTAGGTTATATATATATATATATATATATATATATATATATATATATATATATATATACATTTTAATTAAATAGACTGGACTGGTCTTAGGTGAACTGGGAGTGGATGTCAAATGCATGTCATACTGAATCATATGGATCATATTGAGATTTCCTTTTGGGTGTTCCACAGTGAGTGGAGGTCACTTAAGAATAGAATGCCAGCAAGGCATACTTTGGCTTCGGTTGACAAGCACGAAATGAGGAAGATAGTCAAATCAAAAAGGTGGCAGGTCCTCTTTTGATTTTTCTATATTTGCACAGTCTTTCCATTTCTGTGAAGTGCAGTCCAAAATTGGTGAATATTGTGAATCTTGAAATATTAAAAACGAACATGTATGAAGCTAGTGGAGGAGCAATATTATTTCTAGTTAAAGGTATGACATATTTGAGGAGAAGGGTCATGGGGAAATAGGATCCATTACTAAAGCAGTGGATGTTTTGCCTGTAAATAATTATATGTGCTTTGGTTTAGTACTACTAATCAATGTCTTCTTTTACTTTCCCCCTTTGAGTACCACCAAGGAGGAAGGACAGAGCCAGAGAGTCATGCAGAGCCAAGGGAGTCACTGGAACCAAGATCACCACAGTGAAGGAACTCCCTCTGGTGTTGGTAAATCGCATTTATTTAATCTTCTTAGATTTAACAATCACTGTCACCTAAATGTAATCATGGATTTCTATATTTTCTTTTTTTGTATTGTTCCTAATTGTCTCTTAATTTTTATTTAATCTACTTACTTTAGTAGATATTACCTCATCTCACCTATAGGTGCTTCCGTTTATATTCCCTTCCAATTCTGCAGCTTACTTCCAATTGTCTCTAACATTTTTTCTTCTTTCTCCCCATCCTTCCTGACCTTGGCACCAACCTCTCCCTCAGTACTTCTTTAAATTTCCTCTCTCAAATATCTTCTTTATATTTTAATCATTAATTTTCCGATCCTTTCCTTTGCTGGCCATTTCCCCCTTTTTAACAAAATATATTGTGCTTAATGTTTGTCTATTTGATTTTTAAAATACAGTATTACATATTTTGAAGTATCGCTTTGACTAGAAATATTTTGCAATTTGTTAGGTGCTAGTTTTTAATTTGTGAAAACACTGTGGTTGGTTGTGTGATATTACTAAGGACCTGTACTAAGTAAGTTTCCTCTGTTTTTTCAAGCACCTACCTAGAGAAGTGGAGGTCCACCATCCTGTAGAGGAGGAACAAGGGATGCAGAGGGTGCTGGAGGTGTCCCACAGTCTCCCTAAGGGTGAACCACAAAAGTCACTAAATTAACTTGTGCATAAGCCTTGGTAGCTTGGCAGAAAAAGCAGTCAGGCTGAACTTAGAGACAATGTTTAAACTAATTATGCACCACACAAACAGTAATAAAGGGAAAACACATCATAAAAAAATCAAACACTAATAAAAAAAAAGAGTACATTCTAATTTTAAAAAACCCGCCAAAATGACAAAAATGTAAACAGTAGAACAGAGTTATGAGTTTTTAAGGTTTTTAGTTAAAACTAGTGCCTAAAAGGTTAAAGTGATAACCACGTACATCTAGTTGTGCAACACTGGGTCAAAGTTTAAAAATATGGGCAACTGCGGTGGAGCCCGGGTCGGATACAAGAAGTAGATTCGGCCCAGTCAACGCTTACCTTTGGACTTAGAACATGAGAAGGTAGAGTTCAGCTGGCAAATTCTGTATGCGGTATCTGAGGAGGGAGTGAAAAAGCAGTCAGGCTGAATTTAGAGACAATGTTTAAACTAATTATGCACCACACAAACATTAATAAAGGGAAAACACATCATAAAAAAATCAAACACTAATAAAAAAAAAAAAGTACATTCTAATTTTAAAAAATCCACCAAAATGACAAAAATGTAAACAGTAGAACAGAGTTATGAGTTTTTAAGGTTTTTAGTTAAAACTAGTGCCTAAAAGGTTAAAGTGATAACCACGGACATCTAGTTGTGCAAGACTGGGTCAAAGTTAAAAAATATGGGCAACTGCGGTGGAGCCCGGGTCGGATACAAGAAGTAGATTCGGCCCAGTCAACGCTTACCTTTGGACTTAGAACATGAGAAGGTAGAGTTCAGCTGGCAAATTCTGTATGCGGTATCTGAGGAGGGAGTGAAAAAGCAGTCAGGCTGAACTTAGAGACAATGTTTAAACTAATTATGCACCACACAAACAGTAATAAAGGGAAAACACATCATAAAAAAATCAAACACTAATAAAAAAAAAGAGTACATTCTAATAAAAAAAAATCCACCAAAATGACAAAAATGTAAACAGTAGAACAGAGTTATGAGTTTTTAAGGTTTTTAGTTAAAACTAGTGCCTAAAAGGTTAAAGCGATAACCACGGACATCTAGTTGTGCAAGACTGTGTCAAAGTTTAAAAATATGGGCAACTGCGGTGGAGCCCGGGTCGGATACAAGAAGTAGATTCGGCCCAGTCAACGCTTACCTTTGGACTTAGAGCATGAGAAGGTAGAGTTCAGCTGGCAAATTCTGTATGCGGTATCTGAGGGGGGAGTGTCGTCATGGTGGAACTGCTGAATTAAGATGCAGTGAACATTTGTACGTTCAGACTTAGCAGCTTTTTTGGAAGTAAAAATCTTCCGCGCGATGAAGCTGGAGGCTGTAGTCAATGGGAGTTCTAGGAGGCCATATACCCTTTCACCGAAGGGCAGCTGAACAGATTTATTTCTGTGGAGAAGAACATAATGGGAGCTATGGCAAAGTCAGACTGACCCGCGATGCACCTCTGGTAGATCGAAGGACAGATTTGTCCTGGTATTCCCTTGGTTCTCCGAGCAGTTTTAGCCAGAAGTTTCCCAAAATGTTGATTCTTTCTATCTGGGCACCTTTAACACACGAACCAAGAGACAAGGACTGGGGGGGCACCACTTGTGGGTTTAGAACTCACTCAGAATGGGTCCAGGTGCAGGTTCAAAATGGTTGAAGCTTGTTATGTCTCTGTGTCTCTGAACAGGAGGCCAGCAAACTAGCCCTTGGAGTCAATTGGTAATCCTGTTCAACTGATGAATCAGAACTCAAACAGCAGGACAGGCCTCTGAGTATTCAAGGCTGCCTACAGGCAGCAAAGCAATCCTCCAGGTGCAACAGAGCAGTCTTGTGGAGTACACTGTAGACCACAACAACAGACAGTCCTCTGAGAGTCATTCCACAGATCCAGAACGTGAACCAAAGATAGGGGATGAGGGCCCATTTTTTTATACCTGGTGCCTTCTTTTCTGTGAGGTAGGAGAGTTTCTAGGGGTTTCTCTTTGAAGTACTTAGAATTTCCTGACTCTCCTGCCCTAACTTCAAGTTGGCTGCAGAGACAATGCTGTGTTGGCAAGCTCTTTGAGTGTAAACAGAGGACATCCTATTCAGTTGCAGGTGGGGCTGTGTCCAGCTCTGCCCCATCCTGCCAGCAGAGGACCTATTGTGGTCTGTCTGGGAGGAATTCAAAAAGTCTAACTGACAAGTTGACACAGTAATGTGACCTACAAAAGGATGCAGGCACCAAACACCAAAGGGCAGGAAACTGCTAAATTTCAACCTCACCTTTAAGGAGAAAAAATAAATTACAATAGATATCAAACAAGAAACGCTTCTCTGTCCCTTTAGCACTTAATAAATGTAATAGATAATGTAACCTAATCAGAGTGTGCTTAAGAGACTGCCTAATCCGTTTAAATTGTGTCTGGAAAGTGTATTTTGTACTTGTTTTTATCTAAAAGAAAGTGTTTTTTTATTTGCGCAAAAGGCAATATTTTGGTGGCTTCAGATTTGGGCCTTATCTGCAGGGTTGAATAGGAACTACAACATATGTATTGAGCATGTCTGTATCCAAGGAGATTGCATCTTCAGTAGCACCTCCTTGCCCCATGCTTTGATTGGGCCTCAGGCATCTGATCAGGCCTGAACCCTCCCCTCAGACCTGCACAAGCACTTAAGCTTGTGGAGGGAACCTCAAGACAGCCACCTCCATTTTGTCGTCTCCGTTTCTCTGAGGCTTAAACAGCCCATTGAAACTTGATAAAAGAGACTGTAGCCCTCGGAACCAATAGGAATCTTAACTTTATCAGCCAACTAGAGCTCGAACCTTAAGCCCTAGGCCAAATAGAAAAACTAGTCCTTGGAATCAATCAGAAACCTAGACCTATCAAATTCAAATGGCAGAGAAACCTAGAGTTAAACGTAAATAGTTATGGGTAGAGGGAAAGAGCAGTTTTAATATTTAAAACTGCGGAAAACATCAGTTACATCGTGGTAGATGCAACGAAATGCATTTACCACAATGTATTTACAACACATATGAGTTTACCACGCATGTCTTTACCACGAATATACCTTTACCATGCATGCCTTTACAACTAATTTCATTGTAAAGGCATGAATGGTAAAGGTGTATGTGTGGTAAAGGTTTTAAAGGTAAGTACAGGTAAGTATTAAGTGGGTTGAATGATATATATATATATGTGTATATATATATATATATATATAGGCATTTTTAGATTTTAGAGTGGGCATGGGTTTTAGGTGGTAAGAGCATATATAGGTTTTTGGGTGGTATGGGTTTTGGGATGGTAAGGGTATTTTTAGGTGTTAGGGTGGGTGTGGATTTTGGGGTGGTAATGGCATTTTTAGGTTTTGGGGTGGGTAAGGGTTTTGGGGTGGTAACGGCATTTTTGGGTTTTAGGGTGGGCTTGGGTTTTGGGGTGGTAAGAGCATTTTTAGGTTTTCAGGTGGGTATGGGTTTTGGGGTGGTAAGGGTATTTTTAGGTTTTAGGGTGGGTTTGGGTTTTGGGGTGGTAAGGGCATTTTTGGATTTTAGCGTGGGCATGGGTTTTGGGGTGGTAAGAGCATTTTTAGGTTTTCGGGTGAGTATGGTTTTTGGGGTGGTAAGGGAATTTTTAGGTTTTAGGGTGGGTATGGATTTTGGGGTGGTAAGGCCATTTTTAGGTTTTGGGGTGGGAAGGGCATTTTTAGGTTTTAGGGTGGGTTTGGGTTTTGGGGGGTAAGGGCACTTTTAGGTTTTAGGGTGAGTATGGGTTTTGGGGTGGTAAGGGCTTTTTTAGGTTTTAGGGTGGACATGGGTTTTGGGGTAGTAAGGGTATTTGTAGGTTTTCTGGTGGATATGGGGTAGTAAGGGGTGTTTAGGTCTTAGGGTGGGTATGGGTATTGGGGTGGTAGGGGCATTTTTAGGGTGGTTATGAGTTTTGGAGTTGTAAGGGGTGCTCAGTTTTGAGGTGGTAGGGGCATTTGTAGGTTTTAGGGTGTACATGGGTTTTGGGGTGGTAAGGTTATTTTTAGGTTTTAGGGTGGGTATGTGGTTTGGGGTGGTAAGGGCACTTTTAGGTTTTTTAGGGTGGTTATGGGTTTTAGGGTGGTAAGGGCATTTTTAGGTTTTAGGGTGGGTTTGGGTTTTGGGGGTGGTAAGGGCATTTTTAGGTATTAGAGTGGGTATAGGTTTTGGGTGGTAAGGGCATTTTTAGGTTTTAGGGTGGGTATGGGTTTTGGGGTGGTAGGTTTTTTTTAGGTTTTAGGGTGGCCATGGGTTTTGGGGTGGTAAGGGTATTTTTTAGGTTTTGGGTGGGTATGGGGTTTGGGGTGGTAAGGGGTGTTTAGTTTTTAGGGTGGGTATGGGTTTTGGGGTGGTAAGGGCATTTTTAGGTTTTAGGGTGTGCATGGGTATGGTTGTAAGGTTGTTTTTAGGTTTTAGGGTGGGTATGGGTTTTGGGGTGGTAAAGGCATTTTTAGGTTTTAGGGTGGGTATGGGTTTTGCAGTGATAAGGGCATTTTTAGGCTTTAGGGTGGGTTTGGGTTTTGGGGGGGTAAAGGCATTTTTCGGTATTAGGGTGGGTATGGGTTTTGTGGTGGTAAGGGCATTTTTTAGGTTTTATGGTAGGTATGGGTTTTGGGGTGGTATGGGTATTTTTAGGTTTTAGGGTGGGTATGGGTCTTGGGGTGGTAAGGTAATTTGTAGGGTTTAGGGTAGCTAGGGGTTTTGGGTGGAAAGGTGTGTGTGTGTATGTATATATATGTGTGTGTGTGTTTGTGTATATATATATATATATAGTATATATATACATTTAATATTCAGATGTGCACTGCATTTCACCAGGGCAATCGTTTCAGGAATTTGGATAGCATGTAACAGTTCTTTAATTCTCTCACCATTTCTCATTGGTGAACCAGATGAGGTAATGAAACCTCTCTGTAACAACAACTGGCCAAATCATGGACTATTCCAAATCCATACTGGCTATCCGTATAGATGGTAACTTTTAGTTGGGCAGAAACATGGCATGCTCTAGTAAGGGCTACCAGCTCCACTACTTGTGCACAATACACTCCTCGAAGCCAAGACGTTTCCAGGATACCGGTAATTGTGCACACAGCATATCCCCCTCTCGGTGTCCTGTACTGTCTCTTAGACAAGAACCAGTGACAAAGATAATTTGGTCATTCTCTTCCAATCAGGAGTCTCCAATGTCAGGTCTCGGTTTTGTGCACAAGTCAGTTACTTCAAGACAATCAAGCTCCATGTCCTCCAATTTCTCAATTTCAACATTTTCATTAGGAAGTAAGGTGGCTAGGTTCAGCACTGTACATCTCTTCAATGACACATTTGGTGACCCTAGAATATTTGTCCCATATCTGGTCAACCTTGAACCTTGCACCTGTTAGGTACTGGCACCATTTCACCAAAGTTGTTACCGTTACCATTTGTTGGAAATAAATTGATAGAATGGATCTTTTTTCACAATGTCCTTTATAAGGTCTAAGGGGGTCATTTTGACCCTGGCGGTACGAGACTGCCAGGGCTAAAATGACAGAAGCACCGCCAACAGGCTGGCGGTGCTTCCTGGGTCATTACGACCGCGGCGGAAGCGCCACAATGGCCCCGGCGATAGTAATCCGCTTTACGAGTCCCCGACCACCAGCCTTTTCCTGGCAGTTTGAACCGCCAGGAAAAGGCTGGCGGTACGGGGAGTCGCGGGGCCCCTGGGGGCCCCTGCACTGCCCATGCCACTGGCATGGGCAGTGCAGGGGCCCCCTGACAGGGCCCCATGCGGCTTTTCACTGTCTGCTATGCAGACAGTGAAAAGCGCGACGGGTGCAACTGCACCCGTCGCACGGCTGCAACACCGCCAGCTCCATTTGGAGCCAGCTCCCATGTTGCGGCCCACATCCCCGCTGGGCCGGCAGGCGGAAACTCGGTTTCCGCCCGCCGGCCGAGCGGGGATGTCAAAATGGGCACCGCGGGAGTGCAGCTACATTGGCGGCGGCCCGGCGGTTACAACTTGGCGGGCGGCACTGTTGTAATGAGGCCCATAATGTCATACAGTTTGCAAATTGCATCCCTCTTTTTTTTCTATAAAAAGGTTGCAGAATTGATTTTTTCAGGCCTCCTCCTTTTTTTCCTACAACCTGTTACTTGGTGATAATTCACTTTTTACATGTTTCCCTTGTTATCACTATAAACCACTTTTCACTCTTTCCAGAGCTTTTCTCTCGTACATTCATTCTCCGTACCTACACCTCCTTTCCTCTCCCACTCTTGTTTTTTGGGTAGAGAGACCCAAACCCCCACCTAAACCATTTCTTAATGTGGCTTATACCTTCTCTTCCATGTGCCGTCTTTTTAAACCTTTTCTCTGGCCGACATTTTTACCTACCCTCTTTCCTCTTCTCAACATGTTCATACAGTGCCTTCATCTGCTATTGTATTTGTTAACCTCATTTTCTATTTTAACAACACAACTGAGTTGCCTAACAGTGACTGAATGTGGGGCTTCTATTGCTTTGCTGGTAAAACATGTTTTAATTTTTATTGTAAACTAATATATTTTGACAGCTGTTAATGATTGTGTTTGTATTATTTGATTCATACGACGCTTTTGTTAATTTCTTTCCACTTTTTTACTATCATGTTATTTTGTGTTTGAACCAGCACGTTGTCCCTCTTAAAGTTCTCAACTTCTTCCAAAACAGACACTCACCTTTAGATTATGAATCAATGACGGGGAAGGGCATTTGGCATTGTAACCTCGCAGCCCTGTCTGATGAGATGCCCTGTAGGGCTCCCATCAGTGGAGCTAAGGGTCTGTTCTTAGAAACATGGCAGTTGCCTAGTTACCTAATGGGACAGGGAGACCACAGGATTGAAGGTGCAGAAGAGCCACCAAAAACTAAATCACCCTATAAGTCAACAAATGAATGGACGAGACGAATATTTATTTTTCAATTTTTTTGTTTTTTTCTCCTATATGATCAAAAATAGAACACAAAAACACAGAAGAAATCAGAAAAATAATTTGAACATTTGGGTGAAGTAAGCAACACACATTATGAACTCTGTAGCAACCTACTTACTATAGCACACCTCACTAGGGTGAATTATTGATCAACATGAATTCTTCTGTGCGTTTGAAACTTGATCAACTTCTTCCTGAATTTCTGGTGTGATTTGCTGGCGTATTTCTTAGGGAGCACTCTGGCACAGATATCCATACATCTCCATACCACTCCTGTATTCTTTCTCTTTTTATTTTCGTGAAGTATCATTCAGACCTTTGTGTTCGAGGGAGTCCCTTAATTGAGCCGAAAGGTTTATAGTCAGAGTTACCTGCAACATCAATTACAAAATGACAGAAACTGGAAACTACTGTTTTATGAAAATAAAGTAGGCAGGCGGAAGAAAGCTACATCTTTCAGAGATACGACCTAAGAGGCCTTTCCTAGTTTCACACTTAAACTGAGTGAAGACGATGACATCTAGTATTGGACTGATCAAATTGTTATGTATATTTGAAACCTTTCTGTGGCCAAAACTAAGTAGGATTTCCTGTGTGATATCCCACTATTTAGAATGCTAGAATTCTGACATCCCTAAGAATCATCACATGACATGCAATGGAAACAAAAATAGAGAAAATGACTACGCCCTTTATCGCTCCCTACCGCCACCATGTGTGCGCCGTATTTTAAATACAGCGCACCATGGTGCAGGGTAGGGGGCAATAGTGTCATTTATTTACGCAATTGATATACTCTGCAGGAGTAGGGCCAACATTTCAGCTCTACTCCTGCAGAGAACACAGGGGCCCGTTGTAATCAATGGTATGCCCTCTTTTAACGCCTGCTCTGAGCAGGTATTAAAAGTGCTGCAAAAAAAAGGACGCAAGGAAAGTTCTTAGATTTCCTTGCACCATTTTTTCGGCCCCCCCTAATGAGGGAACTCCCCTTTTGCATACCTTATACCTGGCACAGGCATAATGTAGCGCAAAGGATTTAAAAATGCTGCAATGCATGCACTGCGCCACTTTGTAAACATGGTGTGGTGTTTTTGGCCTTTTAACTCCACGTTAGCGTAAACAAATATCGCTAATGTGGCATAAGAATGGCGCTATGGGCTCTTAAATATGCCCCTACATAATTTGTAGACAATTATTATAATTCCCAGCCTGCTCAGAGACATGGTACTACAGCATGTCAAAAGACAGTAAAAATAATCGAAATTACTTATTCAAATACACCTGAATTAAACTGGCATGGTTGTTAAACTAGCAGTAGTCTACTGTCTAAATCAGTAGAACTGGCAAGTAAGGGACTGATTTTGACTGGCTGGTTGAATGGTCCCTTTTCAGTGCCCTGGTGATAAGGGCCAGTGGAAACTGCAAAATGACTCAAACGCCATGGGAGACAACTCCCATGGTATGGGGAGCATTTGTTTTTGTATTTTTAAAAATGAAATTCCGATTTTTTGAAATTACAAAAAAACATTTAAAGTACCATCCATCAAACTTTTAATATGTACACAGAATGTTGTGATGGTAGTTAATTCCAATGTTAAGAGATATGCACTGGGCCAGTGGACATCTCTAAATTTAACATATGAAGTATCCTTCATATGGCAGGGGTAAAGTACTCTGCCATGCCAACATATTTACATCTGTCCACCTAGGTCTAAATCAGGCTCTAAGTTTGCAGATGTGACGCAGTGATTTAACGTGGCATGCTTCATCATTGGCCACTTCTTCTCACCCTGGTAAGAGTACTACCAGGGCAGATTCAATCTCAAAAAACTTTCGGAGGGGGTTCTTAAAAACTATTTTTCTGGATAATCTTTCTGAAATCCTGTTCTAATTAGTTAAATATACCTTAAGGTAAACCACAAAGGATACTTTATTAGGTGGATATGGATACTTTATTAGGTGGATATGGATAAAAAACACTGAAAACTGTGATCAATGGACGTTTTTGGGGACAATGACCATTATGTACCTCTGTTCTGCCAACATGCTTCTGCCTCTAAATAGCCTAACCTGGTCTCTGGCATTCGCCAGGATCTCACAAGGATCCCTGGACTATCCTATATAGGGATGTGTAAGGATAGGAGGGCCTAACTCCTCTCAAACACCTCAGGTATTTTTACCCACCTGGGAGATACCCTGATTCTCATGGTCTGGTCAGGTGGTGGTGATTCCTGTAATCACACATTTGTCAAAGAGATACAACCTCTGGATTCCTACCCTGCCCCTGTGTTCAGCCAACTGGTAGGATGAACACAGGGGTGGGGTAGGGATCCTTGTGATAGAACATGAGGTATTTTTAACTAATTAGAACTGGATGCCAGAGAGAATATCCGGAAAAATAATTTTTAAAGGCGCCCTCAAAAAATCAGAGGTTGAGTCAGCCCTGGTAGTGCTACCTTACCGGGATGGGATAATGTGGCTGATAATTAGGCTGGTGAGACCATCATATCCAATTTCCAAAAATGCTCTAAGTTAGAGTTCTCACCCAGGACAGGTAGACACTAACACACAAGAGTAGGGCACAGGTTACTCCTCCTCATCCCCGGCAGGTCATCACGTCATGTTGTGAAATTATAAGTTCCTAGAGGCAGACACAGAGGTCAATAGGCCTCTCCTTTCTCTATTTGTTTTAAACATACTCAAATGTAACAGTCCATTTGCTACTCACACTGGCTAGAATGTTTTTCTTTAATCTTTGTTACTCACTTCTTTCTGTTGGCATGTGGCCATCACTTCCACTTAGAGAGTGCCATGAGCACCCTCACCTTTTTTCAATCCTATCACTAATAAATAAAATGTAAGGCTGAGGAAACAACAACATACTCTGATTCAGGCACCTTCATTTTTTTTTATCCCAAGCTGGCCTCCTTTTAGCATTTCATTTTCCTTTAAGGGAATTTAGTACAAGTCTTTTTTCTTCTTTTTATATGTTCAACACCCATGCTGCATTCTTGAGCTGATGTTCCCACACTATGTACAGACTGCATAAGGCATATATGTGAAGAGCAAAGGGATAGAATTGAATAGAAAGTGTCACTGGAATGATGGCTCTTCTACTGAAGTTAATGTTCTGAACGAATCCATTAAAGAACAGGGATAACGGCTGTTTTATTAATGCCCCATCTGCGGTTGAAACAGAGGTCCTGATTTAATTTTTGGTGGTAAGGATACCCCATTTCAATGGCCTTCTGACACAGCTCTGTAACAAACAGTAAAATGCATTGTCAGGAACTGTTGTGGCGGCGGTTCATGCCAATGCCTTTAGAAATGACCGCCTGCTAGGAGGTCATTTAAAATTTGTGGTGCGGAGTAGACACGGCATGGCAGATGTAAGGTCCTCTGCCAGGCCAATAGTGACTATTCTGTCCACTAAAAATTAAAGTTGGCCAAGAGTCTCTTTGGAAAGAGGTTCATATTTTTCATTTTTGACCCAAGTGAATGCAATATCCCCCTTCAGAAAGTAGTGCAAGTACTCTCTCTTTATAGGTATCAGCTCCTTACGGTACTTACATGTCCATTATGTTGGCAGTCCTACCTTGTTACTTGGATTCTTCAAAGTCACTCATTTATAGTGACTCTCTTTCTATATGTTGAGCCCCATATGCTTTTCAGTGTTTGTGTGTGTGTGCTGAACCTTTTTAACTTTTGCTTCTGTCAGATTCTCATTACTATCTCATAAGAGAACGGCAGACCCTATACTTTCCGTAAACTGAGCATTCTTTGGTCACAACATTTGAAAACATCCCAGATGGTCCATCAAAGGAAGGTGGCACCACCTATCATATTTAGGCTGTATAGTGTAAGACCTGGTGGTGAGCAACAGAAACAAAAATACTGACTCCACAGCTGGGGGAAAAAAACAGGGTGTGGAGGTCTTTTTTTTTGTTTTTAAAGAAATATCATCCATTTTGGGAGTTTGTTTCTGAAAAACAAAAAATGTTGGTTTGGTGAACAGCTGTCAAATGATGGAGGTTTTCCCCAATTTTCTTTCTACCTTGATAGTAACCATTTTGAGGCTGGTTACTTTGAAGCTCAGAGGTGACTTCTGGGCTCTTAGACATCCCTAAATCTGAAAGGCTGCAGTTTGCCAGGGCAATGGAGGTACTGTCCTCAGACATCCTGACGGACGGATTACGATTCACTAAAATGTAATTCAGGCCCTCTGTCCTCTGTGGGTGACCACTGCAGAAAGTGTTTTGGTATTGAGTTTCCTGTGTCCCTGATGGGCTATTAAAGGCTAAACAGATATCGAAGGCATGAAAAGCAGAGCTAATGTTTAGTATAACGAAGCCCTGCAGGCTATAGTAATTTTACAACTAAACCTTAGCCACCAGTATGGATGACAATTCCATGAAAAGCTAAATTTACTAAAATACCCACACTTTAGTCATACAATTACAGACCTAGAAGCAACTGACTTTTTATAACAAGAAAATAGCATCAAAACTATGTGCTGCCAACATTTTTTAATTATGGATCAAATACTTGTAAACATATTATGAAAATGCAACAATTTTGCATGCGATCATTGTGTTTTTTTTCTGGAAACATACACATATCATCCTTAGTTTCTGGTTTGAGTGTATAATCCGATCTTCCTAAAATTTTCTGCACCCTTTACTTAAATTTCTGGATTTTGGCCGCCCCCCAATCCAGGTGAATGAGCAGGAGGCGAGCGGCTGTTCACTCCACGGAAGTTTTTTTTGCACTATAATTTTAGAGCTAAATGCATCCTCGCATCTAAAACAGATGCCGAAATGCATTTCACAATAAAACTTACTGGCAAATGCTGAATTTGCATTTCACCAAATTTTTTATAATTTTTCTAAAGTTTTGCAAAATTACCAATACTAAATTACGTGCATTTTGCACACTCCTAATTATGGCTAAGCTGAATTTCTAATTTCTTAACTATGCAGATAATGTGTGTATATATGAATATTTCTTCTAAAATCTAAAGGAATCTCATGCCGCCTGCTGAAGTTCCACAATGAGCTAAAGGCTACCCTATTAGCCCCATTCCACTAAATAAATAATATGGGTGGTCATTACAACCCTGGCGGTCGGTGTTAAAGCGGCAGTAAGACCGCCAACAGGCCGGCGGAAAAAAATGGAATTATGACCGCAGCGGAAACTGCCAACATAGACAGCCACTTTAACACTCCGACCGCCACGGCGGTACAAACAAACACCATGGCGGTCACCGCCAACAGACTGGCGGGAGACAATGTACTGCTCACAGTATCACAACCTACCAATCCGCCACCTTTTCCGGGGCGGATTCACCGCGAACAAAAACGCCGCGGAAACAGGACTCCGAAGGGAAAATGCTCACCTCTGCACACCCCACGAGGAACCAGGACGCCATGGAACCAGAGCTCCATATTTTACCAGCCTTCATCTTCTTGCTCCTCTACCAGGAGCACGAACGCCGGCGGCAAAGACCACGGTGAGTACTGCACCTACGACACAGGGGAGGGGGAGGGAAAAAACAGTGACAGACACACGCAACACGCAACACGCAACACCACCACCCCCACCCTCACCCACTACAACACACACACCAATACAGCATAATACATTACAATTACACCCCCAAACCCCCGGAAGAATGCAAAGACAAAAGGAAATGAGCTGAACGATTGTAATATATTAAAATTCAGTGGTGAAATAATATACATACACTATTTACAAATATATACACCAAGAATATTAGTCCAGGGTATTCCACCCTTAAAGTCCATGGACCACTGGGCCCACACTGCATGGGCGAGGCCCACACAAGATACCCGAACGTGACGGAGAGAACACAGCAGGGGCACTAGATAGAAATAAAACAGGCACCTCAGGGGGAAGGGAAAGGGGGGGCGCCTCAGCCGGTTGAGTGCACGACGCCAAATCCACGAGGGGGCCCCATGCCCACTGTTCAATCCTGGGAAGTGCAAAGCCACAGTCTCTCAAGTCTCTACAGTGGGTGGGCTGCCCACTGCTTTATCCTGGGGAGTGCAAAGCCACAGTCTCTCAAGTCTCTCCAGTGGGTGGTTTGCCCACTGCTTTATCCTGGGGAGTGCAAAGGCACAGTCTCTCAAGTCTCTCCAGTGGGTGGTTTGCCCACTGCTTTATCCTGAGGAGTGCAAAGTCACAGTCTCTCAAGTGGATAACAGACTCCACTGGTTCTGGATGGGGCTTGGTGCCAAGAGTGCTTCACCCTGCCAGGGACAGAGGTAGTGGATGTAAGCCTCCACTGGTTCTGGAGGGGGCTTGGTGCCCAGAGTGCTTCATCCTGCCAAGGACAGAGGTAGTGGATGTAAGTCTCCATTGGTTCTGGAGGGAGCTTGGTGCCCAGAGTGCTTCATCCTGCCAAGGACGGAAGTAGTGGATGTAAGCCTCCACTGGTTCTGGAGGGGGCTTGGTGCCCAGAGTGCTTTATCCTGCCAAGGACAGAGGTAGTGGATATAAGTCTCCACTGGTTCTGGAGGGGGTTTGGTGCCCAGAGTGCTTCATCCTGCTCGTGGCGGCCTCAGTAGCATCAGTGCATTTGGCGGTCATGGGCCTGCAGTACCTGTGGCGGGCCTGTCTTTGGCAGCGGTGCTTGTGGCGGTCCTGTCTTTGGCAGCGGTGCTTGTGGCGGTCCTCTCTGGGCCAGCGGGGCTGCTGCTGGCGGTCCTCTCCGGGCCAGCGGGGCTGCTGCTGGCGGTCTTCTCGGGGCCAGCGGGGCTGCTGTTTGCGGTCTTCTCTGGGCCAGCGGGGCTGCTGGCGGTCGCCTCCTGGCCAGCGGGGCTGCTGGCGGTCGTCTCCTGGGCAGCGGGGCTGTTGGCGGTCGCCTCCTGGGCAGCGGGGCTGCTGGCGGTCGCCTCCTGGGCAGCGGGGCTGCTGGCGGTTGCCTCCTGGGCAGCGGGGCTGATGCTGGCGGTCCTGTCTGGGCCAGCGGGGCTGCTGGCGGTCACCTCCTGGCCAGCGGGGCTGCTGGCGGTCTTCTCCGCCGTGGTGATCTTCCCAGACTTGCTGGGTTTCTTGTGCCCCTTCCCCACCTTGGAAGGTGTCGCTGCTGACTCCACACTCCCACCTGTGCCCCTGGGAGTGGCTTTGGTGGCTGGTGTCTTCCCCCTCTCCCGTCGGGCACTGGCCAACCTTTGATGCTTGACAGGTGGGGGACTGTCCGTGCTGTGGCTCCTTGCCACGCTGGCTGCCCTGCTGCCTGGTGCACTCCAGAATCCGGTGACTACTGGCACCACTGGTCCCGGAGATGTTGTGGCTGAGGTGCTAGGTTGGGACCTGGAGAGTCGGGCCCTAGGAGACTGACGGGGTGGGGGAGGTGAGGGAAAGAGGTCAAGGGTGGACAGGAAAAGTTTCTTAGGAACACTGGGACGGGTAGATGGAGGGGGTTTGGGAGTGGAGGAAGAGGTTGTGGTTGTAGGAGGTGTACGTTTGGTGACTTTGGGTGAAGGTGCATGCGCTGGAGGCTGTCGTGAGGTGGATGGCTGTTGGGTGGGTGTGTGCCTGCGTTTGTGTTCCTTGGGAGGTGGCGTCACAGACACACTGGGAGAGGACACAGGGGATGTGTGAATGGTAGTGGGGGTGGTGACTGCACATGAGCGGGGTGTGGTGGTGGGTGTGCTGGTGATGGACGTAGTGGCTGCAGATGTAGTGCATGCAGGTGTGAGTGGAGATGAGACTGGGACGGAGGAGGGAGATGAGGAGGAGGGGGACAAAGTGGAGGCAGTGGATGTTGCTATGTCTGCATGTGTGTGATGCTTGCATGAGTGCCTGTGGGATGTGTGGTGCTTATGTTTGCCTAAGCTTCCCTTGTGTGTTGAGGTGTGTGCATGCTGGTCTGATGGTGTGCTTGGGGTAGGCAGAGGCACAGGGGATTGGGTGGAGGAAGTTGGAGGGGGGAGGCTAGAGACAGGGACAATGGCTGCCATCAGTGCTGAGGCCAGAGTCTGAAAAGCTCGCTGAAGGGCCGCCTGACCAGAATGAATGCCCTCCAGGAATGCATTGGTTTGTTGCAACTGCCTCTCTACACCCTGGATGGCATTAAAAATGGTAGACTGCCCAACATTGAGGGACCTGAGGAGGTCAATGGCCTCCTCACTGAGGGCAGCAGGGGTGACTGGGGCAGGGGCTGAGGTACCTGGGGCGAAGGAGATGCCCACACTCCTGGGTGAGCGGGCCCGGGGCAAAGGCTGAGGGGCTGCTGGGAGGGCGGTGCTGGAGGGGGGGTGGCAGCTGTACCAGTAGATGCGGGGGGCACAGATGGGGCCGCCACCACAAGGGAGCTCCCATCAGAGGACGAGTCCGTATCGCTGGTGTCAGCTCCTGTCCCCGCCGTGGAGCTCCCCTCGCCCTCCGTCCCACTGGTGAAATCAGACTCCATAGTGTCGCCCTCCAGGGCCATGTGGGATGCAGCTCCCTCCTGCTCCAGTGCCACTGCTCCTCCGCCTGATGATGCTAATGCACACATGTACAGGGAGACCACAAAAAGGGGGGGGAGACAGAAGAAAGACATGTTGAGTGCATGCATTACCGCTACCGTTGGCGGAAACGACAGACACAGAAGCCCCCTGCACTATGCTGCGCACTTGGGGTCCACTATTCAATGCCTGGTAAATGGCCTACAAGGCTAGGGCCGATATCTGCACACATGGATGTCACAGGAGCCGGACTAGGTGTAGTTGGCACTGTACCCAGGTGGGGAAGGTGCCACAGGGTCTGCCTGAAAAAGGGGACTTAACTAGCACACTCGCCCTGGCCTAGGGAAACCCACAGCCCACCTACCCCACCCAGAAATCTCCACTGCACGCTGAATCGGCAGAATGAGAGTGTACTCACCCCCTTGTTGCTGCTGTGATGCCCTCAAGTGCCCATCCAACTCCGGGTACGCCACCGCTAGGATTCTGAACATCGAGGGGGTCATGGTGCGACGGGTACCCCTCCCACGTTCGGAGGCCATCCCCAGCTGGGCCTCCGCCGTCTTCTTGCTCCAGCGGCGAATGTCCTCCCATCTTGTATGGCAGTGGGTGCTTCGTCTGTGATAGACCCCCAGGGTCCGGACGTCCTTGGCGATGGCACGCCAAATATCCTTCTTCTGGTGGGCGCTGACCTTCAGGAATTGTACAGGGGAAAAAGAGAAGTTATTACCAACTGCACCGTCATTGGCCCGCATCCCTACCCTTGCCATGTGGCACATGCACTCACCGTCGTTTCATGCACGCATCATTCTCCACCCCCCTCTTTCATCCACCCCACTCCACACAGGCATTGCCCATACAGAATGCTCACAGTGTACTTACCTGTTTGTCTGGAGGACCGTAGAGTAGCGTGTACTGGGGGAGGACCCCATCCACGAGTTTCTCCAACTCCTCCGTGTTGAAGGCAGGGGCCCTTTCCCCAGACGCACGAGCCATTGTCTCTTCCAGACTGAGGTCACAGCAGCACTTGCAATGTAGGTCCTCTCCTGTCGAAGATCAGGTATCGAGTGATTGAACAGATAGAAAATGTCAGTCACGTCCGCGGCGGTGCGTACCGTCGCCGCCGGCGTAATTCGTCATTGGGTCCTGGGTCCCATAGGGTCCAATGTTAACCAATGCAGAATTGCGTTGCGGTCTTCGACCGCCTACTGCGACGGTGTACAACACCAGCGCAGTTACCTCACATCCCATTGTCCCACTTTACAGGTCAGGCAGCCGCCATTTCAGGGGTCCACATGGCTTGATTGATAACTGCGTCACACATACCTAGGCCTTGGCTCAACACTCATACAGGCAAAAATCGGGTTATGAATGGTTTTCTGAGTAAGCTTTGTTTACGTACCTCTGAGTTGGTTGACTCTGTGCTTGCTGTTGTCCTTCATAGGCACCATCCGCTGGGACATGTGAGGAGATGGCGGCATCCTCCGGTGTACAGACCGCTGGTGGACCTGTCGACTTTGGAGGAAAGACATGTAATCATCACCTACAGGCTTGATCGTGCCACAATCCTGGAATTGTGTTCCCAGTTGGAGCCAGACCTGATGTCAGCTATCCGCCATCCCACAGGAATCCCCCTTCAAGTGCAGTTGCTGTCAGTACTCCATTTCCTTGCAAGTGGTCTTTTCAAACAACAGTGGCCCTAGAATCAGGGATGTCCCAGTCTATGTTTTCCAACGTGTTGTCCAGAGTGTTGTCTGCCCTGCTGAAACACATACAGAGCTACATCGTGTTCCCTCAGGTGGAGGATTTGCCTACAATGAAAGGTGACTTCTATGCCCTTGGACATATCCCCAACATCATAGGTGTCATTGATGGGACCCATGTGGCCTTGGTGTCCCCCCTGCAGGAGTGAACAGGTGTACAGAAATCGGAAGAGTTACCATTCGTTGAAAGTGCAGATGGTGTGTTTGGCCGACCAGTACATCTCCCATGTTAATGCCAAATTCCCAGGCTCAGTGCATGACGCTTACATTTTGAGGAATAGCAGCATCCCTTATGTGATGGGGCAACTCCAGAGGCACCGTGTGTGGCTATTAGGTGAGCACCTGGAACCAAATCGTTGGGAATAGTTGTCTGGGTCTGGGGATATCCCTACAGGTTAGTGTGTGTCTAACAGTTGTCCCTTGCCATTTACAGGTGACTCTGGCTACCTCAACCTGTCATGGCTACTGACCCCAGTGAGGAATCCCAGGACAAGGGCAGAGGAACGCTACAATGAGGCCCATGGGCAAACTAGGAGGATTATAGAAAGGACCTTGGGCCTCCTGAAGGCCAGGTTCAGGTGCCTCCATATGACAGGTGGTTCCCTATTCTACTCACCAAAGAAGGTGTGCCAGATCATCGTGGCCTGCTGTATGCTTCACAACTTAGCTTTGCGACGACAGGTGCCTTTTCTGCAGGAGGATGGTCCAGATGGAGGTGTTGTGGAAGCTGTGGAGCCTGTGGACAGTGAAGACGAGGAAGCAGAAGAAGAGGACGTCGACAACAGGGACTCTGTGATCCTGCAATACTTCCAGTGAGACACAGGTAAGAATACAAACCTGCCTACTTCATGTACTTTAACAGTACTACCTCTCTACTGTCTGTTCTTTTCACCCAGTGTATGGTCATTGAGTTGTCACTTTCCCTTAAGATTTCACAGAGGTGGGTCCCACTGTGTGACATCTGCTTTGTTTCCTCATGGACTAGAGCTGTGTGACATAGGTATGTTGACATTACAATTGAAAGAGCATTTTGTCACTGTAATTGCTAATACACTATTTCGAAATCACAGACAGACTCCAGATTGTTTTGTGCTTTAAGGGTGTTTATTTCAGTGCTCAATATTGGAGGGGGTTGGAAAATGGTGAGGAGTGATGGTGGAGGAATGTCCATGGCAGAGTCCAGTCTATTAGTCTCACAGGTATATTGTCCAAAGGGGCATAGGAAGCGGAGCTGGGGCAGTTTGAGGATGGACAGGGTGACAAGGTGGGACAAAAGGATGACATTCAGGGCGGTCTCATTTCTTGGCGGGGGTCTTGGCATTGTTCTCTGTCTTTGTCCTGGATCTCAGGGACCGTTTGTGGGGTGGTTCTCCCCCTGCAGGGGGTGAGGTGCTGGTGTGGTGCTCCTGTGGCGGTGCCTCCTGTCCACTAGCGCCAGGCAGAGGTGGTTGGCAGTTCATCGTCCAGGCTAGTGTCAGGGGCCCCATGTTGTGCCACAGTGTCCCTCCTGGTGTTGAGGACTTCCTTCAGCACCCCTACGATGGTGCCTAGGGTGGAATTGATGGATCTGAGTTCCTCCCTGAACCCCAAATACTGTTCCTCCTGCAGCTGCTGGGTCTCCTGAAATTTGGCCAATACCGTTGCCATCGTCTCCTGGGAATGATGGTACGCTCCCATGATGTTGGAAAGGGCCTTGTGGAGAGTGGGTTCCCGGGGCCTGTCCTCCCCCTGTCGCACATCAGCCCTCCCAGTTCCCCTGTTTCCCTGTGCCTCTGTCCCCTGGACCGAGTGCCCACTGCCCCCATGTCGCTGTTGTTGTTGGGGTTAGCCTGGGTTCCCTGTAGTGGTGGGCACACTGCTGATTGACATGTCCTGAGGACAGAGGTATGGGCCCGCTGGGTGGGTGCTGTGCTGGTGTTTCCAGAGGGGGGAAGCTCTGTGGTGGCCTGCGACTGTGTCAGGGGAACCGACTATCCCGAGGTCCCAGATGGGCCGGGCTGGTCGTCTAGATCCAGTTGGACAGAGCTGCTGTCATCACTGTGGGCCTCTTCTGTTGGTGGTATGGACATGTCTGGACCCTCCTGTGCGGTGACGTTGGGTAGGGGTCCTGCAGGGGTATAAAAGCATGATTATTGCATCTGTGTGTGCCATGTTGTGCAATGGGTGGGTGACTGTGTACCCCAGTGCTTGCATTCCTGTGTGGGACCTTGTGTGATGATGGTTTAGGGGTGTGTATGGGTATGTGCAGTGGCCATGCTTTGGTGATGGGTGTCCATGCTTTGTTGTTGCATGCAGGGCTTGGTGTTGGGATGTGTGATTTGTGATATTGGGATGTTTATGAGGGCTTGGAGTGATGGGGGTGAGGGCGAAGGTGGGGGTATGTGATGGCATGCAGGTAGGGTGGGGGATATTGTAGTAAATAATTGCCTTACCAGAGTCCATTCCTCCATCTACTCCTGCGAGGCCCTCAGGATGCAGAATAGCCAAGACTTGCTCCTCCCATGTTGTTAGTTGTGGGGGAGGAAGTTGGGGTCTGACGCCAGTCCTCTGAACCGCAAGGTGGTGTCTTGATACCACGGAATGCACCTTCCCCCGTAGGTCGTTCCACCTCTTCCTGATGTCATCCCTATTTCTTGGGTGCTGTCCCACTGCGTTGACCCTGTCCACTATTCTTCGCCATAGCTCCATCATCCTAGCTATGGAGGTGTGCTGCACCTGTGATCCAAATAGCTGTGGCTCTACCTAGACTATTTCCTCCACCATGACCCTGAGCTCCTCCTCAGAGAACCTGGGGTGTCTTTGCCGTGCCATGGGGTGGTGTGGGTGATGTGTGGGGTGGTGTGTGTTGTGATGTGTGGGGTGATATTTAGTGGTGTGTTGTGTGAGGTGCGTGGAAGTTATGTGGGTGATGGTATTGTGTGCCTGTGGATGCTTGGTTGTAGTTTGTAGTGTCTCTCTCTGGCCTTCTTTCGTGATTTTGGTCGTAGGGGTTTGTGGGTGATGTGGGTGTGTGTTTTATATTGTATTGTGTGTGGGAGTGGTGTGTGTATGTGTATCAGGTGTGTGTATTTCGAATTGTCCAATGTGGTGGTGTTTTGGAGATGTGTGTGTATTTTGAGCGCAGCGGTGTGTACCGCCAATGGAATACCGCAGTTGAAAGACCGCCACGTGGATTCGTGAGTCGTGATAGTGTGGGCGTATTTCTGTGTGCATGACGATGAAGGTTTTGTTTTTGCCAGTTTATCACTGACCTTTGGTGTGGCGGACTTGTGTGGGCGGATTCCGAGCTGTGGGTCATAATGACCGTAGCGGAATTCTGCTGCCGCGGCGGTGTGTTGGCGGTCTTCTGCACGGCGGTAAGCGTCTTTTACCGCCAATGTTGTAATGAGGGCCATGGTCATTTATTGCAAGTATAAGCTGATTGCTAGTTACTAATATAAAATAAAAACCTGTTTATGGAGTTATGAGTGGAACAAACAAATCTGATGATGTTTACTTATGTTGTTTATTTTATGCTATCTAGAATATTTTGCACAACTATAGAGGATAATTAAATTAAGTATTCACTGGTGTACAGGAGGGCAATGGCTATACCAGATGCAAACACATCTAGCTGTCACTTTTCCTCAGGTCCATGAGACAGGTGGAAAGAATTTGCTTGGAACATATACTCTGTCAGCTAACAATGAACTGATCTTTGTCATCTCAGTCTATCAAACAGATGGTCCCATCTAGTTCTTCAGAGTCCTGTGAAGTATTATGTTGCTAATCACACTAGAATTACCTTAAATGCCATTGGAAAGGAGTACACTCAGGTGGGTGCAAGTGTGAGGGGTTTGTGAGTAGGCATTACCACTTCCTGCTCTGAGAAACCCCCATCACATTGGATTTCACCTAATTGTGACTTTCAAATATTTTCTCACATCAGAACACACCTCTGGGAGCTCCACTGGCTCCTTATACACAAAAGTTCCCAATTCAAACTCCTCAGACAAACATTTAAGTAAATATACAACTTTAGCCTCGCCTAGTTTAACAGTAACATCTTTTTCCACCAACCCCCTAGACAACTCTGTTCCGCAAGACTTCCACATGTCCACATCCTACAAATCCACAAAACCAGATCAGGAGAAAGGCGGTCTCTTACATGTGCTCCTAAAGTGTGGCCCAATATCTCACTCCACATCAGACTCTCCTTGTTGCTTCATGAATTCTACAAGAAGCTGAGGACCTGGCCTTCAATTAAACAACCTCCCATGGGCATGGCTAGCCACAGGCACCTCAAAGCAGGCATTAAAGTGAGGCATCCATTAAAATCAATGGGTCCTTGCACTTTGCACCACTAGCGTCAAAATGTGTGACGGAAGTGCAGCACAGCACCACAATAGCGTAAAACAATTTGACGCTATTGGCCTAACGTATGCCGTATTGTAAATATGACACTGTTGGCTCTTTTTGCAAGGTCATCCTCAAACCTTTTGCCTCCTTCCTCCTAATTTTTCCAACCAGTTTTTTTTGGCTTTAGGACTCTGGGCACTTTACCACCACTAACCAGTGCTAAAGTGCGTATATTCTCTGTGTAAATTGTATTGGTAATTGTTTTATTCCAGATTGACATATTTGATTTACTAGTAAGTCCCTAATAAAGTGCGCTAGAGGTGCACTAGGGCCTTTAAATCAAATGGTACTAGTGGGCCTGCAGCACTGATTTTGCCACCCACATGAGTGCCCCTGTAGACATGGCTCAGACCTGCCACTGCAGTGTCTGTGTGTGCAGTTTGAAACTGCCAAGTTGACCTAGCAAGTGTACCCACTTGCCAGGCCCAAACCTTCCCTTCTTATACATGTAAGGGACCCCTAAGGTAGGCCCTGGGTAGCCCCTGGGCTACAGGGTGCAGTGTATGTTAACCGTGGGACATGTGCTGATGTGTTTTACATGTCCTAACAGTGAAATATTGCCAAATTCAGTTTTCACTGTTGCAAGGCCTACCCCTCTCATAGGTTAACAAAGGGACTGCCTTTAAATATCTTTTAAGTGAGGTTTCCATTTGGGAGCAGATAGAGTATTGGAGTTTGGGGTCTCTGAACTCACAATTTAAAAATAAGTATTTTGGTAAAGTTAGTTTTTAAATTGTCAGTTTTAAAATGCCACTTTTAGAAAGTGTGCGTTTTCTTGCTAAGACCATTCTGTGACTCTGTCTGCTTGTGTATTCCCTCACACAATGCAGTCTCCAACCCCCTGGTGTGAGTCTGGGGCTTGGCCTGAGTACGACAGGATCTTGTGAACAACAGAGGCTTTCCTTTTAGGTTTGCCTACTTCAAAGGCAGAAAGGGGTATAAGTAGTGGACCCAAACCCCAGATTTTCAGATTACTTCTGGAACCAAGAGGAACCTCTGCCAAGGAGAAAAGCTGGAGTAGGAGTACTGCCCCTTTGCCTGTGACTGTGCTTTGCTGGGTTGGCCTGAAGTTGCTGCTTCTGCCTGAAAGAAGACAAAGACTGGACTTTGTGGTGTATTCCTTCTTGTGAAGACTCTCCAAGGGCTTGGACTAAGCTTGCCTCCTGTTTTGAAGTTTCAGGGCCATCAAAGACTTCCTCTGCCAGCATCTGGAATCTCTGCTAGGACTCCTGCCCTGACAAGTGGTGCCCTATCCAGTCCCTGGGCACTTGAAAGGTGAAGCTGGTAGAACAAGGACTGAAATCCATGCACAGGAAGCTGGGTGGGGAAAAGTTTGACGCACCACCTGCAACGTGGCTGTAAAAATGACGCACTACTCACCTTGTGCCTGAAATCAGCGCACCACCTGCACTGCGGCTGGCAAATCGACACATCACCTGCATCGTGGCTGGAGAAACAACACAACACCCACTTGCGGCTGCTGAAAACGACGCAAACTCCACACAGCGCGGTTTTCCATCACGGTAAGGCCAGATTTCTCATGCATCATTGCTGGGCGTCAAAATCAATGTAAACCTTACAGACCCCAGGTGCCTCATCCAGAAAATGACGCATGGCCTCACTTGCAAGTGAGAAAATTACCCATTGCTAACTTTTTCAACGCACTGTCTCCCGGGTGGCTTTATTTTTGACGCAAACCAAGTACTTTGTGTAATAACATTTCAAATGTTTTCTATGGAGTAAAAATCTGTTGTTTTAAAAATTCATAACTTTACTTGTGTGTGTTGGATTTTTGTCATTTTGGTCTTGTTTAATTTAGATAAATATTGCCTACCTTTTTGTAGTGTTTTCACTGTATTCCTGTGTGTGTTGGCACAAATACTTTACACGCTGCCTCTATGATAAGCCTGACTGCTTGTACCAAGCAACCAAGGGGTGAGCAGGGGTTATACTAGGTGTCTATCTCCATTACTCTGACTAGAGTGGGGGACCCTGCTTGGACAGAGTGCAAACTGACTGCCAACCAGAGACCCCACTTATAACAGGCGCACACATGGTGTCATTAGCATGGGCAGGGGCGACCCAAGAAAACTGGCGCGTCTGCACTGATACGCCAGTTTCTTGTAAATATGCCCTTATGTCTGATAGCATTATATGCTCAATACCTTTGCAATATTTACTAAATCAGAAACGGAAATAGAGGCATCCCTCTTAGACCTACATTGCACAGTCTTCCTTTGAAGATGGTGACCCAGGCAGCTGGTATACAAACCCTTAATTTCCTTTTTCTTTACCTACATCATGTATAGGGATGCCTGCCATGTTCTCAGTATTCTGAATTTGAAACATGCGCATTCCAATCGAACTGTAAAGGTAATAGTTATGTTCCAAGCAGTAGTGTACCAAACCCTATTCGGCAGCAAAACACACACTTTTATCCCAGCTGGCGCAGCTGAAATCTAGCCTGCCCTATTAACACCTCACTTTTGCAGATTCTACTCACTGAGCAGAAACCAGCCCATAAATCCTTGTGCAATTTGCATTGCTCTTCGTCTTCGTTCATTACCACCGACCTCACTTGCTCTTCTGCAAATCTGCCTTGCCCTGTCCAGCTGCTGGGCTGCTCTTCACTGTTACAGCCTCTTAGCGCGCCTGCTGAGTCAGGAAACGTTCCATTAAAGCCTCCTCCTCGTGCCGGGTGAACGCGCTGCCTTCTATCACTCGGTGGTTTGGTGGCGGCTCATTGAGTCAGGCAAATGCGTGCAGAGAATATGTCTTTTTTATTTTTTTAATATATTCTGTTGTGATGCACTTGTCAGCAGCCTGATGATTTGTCCTGGGCTCTCTGCTTTTAGTCAGTGAGAGTGTTCTGCTCGTGTTGGTTCGGCGCTTCAAAGTTTTGTTCAACTTCGGTATTCTGTGGACCTATGACACATAAGGGGTGTGCTGCACCCCTAAAATACCTATGGTGGAGTTCCGAAACTGAGCCAGCAGCAAAGATACTTTTGGTTTATATTTTGTCACAATTGCTGTGCGTTCAATTACAGAGGTCAAATGTCAGCCCAGCCTTCGGGCAAATTCCTGCTGATTCCTTTAACATGGAAACTGCTCTGTACTTTTCTTTCCCCTGTTACAAAGTGTAAAGATTTTGAAAAGTGAACTATGTCACAATTGTGCTATTGTGAAAAAAAAGTTATAGGATTCTTTTTCTCTTAACACTTAACAAAGCTTAAATGCCTAGAAATGAGCTGTACACATATATAAACTTAAATAAACAGTAAAGAGACTACAAACAAAACCCTTTTTATCTAATTCTGTAGTGTCATGGAAGCAAATATTTTCTATGCAGAATTGTGTCAGGGATTCTCAGGAGCATATCCACCAGAGCAAACCTTTCCTCATTTATCCAGGTGAGTCTCTCGAGGTGTGGTTTTAAGGGGGACAGGCACTAAGTGACAGATAAGACTGGTGGGGCCACCTCCAAAAGTCAATTGTCAAGAGGGTGTGTGTGTATATACAGATATGTATACATGTGCGTGTGTGTGCGTATGTGCATGCTCTAATTTGTTTAAAATGTTTACATCGGACTGTGAATATATATGTACTATTTCAATTCATATATATATATGTTTTTGTTCACTGAAAAAACAAAGGGACGTTACTTTACAGCACAAGTTATTGTTATTTAAGATAATTATACCTGGTGAATTTGAGTGGTTCAGTTAAAATACTATGTTTTGTCTGAGTTTGACCTAACCATAACATTCCTTAACCCTTTTTTCAGTGAATTGTTAATAATGTCTTATTTTAATGAAAGATGTTGTTACAACTCCTAACACTAATGTCACTTTAATCTTTGTTTTTTCATTGGCTCTCTGTGATTTAGTAAGTTGCCCATCGTTATGCATATGGCCAACGTGGAGTTGGGCACCCTAACTCCAGCAGCGCACGGCCTTTGCAGAAGTGCTTAATTTGTAAATAAAAACGTGCCAGTGCCCAAAGCCCTCCTCTTAAACACGTGGGTGCTGCAATTAAATATGCGAACAAGTAATACTGAGGCAGTGTAATCCTGAAGCCATCTCAGGCCTCTTCAATCCATTTAAAGCCACTCTCTGCCCCTTCAGCTCACTCTTGCAGCTTTCTGCTTTCTCCCATTGTGAAGTTTTTTTCATTTTTCTCTTTCGATGTCTATCCTGTATATATTTTTGCTCGCAGTAAATGCTTGAGGCAGAAAAATAAGTGTTAGCCCCGAAAAATGAGTGCCGGTGCTCCGCATCGGAACCAACAAACACAAATTAAGCACTACTTTGCAGTATTTGGACAAATGAATGTCTGTGGCAAGGTGCACTGTCTGTTTGTTTTTGTGTCACCTCCTGGCACATTGTACACCTGTGGCCGAGGGGACAAAGGGTGGACCAGGCAAATTGATGCCCAAGCAGCTGAAACACAAATCATAATTTCGATTAATTTCTGTTAGGTCCTCATCTGCCCTCTCTAGAGATACCATTCTTTAGTTCTAGGAAACAGGCTACTAGTAGGAAATTACCAGCGGCAAATTGTGAGGTAATATTGACAGTTGATAATTCCTCAGACTGAAGGGGATAACTTAGAATTCCCAGTTATTTTCTGCATCATGAAAATGCCAAAACCCACAATATTGATCTTTTTGGTGCAATATTGCTGTATTCGAAATTCTGAAACACACGGAATAGGGAGTTAGAGACCTGGAAGCAATTGGAAAGTTACTCCTATGAGTGTATTCCTATGCTTTGAGTATATTTCCAGATAACTATGATTTTTTGTGAATGTAATGCTACAACTACCATTTATGCATGCACAATGTATATAGTGTTATATTTATGCATGCATAAAGATGAACAATAGTGCAAATGTACTTAAAAATCTTATTAATTTTTTCTCCTTGGAGAAATATTTTAATCCATGGACAACCCCTTTTCCCTACCCTACAGCTTACCAGGTTTTTGTGTGTTCACTCCCAATTCCCTCCCCTTAACAGGAGTAATTCTCTCACCACATCCAGGTTGATCAGGCATCTAATAAAAGTTTGTCAATAAGTCACTTTCAACCCTTGAGCAGATTTATCTATGTTTAATATGAAACTATTCGATGTAATCTTATGTGAGAGTGAAGGGCTTTGTGAGTGCATATTCCCATTGTGTGAATATAAAATCCAAATTACCACCAAACCCATGAGGAGACTTTCAGAGGTGTAACAGGAACTCAGATTCTGAAGAAGCAAAGGAAGAACAGATTTTTTTTCAAGATTTTTCAAATGTTCTATTTTTCTGATTAACTATGAAAGAAATGAATTCCAGTACTGTCACGACCCTCTCTGCTGAGTGTTGCCACAGAAACTGAAATAAACTCACAGCCCATCTGTTGGAGTATCCCTCCTCACTTTTAACTGAAATCATCCTGCAATTATCCTTAAATACCAGGTTCCAGATGAGGGAGCAGATTTACTTACTCTTCATGAAATGCAGCTCAATGAAATTAAGTTACTGGCTGAGATGTGATTAAACCCTACTCAAGCAGGAACTACAATCCTTGTCGGAGAGAAGTTGCAAGGAAACTCTAAATTTACGTGTGCTTAACCATGGGGCAGTTTGGCAAAGAGCAGTCAGGCTTAACTCGAGTCAATGTATAAAGTATTAGTGCAACACTTCAAACTGTAAAGCAGTGAAAAAAAAACACAAAAGGATACCACACCAGTTTAAGAATGTAGAGTATGTTTTAATAAACAAAACAAAACCAAAACAGCAAAAATGCAATCTGTAGAACCGGAGATTGTCAGGTTGTAAGATTTCAGTAAATATAGAGCCAAAAAGCTCAAAGTGCCAGCTGTGGATATCTGGTCTTGTCGGTCCAGGACAAAGCCTCAAGTTCAGGGTGACTGCTATGGAGAGTGGACCAGCTACAGTGACCCAGTTAGGCCAGCTGAACAAAGTACGTTAGGTCGTGGTTGCAGACCGTTGCAAGGTTCCACGCTGAGGATGCGTTAAGCAATGAGTCAGTTCTGAGGTGCTGCAGAACTGTGATGTGAGTTCCTGTACTGCAGGCAAGGATCCCATTGATGGGGCCCTGTGATGCAAAGTCTGACATCGGAGGTGTGCCGTGCAGTCGAGTCGATGCATTGGTGAGGAGCTGTGAGGCTGCGATTCAAGAACCTGTGCTGTCACAGAGGCTGCAGTTGATGAGAGATGCAAGGGGCAGCCTCGGGAGAGCTTCACACAAGCGGCAGCTCCGATGTGGCTGTGGGGTCGATGAAAAGTCCTTTGCTTTGGGAGAACACTCTCAAAAGAGGTGATGCTTTCTGCTTGAGTTTATGTCGAGGAGAGAAGATGTGAAAATTCTGCTGAATCCACAGATTTGCAATAAGTTGGATTGTTTTACCAACCCAATTTTGAGTATATACAAGTGACTTCTTCAGGAGCCTAAAGTTTTATGAATCTGCTCAGGAAGTGACATCTCTGATGTACCACAAAACCCATCTTTAAAAGAAGAAGCCAAGCTTAAATACTTCATTTCTCATCACCCATCTGCACAGGAAGAGACATCACCAGATTTCTCATCATCCATCTGGGCTGGCAGGGCAATTCAGGGCCACTTTCAAGGGTCCAGGACTGGGGTGGCACCACTTAGCAGGGCAGGACTTACAGATGACAGAGTCCTGGAGCTGGGTTCAAGGTTTTTGGAGCCTTCTGTTCCTGACGCTCTAGTCAGGAGACTGGCCAACTAGCCCCAGTAGTCACTCTTGGGCCCTGGGTCAACAGATGCAGGCCCGGGCCTTATCATCCATCCAGGAGGAAAGCAGGCAGCAGGTCAGCACAGCAAGACAACAGTCCAGTGAGGCAGTAGTCCAGAAGGGCAGCAGTTCCGCAGAGCGGCAATCCTTTCAGCAGCACAGCAGTCCTTTTTTCCTGGCAGAGTTTCCACAGGTACAGAAGTGTACTGAAGTGGTGGTGTCTGAAGTTCAATATTTATACCTTGTATCCATCCTCTGGAAGGTAGAAGAAGCTTCTAGAGGTTTCCCTTTAAAGTCCACAGGCATCTTGCCTTCTCTGTCCTGGCTCCAGACTAACTACAAGAGATATGTAGCCCATTTGTAAGGAAGCAGGACACAGCCTATTCAAGTGTGCCCAGTTCTGCCCTCCTATCCTGCCAGTGATGGTCCATCCAGAAACAACTAAGCTCTCCATTGTATGTGGCTGCCTAGAAGGACTACACAAAGCCCAACTGTCAGATCTACCCAGTTACGTGCACCAGAGACGGGCTGCAGGCACTAAAGGGCTAGGGCAGCAAAATGACAAGTTTCTAAAAGTGCCATTTTCCAACATTTAATTTAAAATCTGACTTTACCATAAGAGAGGATTTTTAATTACAGTTCTAAAGATACCAAACATGAATGGATTTCCTGCTCCCATTTGGAAATTACAGCCTAATAAATGTAATAAGGTAATTTCAATGTTATCCTATGAGAGAGGTAGGAATCCCAGTAGAGAAAAGCCAAGGAAATACTTTTTCACTTCTAGGACATGGAAAGCTTAAATGTACATGTCCAATGTTTTAAATACTTTGCACCCTGCCCTCTAGCCTGTTCAGGGTCTGCCCTAGGGGTTAATTATATATACAAGAAAGGAAGTTTAGGCCTGCCACAGGTTTTATTTTGCAAGGTTAAAATGGCAGTTCAACACTGCCCACATAGGCTGCAATGGCAGGCCTGAGAGATTTTTTTAAAGGGCTACTGAAGCGGGTGGCACAATACGTGCTACAGGCCCACTCATAGCATTTAATTGACAGGCCCTTGGCACAAGTCGTGTCCCCTTGCTAGGTACTGTCCAGTAAATTAAATATGCCATTTGGGGATATTTTTTATTTTATTTTATTTTATTTTTATTTTGAAAGTTTTCTTTAGAGCTGGCAAGACCCAGAGGGTATCAGAGCGCTTTACAACATTATAGATAATAAACACATGAAAAACACATGAAAAACATAAGAATCACATTACAGACCGGTTATATAGAAGGGTTCTCATGGACAAAAGGATAGCGATCCGGCAGTGGTGGGGTGGGGGGTGAGAGATTCTTTTTGGCGTGGAGTTTGGTTTAGAAGGTATTCTTTAAGTAACTTCTTGAAGATCTGATGGTAAGTGTTAGATCTGATGTGGATAGGTATGGAGTTCCATATTCTCGGCGCCTTGTTTGAGAAGGAGCATGACCGAGTTTTTTGCTTGTTGGATTTTGGCAGGAGGAGGAAGGAGTTTGAGCTTCTTAGAGATCTTGTTTGACCAATGATACCACATTTTGAGGAGGGAGCACACACACACGACTAGTGCTGGTCAGCAGTGGTAAAGAGTGTAGAGTTCTAATGCCAACAAAAACGAGATCAGCAAAAATGGAGGAGTAAGGCAAAAAGGCATGTTGTAGCATCCTCCTCAGCCTTGGTACTTGTAAATGATTACACCACACACAGAGCTTAGTATGACACATCTTTATTCCTCAGCGTGTAACCACCTATTCACCACACCCGTACACAAGTCTGTCAGGAACCAAAAAGTTCTACGGAGTCCGTCAGGAACCAAAAGGGTCCTGTTATCTTTAGCTCCAGAGACAATACAGATGAGTAAGGCAAAACAATTGCTAGAAGACCACCCCAAGACTGGCAGGTCTTACAGCAGCCCAGCAGCCAAAGTTATTGAGCTGTAGTGTGTGAAAGGGAGAGATATTAACAGCACCTATCTATTGAGAGATGCTGTTGGGTTCTCTGTCTGCACTGGCAATGGCACATTTTAGGCTGACATGTGCCAAGGCACACACCCTTGGGTCATAGTGTGTGTGTGCCTTCAAGCATAGGTTTTGTACTTGAATGTTTGAGTGGTATCCTTCCAACACAAAATAATAAACTTAGGCATAGTTTATCCCAAATTGTATGTGTGCTGTACAGTGGAGCACAAATGCAGCGCAGTATATTTGCAAAGCTGGAAAGTTTGGAGAAATACAAACATTTATCCAAGTTATAGCCAAGTAAATCAACAGTTTGCACTGGTCTGTGCCACTTTTGTTATCAGGCAGCGATGGGTAGTAAATCTGCCCTTACATGTGTTATATTATGTTTAGTAATATGCAATCAGAATATACTAAGTGCAAATCTTTTTTTATGTTTCCATTAGAAGGACGCACTGATAACACCCTTAAAATTACCTCTCAAAAAGAATAAAGCTTTGTTACCATGAATCCTCAAGTGACTCAGTAAATTAAAGAGGTATACTGGCTATCAAGAAGTCTTCTGATTTGCTGATTAACTAATTGCCCACATTTACAATTCTTTCAGGTAGCAGTAACTGTAGTGAGAAGACTTGTGTTGTTTTGCTCCCTGCCTCTCCCTTGGCCTCACAGAACATGATACCCCTACTCCCTTAATTTCAGCTAGAGGTACCTGAAATCCATTGTTATCCATTTTGCAATGTGTTTTTTAAATAACTATAAAAACTCTTATTGTAAAAATTAAAAAATACTGGAAAAGCCATTACCAATAGATGCTGCCTACTTCAACCAATGAGGTAATCCAAAGGCCATTTTCTTGTAGATGAGACTTTGTTTATTTTTTCATTGCTTCTCAAGCCCCATGGGGTTACATTCTCTTTGCCTATCCAGCCCACCTTCAAGGTGCCCATAAAGGACATGGCCCTATTGGAAACTGTGCAGGGCAGGATTCCAGTGTGGTTCAGTGTTCTTATAAGGAGATTTACTGGGTCTGGGAATAACACATCTGATTTTAACAACCAGAAATGCAGCAGGTAAAATCACTGTGGGAAAAAGTTGCATTGTAGTCTGCATCCCTTTCAAGAGCCCTACCCAAACATCACACAAGAAGCAGGTGAGCATTATATACTCCCCCTGGCTAATCAACATTCTCCACTCCTGCCTTTACCCTCCCCCCACCCATGCCATACAACAGTCCTGTGTACACTTTTATCACAGCAACCTGCACACTTTTATGGCCTGATCAAAACAGGTGGTAAATATGTATGTAAAACCCCATGGAAAAGTGAATACCATGCAGCATATCATCCTGGAATACTGCCAGGCAAATCTGGACCTGCACAGTAATTCCCTGTTCTGTGGAGTTTAACTTGTAATTAGGTGGTACTGGTGTATTTTTAGTTACCTGATGGTACCGTGGAGCGTTCACGGAGATTGCACCCTCAAATTCTGTACAATTTGTAATGCAACCATGAAGGGCTACTTAAAGTGCCTAGTTATCACATATTACCACATGTGCAAATACACAGGAGGGGTACTTCACCAAGTTTAACTCCAACAAAAGGCAGAGAATGCAACATTCCATTAGAAAGAATATTGAAGGAAATCCTTCTTTTCATTTTGTGCCCTTGAAAGCTTCTGTTAATAATGCTATCATTATCATAATTTCTCGATTAAAATATGCCAGTGTTTGTACATAATTTTGCAATGTGATTTGTAATGAATTTGTGGCAAATTTGATAGCTTCCCTGAGGCTCACAGTATGTTGCACTGGTTGACAAGTTTTAGAAGGATCCATTAAATGGCATGCTGCTTTGCCCACAGAGGCTATTTGAAACAGGCCCCGTGCTGCTTATGTGTTTGCTACCAAGTTTAAGCAACTCCTTCATTTTGGCTCACCTGACTTCTGCTATCAATCCCCCATTTTAGAAAGTTTTGACAAGTAAATAGAGAGATGTGTTCCTTCTCTTTTGTTGTTGCTTGTATTTGGAAGGCACACGGTCTAGATCTGCACAAAGCAGAGGACATTTTTATCTTTAGGAAGGATTTTAAAAATATTCAATTGTATTGATTATCTTCTTATCATTTCGGATGTTGTTAGTTCAGTGCCATTATGCCTTAGGGCATTAGTTCTATTTTATAAGTAACACCATAGATCAACTTATATTTTGCAAGTATAGGTTTTCATTATACTTAGAGGGTACCCTCAGGCAATAAACACAGGGCTGTTGGCAACGTCTTTGAAGAAATGAGTAGAAATCACTGTGTAAAGCTCTCCTTTTGTGATGGAGGATTGTCACTTGAGGGATAGCTCAGGTTTCTGACAACTGACCTACAGGTTGTCTGAGGGATAGGTCAGCTAATTGAAGCCTGAACCTATAATTTATGTGTAACCAGAGGCATACCTCTGCCACCTTAAGCAAAATCATCCATAATTAGTTTCTAAGAGTGCATTATAAGAGAGATGAAGAGCTTACTTTAACTTATGATTTTCTATCATTTTGTTTTCACACCCATATATTATTGCATTTTCTTTAGGAAATGTACAATGCACCATTAACATGACAAAATTAAGCTGTCCAAGAAGTCCAGCTTGGTATTGCTATAATTAGTATAGTGTGAGCGTGCATGAATCATATTTTACAATCGGTCACTGGACGGATCTTTTTATGTTGATGGAAACAGCAAGAGAATCAACAATATTAAACAATTTAGATATCTGTGAAGCCCATTTGACCACACAATAAGGACCAAGAATCAGAAATTGAAGTTAAATGACTTATTTTCAATCAATAATCAATCCAATGTATATACAAGTCATAAAATTTGTTGAAAAGATACTGAATTACAGCTGATAAGCTGTAATATCACAATTGGTTCAGTCTCGTCAAATTAAGATTCAAAGCAACAATAACCATAGCAAACAGAAACTGAGAAATAGAAATAGTTGTCCCATAAAGAAACCCAGGATCTCTCTTCTGAACATGACATGATTCTAAAATATTCTAGTCAGAATTCTCAGTCAAGAATAAAGTTGATTGGAATGGAATCTTAAGGGAATTTAGGAAACTCGAGAAAGTGTCAGCATAGCGAAGGCTTCAAGAGGCGTTCTACAGAAAAAGGGAATAACAATTCAGCATGAAGCTTCACACTTGCAAGAAGAAGGGAGGCAGAGAGGTATGTACCTCTCGAAGTGTAAGAGAAGTTGGTCTTAACTTCTAACAGCCTAAGCATTAGTTAAAACAAACAGAAACGTCAGCGTGAAAGTTATTGGTTTCCTCTCCTCCAAAACTAATCAGTTTCGGTTCCGTTTGCAACACAATCTGAATTTCTCATCCCACAGATCCCGGGCAGTTACCGGGCAGTTTTGGAATGCGGTCAAAAACATTTTCAGATGGACCACTTCCCTTTCTGAAAGGGGGTGCCAACATTTTGTAAGAGCAGGCAGTGGTCCCACGGACCATTGCCTACTCTTAAAAAATGAAAATAAAACTTTTCATTTTTGTTTTTAAAATGCATCCTGTTTTCCTTTCACCCCTTCGCTGCTAGGCCTCCCCCCCCCCCATGCTAAGCCTTTTTTTGGGCTATTTGGGGGGTAGTTCATGCTTGGGACCTGTTGGACTTTTGCTTATGCAGGGTCATCCCCAGTCTTTTTGCCTCCTGCCTCCTATTTTTTTTCTGACCTGTTCCTGTTGATTTTTAAACTCTGAGCACTTTACCACTGCTAACCAGTGCTAAAGTGCATATGCTCTCTGTGTAAATTGTATGTAATTGGTTTATCCATGATTGGCATATTTGATTTACTAGTAAGTCCCTAGTAAGGTACACTAGAGGTGCTAGGGCCTGTAAATCAAATGCTACTAGTGAACCTGCAGCACTGGTTGTGCCACCCACATAAGTAGCTCTGTAATCATGTCCCAGACCTGCCACTGCATTGTCTGTGTGTGTATTTTTACACTGTAAATACGACTTGGCAAGTGTACCCACTTGCCAGGCCTAAACCTTCCCTTTTCTTACATGTAAGGCACCCCTAAGGTAGGCCCTAGGTAGCCCCAAGGGCAGGGTGCAGTGTATGGATAAGGTAGGACATATAGTAATGTGGTTTATATGTCCTGACAGTGAAATACTGCCAACTTCGTTTTTCACTGTTGCAAGGCCTGTTTCTCTCATAGGATAATATGGGGGCTACCTTTAAATATGATTAAAGTGTAGATTCCCCTAGAGAGTAGATGGACATGTGGAGTTTGGGGTCCCTGAACTCACAATTAAAAAATACATCTTTTAGTAAAGTTGATTTTAAGATTGTGCGTTTGAAAATGCCACTTTTAGAAAGTGAGCATTTTCTTGCTTAAACCATTCTGTGACTCTGCCTTGTTTGTGGATTCCCTGTCTGGGTCAGTTTGACAGTTGGGTTGTTTTTCACCTCGCACTAGACAGTGACACAAAGGGGGCTAGGGTGTAACCTGCATTTCCTGATTAGCCATCTCTGCTAGGAGGGAGGGGTGGAGTGGTCACTCTCATCTGAAAGGACTGTGCCTGCCTCTGACAATGCCGGCTTCAACCCCCTGCTGTGTGTCTGATGTCTTGCCTGGGCAAGGCAGGATTTCACAAGTAGGTGTGAGTCCCCTTTGAAGAAAGGTGACTTCAAAGACTAAAATGGGTGTATGAAGGGCACCCAAATCTACAGACTTTCGAAACACTTCTGGAACCAAGAGGAACCTCAGCTGATAGCTGAGGAAGAAGTGCTGCCCTGCCTGTGACTGTGCTTTGTGGAGCTTTCCTGCAGTGCTGCTTCTGCCAGAGTAAGAGGGCAAAGACTGGACTTTGTGTGCCTTCCATCTTGTGAAGAAATCTCCAAAGGCTTGATTTAGAGCTTGCCTCCTGTTGTTTGAAGTCTCAGGGACAGCAAAGACTTCTCTCTGCCAGCACCTGGAGTCTCTGGAGAGACTCTTGCTCTGACAAGTGGTGCCCTATCCAGTCCCTGGGCCCTTGAAAGGAAAGCTGGTAGAAATCCAAGGAAATCGACTTCGGACGACTTCGGACCGGCGCCGCTACTGAATCCGGTAACGCCGCCTGCACCTGACGCCGTGACCTTCGCTGGAACGCGACGCTCTTCGCAGGCCCGACGCCGCAGCAGCCCCGCTGAAGTCCGCGACTCCGTGGAAGTCACCACACCACGTCGTGACCGACGCCGCTCGAAGTGCATGGATTCAACGTTTCGCACAGACGCCGCGATTCCCGACTTCGCGCATCAGCTTGTTTTCACTCTTCACCGAAGGTACTGTACTTGGGGGTCTACACGACTCCGTGTCCGGCGCCGCTGGTGTCGGCTTGTTGGGAACGACTCCGTCACGATGCTGTGTTAACATCTCATCGAAGCATTTTTGTTTCTAAGCGCTATTTTTGAGTTTAATCTTTAAAAATTCATAACTTGACTTGTGTATGTCGGATTTTTGTCGTTTTGGTCTTGTTTTGTTTAGATAAATATTTCCTATTTTTCTAAACTGGTGTAGTGTCATTTTGTTGTGTTTCTCATTAAGTTACTGTGTGTGTTGGTACAAATACTTTACACCTAGCACTCTGAAGTTAAGCCTACTGCTCTGCCAAGCTACCAAGGGGGTAAGCAGGGGTTAGCTGAGGGTGATTCTCTTTTACCCTGACTAGAGTGAGGGTCCTTGCTTGAACAGGGGGTAACCTGACTGTCAACCAAAGACCCCATTTCTAACATTGGTGATCAGCGGTTGGGATTTGGACTTGTATTTGTACTTGACATACAGTAATTAAGTGTACACTACTGTTTGAGTTCAGACCACTACGTGACCACATACTACTTGTTTGGTGGTCTTTTGCTTTTTCTCTTAAGGACTCCTTTTTGTTCTACTTCCATGATTTTGCTGATCCCTTGACGGATTCTTTTTACTTCATTGGGAACTTATTTTCTGCCTTTGGAACTTTGCACTTGTGACCGTCATGTCTCAATCTGGAGATGCAACAGCTGGAGCTGTCTTTGAAATAGAGAAACTGAAGGAGTACTCAGTTGCTCAATTGAAACAGTTCCTTAAAGATCTTGACTGTCCCACTGAGAGCTCCACCAGGGAGGGGGAGCTGCAAAAGGCACAGAGGGCCTGGGTGACAGTCAAGGAGGCTGGAGGGCACACAGAGGAGGAGATTGTGGGTGGGGAAGTGCAGAGGATACACAGTGGTGTAGTGAAGGTACCTGTTACGCCTGGGGGGAGGGTCCCCAGGAGGGGTAGCAGGGTGTAATCCAAGGGTCTGACTCCTGATGAGTTACAGGACAGACAGGCAGAGAGGGCTCGCCAGTTGGAGGCAGAAAAGTTGAGGATGCAAAGGGAGTTCAATGAGTGGAAAAGGGACTTAGAGATAAAAAGGATGATTTATTCTTACGAGCTTAAATTGAAAGAGCTGGAAGTCATGAGGGCTGAGTCCAGCTGGAATGGTGGCAGCAACAATTTTATATCCAGTACTGCTGAAGAAGTGCACATGCCCAGAGATGTGGTGCCCTACTTGAAGGAGGGAGTTCAACACACACCAGGAGGTTCAGGGGTATGAGATAGCTCCAGTGGCGCACAGGGTTCCTGAGGTGGATTGGGGATCTGGCATGGGGAGTCATATTCCTACTGGTGGGAGGGACACTCTACTGACTCTAGGTGAGAGTGACAGGGAGGGGGGTTCCCCCAAAGTAGAAGTCCTGGTTATGGAGTGTGAAGACATCCCAGAAGAGTGTGGGTTGAGTGTCAGGGAGAGTCAGGTACTGTCTCACCAGTCTCAGGAGGGTGATGTGGGGTGCTTTTCCAAAGCAGAGTCACTGGATGATTGGGTGAAGGGTTCTTTGGTTAATTCATGTAAGGGGCTGAGTGATGTAATTGCTGGAGAGCATATGTCTAGTCCTTATTTTCCAGAGCTACGCCAACACCAGGTGGAGTGTGAGTTCTCTGACCCCAGGGAGCTTACAATGGAGGCAGACCTCTTGGTGAGTACCAGAGAGTCTGAAGAGGCATTTGGGGGGACTCCTGAGAGGAGTGGTCTAGGTATTTCCCAACCAGCTGAGATAGGGAAGGATTGTAGTGTCCCATGTCCAGTCTCTGAGGAGAGGGAATGGGGATGGGCTGAGGTCCAAGATGCCCGAGATCCGGTCCCAGGTCCTGGAGGGTTGCATGAGGGAACACCAGGAGGGGAGCCTAGCCTGTACCATAGGGCCATCTGTTGAATCAAATCAAATCAAATCATTAACATTTATAGAGCGCGCTACTCACCCGTGCGGGTCTCAAGGCGCTAGGGGGAAGGGGTTACTGCTGCTCGAAGAGCTAGGTCTTAAGGAGTCTCCGGAATGCGGAGTGGTCCTGGGTGGTCCTGAAGATGGTGGGGAGGGTGTTCCATGTCTTGGCCGCCAGGTAGGAGAAGGACCTCCCACTCGCCGTGGAGCGACGGATGCGAGGGACGGCGGCGAGAGCGAGGCTGGTGGAGCGGAGAAGACGGGTGGGAGCGTAGAAGTTGAGGCGACGGTTGAGGTATTCTGGTCCCTTGTGGAGGCCTTTGTGTGCGTGGGTGAGGAGACGGAAGGTGATCCTTTTGCTGACGGGAAGCCAGTGCAGGTGTCTCAGGGTGGGCGGAGATGTGGCTGTTGCGGGGTATGTCGAGGATGAGGCGGGCGGAGGCGTTTTGAATTTGTTGCAGACGTTTTTGGAGTTTTGCGGTGGTCCCAGCGTAAAGGGTGTTGCCGTAGTCCAGGCGGCTCGTGACAAGGGTGTGGGTCACGGCCTTTCTGGTGTTGGCGGGGATCCAGCGGAAGATCTTCCGGAGCATGCGGAGGGTGAGGAAGCAGGAGGAGGATACGGCGTTGACTTGTTTGGTCATGGTGAGAAGTGGGTCCAAGATGAAGCCGAGGTTGCGTGCGTGGTCTGAGGGGGTCGGTGCGGTGCCAAGGGCCGTGGGCCACCAGGAGTCGTCCCAGGCGGTCGGGGTGTTACCGAGGATGAGGACTTCCGTTTTGTCTGAGTTCAGTTTCAGACGGCTGAGTTTCATCCAATCTGCGACGTCCTTCATTCCATCTTGCAGGTTGGTCTTGGCGCTGGTGGGGTCCTTGGTGAGGGGAAGTATCAGTTGAGTGTCGTCGGCGTAGGAGGTGATGATGATGCTGTGTTTGCGTACGATGTCGGCGAGGGGGATCCCACAGTGTCAGGAGAACTTGGGGGGGCGGCTGTAGCCAGCGTCCCACCAGTTCTGGTGTCTGGCAGTACCACTCCTATTGAGGGGGTGCAGAAGTCCAGACAGAGGGTTGAGAGGGGGTTGCGGACCCCAGTGGAGAACCGGGAGGGTCAGGGGTCAGCTCTGAGAGCAGAGCCCCCCAGGAATGACCTTGGTGAGACCATTTCTGGGTTGGGGGGAATCCAGACTCTGTCAGATGGGCAGAGGTCAGGAGACCTGCGCCAGCCAGACTCTTGTGTGGCCCTTGGGGACAGTGTGTCCCTTGAGGGGGTAAGTGTGCCCCCCTGGAAGTCCTGGTGTGCCAGGCAGTGGTTCAACCGCAGGGTGGTGACTCTGGGTTGAATGATCAGGTTCAGGAGGTAAACTCTGACCTGGTGGTGGGTAAGTGTGCTCCCAAGGAAGTCCTGGTGCGCCAGGCAGTGGTTCAGCCTTTCGAAACACTTCTGGAACCAAGAGGAACCTCAGCTGATAGCTGAGGAAGAAGTGCTGCCCTGCCTGTGACTGTGCTTTGTGGAGCTTTCCTGCAGTGCTGCTTCTGCCAGAGTAAGAGGGCAAAGACTGGACTTTGTGTGCCTTCCATCTTGTGAAGAAATCTCCAAGGGCTTGATTTAGAGCTTGCCTCCTGTTGTTTGAAGTCTCAGGGACAGCAAAGACTTGTCTCTGCCAGCATCTGGAGTCTCTGGAGAGACTCCTGCTCTGACAAGTGGTGCCCTATCCAGTCCCTGGGCCCTTGAAAGGAAAGCTGGTAGAAATCCAAGGAAATCGACTTCGGACGACTTCGGACTGCCGCTGAATCCGGTAACTCTGCCTGCACCTGACACCGTGACCTTCGCTGGAACGCAACGCTCTTCGCAGGCCCGACGCCGCAGCAGCCCCGCTGAAGTCCGTGACTCCGTGGAAGTCGCCGCACCACGTCGTGACCGACGCCGCTCGAAGTGCACGGATTCAACGTTTCGCACAGACGCCGCGATTCCCGACTTCGCACATCGGCTTGTTTTCACTCTTCACCAAAGGTACTGTACTTGGGGGTCTACACGACTCCGTGTCCGGCGCCGCTGGTGTTGGCTTGTTGGGAACGACTCCGTCACGACACCGTGTTAACATCTCATCGAAGCATTTTTGTTTCTAAGCGCTATTTCTGAGTTTAATCTTTAAAAAAATCATAACTTGACTTGTGTATGTCGGATGTTTGTCGTTTTGGTCTTGTTTTGTTTAGATAAATATTTCCTATTTGTCTAAACTGGTGTTGTGTCATTTTGTAGTGTTTCTCATTAAGTTACTGTGTGTGTTGGTACAAATACTTTACACCTAGCGCTCTGAAGTTAAGCCTACTGCTCTGCCAAGCTACCAAGGGGGTAAGCAGGGGTTAGTTGAGGGTGATTCTCTTTTACCCTGACTAGAGTGAGGGTCCTTGCTTGAACAGGGGGTAACCTGACTGTCAACCAAAGACCCCATTTCTAACAGGACCCCATAACCATTTGTCCACATATGCTAAATATACATCCTTTTTTTTCAAACATTGTAGGGATTCTCAAGGTACCCAGGGTTTGTGGATTGCCCTGGAGGAGACCAAGAAATTAGTCAAAATATAATTAACATTTGTTTTTTTTAGGGAAAATGTGACAAAAGTGCTGCAGAAGAAAGTATCTGTTTTTGTCCTGCAAATGGCATCAATGAAAGGTTTGCTGTGCTAAGATCACTATCTTCCCAGCTTTCAGGAACAGGTAGACTTGATTCAGAAAACCACATTTTTTAACACAATTTTCTCATTTTACTGGGAGATAGCCCAGTTCCCCTATTTTCTGATCTTTCAACCTCCTTCCAGTTTGAGGTGGAAACGGGTGTTGAACCTGTGGTGGATCCCAGAGAGCTATACATTTCTGAAAGCTAGATAAAATTCTGAATTTTGTAAGGGATCATTGTGTAGATCCTTCAAGGTTTTCTTAAAGAAACAAAGTGTTGAAATGAAAAAATGTTGAAATTCAGTAGGAAAAAACAGGGGTTTGTGACGTTTTCATTTGTAACTTCTCATTCTGATGGTCGATTCACAAAAACTATATGCCATTAAATTTGCTAGACCATACTAGTTGTGAGGATATATAAGGTTTGTGGGTTTTCCAAGTAATCAAGGGACCCAGAGTCAATAACTGAGGTGCACCTTGCAATGGTTTTTTATTGTGTACCAAGTATAGAGCAATTCATGTGGTAAAATATAAATAGTCGAAAGTAGATATCATGGCAACCACTGTATTTCTGAAATGGGCATAAGAAATTAAATTTAGCAGCGGTGGTTATTTGCAAATCTCTGAATTTATGGGTACCCATACTAGCATGTGAATTAGGGGGTATTTCTCAAAATGGCTTCTTTCTTACACATTGTCTTACATTTGGAAGATGCAAATGCAGAGAAATGCAATTGGTAATAACACTTGTTCTACTTATCTTTGTTCCCCTAAGTCTCCTGAGAAAAATGGTACCTCACTTGCTTGGGTATGCCTAGTTCCTGCAACAGGAAACAGCCCAAAACACAACCTGGATACATCAAATGTTTCCACGCAAAAGTGACTCATTTTTTGAAAAGTGAATAGCTGTGGTTTTTGGGTCAGACCTCAACAAGCACCTAGGGAAACCTAGCAAGCCTGTACATGTTTTAAAACTAGACACATAGGGGAATCCAGGACAAGGTGATTTGTGTGTCTCTCACCAGGTTGTTGTTTTACCCAGAATCCCTTGCAAACCTCAAACTTTGAATAAAACAGTGAAAGCTAAAAACATCCTGGAAAGCTGGGAAAGTTATTTCCCAGCTCCCAAGCCTGTTTTTAGAAAAAACAAATCCCTCTGCTGTAACCAGCAAAGGGATCTGGTGTTTGTGTGCAGAAGACGTAACAGTTACATCCTCAGCACACGCCCACAATGGCTGAGGACGTAACCGTCACACCCTGAGCACAGAACAGGTTAAGGAAAACGGGTTGCATTAAAAAAATGCTTTATTTAAAAAACAGTCACAGACATGGTGGTCTGACTATCTTGTGGAGAGGAAGAGAGAGATAGACGTAAGACAAAGCTACAGGTAGGGTCAGAGATGAGATGTGTAGGAACTTATAAAAAGGAAGAGGTAGAGAGAGATGAGGAAGAAAGGGTGAGTTAAAATAAAGAAGGACATGAAAGGGAGAAGATGATATAAAAAAGAGGAAGAGGCTTAAGAAGAGAGGGAAGAGAGGGGTAATGAAGAGACGGGGAGTCTGAGTAGAGAAAGGAAGCAGAGAAATAGAGACGTAGAGGCAGGCACAGAGAGTGGTAGAGAGAACATCTTAATTAGTTTAGCAATGAAGCCATAGGGAACTGCCGAATTTGCCCGTATTTTAAAACAGCTCTTTTAAAATTAGCATCACATGCTTTGCACATCTACCATGTTTGTTGGACCTGCTATTTTTGGTTGAACTTTCCCCCATATTTTCTAGTAATTTGGGGTATGCAAAGGGCTTTAGCTTTAGCCTCTAATTACCAGTGGCTGAGATTAATTCAAGCATTCCAGAAGAGGGTACTGTGCGCTCTGTCACTGGACCCAAGCTATGCCTGGCTGATGGGCCCTGCCTAGGATGAAACCAGTGCTGGGTTGCTTGTGTTCCACTTCAAGAAGGATCTGTCCCGGCAGTTCAGGCTGAACTGTTCCCATTGCAGCAGGGTCATGACTGATTTGCATATGGCTAGGTCTAAACTGAGGTGGCATGGTGTGCAAAATAACAAAAGGCCTGAGATGCGGCCCCAAGTCATTATCAGTGTCTAAGATAAATTAATGCATTCCATCCATCAAATTTTACATACTTTATTATGATGGAGCTTTGGTCAGGTAAGTCAAGCTTGAGGCATAGGTCAACAGTTTTACCTTGAGGCTCCATGTTTTCCAGCAGTATAAACCAAGAAGGTGAAACCCTCTTGGGTTCCTCAAAGTCAGATATGCCATTGTCAAGTTCCCACACCAAGCAGTTATTTTTTAATGCCAAGAGCCAAAAACAAAGTTGATTTCTGTAGTCATCGAGTTCACTTTCCTGGTAATTTAGATCTGCCACTTCACCCCATTCCAACGTTTTGTTTTTACACTTGATGCATCAATTATTTGCGATTTCCAAAGCACATGTACAAAGCATCTCCTAAAGGCCAATTGGTCACTTAGGAAATGCAATTACCATTGACTCCAACTCAATGGTAACTGTTGGAAATGGGGTCTTTGGTTGACAGTCAGGATATCCCCTGTTCAAGCAAGGACCTTCACTCTAGTCAGGGTAAAAGAGAATCACCCTCAGCTAACCCCTGCTTACCCCCTTGGTAGCTTGGCAGAGCAGTAGGCTTAACTTCAGAGTGCTAGGTGTAAAGTATTTGTACCAACACACACAGTAACTTAATGAAAACACTACAAAATGACACAACACCAGTTTAGAAAAATCTGAAATATTTATCGAAACAAAACAAGACCAAAACAACCAATATCCGACATATACAAGTCAAGTTATGAATTTTTAAAGATTAAACTCAAAAATAGAGCTTAGAAACACAAAATGCTTCAATGAGGTGTTAACACGGCGTCGTGACGGAGTCGTTCCCAACATGCCGACACCAGTGGCGCCGAACACGGAGTGGCGTAGACCCCCAAGTACAGTACCTTTGGTGAAGAGTGAAAATAAGTTGATGTGCGAAGTCGGGGATCGCGGCGTCTGTGTGAAACGTTGAATCCGCGCACTTCGAGCGGCGTCGGTCACGATGTGGTGCGGCGACTTTCACGGAGTCGCGGACTTAAGCAGGGCTGCAGCAGTGTCGGGCCTGCGAAGGTCGTCGTGTTCCAGCGAAGATCACGGAGTCGGTAGCAGGCGGCGTCACCAGATTCAGCAGCGGCATCGGTCTGAAGTCGTCCGAAGTCGATTTCCTTGGATTTCCACCAGCTTTCCTTTCAAGGGCCCAGAGACTGGATAGGGCACCACTTCTCAGGAGTCTCTCCACAGACTCTTAGGTGCTGGCAGAGAGAAGTCTTTGCTGTCCCGAGACTTCAAACAACAGGAGGCAAGCTCTAAATCAAGCTCTTGGAGATTTCTTCACAAGATGGAAGGCACACAAAGTCCAGTCTTTGCCCCCTTACTCTGGCAGAAGCAGCAACTGCAGGATAGCTCCACAAAGCACCATCACAGGCAGGGCAGCACTTCTCCTCAGCTCTTCAGCTCTTCTCCAGGCAGAGGTTCCTCTTGATGTCCAGAAGTGATCTAAAGTCTGTGGTTTTGGGTGCCCTTCTTATACCCAATTTCTCCTTTGAAGTAGGCCTACTTCAAAGTAAAGTCTCCTTTGAATGTGAAATCCTGCCTTGCCCAGGCCAGGCCCCCGACACTCACCAGGGGGTCGGAGACTGCATTGTGTGAGGATAGGCACAGCCCTTTCAGGTGTAAGTGACCACTCCTCCCCTCCCTCCTAGCACAGATGGCTCATCAAGAAATGCAGACTACACCCAGCTCCTTTTGTGTCACTGTCTAGTGTGAGGTGCAAACAGCCCAACTGTCAAACTGACCCAGATAGGGAATCCACAAACAGGCAGAGTCACAGAATGGTTTAAGCAAGAAAATGCCCACTTTCTAAAAGTGGCATTTTCAAACACACAATCTTAAAACCAACTTTACTAAACTATGTATTTTTAAATTGTGATTTCAGAGACCCCAAATTCCACATGTCTATCTGCTCCCAAAGGGAATCTATGCTTTAATAATTTTTAAAGGTAGCCCCCATGTTAACCTATGAGAGAGGATCGGCCTTGCAACAGTGAAAACCGCCTTTGGAAGTATTTCACTGTCAGGACATAGAAAACACATTAGAATGTGTCCTACCTTAAACATACACTGCACCCTGCCCATGGGGCTACCTAGGGCCTACCTTTGGGGTGTCTTACATGTAAGAAAAGGGAAGGTTTAGGCCTGGCAAGTGGGTACACTTGCCAAGTCGAATTGGCAGTTTAAACCTGCACACACAGACGCTGCAGTGGCAGGTCTGAGCCATGTTTACAGGGCTGCTAAGGTGGGTGGTACAGCCAGTGCTGCAGGCCCACTAGTAGCATTTGATTTACAGGCCCTGGGCACCTCTAGTGCACTGTACTAGGGACTTACCAGTAAATCAAATATGCCAGTCATGGAAAGCCAATTACATACAACGTTTGTACAGTAGCTCTTGCAGTTTAGCACTGGATAGCAGTGGTAAAGTGCCCAGAGTAACAAAAACAGCAAAAACAGAATCCAGCACACATCAACAACCTGGGAAACAGAGACAAAAAGTTAGGGGAGACCACGCCAAGGATGAAAAGTCTAACACTTGCACAAAATTATTCGTAGAAGGCAAGATACATGATGCTTGTTTCTACTTAGCTTTCATAACACATAATTACAAACTCATTGTCCAAGGCTGCATACAGAACAAGATAGTCTGTGTGCCGTGTTGCCAGTTTAGGCAACAGCTTCTAATATCAAGAGAAAGCATCACGTCAGCGCTGCATCTTCTGAAACAGTGCAGTTTCATTATATAAGCAGTGCACTAACCGGAAGGGTCAGAGGGGCATTCCAGCTGTGACTACCTTGGGACTGATGTGCTCAACAATGCAGCTTTGCTGGTGCTGATCTACCAGCCTCCCACCGAGGATTGCCATTCACCAAGTAGACAGATTCTTGACACCAGTTTCAGCTATGAGGCCAAGGCTAATCCTTTGCATTGGGCAGGCAGAAGGGCACACCCAAATATTCTCCCTTAACGGTATTAGGGTGGAGTAGGAATCTCTGGACTATTTGAAACCAGCTACCAATGGTGGGAATGTTCATTGTTTTCACCCTGTTTATAATCCAGTTTATTTTGTTCTGTTTTGTCTGCCTTATCACCGCAGCTCATATTCTCTATATAAGATTAAATTATTTTCAATAAATGTATTGAAAACTCATTATGTATCATCTATACATTTGTGCGTTTGCTTGCATGAGTAATACGTGAAAGGGTGAGATATGTTTCCACGACTTCCCTGAGGAGTCAGAGTGTCTTTTCAGCTTGCCACAAATCACCATAAGGTTAGGGGTTCAGGTGAGGCGATGCGAGCCTGCCAGAAACTGGGCAGACAGTTTCTGATAGCGTGGAAGGACTCAGTCCCCACATTCTGAAGTTCTGCCATCCCCAAACGCGTATTCCTGTTTCATAATAGGAACCACACCATAGTGTAGATTTACAGTCCTTATCTACACATATTATTGAGCTTTAAGATTTGTTATATTTCCCTGGCTGAGCTCATATTCAGATTCCAAGCCTTTGTCTCTCCCAACCCGACCCTCCCTTTCTGTCCCAGGTTAATTACTGTGCTTCTCTTCAGAGGGATCTAAGCCTATAATATGACACACACGCTTGTGAATCAAGCCTGGATATTCAGGTACAACTCACAGCTAAGCCTGTGGTAAGGCAAACCTATAGAAATATGCTGAGCCGAGAGTAAATGTTCATCAGGTTGCTGCGGCCAGGGATCATCGCAATTTTTTTGGCATTCAGATGGATACACTTTGTCTCATTCTCTCTGAAATAAGTTCGGATTCATCAGCACACACAGCTGTCCGTGGCATTCCCAAATTTGAAGCAGGTGGCGTCATCCGACTTTATTAAACATTCTAAATGAGAAGGCTTTTTGTCTCTTCCGGGCAATGATGACATAGGGGGTCATTCTGACCCCGGCGGTCATGGACCGCCGGAGCCAGGGTTGGCGGGAGCACCGCCAACCGGCTGGCGGTGCCCCGCAGGGCATTCTAACCGCGGCGGTTTGGCCGCGGTCAGAAGTGGAAAACCGGCGGTCTCCCGCCGGTTTTCCCCTGCCCAAAAGAATCCTCCATGGCGGCGCAGCTCGCTGCGCCGCCATGGGGATTCTGACACCCCATACCGCCATCCTGTTGGGGTGTCGTGGGGCCCCCGTAAGAGGGCCCCACAAAGAATTTCAGTGTCTGCTCAGCAGACACTGAAATTCGCGACGGGTGCAACTGCACCCATCGCACCTTCCCACTCCGCCGGCTCCATTCGGAGCCGGCGTCCTCGTGGGAAGGTTGTTTTCCACTGGGCTGGCGGGCGGCCTTTTGGCGGTCGCCCGCAAGCCCAGTGGAAAACCCAGAATCACCGCAGCGGTCTGACGACCGCGGTGCGGTGTTCTGGCGGGGGTACTTTGTCTTCTGTCTTCTTTTAAATAGATGTCTCCATCTAGCTGTTGGCAACACTAAAATATGCAACAACAAAGAGATATTTCACAGAAATCATGGGTTCTGCAATACCACTGTGTGCAAGAAAGTCCCTCAAAATATGAAATAAAAAATGGCATACATGGGATATTTCATAGATATGGAAATACCAGCAATCATGCTCTGCTTCAAATTTAGTAGGGTGGGTCCCAATCCTGTGAAAAAGAGGGGGTAATCCAGTGAAAACCATCATACTTCGTGGGTATAATCTACGCAGAAATTAAAAGGAAAACGAGGAAAGTTCGCAAAGGGCAAGAATCTCCAGCCTGACAAACCTTTTTGGGTGAAACCAAAACTTTTCTCATCTCTTCATAATGTCGCCAACTAATGTATTTATTTATTTATGTATTTATTTATTTGTTTATTTATGTATTTATTTATTTGGTTATTTATGTATTTATTTATTTGATTATTTATGTATTTATTTTTTTATTTGTTTGTTTATATAGCGCACTTTCACCCAAGGCATCATGGTGCGCAGGCATCCAAAGATAGACGAAGTATATATAGAACAGTTAAATGACATACTAAAAAAAAACTCTTCTAACTTTGGAACCGCATTTACTCTATTTCCATTGACTTTTTCGTCACTATGGTGCCGGTAATTATCGTTTTTTTCAACATCCATAAATATGTAATTTACTCACCTCTCACATCATCAGGCTAAGAATCCACTTAATGTCATACATTTAAATGTCTCTTCACCTCCCACAGACTTCAATATTTTCTCCAGAAAGGCTTCCCTGCTTGAATTTCACCCAATCTGCCTGATCCAGACTTCCTCCTATGTCTATTTTTTTCATTTTTAGCTTATTGACTTTCTGTTATCTAGCACATACAATTCAAATTATTAACCTTGTTGACGTTTGACATTTGCATGGCACTAAAATAAAAGGACAGGGAGAAGCAGGTCATAACCTTGAATCGCAATTAACAGTCAATATACAAACAAAAACACACAAACAAATGCCAGATATGCGCATTTCAAAACATTACTTTACTACTAATGCCTGTGATTAGCATTTTCCCCATATGGATGGTTTATGCGTGATACTGTGAGAATAAAAAAGTAATGTATCTCACAGTTTTTGTATCGCTTTATCATTCACTTTCCCAACAAACGCTCAGGTTTTTTTTTTAAACCCACTCGAGCTAAAGTTTCTCAAAAGAAAAGTGGAATAGAGCCGATTGATATAGATTTTTGATAATCTCAACATTATGTTTATCCTGAGTTCCATAGGAGCGCTAGAAATTACTCTAAATTGCAATTATACTGTGGTAAAATTAGGTGTGATATATTAATGAATGATCGATCTGATGATTCGACGAGCTCTAGGACTCATCGAAGGAGTGAGGGTGCCTAGGACGATGACACTCAAAACCTCTGTAAGGGAAGGTGGAGACAGACTGCGACGAGCACCGAGCGGGCACTTTGTAAGGCTGCCACTGTTTCCTGCTGTGCGGGTCGAATCGGAGGAGTAAGGGCAGTGACGTTACAAAGGCCCCTGCTACCCCCGTGGTGCGGGCGGGGGGCCCTCAGGACAGTAATCTGATCTCAGAGCTCCTGCATGAGTGTGTGTGGGTGTGTGTAAGGAGCGGTGCTCTGTGTACTGTGCAGGGGCCCCACTTAAGTTTTGTTACACCACTGAGTGAGGGGGACCAGGAGGCGCAGAATCTCTGCAAGGCAAGGCGGAGACAGACCAGTGCTTAGCGGGGGCACCGGGATGTGTTCCCAGTCGAAAACCCGACCAAGAGCAGGCTCATCATCATCCAGGGCAGGCTGGGCTGGGACATCCCTTTTTTGCTCAGACTCAAACAGGTACTGTTAATCTTTCCACCTCTTTTTAGAACTTGCATAGTTCTTTAAAATGGGGAAGAGCACGCCTCCTGTTAATACATCAACACCCCAGTCTGGCAATTCTCTGGATAGATTTCTAAAGCGTGCTTTAGGAGCTCTCAAAAAACAAATCAAACTGGCTGTTTTTCCCTCTCTACCCTGCCCCCCCATGCTTCCTTCCACACAAGAGCTTACTGATTCTGACATGGGACCCCCAGCAGCCGCGGCCCATCCTTTACGGGGAAGGGGCATGCCCCCCCTATCCTTTGCCCCTCATGAAGAGTGCCTGTAATTCTGAGCAAAGGTCAGCCAAACAGACACTCTTCATGTTCAGCTCAGGCAGCCTGGAGCAAGACGTACACGATTTGCGCAGACTCGTTGCTGCCTGAGCTGAATTTTGATGGGCTGAAGAGATCACAGCTCCTATGGCCTCAAGGCCCTTCCCCTTGGTGACGAGGGGAAGCATCACCCAATGACTTCGACCTGGGCGCTTCAGGTTTAAGCCCTGAAGCACCCAGGGTGAGTGTCAAACAGTGACACCTCGCCACAGAGTAGGGTGGGGTCAACAGTCTCACTGACCCCATCCCACTCTGTGACAAAGTTGGCACTGCTGCCTTCTCTCATTGGCTGACCTAAGGTCAGCCAGTGAGGGATGGCAGCAGTCCCACCGCTCCTGGGACCTACGAGCTGAAGGTAAGTGTTTTTTAAAAATGAATGTTTGGTGCGTGCGTTTATGTTGAACGTTGGTGAATATTGTGAATGGATGTGTGTGCGTGTGTGAATGAATGAGTGTGAGTGTGCTGCCCGCCCCCTCCCTCCTAAAATTACCAGACGCCAATGACACCCAGCCACTTCATCATCCCAGGACCAGGCTCTCCTAACCTCCTCTGCAGCTCCTCGTCTACAGCACCCCCGTGTGCCCTTGTAGCCTCAAATTCAGTTGCTAAGTACCCCCTTCAATGGCCCGACAGGGAAAAGAAAGAGGACAGAAGCATGTGATAAGTCCATGCGACCACGCACAACCTCTCACACCCTGCAAAGGAACTATATGGGTTACGATAAAGACAAAATCGTGGACTTAATACAGGCCTTATGTGGTGAAGCTATTGCCACCTTGGAGGCTAAACGGAAGACAATTTATGAATGGTTGGGTGTAATTCAAGCAGAAGTATGTAAGCCAAACTCATTCTTACTAGGTCAGCCGCCAGCTGTGGTATTATATTATTGTATGTTAGGTGTATTTAGAAAGAGCTCTATTACCCATATGTGTCCTGGCATAGGCTCTGAGATTAACTATGGAGTAACTATGCCTAATTCCTAAAAGCCATGTTTTGAGCTCTTTCCTGAAAAATAGCAAACTTGAAGCACATTTGATATGGAAGGACAGTTGACTTTTGACATCTATCACCCTGTGGCCACTATTCCCACCATTCCTTCCACTGCTAAAGAGAGTAATGTTGACTCTACGAAAACGTGCCCGTTAGTTAGGGTGGCTATGCAGCGATCCACCTTAGCCAATGTGAAGCCAATGGAAAATGAACAGGTTTGCTTGTCATACTTCCCCATGAAACTAGCTCTATCTCAATTGACCTTCCTCCCGAGGCATGTCTTGCCTGTCAAAATGGCTGTCATTTTCCCAGCTCAAGAATAAGGTTCCACTGGTTGCACACTTTTGCCCATTTACCATACATAGATGCACCCAGTATTTTGATAGATCGAAGGGTGAGATCAGTTGGTCCCCTGTTTAAATGTCTTCCAGGAGATTGTGTCATTGCCACGGTCAAGTCTCCTGTTATGGTGCCTAAGCTGTTGGGTAACTGCCACTTTTATGGTGGATCATGCTCTGACAATTCCCTTCTCCCATTTGACTTCTTTTATCACCACCTGTGACCAAGGCCTGTGTCTCCAACCTATTTACCCAGGCTACCAACCTCTAGTAGTGATGGGGTTAATCGTCATCTGGCTCCTTCCATTCTTACAGAGGCACCCTCCACCCTTGCAGAGGTAGACTGACTGTACTCGGATGACAGTTCTGCAGATATTTTGGCCCTCCCCATCTATAGAATAGATACTCCAACTCTGGGGCCTCTAAGACTAGCTTCCGCAAATCTTTCCATACTCCTCAATAGATTGTAACCTTTGATACTCCCCGACTGTGCTGCTAGACCTCGGGTTGACACTATACGATTACCAGCCACCATCATCCAGTCACCTACTGGGGAACATGGTCTACCTATGTTTACAAGTCTTCAACTACCGTCGGTTCTAGGTATTTGTACTCCTCATTCAAGATGTTATGTTGTGGAGGCAGATGGAAGATATGACACTCCTAGAGTGAGATGAGAGTAATCATGATCCCTTAGTTTTAACTATGAAGCAGTTGATGCCCTTTGTTCCACCTTCCACCTTCCACCTCTAAAATATATGATCAGCAGCTGAAGGTCACAAACAACCATAAGAATGTGAGATGGGAGGTGGTGTGTTCTTCTCCTAATGCTTTTTAAGGCATGTACTCATCCCTAGCTGCACACATGGAGGTTTTACTTGACAAGTGGGGGAATAGTGAAATGATTAAAGCCGAGCATATTGCATTCTCTGATAGTCTTTGATTGCCTTAGCAAAGGGCAGAATGAATAGGTGGTTTGCTCAATCTTGTAGAGCAGCTAAGAGCGAGCACTCACCTTAGAGCAATCAAAAACCAGAGCCAACGAGGGGATAAGGGCATGCAGAGCACATTATTGGCTTGAAATAAAGCGAGCAAAAGTTGCATGGAAGTGCAAAATTGGTCTGATCTTTTAGAACCCTCATCTAATAATGATATCAAGAAATTTTGGCGACTAGTTACCGCAAGTGGTGGGAATTCTGGGAAGCCAGCCGAGTCCTGTGTGTTGCCCTGTGAGCAGGTTGCCCATTTTAGGAGCCTTTACTCCTCTCCGCATGAAATAGAATTGGTCTCTACCAGAAGCACTGCTGTTTTATTTGAGGAACATGCATGCTAAGACTGAATTGCAAGAGTTCACCTTTTTAAAATGTATAATACATTTTATCTTTTTATTATTGTAGAATTTCGCTGTTTCTGGCAGTTTTCCATGCCGGTTTGAGCAGGAACACCATTTTTGGGCCATTTTGAGGGAAGCGTTCTAGTTGTTGGGAGGGAATATGAAGGAAGCAGGCTGGCACGACCGCACAGCGCTGCCGTTTTAATTGAGGTACATACATGCTATGACAAAATTTCAAGAGTTCACCTTTTCAAAATGTATAATACATTTATATCTTTTTATTATTGTATATTTGCACTGTTTCTGGCAGGTTTCCTCACTGGTTAGAGCGGGACAGCAATTTTTTGGCCATTTTGAGTGGAGCGTTCTAGTTGTTGGGGATGGAATATAAAGAAATCTGGCTGGCGCGACTGCGTAGCGCTGCCATTTGATTTGAAGAACGCACACACTAAGATTGAATTGTGAGAGTACACCTTTTTAAAATTTATAATAGATTTTATCTGTTTATTATCGTATATTTGCACTGTTTCTGGCAGGTTTTCAGGCCAGTTAGAGAGGGCCGCCATTTTTTGGGCCAATTTAAAGGGAGCGTTCTAACTGTTGGGTAGGGACTGTAAAGGAAGCAGGCTGCAGTGTCTTTGCAGCGCTGCCGTTTTATTTGAGGAACATACATGCTAAGACTGAATTGTGAGAGTTCACCTTTTTAAAATTTATAATACATTTTATCAATTTATTATTATATTTTTACTGCTTCTGGCAGGTTTCCTTGCCGGTTACAGCTCAACCTAAATTGTTGGGCCATTTTGAGGGGAACGTTCTAGTTGTTGGGGAGGGGATATAAAGGAAGCAGGCTGGTGCAAGCCCGTCTGCACCCGTCCACCCTCCGACCATGCTCAGTGCCAGCCATGCTGCTGTGGTCAACTCGGAAACTGAGGTAATGGTTGGTGTTAGAAATGGGATCTTTGGTTACCCCCTGTCCAAGCAAGGACCCTCACTCTAGTCAGGGTACGTCACACACAATCCAAATTATCCTGTGCCCACCCTCTGGTAGCTTGGCAATGAGTAGTCAGGCTTAACTTAGAAGGCAATGTGTAAAGTATTTGTGCAAGAAATCATACAATAACACAACATAGCACCACAAAAATACACCACGCAGTGTTTAGAAAAGTATATAATATTTTTCTGGATAATTGCAGGTCAAAACGATTAAAGATGAAATAAGCAAATGTAGAGATATCACTGAAAGTGAAAACAAGTGTCTTAGGGTTGAAATTTTACTGTAAAAGCAATAAAAAGTGTCTTACGTTCTCCTACAAACAACAGGTGTCTCTAGTGGGGCAAAGTACCTGGTTTGCGTTGAAAAATCCTCGCAGGAGAACCACAGAGGAGGAGGCGCGTGGAAAACGGTAGGTGTACATCGGTTTCGCCCCTTCGCACATGGACTTGCGTCGTTATTTTCCACGCGGGGAAGACGTTGTGTCGATTTCCGGTGCTTACTTGGATCCTCTTTGGGTTGCGGGGTTTTCAGATGCCTCGGGGATGATGCGTGGAATCCTGGGCTTGCGGAGTGAAGTCACAGGTGCTGCGTCGATTCCGGTGGGCGATGCGTGGAATTTTCTTCCACGCGGCAGGCGCTGCGTCAATTCCTCTCAGGAAGTCGGGCTGCGTAGTTTATGGGTCGGCTTGCGTCGATCCAGTAGGGCCGTGCGTCGAAGTTCCGGTCGGGTCGCTGCGTCGATCTTCTGTTGCGAAGTCGGGCTGCGTCATTCCGGACTCGGCGTGCAGTGAATTTTTCAGCGTGAGCAGGCTGCGCGTCGTTCTTGGCAGGAGGTGCATTGAATTTCCACCACACAAGGATTCCAGTTGCAAGAGAGAAGTCATATATATATATGTTGTTTAGAATTTATATATATATATATATATATATATGTATATATATATATATATAAAAATAAATCACCAAAAGTATTCACTGCACTCCATATTTATTTATACCAAAATAACAACCACCACCCAGCAACCTTTAGACCATCTTTGTTTGAAAAAAAATAAATATATATATATATATATATATATATATATATACATATAGATGTATAAATATATCTAAGTTGTTTAGAATTTATATATATATATATATGTATATATATATAAATTCTAAACAACTAATAAACCATAAAAAAAAGAAAAACTTACCTTTAAATTTGTTGTTCAGGCAATTGTTATTCAGGCAAAATCGTTGTTTAGACAGTAGTTGTTCAGTACTTCATTGTAGAGACTTTTTAGTTGTTTGGCAGTAGTGGTTTAGGCTATTGTTATTTAGGACCTAGTTGTTCCGTCACATATTCAATATTGACATCTTTAAAACTTTACACCTCTCCACCAACGAAAGGTGCAGATGGTTAATCCTTGTAAGTTCCTGCTTAATGTTACTTAACAATGGAAATAGGTTTATTTCAACTAAGTGGTCCACCCCCTCAGTAATTCTAATGCCAAGGTACACATTTCTTCCATCACCCACTGATCCATAAATGCCACTCCTCACCTCATTAAGCTGCCAAGCACATCCCGTAGTACTTGGCAGCCTTTCCTAACTCCATGAGGGCAGTCGAGGGATCCAGTATAACTATCGCTATATTATCCTTCATGTGCAAATACTCTGTATCCTACTTGTTTTACTACTACAGGTCTTTTATCAGATTATTTCCCTCTAACAATGTTATAAAAGGATCAATATAAAGTGTAAACAAAAAGGGTGAGCAGGGACACACCCACCTAGTACCCCTAGTAATGATTATGCAACCAGATTCCATCTCTTTATCCTCAGTCTTGCAGTAAGAATCTGATACAGTGATCTGACTGATTTAAAAAAGCCTGAGTAAAACCCTTTCCACATTAGGATGGCCCACAGAAAGCCCAACAAGACCCTGTCAAAAGCCTTTTTAGCGTCAAGTAACACTAAGCCCATCTTCATCCTCATGGCTTCTTCAATATCAAACAAGGTAATTACCCTCCTAACATGATCTACCATATCTCAACCAGGGATAAAGCCATGTTGTTGTGGTGACACCAAGGTGGCGATAACTCTATCTAACCTATTTGCTAACACTTTTGCGTAGACTTTAGCATCAGCATTTATTAAGGAAATGGACCTATAAGACCCAGGCATAAGAAGAGATTTGCCTTTCTTCCTAAATAAAACAATATTAGTTGTTTCCCATGAGGGAGGGATCACCTTTGGAAACACAGAAAGTAGGTCTTTACAAAGTATGCTGTAGAATACTTTAAAGAACTCCAAGGGGAGACTGTCCGGTCCCATAGCTTTATCTGTGGCCAATACATTTATTGCCTCCAATATTTCCTCAGAAGAAATGGGTAATTCCATATCCGCATGATCCCCTACACTCAGCTTGTCTTTAACTTCATCTGAAGTACACAATATGGCCACATATCGGTCACAGAAGAATTAGTATTCTCAGTATACAGATTCTCATAGTAATCTCTAAAGACCCTAATGATATCTGCTTGATGAACCATTTTACATCTCTGGTGGTCAAGAATAGCCTCTATATCTCTTTGTGTCTTGTCTCGTTGAATGTTTAATGCCAGCAATTGACCAGTGCTCTCTCCATACTCATAACATTCCAATCAATGATCTTCAAACTTCAGAGCAGCCTCTTTCCTAAAATATTGAGTTATTTTAGACTTCAAAGCGGCAATTTTCAGATTGACCTCAGAGCCATCTAACTTTGCAAGAATTGGCTTGATCTGACACTCCTCCAATAAAGAAAGCTCTTTATACAATGCCTGAATCTCAACCCACCTCTGTTTTTGTTAAGACAAACTGAAGCTTAAAGTTTCACTCCTGATTCCAGCTTCTAATGCTTTCCACAAAATATTAGCATATGCAGTGCCCCTGTTGAAATCAAGAAATTTGTTAATCCACTTGCACATATGGTCAATACAAGCTTGATCCAACAGGAGACGCTTATCGAACAAGCTCCTCCCACATTGTTTCTCAAGCACAACACACAACACCTCCAAAACCAGCAGGTAATGGTCCGATAATACTCTAGGTTATCTTTCAGTTGTTACTTGACTGATAAGAGGGGTAGACACAAATAAATAATCTAATTGAACCTAATTGTTATGTGAGTGAGAAATAAATGTATATCCTGGATCTGGTGCCTTTAACTGGTCCCATTCATCAGTACGCCTCTGATCTTTCACCAGTTGATGGAGTACCCTGTATACCAGTGGCTTCCTGACAGCGTAAGTTTCAGAGCAAGGCAGAACCCTATTAATGTCTAAATGAATAATAAAGTCTCCACATAGATTTATAGGGGTAGGCCAAGAGGAGAACTCAGTATTCAAATAATCAAAAACTAAATCCTCATCGAGATTTGATCCACAGATTTGCATAGAGTGAATCTCCCTTCCCCCCACATGACATTCAATAATAACCCATCTGCCCAGTTTAGCAGCTGCACATGGTATTGCCAAACATCTAGCTTTATTTGCTAGGACTGCAATCTCCCTAGAGGTCGTACAATGACGTGTGCAGCCAAGAAGAGATAGCCCAAGATCTGTAAAATATCCCTTCTTATGTAAATGTGATTTCAATGATTTGCAATGTTTGGGGCCTGATGGGTGATTTTTTTCTGAATGTGATAGGCCCTTTCAAACCTAACTAAATTTACCTGCATGTCCCATTATTTGCTGTACTATTTTATGGCTCTTCAGAGACCAGACCTGTCAGTTTAGTTAACCAAAACAAATCTGCACAAAATGCTCAAATTCTTTTGATCATCATGTTTATCAACAGCCGTGTAGTACAGGTCTATCTCTCTCAATCATTTTTGAGTTGGGATTTGGACTGATTCATTACTCAGTCAGGACTTAGGGCGGGACTACCTTGACATCCAGAAGAAGAAAGTTATCTACTTTAAAGGAAATCTAACCAACATGATGATGACTCTAAGAGGCCTACTCAGCCCTGTGGACTGGAGAGAGGTGCATTGATGTGGGAAATGCTAGGTAGTGTGCTGGCTTAGATAAATGTCAAACTACTCAATTATGTTTTTGTGGTCGGGAGGCTGTAACTGGAGGAAGAAATGTGATGATGTCACATCATCACCATCACATGATGGATACACTTGGTCAAATGTTATGATGGTTGTGAGATTGAACATCCAGGAACATGCAGCTACTTGTCTGGGAATGATTGTAAAATTGCTCTCACTTCTAACTTAATCACACATGAGTCATCATGATTGACTGCAATGTCCTTGCGCTGCTTCTTGGTCCAGTCCTCATGAAGCTTACCTTCTGTCCTTGTCCTTGACTCTACATTATCATTACTGTTTTACAATCCACAGGCCTTCTCTTCTGCATGGAAGGCGAACGCTACACAACACTCCTGCTTTCCTTACCTGACCAGTTCAGCCAGGCACCCAAGATATACATTCCAGACATTCTAAGAAGAATGCAGCTGTACTGTTCATTTTGGCAATTACATACAGTATCATTTTACTTTTATCAATCATAATTTGTAGATCTGTGTGGGTTCAGTCACTCCTCCATAATTTGTATTTTTCAAACCTAGATGACAGAGCATTTATATATATAATACCTTTGGCCTCTGGGGCTGAAGCACTGTTTGCAATGCATTTAATTGAAGTATCATTCCTTCATTTCTTTCAACAACAGATTTGATGATGATGATGTGCCACTTATCACCCTGATGAATATTGTTGTGCAGTGTCTTTGTTACACCTTTCCACAACTCCTCTTTTCTATCCATTCATCAAACCCTTAAACCTCCTCCCCCAGTTTGTGTGATTTATTGAGCTATGGCTTAATTTACACCATACGCTTGGTGGGGTGGATGTGGTGAAAGTGGCACCAACTCACTGTGCCATCTTCTAGTACCTGAGAAATAGCACACACTAGGCACACTTACCCATCCATGCATAAATGGGATCCATCATTTAGATATATATATATATATATATATATATATACATAGCATAATTCCTCAACCTCATCATTCGGGCCTTCTGTTGCGTAAACTCTTAATCATGTCTACTCCTGAGTCTTCTTCTCCTGACTCATGGAATTTGTACATTTAATTAACACTCAATTGCTCAGAAGAAGTTACTATTGCTATTTTTTTGTTATAATATTAGGGTTTTGTGTCTCCATCTTTGTAAAGTTATCATGTAAACAAATAACCCACTAGCTCTGTGTTTTCTTCAATCTAGTTGCCTATGATGAATAATCCTTCTGATTAATCTTATAGTTGGAGTTCACCTAGGTGGGATCTTGCTTGTGATGTCTTCCCTGTTAGCACGTTAGCCTGCTACTATTACCACCACCATTAAGAAGGCACATTGGGAATCCCAGCAGTAAGGTTTTGGAAGAATGAGTGAGGTAGCAGCCATCACTTCATCTATTCAGGTAAGAGAGCTATGGAGTATAGTGAATTTGTTTACTTAGTAACTAACTGAAGATTAAGATGTTGTTTATCTAGGTTGTTGTAGACATATGCAATGGCATAACCCCCTTGTGGTCAATATAGTTACAGAAGGTAGTAGGACACGGGTATAGCTAACGGGTATACACTTTGATAAACAGATTTTAAAATAGGCTGTGCTAAAAGGCAGCAGTGCAAAGTAAATGATTTCAGACATAAAGTAAAAAACAAATTCCCTTTACCTTTTTCTTTAGGATATGAAATCTACCCTCTCCACCCACAACAGTCCCACCCCTCTCCCCAAACAACCCTGTTCCCAACTAATGTCCAAAGAAAGTTCAACAACCCATTCCCTTCCCAAATCCCACCCTACCACCCACAACAAAAGTTCCTCCCACCAAAACAAATTAAAAATGGGCCTCAGAGGCTTATCTTCATCAATGTGGGTTTGAAGCCTTCCCAACTCCTCGTGAAGGCTTGCCACTTCTTGGCAAAGCAGCCCCAGCTCTCCAACCATGCAGCATTGGAAGCAGTCTGGGTAAGGGGGGCAGCAGTGTAGGAATGGGAGGATCCCAGCTGCCAGCACCACTGACGATGTTATGACCAGGATGGAGGCTGTGGCAGCTGGCTAAAGGAACTAGGGCTTGGGGCTTAGGTAAATGCCTCAGCCTCCTCCTCTTCCAGAACCACCAGCCGATGATATTCAGTCTGGATGGCCTCCATTCAGTGCCACCACAGCCTGGCTGCTATCTCCTGCTGAGATGGTGGACCGGCAGGAGTAGCTATATCAAGAAAGAAAAAAACTAAAAAAGAAAAATTGTAAACAATGCTCTGTGCAAACACTTGTTTATATAGAGGTACAGTAGCAGTACATTGCTGGTCCACTAGTGCTATTGGTAGTTTCTATGTGATTAGTCACAGGGCCAAGTTTTCCCCAGACATGCCTCACATGAAAGCACTGACTGGTTGCTAGGAATTAAGCAAAACTACCAGATTAAAACTAAGTGAGTATTTTCTTTTAAAGGATTTTCTCATAACAAAAAACTAAGCAGGCACTTTGTGTGCAAAAGAAAAATAAATTACCTCTCCTTAATGAGTAAGGCATTTGTACTATATAGCACAACTATTCTTGTTGTGCTAATTTAATGGAGGCATGCTAGCGTGTCAGGTCCTTTTACTACTCTTTACAGTCACCAGGTTGTTTTTGGGGCAGCTATATTGGAAAATGTATTGTCTTATTTAAATTCCAATGGCCTTGCTTTTCTCCGACTGCCTTTCAATTCTACCCTAACTCCAAAGAGGCAGTTGAAAAATATTAATACTACGTCACACATATCACATATAAAACACAGATATCCTGTATGCTATAAGTAGACAGTGGGAAAAATGATGCACTGGAGTCCTGGGAGGGGTACAGGGTATAGATTTTATTTGGCACTTTCTCCAAAGAGTATCCCAACCACCAACTCTAAATCAGGCACCTAGTCCGACTTTACTCCCTGGCCTCACCCTCCACCACAATTAATTTAAAGAGGGATTAGAGCAGGTAGATGTTCCACTATAGAATAGTGGGGGTGTCAGTGATCATCAGTTGCTAAGCTTTTACTTAGCCAATCACTGTATGTGACGATTGACAAAAGGAAAAAAATCTGAACAGGTGTAAATCTGTTATGGAAGCTGTTAGACTTTTCATCCTTGGCGTGGTCTCCCTTAACTTTTTGCCTCTGTTCCCCAGGTTGTTGATGTGTGCTGGACTCAGATTTTGCTGTTTTTGTTACTCTGGACACTTTACCACTGCTAACCAGTGCTAAAGTGCAAGTGCTCCTTTACAAAATGTGTATGTGATTGGTTTATCCGTGATTGGCGTAGTTGATTTACTAGTAAGTCCCTAGTAAAGTGCACTAGAGGTGCCCAGGGCCTGTAAATCAAATGCTACTAGTGGGCCTGCAGCACTGGTTGTGCCACCCACATAAGTAACTCTGTAATCATGTCTCAGACCTGCCACTGCAGTGTCTGTGTGTGCAGTTTTATCTGTAAATTCGACTTGGCAAGTGTACCCACTTGCCAGGCCTAAACCTTCCCTTTTCTTACATGTAAGACACCCCTAAGGTAGGCTCTAGGTAGCCCCAAGGGCAGGGTGCAGTGTATGGTTAAGGTAGGACATATAGTAATGTGCTTTATATGTCCTGACAGTGAAATATTGCTAAATTAGTTTTTCACTGTTGCAAGGCATCTCCCTCTCGCAGGTTAACATGGGGGCTACCTTTAAATCTGATTAAAGTGTAGATTCCCCTTGTGAGCGGATGGACATGTGGAGTTTGGGGTCTCTGAGCTCACAATTTAAAAATACATCTTTTAGTAAAGTTGATTTTAAGATTGTGCGTTTGAAAATGCCACTTTTAGAAAGTGAGCATTTTCTTGCTTATACCATTTCTGTGACTCTGCCTGTTTGTGGATTCACTGTCTGGGTCAGTTTGACAGTTGGGCTGGTTGCACCTCACACTAGACAGTGACACAAAGGGAGCTGGTGTGTGGCCCGCATATCCTGATGAGCCATCTGTGCTAGGAGGGAGGGGAGGAGTGGTCACTCGCACCTGAAAGGTCTGTGCCTGCCCTCACACAATGCAGTCTCCGACCCCCTGGTGAGTGTTTGGGGCCTGGCCTGGGCAAGGCAGGATTTCACATTCCAAAGAGACTTTACTTTGAAGTAGGCCTACTTCAAAAGAGAAATTGGGTATAAGAAGGGCACCCAAAACCACAGACTTTAGAAATACTTCTGGAACCAAGAGGAACCTCTGCCTGGAGAAGAGCTGAATAGCTGAGGAAGAAGTGCTGCCCTGCCTGTGACTGTGCTTTGTGGAGCTTTCCTGCAGTGCTGCTTCTGCCAGAGTAAGAGGGCAAAGACTGGACTTTGTGTGCCTTCCATCTTGTGAAGAAATCTCCAAGGGCTTGATTTAGAGCTTGCCTCCTGTTGTTTGAAGTCTCAGGGACAGCAAAGACTTCTCTCTGCCAGCACCTGGAGTCTCTGGAGAGACTCCTGCTCTGACAAGTGGTGCCCTATCCAGTCCTCGGGCCCTTGAAAGGAAAGCTGGTGGAAATCCAAGGAAATCGACTTCGGAGGACTTCGGACCGACGCCGCTGCTGAATCCGGTGACACCGCCTGCACCCGACACCGTGACCTTCGCTGGAACGCGACGCTCTTCGCAGGCCCGACGCCGCTGCAGCCTCGCTGAAGTCCGTGACTCCATGGAAGTCGCTGCACCACGTCGTGACCGACGGCGCTCAAAGTGCGCGGATTCCAGGTTTCGCACAGACGCCGTGATCCCCAACTTCGCGCATCGGCTTGTTTTCACTCTTCACCAAAGGTACTGTACTTGGGGGTCTACATGACTCCGTGTCCACCGCCGCTGGAGTTGGCTTGTTGGGAACGACTCCGTCACGACGCCGTGTTAACATCTCATCGAACCATATTTTTGAGTTTAATCTTTAAAAATCCATAACTTGACTTGTGTATGTCGGATTCCTGTCGTTTTGGTCTTGTTTTGTTTAGATAAATATTTCCTATTTTTCTAAACAGGTGTTGTGTCATTTTGTAGTGTTTTACATTAAGTTACTGTGGGGGTCATTCTGACCCTGGCGGCCGGTGGCCGCCAGGGCCACCGACCAAGGGAGCACCGCCAACTGGCGGTGCTCCCACGAGCATTCTGACCGCGGCGGTTCAGCCGCGGTCAGAAGCGGAAAGTCGGCGGTCTCCTGCCGACTTTCCGCTGCTCGGGGGAATCCTCCATGGCTGCGGAGCGCGCTCCGCAGCCATGGGGATTCTGACACCCCCTACCGCCATCCTGTTCCTGGCGGGTCTCCCGCCAGGAACAGGATGGCGGTAGGGGGTGCCGCGGGGCCCCTGGGGGCCCCTGCAGTGCCCATGCCCATGGCATGGGCACTGCAGGGGCCCCCGTAAGAGGGCCCCGCAAAGTATTTCAGTGTCTGCCATGCAGACACTGAAATACGCGACGGGTGCAAACTGCACCCGTCGCACCCCTGCAACTACGCCGGCTCAATTCTGAGCCGGCGTCCTCGTTGCAGGGGCATTTCCTCTGGGCCGGCGGGCGCTCTTTTGGAGAGAGCCCGCCGGCCCAGAGGAAATGTTAGAATGGCCGCCGCGGTCTTGTGACCGCGGTGCGGTCATTTGGCGGCGGAACCTTGGCGGACGGCCTCCGCCGTCCGCCAAGGTTAAAATCAGGCCCTGTGTGTGTTGGTACAAATACTTTACAACTAGCACTCTGAAGTTAAGCCTACTGCTCTGCCAAGCCACCTAAGGGGGTAAGCAGGGGTTAGCTGAGGGTGATTCTCTTTTACCCTGTCTAGAGTGAGGGTCCTTGCTTGAACAGGGGGTAACCTGACTGTCAACCAAAGACCCCATTTCTAACATTGGTGATCAGCGGTTGGATTTTGAACTTGTATTTGTACTTGACATCAGTGATTAAGTGTACACTACTGTTTGAGTTCAGACCACTACGTGACCACATACTACTTGTTTGGTGATCTTTTGATTTTTTCTCTTTGGGACTGTTTTTGTTCTACTTCCATTTTTTTTCGCTGATTCTTTGATTTACTTTCTTTGGAACTTCATTTGGGAACTTGTTTTTCTGCCTTTGGAACTTTGCACTTGTTTTTGAATCTTCATCATGTCCAATGCTGGAGATCCATCAGTTGGAGCTGACTTTGACCTTGGGAAATTGGAGAGTTATACCAAAGCTCAGTTGAAGCAGTTCTGTAAAAGTTTTGACTGTCCCATTGAGATCTCATCCAGGAAGGAGGGCCTGGGTGACAGCCAAGAGCACTGAAGGGCACACAGAGGATGAGGGAGATGAGGAGGATGAGGAAGAGTGTTCAGTACACAATGGTATTGTGGGTGGGCCTGTTATGTCCAGGTAGAAGGTCTCCAGGGCAGGTAGCAGTGTCTCATCCAAGGGTCTGACACCTGAGGAGTTACAGGACAGACAGGCAGAAAGGGAGTACCAATTGGAGCAGAGAAGGCTAGCCCTTGAGGAGAGGAAGTTAGCGATGGCTCATGAGCTTAGCTTGAAAGAGATGGATCATAGAAGCCAGTCCACTAGAGATGGTGACAGCAACCCTACAGTGCAGCCTGAGAGGAGGATGCACATTCCTAAAGACCTTGTGAAAGATTATAAGATGGAGGATGACATATACTTGTGGTTCAAAGGGTATGAGTCTGCTCTCCACATGAATCTGGTCCCTGAAGCTCATTGGGGGGCGGGTCTGTGGAAGCACTTTGAGGTAGAGGGGAGGGATACACTGACAGCCTTAGGGGATGCTCAGAATCTCACCTACTCTAACATGAAGGATGCCTTGCTTACAAGGTATGGTCTTACCCCTGAGCAGTACAAGGATAGGTTTAGGTCATACAAGAAGAAGGAAGCCCAAACATGGTTGGAATGTGTTGACTCTTATTGCAGGTCACTGGATGGTTGGGTGAAGGGCAGTAAGGTAACTACGTATGAGGGGCTTTACAATCTGATTGCTTGGGAGCACTTGTACAGTTTATGTTTTCCACACCTGATTGACAGCAAGCTGACTGACCCCAGGAAGCTTGCGCAGGAAGCGGACCGCTGGGAGAGCACCAGGGTCCAAAAGAGGTATGGGGGAGACACGCCAAGGGTGGGCAGGGTCCCTCTCAGAAGAAAGGAGGGGGTAAGGGCAAACAGGGGGAGTTCTCTAAAGGGCCCCAAACTGATTCCCAGGGTAAGGATTCCCAACCACCCAGTGAAAAGAAGCCATGGTTCTCCAAAGGGAACGTGGGGGACCACTTAGGTGGTCCCCCACGTAAGTTTTATGCATCTGACCAGGTGGGTCATGTGAGGGGGGACCCCAAATGCCCCAAAAGTACACCAGCACCCACTGGTGCACTGTCCCAGGGTTTGGCCAGTGTAGCGCTTGGGGAGGAGTTGGTTTCAGGTGGGTGGGAACCAGCTGAGATGACCCTTGTCTCATTAGGGGACAGCGAGATGGTCCAGAGAACCCTAGTGCCTGAAAACACTAAGAAGTACAGGCAGTGGGTGACCATTAATGGACAGAGGGTGGAGGCTCTGAGAGACACAGGAGCCAGTGTGACTACAGTGAGGAGTCAGCTGGTGTCTGAATAGCAGATTGATCCCCGGGTACTTCACCAAGTAGTTGCAGTGGACAACTCAGAGCGCCTGTGCAGAGTGGCGCAGGTTCCCTTTGAATGGGGGGGGTCTCAGGTTCCTTGAAGGTAGCTGTGAGTCCAACCATGCCTGTTGATTGTTTGCTAGGCAATGACCTGGAGGATTCCCCTTGGAAGGAGGTGGAACACAGGTCTCACTTGGAGATGTTGGGTCTGCCTGGGTGGGTATGGGTATCCACCCGGTCAATGGCAGCCCGTCAGGGTAATCAAGAGCCCCTGGAGCCTGAAACAGTGGCCCAGGGGACTGCCAAGAAGAGGAAGGGCAGGGGGTGCGGGAAACCGGCCTCAGAGGTTCCCACGGTCCGGGAGGAGGCAGAGCCTGAGGGTGATGCCCCGGAGCCTACAGGGGAACAGGTGGCTGAACTGGGGGAGGTCCCTGAGCTGTTGCAGTGGCAGCAGGAAGGGGGGCCCACCAGGGAAGCATTCTGTGCAGCACAGAAGTCATGCCCTACTTTGGAGGGTTTGCGGCAGACCAGGCGGCTGGCAAGGAGCCAGGATCACACCTGATTTATTGGGAGGATGACCTCCTGTATAGCAAGACTAAGGTTCCTGAGCCTGGGTCAGCCCGTGTGCTGGTGGTACCCCAGTGCTTCAGGGCCTTCCTACTGGGGTTGGCTCATGATGTGCCTTTAGCTGGACATTTGGGGCAGGACAAGACCTTTGAGAGGCTTGTCACCCACATTTACTGGCCCCTAATGCACAGGCACTCAGATGCACATTGCAGGTCTTGTCAGACTTGTCAGGCAAGTGGCAAGAGTGGGAGGAAATGTAAAGCTCCCCTCCAGCCTTTGCCTGTTGTCAGTACTCCAATTGAGAGGGTAGGCATTGACATTGTGGGGCCTCTGGATCCCAAGACAGCCATGGGCAACAGGTTTATCCTGGTCTTGGTGGACCACGACACCCGGTACCCAGAAGCCATTCCTTTGAGATCAATCACTTCCCCTGTGGTGGGTCGTGCATTGATGGGGGTTTTTACCCGCATGGGGTTCTCCAAGGAAGTGGTATCTGATAGGGGTACCAACTTCATATCCACATATATGAAGTCTCTGTGGAAGGAGTGTGGGGTAACCTACAAGTTCACCACCCCTTACCACCCCCAAAGTAATGGTCTGGTTGAGAGATTCAACCGCAACTTAAAAGGCATGATCATGGGCCTGTCAGAGCCCTTGAGGCGGAAGTGGGACGTCCTTTTACCATGCCTTCTGTTCGCCTACAGAGAGGTGCCTCAAAAGGGGCTTGGTTTTAGCCCCTTTGAGCTGATTTATGGCCACCCTGTGAGGGGACCTTTGAGTCTGGTTAAGGAAGCTTTGGAGAAAGCTCCTAGTAAACCCCCCCAGGATGTATTCAGTTACATGCTGGCTTTGAGAAACCAGACTGCCCGCTTCAGGGGTCTCGCTCAGGAGAACCTGTAAGCAAGCCAGGAGGACATGAAACGGTGGTATGACCAGAATGCCACTCTGGTCGAGTTTCAACGTGGTCAAAAAGTGTGGGTGATGGCACCAGTGGAGCCTAGGGCGCTCCAAGATAAGTGGACTAGGCCATTTGAGGTGGTGGAGCGCAAGAGTGAAGTCACCTACCTTGTGGACTTGCGGTCTCCAAGGAACCCTTTAAGGGTCCTGCATGTAAACCGCCTCAGGCCTCACTTTGAGCGTACTGAACTGTCCATGCTCCTTGCGACAGATGATGGGGGAGAGGAGGAGAGTGAGCCTCTTCCTGACCTCCTGTCTGCAGGAGAGAAAGATGGATCAGTGGAGGGAGTGATCCTCTCCCCCAACCTGACTGAAGAGCAGCAAGGTGACTGTCGCCACGTGTTGGGACAGTTTTCCTCACTGTTTTCCCTGATCCCAGGAGTCACACACTTGTGCACACATGATGTGGACACTGGGGACAGTACATCTATTAAACAGAAGGTTTACAGGGTGACTGATAGGGTCAGGGCATGCATTAAGGATGAGGTATCAAAAATGCTTACCCTAGGGGTTATTGAGCACTCCAGCAGTCCTTGGGCCAGCCCAGTGGTATTGTTCCCAAAGGCTGCTGCACCGGGTGCCACGCAAGAACTCAGGTTCTGTGTGGACTACCGGGGACTCAATGCGGTCAGCAAGACTGACGCACACCCCATTCCCCGAGCTGATGAGCTCATTGACCGGTTGGGAGCTGCCAAGTACCTCAGTACATTTGATTTAACATCTGGGTACTGGCAGATTGCCTTAACTGAGGGGGCCAAGAAGAGGTCAGCATTCTCTACACCAGATGGACACTTTCAATTTAAAGTGATGCCATTTGGGATGAAGAATGACCCTGCCACCTTTCAGAGGTTGGTCAACCAGGTGTTGGCAGGACTGGATGAGTTCAGTGCCGCCTACCTGGATGACATTGCTGTGTTTAGTTCCACATGGGAGGAACACCTGCAACACCTCTGGAGAGTGTTAGAGGCCCTGCAGAAGGCAGGCCTCACTATTAAGGCGAGTAAGTGCCAAATAGGGCAGGGTTCTGTGGTGTATTTAGGACACAAGGTGGGGAGTGGCCTACGATTGACACGATTCTGGCTTGGGAGCCTCCCAAGACCCACACTGAAGTGAGAGCCAAGGGCAGGGTGCAGTGTATGGTTAAGGTAGGACATATAGTAATGTCTTTTATATGCCCTGTCAGTGAAATATTGCTAAATTCGTTTTTCACTGTTGCAAGGCCTGTCCCTCTGATAGGTTAACATGGGGGCTACCTTTAAATCTGATTAAAGTGTAGATTCCCTTTGGGAGCGGATGGACATGTGGAGTTTGGGGTCTCCGAGCTCACAATTTAAAAATACATCTTTTCGTAAAGTTGATTTTAAGATTGTGCGTTTGAAACTGCCACTTTTGGAAAGTGAGCATTTTCTTGCTTATACCATTTCTGTGACTCTGCCTGTTTGTGGATTCCCTGTCTGGGTCAGTTTGACAGTTGGGCTGGTTGCACCTCACACTAGACAGTGACACAAAGGGAGCTGGGTTGTAGCCCACATATCCTGATGAGCCATCTGTGCTAGGAGGGAGGGGAGGAGTGGTCACTCGCACCTGAAAGGGCTGTGCCTGCCCTCACACAATGCAGTCTCCGACCCCCTGGTGAGTGTTTGGGGCCAGGCCTGGGCAAGGCAGGATTTCACATTCCAAAGAGACTTTACTTTGAAGTAGGCCTACTTCAAAGGAGAAATTGGGTTTAAGAAGGGCACCCAAAACCACAGACTTTAGAAATACTTCTGGAACGAAGAGGAACCTCTGCCTGGAGAAGAGCTGAATGGCTGAGGAAGAAGTGCTGCCCTGCCTGTGACTGTGCTTTGTGGAGCTTTTCTGCAGTGCTGCTTCTGCCAGAGTAAGGGGGCAAAGACTGGACTTTGTGTGCCTTCCATCTTGTGAAGAAATCTCCAAGGGCTTGATTTAGAGCTTGCCTCCTGTTGTTTGATGTCTCAGGGACAGCAAAGACTTCTCTCTGCCAGCACCTAGAGTCTCTGGAGAGACTCCTGCTCTGACAAGTGGTGCCCTATCCAGTCCTTGGGCCCTTGAAAGGAAAGCTGGTGGAAATCCAAGGAAATCGACTTCGGACCGACGCTGCTGCTGAATCCGGTGACACCGCCTGCACCCGACACAGTGACCTTCGCTGGAGCGCGATGCTCTTCGCAGGCCCGATGCTGCTGCAGCCTCGCTAAAGTCCGTGACTCTGTGGAAGTCGCCGTACCACGTCGTGACCGACGCCGCTCGAAGTGCCCGGATTCAACGTTTCGCACAGGCGCCGCGATCTCCGACTTCGCGCATCGGCTTGTTTTCACTCTTCACCAAAGGTACTGTACTTGGGGGTCTACACGACTCCGTGTCCGGCGCCGCTGGAGTCGGCTTGTTGGGAACGACTCCGTCATGACGCCGTGTTAACATCTCATCGAAGCATATTTGTATCTAAGCGCTATTTTTGAGTTTAATCTTTAAAAATCCATAACTTGACTTGTGTATGTCGGATTCCTGACGTTTTGGTCTTGTTTTGCTTAGATAAATATTTCCTATTTTTCTAAACTGGTGTTGTGTCATTTTGTACTGTTTTACATTAAGTTACTGTGTGTGTTGGTACAAATACTTTACACCTAGCACTCTGAAGTTAAGCCTACTGCTCTGCCAAGCTACCTAAGGGGGTAAGCAGGGGTTAGCTGAGGGTGATTCTCTTTTACCCTGACTAGAGTGAGGGTCCTTGCTTGAACAGGGAGTAACCTGACTGTCACCCAAAGACCCCATTTCTAACATTAGTGATCAGCAGTTGGGATTTGAACTTGTATTTGTACTTGACATACAGTGATTAAGTGTACACTACTGTTTGAGTTCAGACCACTACGTGACCACATACTACTTGTTTGGTGATCTTTAGATTTTTTCTCTTTGGGACTGTTTTTGTTCTACTTCCATTTTCTTTCGCTGATTCCTTGATTGACTTTCTTTGGAACTTCATTTGGGAACTTGTTTTTCTGCCTTTGGAACTTTGCACTTGTTTTTGAATCTTCATCATGTCCAATGCTGGAGATCCATCAGTTGGAGCTGACTTTGCCCTTGGGAAATTGGAGAGTTATACCAAAGCTCAGTTGAAGCAGTTCTGTAAAAGTTTTGACTTCCCATTAAGAGCTCATCCAGGAAGGAGGGCCTGGGTGACAGCCAAGAGCACTGAAGGGCACACAGGGGATGAGGGAGATGAGGAGGATGAGGAAGAGTGTTCAGTACACAATGGTATTGTGGGTGGGCCTGTTATGTCCAGGGAGAAGGTCTCCAGGGCAGGTAGCAGTGTCTCATCCAAGGGTTTGGCACCTGAGGAGTTGCAGGACAGACAGGCAGAGAGGGCATACCAATTGGAGGTGCAGAAGATCAATCTGGAGAAAGAAAGAGATGAGAGAAGAGCAGTCCTTGAGGAAAGGAAGATGCAGCTGGCTCATGAGCTTAACTTAAAGGAGTTAGATTAGAGGAGCCAGTCCAGTAGGGATGGTGGCAGCAATCCTACAGTGCAGCCGGAGAGAAGGGTACACATCCTAAAAGACCTTGTGAGGGATTATAATAGGGAGGATGATATCTACTTGTGGTTCAACGGTTATGAGTCAGCTCTCCACATTAACCTGGTCCCTGAAGCTCATTGGGGGGCAGCCCTGTGGAAGCATTTTGAGGCAGAGGGGAGGGACACACTGACAGCCTTAGGGGATGCTCAGAGTCTCACCTACCCTGTCATGAAGGAGGCCTTACTCACCAGGTATGGTCTCACCCCTGAGCAGTACAAGGAGAAGTTTAGATCCTACAAGAGAAAGGAATCCCAAACATGGTTGGAATGTGTTGATTCTTTTTGCAGGTCACTGGATGGTTGGGTGAAGGGCAGCAAGGTAAACACGTATGAGGGGCTTTACAATTTAATTGCTTGGGAGCACTTGTACAGTTTATGTTTTCCAGAGCTGCGCCAGCACCTCATTGACAGCAAGCTGACTGACCCCAGGAAGCTTGCGCAGGAAGCGGACCGCTGGGAGAGCACCAGGGTCCAAAAGAGGTATGGGGAAGACCACGACAAGGGTGGGCAGGGTCCCTCTCAGAAGAAAGGGGGGTAAGGGCAAACAGGGGGAGTTCTCTAAAGGGCCCCAAACTGATTCCCAGGGTAAGGATTCCCAACCCCCCAGTGAAAAGAAGCCATGGTTGTCCAAAGGGAAGCCAGTGGCAGGTGGTCCACCACGTAAGTGCTATGCATGTGACCAGGTGGGTCATGTAAGGGGGGACCCCAAATGCCCCAAAAGTATACCGGCACCCACTGGTGCACCGTCCCAGGGTTTGGCCAGTGTAGCGCTTAGGGAGGAGTTGGTTTCAGGTGGTTGGGAACCAGCAGAAATGACCCTTGTCTCACTAGGGGACAGTGAGATGGTCCAGAGAAACCTAGTGCCTGATAACACTAAGAAATACAGGCAATGGGTGACCATCAATGGACAGAGGGTGGAGGCTCTGAGAGACACAGGAGCCAGTGTGACTACAGTGAGGAGTCACCTGGTGTCTGAAGAGCAGATTGATCCCCGGGTACTTCACCAAGTAGTTGCGGTAGACAACTCTGAGCGCCTCTGCAGAGTGGCGCAGGTTCCCTTTGAATGGGGGGGGGTCTCAGGTTCCTGGAAAGTAGCTGTGAGTCCAACCATGCCTGTTGATTGTTTGCTAGGTAACGACCTGGAGGATTCCCCTTGGAAGGAGGTGGAACACAGGTCTCACTTGGAGATGTTGGGTCTACCTGGGTGGGTATGCGTATCCACCCGGTCTATGGCAGCCAATCAGGGTAGTCAAGAGCCCCTGGAGCCTGAAACAGTGGCCCAGGGGACCGCCAAGAAGAGGAAGGGCAGGGGGCACGGGAAACCGGCCCCAGAATTTCCCACAGTCCAGGAGGAGGCAGAGTCTGAGGGTGATGCCCCGGAGCCTACAGGGGAACAGGTGGCTGAACTGGGGGAGGTCCCTGAGCTGTCGCAATGGCAGCAGGAAGGGGGACCCACCAGGGAAGCATTCTGCACAGCGCAGAAGGAGTGCCCTACTCTTGAGGGGCTACGGCAGCAGGCTGCAGCCCAGGCGGCTGGCGAGGCGCCAGGTACTCACCTGATTTATTGGGAGGATGGCCTCCTGTATAGTGAGCCTAAGGTTCCTGAGCCTGGGTCAGTTCGAATGCTGGTGGTACCCCAGTGCTTCAGGGCCTTCCTACTGGGTTTGGCTCATAATGTGCCGTTGGCAGGACATCTAGGGCAGGACAAGACCTATAAGAGGCTTGTCTCCCACTTTTACTGGCCCTTGATGCACAAGCAGTCAGCTGCTTATTGTAGGTCTTGTCAGACTTGTCAGGCAAGTGGCAAGAGTGGGGGGAAATGCAGAGCTCCCCTCAAACCTTTACCTGTAGTCAGTACTCCCTTTGAAAGGGTAGGAATTGACATTGTGGGGCCTCTGGATCCCAAGACAGCCATGGGCAACAGGTTCATCCTGGTCTTGGTGGACCATGCCACACGGTACCCACGAGCCATTCCTCTAAGGACGGTCACTGCCCCTGTGGTGGGACGTGCCTTGATGTGAGTTTTTACCCGCATGGGGTTCCCCAAGGAGGTGGTATATGATAGAGGTACAAACTTCATATCCACTTATATGAAGTCTCTGTGGAAGGTGTGTGGGGTAACCTACAAGTTCACCACCCCTTACCACCCCCAAAGTAATGGTCTGGTTGAGAGATTCAACCGCACCTTGAAAGTCATGATTCAGGGCCTGTCAGAGCCCTTGAGGCGTAAGTGGGACGTCCTCTTGCCATGCCTTCTGTTCGCTTACAGGGAGGTGCCTCAAAAGGGACTTGGCTTTAGCCCCTTTGAGCTCATCTATTGCCACCCTGTGAGGGGACCACTCAGTCTGGTGAAGGAGGCTTTGGAGAAAGCTCCTAGTAAACCACCCCAGGATGTATTTAGCTACATGCTGGCACTAAGAAACCAGACTGCCCGCTTCAGGAGTCTCGCTCAGGAGAACCTGGAAGCAAGCCAGGAGGATATGAAATGGTGGTACGACCAGAATGCCACTCTGGTTGAGTTTCAGCCTGGACAAAAAGTGTGGGTCATGGCACCAGTGGAGCCTAGGGCTCTCCAAGATAAGTGGACTGGGCCTTTTGAGGTGGTGGAAAGAAAGAGCGAGGTCACGTATCTGGTAGACTTGCAATCCCCCAGGAACCCTTTGAAGGTCCTACATGTCAACCGCCTCAAACCACACTTTGAGCAAACTGAGCTATCCATGCTCCTAGCGACAGATGACGGGGTAGAGGAAGAGAGTGAGCCTCTTCCTGACCTCATGTCTGCAGGAGAGAAAGATGGATCTGTGGAGGGAGTGATCCTCTCCCCCTCCCTGACTGAGGAACAGCAGAGGAACTGTCGCCACGTGCTGGGACAGTTCACCTCGCTGTTTTCCCTGATCCCAGGAGTCACACACCTGTGCACACATGATGTGGACACTGGGGACAGTACACCTGTTAAACATAAGGTTTACAGGGCGACTGACAGGGTCAGGGCTTGCATTAAGGAGGAAGTCTCCAAAATGTTAACCCTAGGGGTTATTGAGCACTCCAGCAGTCCTTGGGCCATCCCAGTGGTCTTGGTCCCAAAGGCTGCTGCTCCTGGTGCCACTCCAGAACTTAGGTTCTGTGTGGACTACCGGGGTCTCAATGCGGTCAGCAAGACTGACGCACACCCCATCCCCCGAGCTGATGAGCTCATTGATCGGTTAGGAGCTGCCAAATACCTCAGTACGTTTGATTTAACATCTGGGTACTGGCAGATTGCCTTAACTGAGGGGGCAAAGGAGAGGTCAGCATTCTCTACCCCAGATGGGCACTTCCACTTCAATGTGATGCCCTTTGGGATGAAAAAAGCCCCTGCCACCTTTCAGAGGTTGGTCAACCAGGTGTTGGCAGGACTGGATGAGTTCAGTGCCACCTACCTGGATGACATTGCTGTGTTTAGTTCCACATGGGAGGAACACCTGCAACATCTCTGGAGAGTGTTAGAGGCCCTGCAGAAGGCAGTCCTCACTGTTAAGGTGAGCAAGTGCCAAATAGGGCAGGGTTCTGTGGTGTACTTAGGACACCAGGTGGGGAGTGGCCAGGTGGCACCCCCACAGCCTAAGATTGACACGATTCTGGCTTGGGAGCCTCCCAAGACCCAGACTGAAGTGAGAGCCTTTTTAGGTCTCACAGGATATTACCGGAGGTTTGTTAAGGGATATGGTACCATTGTTACCCCCTTAACTGAGTTGACTTCTAAGAAGCAACCCAAGAAAGTGATCTGGACAGAGGCTTGCCAGAACGATTTTGATGCCCTGAAGGCTGCCATGTGCACAGCACCTGTGCTGCAGGCACCTGACTACTCCAAGGAGTTTGTTGTGCAAACAGACGCCTCAGAGCATGGTTATGGAGCAGTACTCTCACAGCTTAATGAAGAGGGCCTAGATCAACCCGTAGCCTTCATTAGCAGGAGGTTACTACCCAGGGAACGTAGGTGGAGTGCCATAGAACGCGAAGCGTTTGCTGTGGTCTGTGCACTGAAGAAGCTAAGAACCTACTTGTTTGGGACTCACTTCCGAGTTCAGACCGACCACAGGCCCCTCAGATGGTTAATGCAGATGAGGGGTGAGAATTCAAAACTGTTGAGGTGGTCCATTTCCCTACAGGGGATGGACTTTACGGTGGAACATCGTCCTGGTACAGAGCACGCCAATGCTGATGGTCTGTCCAGGTTCTTCCGCCTTAGTGATGAGAACTCCCATGAGGTTGGTTAGTTGCTCCCCACTTTTAGCTGGGGGGGACACGTGTTAGACTTTTCATCCTTGGCGTGGTCTCCCTTAACTTTTTGCCTCTGTTCCCCAGGTTGCTGATGTGTGCTGGACTCTGATTTTACTGTTTTTGTTACTCTGGGCACTTTACCGCTGCTAACCAGTGCTAAAGAGCAAGTGCTCCTGTTTAAAATGTGTACGTAATTGGTTCTCCATGATTGGCATATTTGTTTTACTGTTAAGTCCCTAGTAAAGTGCACTAGAGGTGCCCAGGGCCTGTAAACCAAATGTTACCAGTGGGACTGCAGCACTGGTTGTGCCACCCACACAAGTAACCCTGTAATCATGTCTCAGACCTGCCACTGCAGTGTCTGTGTGTGTATTTTTACACTGTAAATTCGACTTGGCAAGTGTACCCACTTGCCAGGCCTAAACCTTCCCTTTTCTTACATGTAAGGCACCCCTAAGGTAGGCCCTAGGTAGCCCCAAGGGCAGGGTGAAGTGTATGGATAAGGTAGGACATATAGGCCCTCATTCTGACCTTGGCGGGCGGCGGAGGCCGCCCGCCAAAGTCCCGCCGTCAGATTACTGTTCCGCGGTCGAAAGACCGCGGCGGTAATTCTGACTTTCCCGCTGGGCTGGCGGGCGGTCGCCTTCAGACCGCCCGCCAGCCCAGCGGGAAAGAGGCTTCCACGATGAAGCCGGCTCGGAATCGAGCCGGCGGAGTGGAAGCTGTGCGACGGGTGCAGTTGCACCCGTCGCGTATTTCACTGTCTGCGCAGCAGACAGTGAAATACTTGTAGGGGCCCTCTTACGGGGGCCCCTGCAATGCCCATGCCAGTGGCATGGGCACTGCAGGGGCCCCCAGGGGCCCGCGACCCCCCCCTACCGCCATCCGGATCCCGGCGGTCCGACCGCCGGGATCTGGATGGCGGTAGGGGGGGTCGGAATCCCCGCGGCGGTGAAGCAAGCTGCGCCGCCGCGGAGGATTCAATGGGGCGGCGGTACACTGGCGGGACCCCGCCAGTGGTGCCGGTCCGACCGCGGCTTTACCGCCGCGGTCGGAATCCCCATTGGAGCACCGCCGGCCTGTCGGCGGTGCTCCCGCGGTCCTCCGCCCTGGCGGTCAAAGACCGCCAGGGTCAGAATGACCACCATAGTAATGTGGTTTATATGTCCTGACAGTGAAATACTGCCAACTTCGTTTTTCACTGTTGCAAGGCCTGTCTCTCTCATAGGATAACATGGGGGCTACCTTTAAATATGATTAAAGTGTAGATTCCCCTAGAGAGTAGATGGACATGTGGAGTTTGGGGTCCCTGAACTCACAATTTAAAAATACATCTTTTAGTAAAGTTGATTTTAAGATTGTGCGTTTGAAAATGCCACTTTTAGAAAGTGAGCATTTTCTTGCTTAAACCATTCTGTGACTCTGCCTTGTTTGTGGATTCCCTGTCTGGGTCAGGTTGACAGTTGGGTTGTTTTTCACCTCGCACTAGACAGTGACAAAAAGGGGGCTGGGGTGTAACCTGCATTTCCTGATTAGCCATCTCTGCTAGGAGGGAGGAGTGGAGTGGTCACTCTCATCTGAAAGGACTGTGTCTGCCTCTGACAATGCCGGCTCCAACCCCCTGGTGTGTGTCTGAGGCCTTGCCTGGGCAAGGCAGGATTTCACAAGTAGGTGTGAGTCCCCTTTGAAGAAAGGTGACTTCAAAGACTAAATTGGGTATAAGAAGGGCACCCAAAACTACAGACTTTAGAGAAACACTTCTGGAACCAAGAGGAACCTCTGCCTGGAGAAGAGCTGATAGCTGAGGAAGAAGTGCTGCCCTGCCTGTGACTGTGCTTTGTGGAGCTTTCCTGCAGTGCTGCTTCTGCCAGAGTAAGAGGGCAAAGACTGGACTTTGTGTGCCTTCCATCTTGTGAAGAAATCTCCAAGGGCTTGAGTTAGAGCTTGCCTCCTGTTGTTTGAAGTCTCAGGGACAGCAAAAACTTCTCTCTGCCAGCACCTGGAGTCTCTGGAGAGACTCCTGCTCTGAGAAGTGGTGCCCTATCCAGTCCTCGGGCAATTGAAAGGAAAGCTGGTGGAAATCCAAGGAAATCGACTTCGGACGACTTCGGACCGACGCCGCTGCTGAATCCGGTGACACCGCCTGCACCCGACACCGTGACCTTCGCTGGAACATGACGCTCTTCGCAGGCCCGACGCCGCTGCAGCCTCGCTAAAGTCCGTGACTCCGTGGAAGTCGCCGCACCACGTCGTGACCGACGCCGCTCGAAGTGCGCGGATTCCACGTTTCGCACAGACGCTGCGATCCCCAACTTCGCGCATCGGCTTGTTTTCACTCTTCACCAAAGGTATTGTACTTGGGGGTCTACATGACTCCGTGTCCACCGCTGCTGGAGTTGGCTTGTTGGGAACGACTCCGTCACAACGCCGTGTTAACATCTCATCGAAGCATTTTTGTTTCTAAGCGCTATTTTTGAGTTTAATCTTTAAGAATTCATAACTTGACTTGTGTATGTTGGATTTTTGTCGTTTTGGTCTTGTTTTGTTTAGATAAATATTTCCTATTTTTCTAAACTGCTGTTGTGTCATTTTGTAGTGTTTTCATTAAGTTACTGTGTGTTTTGGTACAAATACTTTACACCTAGCACTCTGAAGTTAAGCCTACTGCTCTGCCAAGCTACCAAAGGGGTAAGCAGGGGTTAGCTGAGGGTGATTCTCTTTTACCCTGACTAGAGTGAGGGTCCTTGCTTGAACAGGGGGTAACCTGACTGTCAACCAAAGACCCAATTTCTAACATGAACTGTCCATGCTCCTTGCGACAGATGATGGGGTAGAGGAGGAGAGTGAGCCTCTTCCTGACCTCCTGTCTGCAGGAGAGAAAGATGGATCAGTGGAGGGAGTGATCCTCTCCCCCAACCTGACTGAAGAGCAGCAAGGTGACTGTCGCCACGTGTTGGGACAGTTTTCCTCACTGTTTTCCCTGATCCCAGGAGTCACACACTTGTGCACATATAATGTGGACACTGGGGACAGTACACCTATTAAACAGAAGGTTTACAGGGTGACTGACAGGGTCAGGGCATGCATTTAGGATGAGGTATCCAAAATGCTTACCCTAGGGGTTATTGAGCACTCCAGCAGTCCTTGGGCCAGCCCAGTGGTATTGGTCCCAAAGGCTGCTGCACCGGGTGCCACGCCAGAACGCAGGTTCTGTGTGGACTACCGGGGACTCAATGCGGTCAGCAAGACTGACGCACACCCCATTTCCTGAGCTGATGAGCTCATTGACCGGTTGGGAGCTGCCAAGTTCCTCAGTACATTTGATTTAACATCTGGGTACTGGCAGATTGCCTTAACTGAGCGGGCCAAGGAGAGGTCAGCATTCTCTACACCAGATGGACACTTTCAATTTAAAGTGATGCCATTTGGGATGAAGAATGCCCCTGCCACCTTTCAGAGGATGGTCAACCAGGTGTTGGCAGGACTGGATGAGTTCAGTGCCGCCTACCTGGATGACATTGCTGTGTTTAGTTCCACATGGGAGGAACACCTGCAACATCTCTGGAGAGTGTTAGAGGCCCTGCAGAAGGCAGGCCTCACTATTAAGGCAAGCAAGTACCAAATAGGGCAGGGTTCTGTGGTATACTTAGGACACCAGGTGGGGAGTGGCCAGGTGGCACCCCTACAGCCTAAGATTGACACGATTCTGGCTTGGGAGCCTCCCAAGACCCACACTGAAGTGAGAGCCTTTTTAGGTCCAACAGGATATTACAGGAGGTTTGTTAAGGGATGTGGTACCATTGTTACCCCCTTAACTGAGTTGACTTCTAAGAAGCAACCCAAGAAAGTGATCTGGACAGAGGCTTGCCAGAACGCTTTTGATGCCCTGAAGGCTGCCATGTGCACAGCACCTGTGCTGAAGGCACCTGACTACTCCAAAGAGTTTGTTGTGCAAACAGACGCCTCAGAGCATGGTATTAGAGCAGTACTCTCACAGCTTAATGAAGAGGGCCTAGATCAACCCGTAGCCTTCATTAGCAGGAGGTTGCTACCCAGGGAACGTAGGTGGAGTGCCATAGAACGTGAAGCGTTTGCTGTGGTCTGGGCACTGAAGAAGCTAAGACCCTACTTGTTTGGGACTCACTTCCGAGTTCAGACCGACCACAGGCCCCTCAGATGGTTAATGCAGATGAGGGGTGAGAATCCAAAACTGTTGAGGTGGTCCATTTCCCTACAGGGGATGGACTTTATGGTGGAACACCGTCCTGGTACAGAGCACGCCAATGCTGATGGTCTGTCCAGGTTCTTCCGCCTTAGTGATGAGAACTCCCATGAGGTTGGGTAGTTGCTCCCCACTTTCAGCTGGGGGGGACACGTGTTAGACTTTTCATCCTTGGCGTGGTCTCCCTTAACTTTTTGCCTCTGTTCCCCAGGTTGTTGATGTGTGCTGGACTCTGATTTTGCTGTTTTTGTTACTCTGGACACTTTACCACTGCTAACCAGTGCTAAAGTGCAAGTGCTCCTTTACAAAATGTGTATGTGATTGGCTTATCCGTGATTGGCGTATTTGATTTACTAGTAAGTCCCTAGTAAAGTGCACTAGAGGTGCCCAGGGCCTGTAAATCAAATGCTACTAGTGGGCCTGCAGCACTAGTTGTGCCACCCACATAAGTAGCTCTGTAATCATGTCTCAGACCTGCACTGCAGTGTCTGTGTGTGCAGTTTCATCTGTAAATTCGACTTGGCAAGTGTACCCACTTGCCAGGCCTAAACCTTCCATTTTCTTACATGTAAGACACCCCTAAGGTAGACCCTAGGTAGCCCCAAGGGCAGGGTGCAGTGTATGGTTAAGGTAGAACATATAGTAATGTGTTTTACATGTCCTGACAGTGAAATATTGCTAAATTCGTTTTTCACTGTTGCAAGGCCTGTCCCTCTCATAGGTTAACATGGGGGCTAACTTTAAATCTGATTAAAGTGTAGATTCCCTTTGGGAGCGGATGGACATGTGGAGTTTGGGGTCTCTGAGCTCACAATTTAAAAATACATCTTTTAGTAAAGTTGATTTTAAGATTGTGCGTTTGAAAATGCCACTTTTAGAAAGTGAGCATTTTCTTGCTTATACCATTTCTGTGACTCTGCCTGTTTGTGGATTCCCTGTCTGGGTCAGTTTGACAGTTGGGCTGGTTGCACCTCACACTAGACAGTGACACAAAGGTAGCTGGGTTGTAGCCCGCATATCCTGATGAGCCATCTGTGCTAGGAGGGAGGGGAGGGGAGGAGTGGTCACTCGCACCTGAAAGGGCTGTGCCTGCCCTCACACAATGCAGTCTCCGACCCCCTGGTGAGTGTTTGGGGCCAGGCCTGGGCAAGGCAGGATTTCACATTCCAAAGAGACTTTACTTTGAAGTAGGCCTACTTCAAAGGAGAAATTGGGTATAAGAAGGGCACCCAAAACCACAGACTTTAGAAATACTTCTGGAACGAAGAGGAACCTCTGCCTGGAGAAGAGCTGAATGGCTGAGGAAGAAGTGCTGCCCTGCCTGTAACTGTGCTTTGTGGAGCTTTCTTGCAGTGCTGCTTCTGCCTGAGTAAGAGGGCAAAGACTGGACTTTGTGTGCCTTCCCTCTTGTGAAGAAATCTCCAAGGGCTTGATTTAGAGCTTGCCTCCTGTTGTCTGACGTCTCAGGGACAGCAAAGACTTCTCTCTGCCAGCACCTGGAGTCTCTGGAGAGACTCCTGCTCTGACACGTGGTGCCCTATCCAGTCCTTGGGCCCTTGAAAGGAAAGCTGGTGGAAATCCAAGGAAATCGACTTCGGACGACTTCGGACCGACGCCGCTGCTGAATCCGGTGACATCACCTGCACCCGACGCTGTGACCTTCGCTGGAACGCGATGCTCTCCGCAGGCCCGACGCTGCTGCAGCTTCCATGAAGTCCACGACTCTGTGGAAGTCGCCGCACCACGTTGTGACTGACGCTGCTCGAAGTGCGCGGATTCAACGTTTCGCACAGGCGCCGCGATCCCCGACTTCGCGCATCGGCTTGTTTTCACTCTTCACCAAAGGTACTGTACTTGGGGGTCTACACGACTCCGTGTCCGGCGCCGCTGGTGTCGGCTTGTTGGGAACGACTGCGTCACGACACCGTGTTAACATCTCATCTAAGCATTTTTGTTTCTAAGCGCTATTTTTGAGTTTAATCTTTAAAAATCCATAACTTGACTTGTGTATGTCGGATTTTTTTCGTTTTGGTCTCGTTTTGTTTAGATAAATATTTCCTATTTTTCTAAACTGGTGTTGTGTCATTTTGTAGTGTTTTACATTAAGTTACTGTGTGTGTTGCTACAAATACTTTACACCTAGCACTCTGAAGTTAAGCCTACTGCTCTGCCAAGCTACCTAAGGGGGTAAGCAGGGGTTAGCTGAGGGTGATTCTCTTTTACCCTGACTAGAGTGAGGGTCCTTGCTTGAACAGGGGGTAACCTGACTGTCAACCAAAGACCCCATTTCTAACAGAAGCCGTGAAATATATACACATACATCTTTGGCCGTAAAAATAAGGTACATACCAAGAATTCATTTTTCAATTATTGTGGTAGGCTGGGATAGAACTTAGGAAAGAATAAGGGAGTGCAGTACGAAGAGGTGACTGAATGGGCCCTGGGAAAACTACCTTGTTTTCAGTTTGAAATGCATTGAAAACTTTGAAAATGCCGCATTAACTGAAGCAGATGCACATTGCACAGTCAACACTGCAGTGCCGAATTGAACAATGCTGCAATTAGCTCACAGGTGGTGAAATGCCTTGAGCAGGGAGGTGATGAATGATGATGAGTGGGATACCTGCATCTCTTAACAAAGACAGTGAGTATAACTAATTTGTCAATAAGCAAGCAATGTGACTTACCACCAACCTTTTCTGTCCCGGCTGAGGCTCCCCCTCGAACCACCTCTTCTGCAGCATCTGGTGCACTGCCGCTGCCACTGACCCTGGCACTGGAGGTCTGTGAGTCAAAAACAAACATTACACATTTTAGATGTCAGATACACCTTCCCTCATTATTTTATTTAGCTAAATATATTTGCAATACCTCAGTTTGGTTAGCTGTATCTTCTATAAAAGCTATCACTTTGGGTGTGTCTGTTGGTTGACAATTTTAAAAACGTTAGGTAGTCAAGCCAACCAAAAAGTTTTCATATTGAAGAGGCAGAGCTGTGATGACTCTGAGTCATTCAAGTGCAATGAAGGGGTGGAATAATGGTCAATAAAGGACATATGGGGCCTCATTATTACTTTGGCTGTCTTTTTGGAAGACCACCAAAGCCGCTGCCATATAAGGAGTCTTTGGAGGACTTCCGCCCACTTCTGGGCGGACATCCCACACCAAAGAGGCGGTTGCATTGCCAGCACCGCCACAGCAGCAATACTTCGCCCGCTGTATTACAAGCTGTAATACAGCTTGGCGGAGTCCTGCTGGCGTGGTGGTGCAGGAGTGGTGGAGCTGGCGGTGCACGTCAGCCAGGACCAATCCACTCCCAGATGACCTCCTCAACAAATAAGGTAAGTGGCCATGCAAAAGAGGGGGAGGGAGTCTGTGTGTGTGGGCGTGTATGTGCGTGTGTATGGGGTGTCTGAGTGCATGTTTGCGAGTGAGTGGGGGTGTCTGTGTGGATGTATACGTATGCTGAAGGGTGTGTATGTGAATGCATGCGTGCATGAAGGGGTGGGGGTGTGTTTGTGGACAGGTGGGGGGTGCATGTGTGGGGACATGTGTGTGCCAGCGACAGGAATGAGGGATTCCTGTCGCCGGGTGCGTGACTGCCAGGGTTTTCATGGCGGGGTGACTGCCACGGAAAGCCTGGCATTCTGCAGCATTGTAATCCAGCTGAGGCCTGCCGACGGGTTGGAGGTGCACACCGCCAGCCATGTTGGTGCGACCGCACCGGTGGGCCAGGTATGGTTGTGGAGGCTTGCCATCTGCCAAGCCCCACAACTCGTGATGTGGCAGTCCTTATTGCCGGGTCTGCGGTGGTAAGACCGCCACGGCGAGGCTGGTGGTTTCATGACCACCAGCCTCGTAATGAGGTCCATGTTCTTGGTTGGCAAATGGAATTGGACCTCATACTTTCCTGTCATGCTGCACTGTCATGGAAAATTAATGATAACAAAAAAGGGGTCCACCATGGCCACTCTCTTATTTTAGCTGTTTGAGCATGAGCAAGAAAAAGAAAGCCTTTTTCAACAAACATGCCTGGTGAATGATAGCTTCCTTGCACCTGCAATCTTCACAGTAGAGTTTCAAAAATCTGAAAGCTTCAGACTAGTACAGGCAGGAGGATTTCAGCCACAGAAACATGAAACACAGAAAAAAGTATAATGCAATACCAAGAATTTAAACATTGGAAAGAGGAGTTGAACAAATTGAAACAGTTTGAAAAAATCAAGGCAACATTATTCTAATAGAGTGGACTTACTGGGGCCAGCAGAACCATTGGCCACAGCGCTGGTGGTGGTAGTTCCACCTGCCACGGCACTGGTGATGGCATTACCTTCACTTTCACCCACCTTAGAAGCCCTCTTGCCCTTGGGTGCTGGTGTAAGAAATATAGACGATAACAAAATAGATTAGTGGTACAGTTAATCTCCCCAAAAATATTTTGACAGGCAAACCCAGTAGCATTGTACTTTTCTAAATCAGATCACCTATAATCCTATTATTGATTTGACCTAGTCCTAATTTCCTAAGATTTATTTTATTCCTAATTTCCTAACCCTAAACTACATTTGGAACTACTAATGCATTGCAACGAATGATATTTGCTTATCAACCCCCTTTGAATAGCCAGTTCAGTCTCTCTTTTCAATGCATGGATGCATACTACACATCGCTGGAAAATTGGGACTGTATGAGTTCCATAAAGAAAGACACAGAGAATGATAACTCACTGATATTACTACTACCACTATCTTAGTAATAAAACAAAGGAGTCTGCATGACTTTATAAATAATCAGCCCAAACAAGTGCCGACGAGTATGATTAGTAGTGCCAAGCACCTGGCTACCTCAAGCTGGATCACATAGTATTCATAACGTAAACTTAATATATCTTTGAGTGTGAGCAGCATACTATTAAAAAAAAAATAGTAGTATTGTAGAACACAAAAAAGAAATAAGTACTCATAGAGCCCTGCAACCTCGATAACCAGAAGCTCGAGCGGGTACTCTTCTCTGTCCAGCAGGTTGTCCCGCTAGTGTGTCAGCTGCTGCATGGTGCACTGAACCAGAGTGCTTGGGCACACCCTGGTGCACTCTGCTCCACAGCAGCTGATGCTTCGCAGGGCATACTCCCTCCCAGGCCTGCTGCCAGGATGGAGTAGAGGTGGCACTGTACATTAAAAACAAGTGAGTCACCTCTGTCTGGGAAAAAATGGAGCATGGCTGCATCACTTGGTGGCGCTGATGACCGCATGGTGTGTGGCTTGAAGCAGCTGCACTGGTGCCGCCTATTGCTGCCTGCTGCGCCAACATGTGCTGGGGTGGAAAAAAAAGTAGGAATAAGAGAAAGAAGCAGAAAGTAAGAACTAAGGAAATAGAAAGAGAACAAAAGAAGCACAAAAAGTCACAGAAAAAGTTTTTTAAAAAAAGACAAAACCCATAATACACAAACACACACACTGATAATAAAACATAAATGAGGGGTGGATGATTGAGATGGGGGAGGATTGCAATAGATAAGAAAATCAGGCACTGCACCATGCAGAGAATGGGAACAGATAAAACAAAATGGCAGTATTCATGCATACCGCGTGGTGAAGTGTGTACTGATTTTTCAGTGCAAAAGGTGCAACTGGCCTGAAAAAGCAGAGCAAATGGGCGGGTGAGCATTCTTCCCCCTATTTGCGGAATTTCACAAAATCTTGCTGAGTTTTTTGGGAACTCTGCAGAATTAGTCGGAGCAAAACTCAGTAAGTTCCACCCAGGCCTACAAATTGGCAGGAATATGCCAAATTTCTAAAAGTGCCATTTTCAAAATCATAATTTAAAATTTGACTTCACTATTAGAGAATATTTTTCATTACAATATCAAAGACCCCAAACATGATCTGGTTCCTTGTTCCTATTTGAAAGTTACAACTTACTACTTACTAAATGTAAAAAAGGTAACTCCAAAGGCCTTGGTGTAGTGATAAACACATTTAGTAGTTTTTCACTACCAGGACATGTGAAACTTAAAGGTACATGTCCAACCTATTACATATATTGCACCCTGCCCTCTGGGCCTTCCAGGGCCTGCCCTGGGAACGTTATATATGCATTTATAAGGATGATTGAGCCTGGCAAAAGATTTGTTTTGCCAAGTCAAAATGGCAGTTTAAAACTGCACAAACAGGCTGCAATGGCAGACCTGAGATATGTTTAAAGGGGTACTTAAGTGAGTGGCACAGTCAGTGCTGCGGGCCCACTGGTACCAATTAATTTAGAGGCCCTGGTTACATGTAGCACCACTTTACTGGGGACATATAATTAAATTAAATGTGCCATTTAGGAGTAAACCAATTCTGCCATTCATAAAGGATAGAGCACAGGCACTTTAGCTCTGGTTAGCTGTGGTAAAGTGAACAAAGTACTAAATATGAACTCAGCAATACAGGAGCGCTGAAAGCAAAATGTTTGGGGAACTACCACCCAAGGGTGTCAGGCCTAACAATGTCCATTCCTGAGCATTGCCAGTGTGGTCGTCCTGAGTTAACTCTAACACTCTTCCTTTTACCACCAACAGCCCAAGTTCTTAACCATACTTTTGTCTTTGTCAGCACATCTGACACATGCCATGGAATGTCCTTTTTCATGCACTTCCCAGGATATGGACATTCCTCCTTTATATGCTGTACATCCTGGCAGAAAACCATGTCATCCCGCAAGCCCAAATTCAATTCCTCTTTCATCAAAGCACCATTAAGGACTACACTGACTTGAAAGAGAACAACCTCTTCTCCAAAACTATACTTCATTCAATGCATTTTAATCAGTATATGGGACAGGAAATCATCTGTGGCACTATGTAGATCTCGGACATACCCCATTGGATAACAATCCCTTGCAGCCTATCGTGCCATTTATCACTTCTATGAGCAGCCTGCCCTGCTTCTTTAACACAAAGACAATTGCTCAATGGCTTGTTTTCTATATATAGGGTAAATTCAGCCTTACACCTGTAAGTTCCCTGAAATGATGCAAACTCCTCAGACGTATCAAATACTCACATTCAATCACATAATAAGTCTTCTGTGTCCTTCACAATGACCTTGAGGAGAAAGCCCCCGCAGCCCTCTTTTCTCAACCTCTATTTTTGTATTATTACTGCCTTAACCACATCCACCAGCACACATCATTGCGTTTCTTCTGTTTTCTTCATAACAAATGCTTTCAATGCACAGTTTCAGTTGTAATTTTCTCCACTTGCTCACAGGCACTCACAAACTCCTCACCTCACACAACAATTTCATTCATCTTGAGTCATTTGCATAAAGCAACAGTCTTTTCAGAAAAGTGGGACACAAATCTGGCATTCTTTGTTAATGGGACTAGGGGCAATGATTCATGCTTTGGTTAAACTTTCATTAGGTTCCACCCCCTTCCTTGAGACTTGGTGCCCCAAATAATCTGAAATTCCCATTGAGATGATTACATTATTTGACATGAACAGAATACGTAACACTATTTGATGATGATGTATGTGATACACCTTACATTAGCCAAGGGGCAAGTGCGGCCCACAAACATACTCCTCCCAATAATGCCAAGAACAGGGTTATCAGAAACAGCACTGAAGAAAACAAATAGGTGGACATGTAGACAAACTGTAAAAGTAAATCAAAGCAGTCAGCACTGAAAGTTTTACTTTTTAGTGGTACCTGTCTTGATTCATTTTTAGACAGTATGGGGGTGATTCTCACCCTGGCGGGCGGCGGAGGCCGCCCGCCAGAGTTCCCCCCTCCAAAATACCGCTCCGCGGTCGTGAGACCGCGGAGGGTATTCTGGCTTTTGCACTGGGCTGGCGGGCGGCCGCCAAAAGGCCGCCCGCCAGCCCAGTGCAAAAGAGCCTTCCCACGAGGACGCCGGCTCAGAATTGAGCCGGCGGAGTGGGAAGGTGCGACGGGTGCAGTGGCACCCGTCGAGTATTTCAGTGTCTGCAAAGCAGACACTGAAATACAAAGTGGGGCCCTCTTACGGGGGCCCCTGCAGTGCCCATGCCATTGGCATGGGCACTGCAGGGGCCCCCAGGGGCCCCACGACACCCCATACCGCCATCCTGTTCCTGGCGGCAGAGCCGCCAGGAACAGGATGGCGGTATGGGGTGTCAGAATCCCCATGGCGGCGCAGCGAGCTGCGCCGCCATGGAGGATTCTACAGGGCAGCGGAAAACCGTCGGGAGACCGCCGGTTTTCCCTTTCTGGCCGCGGCTGAACCGCCGCGGTCAGAATACCCTGTGGAGCACTGCCAGCCTGTTGGCGGTGCTCCCTCCGACCCTGGCCCCGGCGGTCCATGACCGCCGGGGTCAGAATGACCCCCTATGTGTTTGATTGGATGGTTGGATAGCTTTGAGGTAATGGAATAACCTAACAGTGTTGTACGAGATGTTATCTTGGTTGTGGCCAAACACAACAAAGTCATCCGTTGAGATTCTATATTTTTTCCTCCTCAGGGTCAGATACTGTCGCTCAATGCTCCATAATGGCCCCATGGGAGCCCACACATCTACATGCAAGGCACAATAACTTTTACTGACATTAAACATGTTGAAGTGTCTTTTCCCATGTTTATACTCGTTTGAAACGTCCTGCTTTGGAAGCATTTGACTTTTCTGACTTAAGTTTTGAAGTTTTGTTATTACTCTCATTCAAGATGTTAACATTTCATCCAAAACCTCATTCCGTTGAGACTCGTCTGCCCCAAATACCAGAATTTCGTCTTGACAGTATTCTACTCAATTTAGGTGCACGAACAAAATATGAATTAGTTCTTAAAAGACGGCGGACTCTGGCAACACAATGAAGGGGTTTCCTTTTGAACTGGTGCTGCACACATACTAGTTGACTCGATCCGGTGATATGCCAAAGACGTGATGAGGCCTCAGATCTATTTTTCCACTTCTCCTGGTCAAGGAACAGGGCGCCAGTCACTGACAAAAAAGAGACAGGTGGTGTTACGTTCTCAAGAATGAATGCAACTTACATGCGAAGGCACATTCAATAGCTGCCCACGCTGCACAGAGAGTTATCACATGTAAGAGATGCAGTTTGTACATCAGGGCGAGCATGTTAGAAAAGGAATCGTTTACAATATTTAACAAAAACCCTTGAGCACACAAGATGTAGCTAGTAATTTTAGCAATTCTTGATATTACACTGTGGATGTCTCACTGCAGTGATTGGGGAGATCTATCACCAGTGATGAAGAGATTTTAAATGGCACATAGTTTTGCACACAGCAAATGAATATATGGCGAGAGAAACTTTTGCTAAGTGCAGTGGCTCGTCCAAGTAAAGAATGCTGCACAAGTTGAGGTCAGACTCGCCCTCAGACTTTACAGTTTGACAGCTCCCTCACTGTTAATGTGAGATATACACACACTTCTTCTACGACTACTAACATATTGCTGGCATCTGAAGTACATGCCCAGTGTTAGAAATTGGGTTTTTGGTTGGCAGTCAGGTTGCCCCCTGTCCAAGCAAAAGCCCTCACTCTAGTCAGGGTAAGTCACACACAATCCAAGATTATCCTGTGCCCACCCTCTGGTAGCTTGGCACGAGCAGTCAGGCTTAACTTAGAAGGCAATGTGTAAAGTATTTGTGCAATAAATCATACAATACCACCATATAGCACCACAAAAATACACCACACAGTATTTAGAAAAATATATAATATTTATCTGGATAATTGTAGGTCAAAAAGAATAACGTTTGCAATGGGAAATTGTAGGGATATCACTGAAAAGTGATATACAGTGGCTTAAGTCTTTAGAATATAAAAAAGTCTCTTTCAAGCACAAGTACCTGGTTTGGAGTGGAAAAATCTCCTCAGAGGGCCACAAAAGAAGAGGTGCGTGGAAAAAGGGTGTGTGCGTCGATTTCTCCCCAGCACACACGGACTTGCGTCGTTATTTTCCACGCGGGTAAGTCGTGCGTCGTTTTCCGCCGTGCGGACAGTCTCTTTTCGTGGATCGCGGGGATTACCAGATGTCCCGGGTCTGTGCGTGGATTTTCCTGCTTGTTTTCCGGCTGCGCGTCGTTCTGCGGGGCTGCGCGTCGAAATTACGATCTCACGGCAGGCGTCGCGTAGATTTCTCCTCTAGAGGTCGGGCGGCGTTGTCCTTGCGAAGCCGTGCGTCGGATTTTCGGTCGTCCCAAGAGCGTCGCGGCGATCAGCGTCGGTGTGCGGCGTTTTTCTCGCCGCGGAACAAGCTGTGCGTCGAAATGTTCGGCGCACGGAGCGTCCAAGTGAAAGAGAGAAGTCTTTTTGGTCCTGAGACTTCAGGGAACAGGAGGCAAGCTCTATCCATGCCCTTGGAGAGCACTTTCACAGCCAGACAAGAGTTCAGCAAGGCAGCAGGCCAACAGCAAGGCAGCAGTACTTTGTAGAAAGCAGACAGGTGAGTCCTTTGAGCAGCCAGGCAGTTCTTCTTGGCAGGATGTAGTTTCTGGTTCAGGTTTCTTCTCCAGCAAGTGTCTGATGAGGTAGGGCAGCGGCCCTGTTTTGTACCCAAATGTGCCTTTGAAGTGGGGGAGACTTCAAAGAGTGGCTAAGAAGTGCACCAGGTCCCCTTTCAGTTCAATCCTGTCTGCCAGGGTCCCAGTAGGGGGTGTGGCAGTCCTTTGTGTGAGAGCAGGCCCTCCACCCTCCCAGCCCAGGAAGACCCATTCAAAATGCAGATGTATGCAAGTGAGGCTGAGTACCCTGTGTTTGGGGTGTGTCTGAGTGAATGCACAAGGAGCTGTCAACCAAGCCCAGCCAGACGTGGATTGTAAAGCACAGAAGGATTTAAGTGCAAAGAAATGCTCACTTTCTAAAAGTGGCATTTCTAGAATAGTAATATTAAATCCGACTTCACCAGTCAGCAGGATTTTGTATTACCATTCTGGCCATACTAAATATGACCTTCCTGCTCCTTTCAGATCAGCAGCTGCCACTTCAACAGTGTATGAGGGCAGCCCCAATGTTAGCCTATGAAGGGAGCAGGCCTCACAGTAGTGTAAAAACGAATTTAGGAGTTTTACACTACCAGGACATATAACTACACAGGTACATGTCCTGCCTTTTACCTACACAGCACCCTGCTCTAGGGGTTACCTAGGGCACACATTAAGGGTGACTTATATGTAGAAAAAGGGGAGTTCTAGGCTTGGCAAGTACTTTTAAATGCCAAGTCGAGGTGGCAGTGAAACTGCACACACAGGCCTTGCAATGGCAGGCCTGAGACAAGGAAAAGGGGCTACTTAAGTGGGTGGCACAACCAGTGCTGCTGGCCCACTAGTAGCATTTAATTTACCAGCCCTATGCACATAAAGTGCACCTTACTAGGGACTTATAAGTAAATTAATAGTCCAATCAGGTATGATTCAAGGTTACCATGTTTTAAGGGAGAGAGCATATGCACTTTAGCACTGGTTAGCAGTGGTAAAGTGCGCAGAGTCTAAAAACCAGCAAAAACAGTGTCCACAAAGTGGAGGGAGGCAGGCAAAAAGTTAGGGGTGACTACCCTAAGGCTGTCAGGTCTAACATGTGTCCCCCCCAGCTGAAAGTGGGGAGAGCTACCCGACCTCCTGGGATTTCTCATCGCTAAGGCGGAAGTACCTGGAGAGACCATCAGCATTGGCGTGGTCAACCCCTGGGCGATGTTCCACCGTAAAGTCCATCCCCTGTAGGGAAATGGACCACCTCAAGAGTTTTGGATTCTCACCCCTCATCTGCATGAGCCATCTGAGGGTCCTGTGGTCTGTCTGAACCCGGAAGTGAGTCCCAAACAGGTAGGGTCTTAGCTTCTTCAGTGCCCAGACCACAGCAAAAGCTTCTCTCTCAATAGCACTCCACCTCTGTTCCCGTGGTAATAGCCTTCTGCTAATAAAGACTACTGGTTGGTCTAGGCCCTCCTCATTTAGCTGTGCTAGAACTGCCCCTATGCCATGCTCTGAAGCGTCTGTCTGCACGATAAATTCCTGGGAGTAGTCAGGGGCCTTGAGCACGGGGGCGTGCACATGGCTTCCTTTAGGGCGTCAAAGGCTTTCTGACAAGCCTCTGTCCAATTCACCAACCTAGGTTGTTTCTTGGAAGTGAGTTCTGTCAAGGGTGACACAATGGTACCATAGCCCTTGACAAATCTGCGGTAGTATCCTGTGAGGTCTAAAAAGGCTCTCACCTCAGTCTGTGTTCGAGGTGGTTGCCAGGTCTTGATAGTTTCAATCTTGGCCTGGAGTGGCTGCACCTTGCCACCACCCACTAGGTGTCCCAAGTACACCACGGAACCCTGCCCAATCTGGCACTTACTAGCCTTGATGGTCAGGCCTGCCTGTTGCAGGGCCTGAAGCACCTCCTTGAGGTGAAGCAGGTGTTCCTCCCAGCTGGAACTGTAGACAGCTATGTCATCCAGGAAGGCTGCACAGAAGGCATCCTTGCCAGCTAGGACCCCGTTAACCAACCGTTGGAAGGTAGCGGGGGCATTTTTCAATCCAAACGGCATCACCCGGAACTGGTAATGGCCATCAGGGGTTGAAAATGCGGATCTTTCCTTAGCCCCCTCAGTCAGGGCGATCTGCCAGTACCCTGAAGTAAGATCAAACGTACTCAGGAACTTGGCAGCGCCCAGCCTGTCAACGAGCTCATCCGCACGGGGGATGGGGTGAGCATCAGTCCGTGTGACTGAGTTGAGACCCCGGTAGTCCACACAGAACCGGAGTTCTGGCTTCGCACCTGGGGCAGTAGCCTTAGGGACCAACACCACTGGGCTGGCCCAGGGACTACTGGATTTCTCGATGACCCCTAGAGTCAACATCTTGGAGACCTCCTCCTTGATGCTGGCCTTCACCTTATCCGACAACCTGTAAATTTTGTTCTTCACAGGGAGACTGTCACCGGTGTCAATATCATGAACACAGAGGTGGGTCAGTCCAGGAGTAAGGGAGAACAGGGGGGAGAACTGCTCCAATAGCTCATAGCAGTCTCCTTTCTGGTTTAGAGTCAGGGAGTCAGAAAGAATGACCCCGCTTACTGACCCATCACCTTCTTGGGCAGAGAGGAGGTCGGGGAGAGGTTCACTCTCCTCTTCCATTCCTTCATCTGTGACCAGAAGCATGTTGATCTCCGACCTCTCAAAATGAGCCTTTAGTCAGTTCACATGGAGCACCCTTAGGGGATTCCTAGGGGTTTGGAGGTCCACTAGGTAAGTGGCCTCCCCTTTCCGCTCCTTTATTTCAAATGGGCCAGACCAGCGGTCCTGGAGAGCTCTGGGCTCTACTGGCTCCATTACCCACACTTTGTATCCAGGTTGAAACTCTACCAGGGTGGCCTTCTGGTCATACCAGTGTTTCATTACCTCTTGACTGGCCTCAAGGTTACTTTGGGCCTCTTTCCAGAAGCGGGTCATCTGGTTGCGGAGGGCCAACATGTAGCTGAGCACGTCCTGAGGGGGTGCCTTTGGAGATTTCTCCAATCCCTCCTTGACAATGCTTAAGGGTCCCCTGACAGGGTACCCATAGAGAAGCTCAAAGGGACTGAACCCTACCCCCCTCTGGGGGACCTCTCTGTAAGCAAAGAGAAGGCATGGTAAGAGGACGTCCCACTTACGCCTCATGGCCTCAGGGAGGCCACCAATCATGCCTTTCAGGGTCTTGTTGAATCTCTCCACAAGACCATTAGACTGGGGGTGATAGGGTGTGGTGAACTTGTAGGTTACACCACACGCATCCCACAGAGACTTCATGTATGCAGACATGAAGTTAGTGCCTCTGTCAGACACTATCTCCTTGGGGAATCCCACACGGGTAAATATCCCCATCAGAGTTCTGGTCACCACCGGTGCAGTTACGGTCCTCAGAGGGATTGCCTCTGGGTAACGGGTGGCATGGTCCACCAAAACCAGGATGAACCTGTTGCCTAAGGCAGTTTTGGGATCCAAGGGACCAACAATGTCGATGCCTCTCAAAGGGGGTGCCAACGACAGGAAGTGGAATCAGGGGGGTTTTAACCCTTTTTCCTGCTTTACCACTGGCCTGGAAGGTAGGACAAGATCTGCAGAACTTATCTGAGTGTGTCCTCATTTTGGGCCAATAAAAGTGGGTGACAAGCCTGTTAAAGGTCTTGCCTTGCCCCAAATGTCCTGCCAGGGGAATGTCGTGAGCCAGACCCAGTAGGAAGGTTCAGTAACATTGGGGGACCACCAGCGTCCGTGCTGCCCCAAAGGCCGGAACCTTAGGCTCACTGTAGAGGAGATCATTCTCCCAATATAGGTGGTGATCGCCAGAGGCGTCACCCGCTGCCTGGTTTGAGGCTTGTTTCCTCAGACCTTCCAGAGTGGGACATTCTTTCTGCGCCTTGCAGAATTCCTCCCTGGTGGTCCACCCTCAACTTGCCGGCCAGCAAGCTCAGGTAAGTCACCTAGGGTGGCAATGTCTTCCCCAGTTGGCTCGGGAGCCTCCTCCTCAGGAGCCCCATCAGCCACTGCGGGAACTTCTGGGGCCGGTTTCCCGCGCCCCTTGTCCCTCCTCTTGGCAGCTCTCTGGGCCATCGTTCCAGGCTCCAGACGCCCTTGACTTCCCTCTCGGTCAGCCATGGACCATGTGGTCATGCAGACCCACTCAGGTAACCCTAACATCTCCAGGTGAGACTTGAGCTCCACTTCTTTCCAAGCAGTATGCTCAAGATCATTGCCTAACAGACAATCTACAGGCATGGCAGGACTCACAGCTACTTTCAGAGTACCAGAGACCCTCCCCCACTCAAAGGGAACCAGAGCCACTGGTAGGTGACTCTCGCGATTGTCAGCGACTATGACCTGGTGGAATGTATTAGGTACTATTTGCTCTGCTGACACCAGCTGACTCTTGATAGTAGTCATACTGGCTCCTGTGTCACGCAGAGCCTCCACTTTCTGCCCATCAATGGTGACCCACTGCCGGTACTTGGAAGTATTTTTGGGCATGTGGACCTTGGGCACCATTTCTCCTTCTCCCAGGGACACTAGGGAAATCTCTACCTGTTCCCCAAAGCTATCTGGGTCCATCTCCCCCCCGAGCGCTACACTAGTCAACCCAGGTGCCTGTCTGGTAGTGGACGGTGCCCTCTTGGGGCATTGGAGATCGCCTTTATAGTGACCATACTGGTAACACTCCATGCATTTGGGGTTAGATTTCCCTGACCTGTCATATGTCCCTGGCTTTTTCCCAAATTTGGAAAAGGAAGGGTTGCCACCCCCTCCCTGGGAATTCTTTTGGGGGCCTTTGGAGACTTCCTTATCTGCAAGTTTATCTCCCCCCTCTTTCTTATGTTGGGAACCCTGACCACCTTTGTGGGAGTCCCCCCCAGGTACCTTCTTGGACACTCTGGTGCTAACCCAGAGGTCCGCCTCCTCAGCAAGCTTCCTGGGATCAGTCAGCTTGCTATCTACTCAGTGCTGGCGCAACTCTATATAAGTAGTATTAAGCATATGCTCTCTTAGAATCAAGTCATATAAACCTTTATAATCAGCTACTTTGTTGCCCTGCACCCATCCATTCAGTGCCTTACTGGAGAAGTCAAAGAAATCTACCCATGTTTGTGTGGTTTGTTTGGTGCTGTCCCTGAACCTCTGACGGTATCCCTCAGGGGTCAGCCCAAACTTGGCAAGTAAAGTGGCTTTCTGAAGTGGGTATGTGTTTTGATCAGGTTGATCCAATGTGAGGAGTGTATCCCTCCCCAATGGCGGTACATAACCCCACATAGCTACCCCCCATTGCCCTTCAGGAACCTCATGAGCCCTTAGTGCAACTTCATAAGCAGCTAACCATTTATCTATGTCATCTCCCACCACAAAACTGGGCACCACATTTTTGGGTATACAAACCTTCTTTTCTCCAGCAGGTCCTGTCAGTATGCTGCCACCATTATTGCTGGATTCAGACTGTCTTGCCTTGATCTCCAGCTCCTTGCGACTCAGTTCATGAGCCAACAATAGTTTCTTTTCAGCCAAAGCTCTCTCAGCCTCCACCAGTTTGGTTTCTCTTTCGGCTTCAATTTGTTTGGCTGCTCTTTCAGCCTCAGCTTGCTTGGCTTCTCTTTCTGCCCTTCTCTCCTCCTGTTGAGCCTCAATTTTCAGTTTTGCCATTTGCAATTGGAACTCCCTTTCTTCTCTCCTTTCCTCTGCGGTCAGGCTTTGCACCGAGACACTGCTCCCTGGTCTGGAAGGGGGCACAATTGCAGTGGTAACACCATCCACAGATAGTGAAAATTCCTCTGAGGGGCCATTTTCTGGCTCCTCTTCCTCATCATCCTCTAAATGGGCTTCTGCCCAGGCCCTCAGCGCCACTTGAAAGTCCTCCTTTCTGGAGGCCCCTTGGGTGGGTACCCTCAATGCCCTGCAGAATCCTCTTAGTTGTTTGACCGTATATGTATCCAACTGGACTAGGTCAAAGTCCCCTGTCTGAGACCCAGTCAGAGACATGTTGAGTGAGGATTTAGTTTTTGAAAATTGTCAGGAGAAAAAACGGATTTGCAAAAAGAGATAAAAACCAAGTTGACCTTCAACTGTGGGTAGGTAGTGAAATACTTAGCTACTGTATGTCACTGCACAAATACAAGTCCTATCCTCTCCGCTGATCACTAATGTTAGAAATGGGGTTTTTGGTTGGCAGTCAGGTTACCCCCTGTCCAAGCAAAAGCCCTCACTCTAGTCAGGGTAAGTCACACACAATCCAAGATTATCCTGTGCCCACCCTCTGGTAGCTTGGCACAAGCAGTCAGGCTTAAGTTAGAAGGCAATGTGTAAAGTATTTGTGCAATAAATCATACAATACCACCATATAGCACCACAAAAATACACCACACAGTATTTAGAAAAATATATAATATTTATCTGGATAATTGTAGGTCAAAAAGAATAACGTTTGCAATGGGAAATTGTAGGGATATCACTGAAAAGTGATATACAGTGGCTTAAGTCTTTAGAATATAAACAAAGTCTCTTTCAAGCACAAGTACCTGGTTTGGAGTGGAAAAATCTCCTCAGAGGGCCACAAAAGAAGAGGTGCGTGGAAAAAGGGTGTGTGCGTCGATTTCTCCCCAGCACACACGGACTTGCGTCGTTATTTTCCACGCGGGTAAGTCGTGCGTCGTTTTCCGGCGTGCGGACAGTCTCTTTTCATGGATCGCGGGGATTACCAGATGTCCCGGGTCTGTGTGTGGATTTTCCTGCTTGTTTTCCGGCTGCGCGTCGTTCTGCGGGGCTGCCCGTCAAAATTACGATCTCACGGCAGGCGTCGCGTCGCGTTCTCCTGCAGAGGTCAGGCGGCGTTGTCCTTGCGAAGCCGTGCGTCGAATTTTCGGTCATCCCAAGAGCGTCGCGTCGATCAGCGTCGGTGTGCAGCGTTTTTCTCGCCGCGGAACAAGCTGTGCGTCGAACTTTTCGGCGCACGGAGCGTCCAAGTGAAAGAGAGAAGTCTTTTTGGTCCTGAGACTTCAGGGAACAGGAGGCAAGCTCTATCCAAGCTCTTGGAGAGCACTTTCACAGCCAGACAAGAGTTCAGCAAGGCAGCAGGCCAACAGCAAGGCAGCAGTCCTTTGTAGAAAGCAGACAGGTGAGTCCTTTGAGCAGCCAGGCAGTTCTTCTTGGCAGGATGTAGTTTCTGGTTCAGGTTTCTTCTCCAGCAAGTGTCTGATGAGGTAGGGCAGAGGCCCTGTTTTATACCCAAATGTGCCTTTGAAGTGGGGGAGACTTCAAAGAGTGGCTAAGAAGTGCACCAGGTCCCCTTTCAGTTCAATCCTGTCTGCCAGGGTCCCAGTAGGGGGTGTGGCAGTCCTTTGTGTGAGAGCAGGCCCTCCACCCTCCCAGCCCAGGAAGACCCATTCAAAATGCAGATGTATGCAAGTGAGGCTGAGTACCCTGTGTTTGGGGTGTGTCTGAGTGAATGCACAAGGAGCTGTCAACCAAGCCCAGCCAGACGTGGATTGTAAGGCACAGAAGGATTTAAGTGCAAAAAAATGCTCACTTTCTAAAAGTGGCATTTCTAGAATAGTAATATTAAATCCGACTTCACCAGTCAGCAGGATTTTGTATTACCATTCTGGCCATACTAAATATGACCTTCCTGCTCCTTTCAGATCAGCAGCTGCCACTTCAACAGTGTATGAGGGAAGCCCCAATGTTAGCCTATGAAGGGAGCAGGCCTCACAGTAGTGTAAAAACGAATTTAGGAGTTTTACACTACCAGGACATATAACTACACAGGTACATGTCCTGCCTTTTACCTACACAGCACCCTGCTCTAGGGGTTACCTAGGGCACACATTAAGGGTGACTTATATGTAGAAAAAGGGGAGTTCTAGGCTTGGCAAGTTCTTTTAAATGCCAAGTCGAGGTGGCAGTGCAACTGCACACACAGGCCTTGCAATGGCAGGCCTGAGACAAGGAAAAGGGGCTACTTAAGTGGGTGGCACAACCAGTGCTGCTGGCCCACTAGTAGCATTTAATTTACCAGCCCTATGCACATAAAGTGCACCTTACTAGGGACTTATAAGTAAATTAATAGTCCAATCAGGTATGATTCAAGGTTACCATGTTTTAAGGGAGGGAGCATATGCACTTTAGCACTGGTTAGCAGTGGTAAAGTGCGCAGAGTCTAAAAACCAGCAAAAACAGTGTCCACAAAGTGGAGGGAGGCAGGCAAAAAGTTAGGGGTGACTACCCTAAGGCTGTCAGGTCTAACACCCAGTATGAGGCCTCGGTCAGGTCTTGGTGCTTAAATCTAAAATCTACCAAACTAAGGGCCTGATTTAGAGTTTGGCAGATGGGTTACTCCGTCACAAAATTGACGGATGTCCCGTCTGCCGTATTGCGATTCTCATAGGACATAAAGGGATAGTAATACAGCAGACGGGATATCCATTGCGTTTATGACGTAGTAACACCATCCGCCAAACTCTAAATCGGGCCATGACATGGCCAGCACCACACATCATGCAGACATGCACAGACCAGACACAGGCACTTCTACAATGATGCATGTCATGAGCAATGTAATGACACAATGGCAGCGATGTCTGATTGCCTCACCTTGGTGTGGTAATGGGGCAGGTCAGATGCCACTGGAGCAGTAAATACAAATGGGACCATTGGAAAGAAATAGCTGAAAACACGAAAGATTAAAAGAATCTTGTAAGGGCAGCCAATTCCTGAACCTGTGGTCCCCAATTAGGTGTTTTGGCTACTTGCTAAATGGTCTAGGGTCCATCTGCAAACTCTATAGTGTTTCGTCAACATGAAAAAAGAAGCAGGTGACAACATAGACACTGGAAATAGGGAGGCACCTTTAGGCTCCCCAAAATATCTATCCTGGAGTTCAGAAGAAGAATAGGCACTGAAAATGCCCTTAAATGTT